>NW_028227256.1:175203931-175803931 GCF_978045245.1 Mus caroli | reverse complement strand
GAGGGGTGCAGGTGACCAAAGAGGACATAGGGCAGGGATTCTCTGCGACCAAAGTTATAGGCTGCTGTAAGTTGCTTGACCTACGTGCTGGGAACCAAACTGAGATCCTCTGCAGAGCAACAAGTGCTTTTAGTGGGCAAGACATCTCTCCAAACTCTGAGGTTGGATTTTAAATGAAGAGTTGGTAGGGTTTGAGCCAAGGAATGACATGAATATGTACATAAGTCTCTTAAAAGATTGCTTGAGAGCTGGAGAGATGGCTCAGCGGTTAAGAGCACTGGCTGCTCTTCCAGAGGTCCTGAGTTCAAGTCCCAGCAACCACATGGTGGCTAACATCCATCTATATTTGGGATCAAATGCCCTTTTCTGGTATGTCTCAAGATATCTACAATGTACTCAGATAAATAAAGTAAATAACTCTTAAAAAAAAATAAAAATTGCTTGAGTTTCTTTCTGTTGAGTACAGTCTCAAAAATAGGTTCTAGATTTTTCACACATTTGGGTAGATAGTATGCTATTCATAATATATCAAACATTTGAGGGAGAAGCAGGTTAGAAAGGGAAATGAAATTATGTTAGGTCATGTTATATTTTCAGTGCCTTTTAGAGGCTCATGAGATGTTGAGTAGGCATTTGCATAAATGAAATGGAGTCACAACCATTAATCTGACTAAAATAATCATTTCAGTAGAACTTAAAGCCTAGAGACTCGTTGGGCAGACTTTCTGTTGCTGTGATAACACATGCTCTGACAGAAAGCAGCTTAGGGCAGAACAGGTTTAGGGGTCACAGTCTATCACTGAAGGAAGTCAGGACAGGGCACGAACTTAAAGCACTTTGGAGGAGCAGTGCCTGCTGGCTCAGTCACTGGCTTATGGTTGGCTAGCTTTTTTACAAAACTCAACCTGTCCAAGCAATGTGACACCCAGGGTAGACTGGGCCCTCTTATATCAATTAATTAAGACAATACCACAGGCTAATTTGGTCAAGGTAATCCATTAACTGGCAATTCTTTTGAAGATGACTATAGGCAATGTGAAATTAAGGGTTAAAGCACTAGGAAATATTGAAAAAATACAGTTGGAAAGAAATATTAAATGGGGGAGGAGATGGGAGGACATGCTAAAGAAGGCAATATGGGGAGGAAAACTAACATTAATAGCCTTTGGAAAAACCATATGGAAATGTACTATTGTAAAAGCATCATATATTAAATAGAGTCACCACAAAAATGGGAGAGACACTGGCCCAACTAGATGTCTTAGGCAAATGAAGCCACCAGTGCCAAAATGGATTACATCTCATTATTGGCCGGAAGGGTCCTGTAGAACCCTCCCTCTAAAATTACACTATTGCCAAGGATATTGGTTACCTTTTAAAAAAGATTTATTTATTTATTTATTTATTTATTTATTTATTTATTTATTATGTATGTGAGTACACTGTAGCTGTACAGATGGTTGTGAGCTTTCATGTGGTTGTTGGGAATTGAGTTTTAGGACCTCTGCTCACTCATGTCAGCCCTGCTAGCTCAGGCCTTGTTCACTCCTACCCAAAGATTTATTTATTACTATACATCAGTACACTGCAGCTGCCTTCAGATGCACAAGAAGAGAGCATCCGATCTCATTACAGGTATTTGTGAGCCACCTTGTGGTTGCCATTGGTTGCTGGGATTTGAACTCAGGACCTTTGGTCAGTGCTCTTATCTGCTGAGCCATCTCACCAGCCCTACTTGCCATAGTCTTACAGAAAGGCCTTATTGCCAAAAGCACCACTTATGTCATCAAAATGGCAAAAAATGGATCTGTTGGCCAACTAGAAGCTTCCTCCCTACTGACTAGTGTTCATGGTACTGAGGTGTATTGGTCATGATACCAGAGGAGAAAAGTAACCATCAGTCTGACCTAGGTACAATCCTGGTTGCCACAGTAGCAGCTTGGCTACAAGACACATGATGTAATGAGGCAGCAGTGGCACAAAGTTACAGGGGTAACCAACCACAGTTTTCTTATTTATTTATTTATTTATTTATTTATTTATCTATCGATCTATCTATTTAATCTGGGCTTATGGATTGCTCTGTGAACTGGAACTCAAACCTCAAACTCTTAAAGTGGCTAAGAAGCTGCAACTCAATAGATCATAGACCCAGGGGAAAACCCTACTACTATCACTTTGCAAAGGAACATAGTAATAAAATGAGCCCTGAGGATAAACTGTTATGTCTATAGATCAGTGCTTTACTCATCCCTAATCTCAGAAGTTTCTTCCTGCAGTAGATGTTAATTGATACCCATAAATGAGCAATGCACAAATTGACATGGACTAGCAATAGTAGAGCATAGGATGAAAGAATATTTGAGGTGGTTATCAAGAGACAGATCAATTTCTGAATGTTGTGGCTTAGGCCTGTAATCCTACCAGTTGGGAACCTGAGACAGGGGAGTTACCAGGGAGTTCAAGGCCTGCATGGGCTATGTAGTGAGTTCCAGGCCAGTCTGGAATACAGTGTGAGATCCTGTCTCAAATTAAATTGAGTAGAGTAATACAAATCTAAAAAGGAATCTGAGAATGTGGTTCAGTTGATAGAGTGCTTGTCTAATGTACATAAAGCAAGTGTGTTTGATCCACAGCATTGTGTAAAGCTGGGTATGGTAGCTCCCTGCCTAGCACTCGGTGTGGGGAGGAAGTAAAGGCAAGAGTATCCAGAAGTTCAGGGTCATTTTCAGCTATCTAGTAAGTCTGAATAGTAAGTCTGAAGCCTGCTGAGGTCTCTGTGTGACCTTCTCTAAAAACGGGGAGAGAGAGAGAGAGAGAGAGAGAGAGAGAGAGAGAGAGAGAGAGAGAGAGAGAGAGAGAGAACGAACTAAGGTGTGGGAGATCTAGAAATAACTGAACACTACCTAGGCTTGGTGATCAATGAAAAGTCTGGAATTTAATCTCTTCCTCATCCTCCTCTTCTTTCCCCTATTCTCCATCTTCCCTCTATTCTCCTCTCTTCTCTTTTAGGTTTTAAGACAGGATTTGTCAGGTGCTGGAGAAATGGCTCAGCGGTTAAGAGCACTGACTCTTCTTCCTGAGGTCCTGACTCCAACTCCCAGCAACCACATGGTAGTTCACAACCATCTGTAATGGGATCTGATGCCCTCTTCTGGTGTGTCTGAAGACAGCTACAGTGTACTCATCTACATAAAATGAATAAAATCCTAAAAAAAAAGAAAGACAACATTTATCTGTATAACAACCCTGACTACCTTAGAACTTGCTTTGTAGACCAGGGTGGCCTTGAAATCACAAAGATCTGCCTATATCTACTGCTGTGCTGGTATTAAAGGCATGAGCCATCAGGCCTGTCTTGAATTTAAAGTTTCTGAAGATGGAATTCAACACCAACTACACATGTTCATACTCATAAATCAGTGATGCTCTCAATCTTGGACAAATAGTCTCTTTATTGCAGCAGACATTTTGTTTGTTTGTTTTTCGAGATAGGGTTTCTCTGTGTAGACCTGTAGCATCCAGAGAGCCTCAGGGTGGCAGAAATGAAGTTTGCCCAGTACTGGCCACCTGCAACAAAGAGCAAATCATAGAAAGATAGTTCAAACAGAAACAGTAGTAGTTTTGACTAAACTATTTCTTATATCCTGGAAGAACCAATTCCTTATGTCCAGGAGGAAACAATCCAAACTGTGGGTAGTGTGTCAAGTCCTGAGTGAATAGGTATTTGAGCATGTCAAACATTCCAGTGCCATGGGAATGGAATGGCTTCCCCTGGTGTGTGCATGTTGACAGAAAATACAGACTACAGTTTTCTTGTCCAGGTGAACGGAGGCTGACACTGTCCCCTACATAGAACTCTACAGCGATTAGCTAACTTGCCACCTCCTTATTTTTGTGGTACGTAATCAGTGTGCTGTGTCTCTAAGCCACTGCTGCTATGTCTCCCCCTGAGCACATGGCCCATCTGATACTGGTTCTTCTGTATTTGTATCTGCTGTTGCCTCAACAGGTCAACCCCAAAGCCATGACGGTTTCAAAAGCTGGTAGAATTTAAGTCTATTGCCTGCTATGCTTTCCTGGAAAGCAAATCAGCCCGCATGAACAGCAGCTTAGAATGAACATTATTTCTGTTTCCAGAGTCAGGGAGTAACTAGGGCAGTTTAAGTGAATGCTTCCTACCCAAGTCTATTGAATTACTGCCTTCTGCACCAGCAGAGTCCAATACCTATGGATTGGCTGAGGAGTAGAGACAGGCTTTCATGCTCACCATGTTGCTCGGTAAGTGGGAGGTTTGAATTTGATGCCTCCTGGCCTCTTTGTAAGGCTGCTCCTGAAATAGTAGCTGCTTATCCCAGAACAACTGTTGCAAAAGACAGTAGGTGAACAACCAAGCAGGAAGCCCCATATCAGAAGTGGCCTGGAATCGCTTCTACTTTATTCTAGTGGTTATGCTAAGTCTGAGCAAGGTGAAGGGAGAGACTACCAAAGTGCATGGGTACCACAAGGCAGGTCCCCTAGACCACCTTAAATAGTGTGATGGTTTGTGTGGGAAATGGCCTCCTAAGCATTCATGATCTGTTGGGAGCTATTAAGACAACACAGTTGTCCTGATCTCTGAATTGGGCCTCTCCCCCCAGAGAAGAAAAGGGGGTCAAAAGTGGGCCACCGACACACCACTCTGAGAACAACCACAGATTGTTCCAGCCCTAAGTCAGCACAGGATTTCCTGACCTCAAGATGTACCCTGATCCCACCAAGTTCCTGCTTCCCTGTGTAGTCACCAAAAGAAAAACTTCCACTGCCCCATTTCTCCTGCTGAGAAGTTCTTCCCCTTTTTGCTTGTGCATTTAAGCCTTGAGCCTTGCTAATACAGTGACACCTTGATGTTATTCAGAATGGTTCCTTGTCGTTCCTTGCACTTGGTGTCCGTCTTTTCTCTCCCCCAATTTGGTTCTTAGAAGGTCCCCTCGAGACTCTCGAATAACTGGACCTGCTGAACGGGTCAATGATCCTGAATATTTGGTCCCCAGCTGAATGCACTGTGGTAGAGTGCTGTGGAACCCTTATGAGGCTGGGTCTTGCTGGAGCAAGTGGACTTCTGGAGAGCAGGTCTTAGGGACTATAACCTGGCTCTACTTCCATCTCACTTTCTGTTTCCTGACCTACTGTGATAGGAGCGGTGGCACCCACACACTTCCACTGCTTGGAACAGCACCATATCTCCCTGTCATGTGGACAGCACCTCTTAAACTCTGAGTGAAAAATGAATGTTTCCTTCCTCAGACACCTATTGACTGGTGTTTGCTTATGCTTATAGAAAGCTCTGCTACCCGCCCACCAAGGGAGTGACTGAAATGCAGACTAAGGCCTTCCAAGTTACTGGACTCTTTTCTGACCAATCCTGGGGACTCTTTGGGAGGTCACCTGTGCTCCTCTTGGCTCCCTATGGTTCATGCTCTGCTTAGATTCATCAGTACTGGCTGAATTCCCTGACTAACTCAGTTGAACTTGAAGCCAGTATTGAAGAATAACATCTAGTTTCACTAGTAGATCTTGAGACTGTCCATTTTCCATTTCAAAAGTGCCAGCCACCCAAAGAGATAGCACAGCTCAGAATGTCAAGGGATCCCTTTTAATCTGCATGTCTTTAGTTGTGGAGTGACTTTTGTCAGTGATGACCACCTACTTGTCTCTTCCCAGATGGAAAGGAAAGTGTTTGGCAAAGTGTTTGAAAATAGCTGCTCATGTTACCACTACTGTCTGTGTTTGATGGCAGTGATGGCTTCAATCAACTCCCCTAGGCTAGTGGGGGTTTTGTTGTTTTTAGAAGCAGAGTTTTTCTTTATAGTCTAGCCTTTGTTTGAATTCCCCATCCACTTATGCTGCCCTGCTCCTCAGAAAAGGGATTAAACCTTTTAAAGGAAAAAAAAATCCTGTATTTATTTTCCTTTATTTTTAATTTTCTGTGTAAGGGAGTGTTAGCTGCAGGTACATCTGCTATCACATGTATGCAGTACTGTTAGAGGCCAGAAGAGAGCGTTGGATTCCCCAGAACTGGAGTTACCATGAATAATCATGTGAGCAATGGGAATCAAATTATCCTTTTTTTTTCTTTTGATTTTTCAAGATAAAGTTTTATTGTATGGCCCTGGCTGTCCTAGAACTTGCTTTGTAGACCAAGCTGGCTTCCCACTCATGGAAAGCCACCTGCCTCTGCCTCCCAATGCTGGGTTAAAGACTTGCACCACCACCACCAGGCTTTTTTTTTTTTTTTTTTTTTTTTTTTAACCTTATCTCTTTTTTTGAAATGAGTTAAAACTAAATCAAGGGCTGAACAACCAGCAGATAGAGTTTTAATGATTTTTTTCTTCTAAACATGAAACACAGAACAACAAACAATCAAACCACGAAACGAAATCATGGACTCAGGAGTCAGTTTGGACAGATATGGACATATTGTCATGACAAGGATAGACAATAGACAGAGAGGAAAGAGAATTAGATATCCCAAAGGGACCCAGATATCCTACCTAAGAGTCCCAGAATCAAGCATTCCTCCAGTAGGAGCTAGAGAGGAGGTGGGACATCTCCTGAATTCCTCCTGTTCCTAGGAAAGCTCTGAAGCAGCTTACATTCATTTTCCTTCTCTTCTACCCCGCTTAGTGGAGCTCCACGTTGGGGCACCATCTGACCAAGCTTGCTCAGTCAGTCAACAGGTTCTCTAGCTCGGGAGTGAGGATTAAAAAGAAAAAAGTCAGTTAGACAACATTGTAGCATGATCCCAGTCATTTCTGAGTTCGAGGCCAGCCTGATCTACAAAGTGAGTTCCAGGACAGCCAGGGCTATACACAGATAAACCCTGTCTTGAAAACAAACAAACAAACAAACAAACAAAAAAAGAAAGGCAGTATCAATTGGCCTTTGGAGCCCTACACCTGTAGTTAGGAGTAGCCAGCGGAGAAGCCCTGCCAGGAGCTTATTTTGTAAGGAACCTGGTGGCTGTTTCTCCTAGAATAATCTCTGTGACTGTGATTATTTGGTTCAACAGGTAACAATGAGCTCCTCTCTTGAAATTACAGCTAGAAAAATTAAGAATTTTGTCTGGTTTAAATAAGTAAATGTATGCAGCCATTTTATCACTTTTATTTCTGACTGGTTTTAAAAGTATGTTCTACATGTCTTGGTTATAGATTGTTGGCTTACAAGTTATTGGGTATGATTAAAAATTTGTAACATTGGTAAGAGAAAGTTGGCTTAAACTAGTAACTCTGGATTGGAGTAATTCAGAACTACAACATGTGGCATGAGCCAACCCAGGGAAACAGGTCTCTAAAGATACGTCTAAATTGGGTAATATTTTATGTAATTCTTATCCTAGAAACCAGACTTATAAAAGATAGGATTTAGGGCAGTGTCTCTTTGAGGTATTGGAGGCTGCACCATCTTTCTTTCATGTGCAGGAATGGGCAGCCAAACTTTGTAGCATGGAGGTGATTCACCTGGTGTTTTTTGGAGAGACTGAATTGTTGGAGGTTGAGTTTTGCTTTCCAAAGTTCTGGTGTGTTCTGGGCCGCCATTTCAGAATGACTCAGGCTCGCTAACCACAGTTCAAATGTAGGGAGACACTTAAAAACTTTGTAATGAGAAAGTAATGCTTTTGATGCTTTTGGTGTTGATTTTTTTGTTGTTGTTGTTGTTGCTGCTGCTGCTGTTTTCTGAGACAGAGTTTCTCTATGTAGCCCTGGCTGTCCTGGAACTCACTTTGTAGACCAGGCTGGCCTTGAACTCAGAAATCTGCCTGCCTCTGCCTCCGAAGTGCTAGGATTAAAGGTGTGCGCCACCACCACCTGGCTTTGGTGTTGATTTTAAGGAGGATGGATTGTTTACACCGTTAAAATCAGGTTTTGCTTCCCAAAATTGTGGTTGTGCTCTGGTGTTACAAGAAAAACTTAAAATTTGAGCACAGGCTCAGGATTTTGATTTGCACATATTTGTAATTAAGAAAAAACCTGACAGGTGGAGATTGTTGCAGGGTTTGTGAAAGGTTAATGAAACTATGGAACATGTAGAGGCATTACAATCTGGCCTGCCTACTCCATATAGAATTATAATGGATTTGGAGGATTGTTCTTTATTCCTTTGCATCCTGATGACTGCAAAGGATTTGCTTTTGGTGGGCTCGCTTGTAATTTTAAAGAAGCCGTGAAGCGATATCATTGGAAAGTTTTGCCTCAAGGAGTTGCTAACAGCCCTACATTATGTAAAAAGGCTTTGTTGCTGCTTCAATACAAGAAGTTAGAACTTTGAATCTTCCAGTGTATATTATTGATTATATATATTTTATTAGTTGATCCCTCTGATGGAATTTTACTAAAAGTTTTTGCTCTTATACAATAAGCTTTACAATTTTGAAGTATTTGTTGTTCCAGAAAAGATTCAAAGGCAAATTCTTTTTTCAATATTTGGAACATACGTTATATCCTAAACAAATTGCAGCATAGAAAATTCAAGTAAGAAAAGATAATTTACTTACTCTAAATGATTTCCAAAGGTTGATAGGAGATATTAATTGGCTAAGACCTCATCTTAAGCTTACTACAGGAGAATTTAAACCTCTGTTTGATACCCTCAAGGGGAGTTCAAATCCTAAATCCCCTAGACAATTACCAGATGAGGGACAAATAGCTTTGCAGAAAGTAGAGGAAGCTATCAGCCAACAACAGATACATAACATATACTATGATCAATTGTTGGCTGCTTGCATTATTGCTACAACACTATGTGTCCACAGCAGTCCTTTGGCAAAAGGGACCATTAATGTGGATACATCTTTCTTCGTCTCCAAAGAAAGTTTTGACCCCTTATTATGAAGCTGTTGCTGTCTTACAAAATCGTAGGATAGAATCATGGAAATATTTTGGGGAAAACCTGATGAAATATTTATTCCTTATTCCAAACAGCAATTAAACTGGTTATTGCAAAATACTGATCTTTGTGGCCTATTGCATGTGCAAATTCTTTGGGCAAAATTGATAATCATTATCCAAAAAACAAGTTGTTAAATTTTCCTCTATGCATGCTTTTGTATTCCCTGAAAATTTACACATGGGGCCCATAGAAAATGTGCTTACATCTAATAGGAAGGCAGCATATGTGATTGGATCACATGTTCATTCTCTTGAGTTCCCCTCTCCCACTTTAGCACAGATAATTGAACTACATGCTCTAGCTGCTGTTTTTCAAATGCTGAAAAAAAATCAAGTTTTTTTTTTTTCTACTGACAACCAATACATAGCTCATGGTTTGCAATTGATTGAAACTGCTCCTTTCCCAGATAGTCTCATAGTTTGCAATTATTTATGCAAATGCAACTCAATTTAAGAGAACGTACAGTTCCTTATTTTGTAGGTCATTTAAGCTACATTTGTAGCTCATTGTAGCTCATACTGGATTGCCTGGACCCCTTAGTGCAGGCAATACCACAACAGATTTGTATACCAGGAAGGCTATATCCTTACACAGGAACAATTGGCCAAACAATCTTATTCTTTACATCATCAAAATAGTAATAGCTTGAGACAGCAATTTTGTATTTCTAGAAAATGTGCAAGTCAAAACTGTAAAGACTTGCTCTCAGTGTCCTCAGTTTCTACCTGTACCACATAATGGTGTTAATCCTCGAGGACTTATACCTAATCCATTATGGCAGATAGATGTCACTTATATTTTAGATTTTGAAAAATTAAAGTATGTACATGTGACTTGACACCTTTTCATGCTTTCTAGTTACAACTGCTATAATAAGAGAAACAATTAAAAATGTAATTAGTCATTGCCTATATTGTTTCTCTATGCTGGTTGTTCCAAATCAGATTAAAATAGATAATGGAAATGGCTATTACAGTCAAGCATTGGAGACTTTCAGTTGACAATTTACCATTACCCATGTTACTGGAATTCCTTATAATCCTAAAGCACAAAGTATTGAGGAACAGATATTGTGGAATTATCTTCATAAAATAAAAAAGGGGGAGTTATATCCCTGTACACCACAAATTTATTTAAATTATGTTTTTATTTTAAATTTTAAAAAATTTGGATGCCAAGGAATTCTCTGAGTTTCTATGTCACCCTACAACTAAGCATACTTATGACCAGGTAAAATGGAAGGAGCCACATACTGGCACATGGGGAAGAGGGCATGTTTGTGTTTTTTCCCCAGGATGCTGAAGGAGCATGCTAGCTGCCAGAGTGATTGGTGAGACATGCTGATGCTGGGATAAAGAGTGATGCTGACCTCTGAGCTTGCTGAGTGCCCTGACAATGGAGACAGGAAGGCTGTTTTGGACATATATTCCTGACCCACCTTTGCTTGCCTATATACCAGATTAGACAAGTTGCCTTGCTTCATGCTTTTAGACCTTTTGGGACAGAAAACATGGAGACTGGAAACTCCCTACAAAAACTTAATCAAAAGAAAAGTTATGATGACTATTCACTTTCCTTTAATGTGACCAGTTATTATGACTCAATCATGGACTGTTCTATAAATCAACCCAATATTGGAAATAACAGTCTTCATTTGGAAGGCTGGCTCTGGACACTTTTAGAGATGTCTTTGAAAGGTAGCTGCAGTTCTCTATGATGCTATGTTAGCAATAGATCATTAGGACAGGATCTGGATTTTAAAAAAGTGTTAGTGCTTATGTTAAAGCTCCTGATCTTTTATTAATTGGTCATGTTGAAATTACTTTGTTTCTTCCATGGTATTTAATGTAAGTTGTATTGATTGTGTACTTTCTAACTGTGTTGGTGTGTTGAAACCTGGCATGTCTGTTATGGCGGTCTATCAACCAGTTTTTGTTTTATTGCCTGTGAATATTACAAAACCTTGGTATTCTGAAAAAAAGTTTGCAGATACTGAAAGAACTGGGTCAGTCTTTAAGCAGAAACAAGAGGATAGTGGGCTTCATTATTGCTAGTATATCAGCTTTAATTACATTAATAGCTAGCACCACTGCTGCAATTGCTTTGACACAAGAAGTTAAGACAGCTACTTTTGTTCTGAGTATTCAAGAGTATTTACACAGGCATTTGGAGCAGGGGATTGACACTCTTTATGAAACTATTCAAATTATTAGATAGGAGGTTCAGTGCTTAAGAGTAGGAAGCCATCTCGAGTGTCATGCTAAATACCAAAGGATTTGTGTTACTTCTAAAATTTACAATAATACTCAATATAATAAGGAAAAGTTCAAAGACAATTACAGTGTGTTTGGCATATAATTCCAACACCTCTCTGGATGTTTTAACTTTGCATACTGAGATTATGAATTTGATACTGCTGATATTGCTGGTAGAATTATTCAAGGCCTGAAGTCAGTATTTCCATCTTGGTCAAACTTTGAGAATGGCATATATGGCTTGATCATGATAGCCGTTCTTGTCCTGGGAATAGTTCCATTCCTGACCATCAAGTTAAAGTTTGCCTTTAACAACATCAACATGTTAGAAGCCCAAGTACATGGCATGAAACTAAGAATAAACCCCCAAACAGAGTTATTAATTTGACAGGCTGGCAAGTCAAGGACAGGTAAGATTCTGCACAACGGCCTTGCCAACCTAAGACAGGCATGCACCAAAAGGCCATGTTTATTACAAACACTAAAAGGGAATATTTGTTCATATAACACAAACAAGCTGTGCATGTCTTGAGGACGGGTAAAGAAGAAATTCTTGTCAGAACAACCTAAGACAGGCTCAGCCTTGTTTATTAAATTAAAAGTGGGGAGATGTAGAGGGCTTTTTGGGGTGCCGCTTGACAGGGGTCTGACATTGCCCAAGGAGAAGCAAGTGGGTTTCAGGCAGGAATCTGACATTGGCCATGACAGGGACATAAGCTCAGGCAGGAATCTGCCATTAGGGCAGGATAAGGAAGAAAGTTTCAGCAAGAATCTAACTTTTGGCTATAATAAGGAAGTAGGGGAAGGCAGGAATTTTAATCTTAGGGTGCAACAAAACAACTAGGCTTCAGGCAAGATTTTGGGCTTGGACAAGGAATGTGCTCAAGTATTTAGGTCATTATAGCAAGTCCTTTTAAACAATTGTCTTGGGAGTAGTCACAGGAATGTGCTTACTGCCTTGTTAGTTCCTTATTGTAATGTTTGACCTTAATACTTGCATGTAATTAAAATGATATAAAAAGCAGAAAATTAAACTTGCCTTCAGTCTCAGAACTGACTGGGGTCATGCTACAATATTGCCTGTCTTTTTTTCTTTTTAATCCTCACTCCCACACTGAGAACATGTTGACTGACTGAGCGGGTTTGGTCCACACACACAGACACACACATACACACATACACACACACATACATATACACACATACACACAAATACACACACATAAAAAACCTTTTTTTATAGTTCCAACACAGTTTGGGTAAATTAAAAAGCCTATTTTAAACATGAGAATCAAAGGTTAAAAGAGCATTAAAATGTAGACTATTAGCTGCCCCATTATATATTTTTGGTTGTGAACCTCCACTTTAATTAATGGCTAAGCCATCTCTCCAGCCCTAGATGACCTTTTCTAGATAACGTCTGCAACTCGTATGTGAAACCTACCACTAGACAAGCTTATGAAATCTATTTCAAAACAGATGACTTAAATACATGTGCTTTTATTAAGTTCTTATATATAAATTAACCACAACTATAAACAATTCCATATGATCCAATAAAGTAATAGTTGACACATTTATTCTCTGTCAAAAACTTTCCTTGATTGGAAGCACCATAAGAGCCAAAGGTAACTGGATGCTTTTTATGGTTTTTAAAATTCAAATGTAAGACTATATATGCTACCATTAAAATGGAATAACAAACGCAATAATACAATGTATGCTAGCTATTTGGGGGAGTAATGTAACAATATTTTTCAGATATTGAATTTAATAATAGTATGAACTTATATTTAATGTTTCTTAGGCAAACATACATTCTTAATATAATTACTTATATGTATATTATCTAAATACGTATATGTATTCAGAGTTAATCCTCCAGTTTCCTAATTTTTCTTCTGTTTTGCAGGAGGCTTGTGAAGTGGCTCAATAATAAACTGCCTGTAAATCTTCGAGTACCAGAAATAGCTCAGAACTAGAATGCTGATGAATGTGAGCATCAGGACAAAAATCAAGGCAGCTACCAGGTAGACACTTGATCTGGAATAACAACAACAAAGGAGCCATCAGACAGTCACTCTCCATTCTCTGCCTGTTAATCTACTCAATCCCACTGTCTTAGAACAGCTCCCTCCCTTGCTGGTGGCATAAATGGAGTAAGAAGCCCCAGCATCTTTCCTCAACATGGTTAAATAGCTTGCCCGAGGCTTCCCGGGAGACCTGTATGATCAGCTGGAGAGAAGGAAGCATGAAAGGACCCCGTGGAGTGGTGCAGAAGACAGAACCAAGAGTAGATAAGAGTCAGCCAGTGAAGCCTTGCAGAGGAGGAAGTGGCTGTGGCTGAACAGTGCTTTAGGAAAGGAAAGACTTGTATGCAAGGCCATGGACACGTGAAGAAGCAGGGAGGACCTCCTGGGTCATTCTGGAATGTAACTTAGTTCTGTGTGGCTGCAACTGTAGAACCTGCAGGACAGTGTGGGTAGAAATGAGGAGAGTTGGCCAAAGGCACTGGGGAGGGGATTCAATGGCAGAGGCCTTGTCTACCAGGAATGAGGTCCTTGGGTATGCTTTCCAGCATTGAGGGAAAAATGGAAAAGGAAAAAAAGACACCCCCGCCCCCGCCCCCACCTGCTGTGGGAATTTTGTTTTGTTTTGTTCTGTTTTTAAAAAAAGAAACACAGAACTAGGACCATGCTTTTGTTTTCATCCCAGGCGTATGATGAGGGGCTACTTCAGATTGACCACAGTGTTGCCATTTTGGGATGTTTGGAATTCTGGGGACTTTTCAGAGGGTATATAAATGCTAGGACCTTGAGAGTTTGGTTGTGGTAGGCTGTAGGTTGGGTTGGTTGTGGTCTATTAAGTAGTCATTCACAAAGAATAGGAGGAGGAGAAAAAACGAGGAGGAGGAGGAGAAGGAAGAGTAGAAGAAATAAGATATAGTGATGGCAAAGATCAAACTTGCCCCAAGGAACTCGATTCAGGAAATAGTCTTAATGATAACATCTCCCCCCCCCCCCCACCCCTGTCCCCTCAATCCTTTTTTCTCTGGTATCTAGTGTTAGGGGGTTAAAAGAGTGGAGGAAATGGGATCAAGAAGGGTAGATGAAGAACCCACAAAGTAGCCAAAGTCCATCTAAATACCTCCCCCTAAAACCAACACTCCCATCCCCAACTAAACAAACAAACAAACAGAAACCAAAACAGGTGGGCATGCATCAGATAAGAGAAAGCATACAGTAAGAAAAGAGTTGGAGTTTAGGCAAAGAGCAACAGGAGGGAGTTTCATGGGTGTGAGACACGATGGGAGAAGGACGTGATGATGTGGGTGAGGAAATGGAGAGAAGGGGTTAGGTCCAAGCTGTATTCAGTCTCAGCATTTGTTAACAGGCGACATTCCAGGAAGGCAAAAGAATAAGGAGAACTGCCAACTTGGCATCGTCAGCATGAAGATGTTGTCATCACTCACTGACACAAATACAGAGGGATGGGCGGGGACACACACGGAGACATGGCCTTAGTGTGCTTCCAGCTGGCCTGGAACTCCTGGGCTCAAGTGATCCTCTCACCTCTGGATATGGAGTATAGGGAGCTATCCTTCCAGGCTTAGGGCATGGTTACATGGCTGGTGGTAACTGAGCATTTGTGATTGTGTGTGAGAGCATGCATATGTGTAAGAGTGTGGGTGTATTTGTGAGAGAACAGGTGAGCATGTGTCTGTGTGTGTGTATATGAGTATGTGAGCATGTGTGTAAGTATGTGTATGACTACGTGAGCGATTGTATATATGTATGAATGTGTATGTGTTTGTGAGTATATCTGTGATAGCACGGGAGAGAGTGTATGCGTGCGTGAGCATGTGTATGTCAGTATGTGTGAGTGTGAGTGTATGTGAGTGTCTGGATATTGGAAGCTACTCTGTGCTGAGGGCCCTTCACTTCAGGTCTCTTCATCTGGGTTTCTGTGGAGGTACCTCCCACGAGAGGGTTTACATTTTAATCCAGATACTTAAGGGTTGGTTTCTACTTGAGGTCTCAGTGTCTGCTTAGAGCAGATTGCTGTACTGTTACTTTCTCTGGGCCTGCAGTTTTCTCAGTGTGATTTTTTTCCTCTGTGACCAGACAAAGGGTTCTCTTTTGAACCACGATCAGCATAGTCTTTCTACCACGCATTATGCTAGATGTGGGGACCAACAGGGGGCCAGCCTGGTTTACGAGATTTTGTCTCAAAAAAGCCAACCCAGGAAACAGAATAAAACAAGCAAACAAAGAAAAACTGTCCATTACCTGGGAATCATTCCTAAGCTCTCAATCGCAAAAATAGTTGTTAGGTTACAGAAGCTGCAAATTAGAAAAGGCAGTATTAAAGATTAAGTTAAAGGTGTTTAAAATATCCATATCTATGCTCACAATCATGTCATATGGAACCTTATTAAGGTGTCAGTTTCTTGACAAGGACACAGCAGACATGCATTTACAGGACAGTTATAACCATTTTTCTTTTTCCAATGCAGCATCTTCAGGCCATTGTGAGAGTCCTCAGAGGTTCTGTCTTCACAGCATTATACACTTTGGGTGGTAGTTTTCAAGGCAACAGCCATGATGACTTTAATAATATCGACCAATCATAAGTTTCTTCAGAGGTATAACACAGTGAACCATTGCATGTGGAGGTGCTGTTTAAATGAGCATTTACTATGTGCCTGGTGTGCAGAGTGTATACATGCTCTATGTTAGTCCTCACAAGAACCCTTCCTGCCAGACGAGATAGCTGAGGCTCAGGTCTTGCATTGCTATGGCCAAACTCCCGATGAAAAGAACTAGAGGAAGAAAGGGTTTGCTTTGACTCACACCTCAAGGACATACAGTCCATCATGGGGAGGAAGGCATGACAACTGGTCACACCTGACCCACACAAGGAGGAAGAGGAGGAGGAGGAAGAGGAGAAGAGTGATGAGCGCTGTGTCCAGCTCACTTTCCCTTTTTGTCCAGTAGTGGACCCTAGTCCATGAAGATGTACAGCCCACATTTTCAGAGAGGGTCTTCCCTTCCTCAATTAACCTAATCTAGAAAAATTATTAGAAGACATGTCCAGAGACTTATCTCTTTGGTGATTCTGAATCCTGTCAGGCTGACAATATCAGTCATGCATGACAAAATGTAAAGACTGTTTAAAGAGCTCTGCTGAGGTGAATTTCTTAGGTCCATGTTGCTCTTCCACTTTCAGGCAGGGCCCAGAAGAAACTATTTGTGACAGCACTGAGACTGGTATCAGTGTCCGAAGCCAAGTAGAATCCCGAGGTCTCAGGAAGGGGACTCTGTGATAGGAATGGTCTGTTCCATTGTGTATGGGATCAAGGAAAAGCGAATTGATTTATAATTAGAGCAAGGAAGTATGGTTACCATCAGAGATAATGCTACTCAAGGGACTGGGTAAGGATCGTTGATGTTGGACCCTCTCTGTCTCTCATGACAAGGACTGGGGTTGTAGCATAGTGGTAGACAGCTTACCTAACATGTGTGAGGCCTCAGCTCAGTTCCAGTATTGCAGAGATATAAACAAATGAAGTTAAATAAATAAAATCAACAAGGCATACCTGAAATGGGACCTCACAGGAAGAGGCACAATGGCGACATGGCCAAGCATGTGGCATGGAGAGTTTACTTTCTGGACTGAAGTACTTGTTTCCTCAAAAGGGGAAAAAAGTCTGCCAGGACCTGCCTTCTGCCAAAGTCACTTCTACCTGGAGAGAGTCTGTTCCAAAGGTGAGTGACCCAGAGCCCAAAGACTTTTCCCTGTCTCAGAACAGTTCTGCCAAGCACCCCTGCTCCAGTGTCCCTGTGAAATCAACTGAAGGCTTTACCAGGGCTGGAGTTACCTGCTTCCCCCTCTCCCTGTTCGGACTTCCTTTACTTCTAGGGCGTTTTTGGTATTCACTTGTTTCTCTGATAAAGCTTCATTTCACTCTTTGAGCCTCTGGTCTGGGTAATAAGTTATATAGTAAGTAAGAAGAGCTATAAAAGCAGAATGAAAGGTCATCATGGAGTTGCAGACTTCTTACAAGGAGGCAGTGCTATGGGAACCACTACCAAGATGAGGTTTTAATCCCACTGCCAGAATACATAAGTTTGAGAACCAAGGCAACAGAATTGGGAGCCACTCAGGTTTTCATTTATAACCCAAGACACATGTGTGTAGCGCATGTTCGGACCTTAGATTGCACAGGAATAAAAACATTTTCTGCCAGGAAAACAAAGTACAGTGCTGGCTAAAGACATACTGTGCATAAGGATGGTGTATTGGCTGGTTTTGTGTGTCAACTTGACACAAACTGGAGTCTTCAGAGAAAGGAGCCTCCCTTGAGGAAATGCCTCCATGAGATCCAGCTGTAAGGCTCTTTCTCAGTTAGTGATCTAGGGTGGGAGGGCCCATTGTGGGTGGTGCCATCCCTGGCTGGTAGTCCTGTGTTCTATAAGAGAGAAAGCTGAGCAAGCCAGTAAGTAACATCCCTCCATGGCCTCTGCATCAACTCCTGCTTCCTGACCTACCTGAGTTCCAATCCTGACTTCCTTGGTGATGAACAGCAGTGTAGAACTGTAAGATAAATAAACCCTTTCCTCCCCAACTTGCTTCTTTTTTTTTTTTTTTTTTTTTTTTTTTTTTTTTTTTAACTTAGATTCTGCTTTTATTTTTAAGTTTGATGACCAATCTTCAGTGGTTTGGGGTGAGGAGGAGGTGCTCAACCAAGCACGTGGGCTTCTTCTTCTTCTTCTTCTTTTTTTTTTTTTTTTTTTTTTTCTTTTTTTTTTTTTTTTTTATTACATAATTTCCTCAATTACATTTCCAATACTATCCCAAAAGTCCCCCATAGCGACCCCCACTTCCCTACCCACCCATTCCCATTCTTTTGGCCCTGGCATTCCCCTATATTGGGGCATATAAAGTTTGCAAGTCCAATGGGCCTCTCTTTCCATTGATGGCCGACTAGGCCATCTTTCGTTACATATGCAGCTAGAGACAAGAGCTCCAGGGTTCCGGTTAGTATATCATGTTGTTCCAACAATAGGGTTGCAGATCCCTTTAGCTCCTTGGGTACTTTCTCTAGCTTCTCCATTGGGAGCCCTGTGATACATCCAATAGCTGACTGTGAACATCCACTCCTGTGTTTGCTAGGCCCCGGCATCGTCTCACAAGAGACAGCTATATTTGGGTCCTTTCAGCAAGATCTTGCTAGTGTATGCAATGGTGTCAGCGTTTAGAAGCTGATTATGGGACGGATCCCTGGATACAGCAGTCTCTAAATGGTCCATCCTTTCATCACAGCTACGAACTTTGTCTCTGTAGCTCCTTCCCTGGGTGTTTTGTTCCCAATTCTAAGAAGGTGCACAGTGTCCACACTTTGGTCTTCATTCTTCTTGAGTTTCATGCGTTTAGCAAATTGTATCTTATATCTTGGGTATCCTAAGTTTTGGGCTAATATCCACTTATCAATGAATACATATTGTGTGAGTTCTTTTGTGATTGTGTTACTTCACTCAAGATGATGCCCTCCAGGTCCATCCATTTGGCTAGGAATTTCATAAATTCATTCTTTTTAATAGCTGAGTAGTACTCCATTGTGTAAATGTACCATAATTTCTGTATCCATTCCTCTGTTGAGGGACATCTGGGTTCTTTCCAGCTTCTGGCTATTATAAATAGGGCTGCTATGAACATAGTGGAGCATGTGTCCTTTTTACCGGTTGGAACATCTTCTGGATATATGCCCAGGAGAGGTATTGCTGGATCCTCCGGTAGTACTATGTCCAATTTTCTGAGGAACCGCCAGACTGATTTCCAGAGTGGTTGTACAAGCTTGCAATCCCACCAACAATGGAGGAGTGTTCCTCTTTCTCCACATCCTCGCCAGCAACTGCTGTCACCTGAATTTTTGATCTTAGCCATTCTGACTGGTGTGAGGTGGAATCTCAGGGTTGTTTTGATTTGCATTTCCCTGATGATTAAGGATGTTGAACATTTTTTCAGGTGTTTCTCTGCCATTCGGTATTCCTCAGGCGAGAATTCTTTGTTCAGTTCTGAGCCCCATTTTTTAATGGGGTTATTTGACTTTCTGGAGTCCACCTTCTTGAGTTCTTTATATATATTGGATATTAGTCCCTTATCTGATTTAGGATAGGTGAAGATCCTTTCCCAATCTGTTGGTGGTTTTTTTGTCTTATTGATGGTGTCTTTAGCCTTGCAGAAGCTTTGTAGTTTCATGAGGTCCCACTTGTCAATTCTCGATCTTACAGCACAAGCCATTACTGTTCTATTCAGGAATTTTTCCCCTGTGCCCATATCTTCAAGGCTTTTCCCCACTTTCTCCTCTATAAGTTTCAGTGTCTCTGGTTTTATGTGAAGTTCCTTGATCCACTTAGACTTGACCTTAGTACAAGGAGATAGGAATGGATCGATTCGAATTCTTCTACATGTTAACAACCAGTTGTGCCAGCACCATTTGTTGAAAATGCTGTCTTTCTTCCACTGGATGTTTTTAGCTCCCTTGTCGAAGATCAAGTGACCATAGGTGTGTGGGTTCATTTCTGGGTCTTCAATTCTATTCCATTGGTCTATTTGTCTGTCATTATACCAGTACCATGCAGTTTTTATCACAATTGCTCTGTAGTAGAGCTTTAGGTCCGGCATGGTGATTCCACCAGAGGTTCTTTTATCCTTGAGAAGAGTTTTTGCTATCCTAGGTTTTTTGTTATTCCAGATGAATTTGCAGATTGCACTTTCTAATTCGTTGAAGAATTGATTTGGAATTTTGATGGGGATTGCATTGAATCTGTAGATTGCTTTTGGCAAGATAGCCATTTTTACAATGTTGATCCTGCCAATCCATGAGCATGGGAGATCTTTCCATCTTCTGAGATCTTCTATAATTTCTTTCTTCAGAGACTTGAAGTTTTTATTATACAGATCTTTCACTTCCTTAGTTAGAGTCACGCCAAGATATTTTATATTATTTGTGACTATTGAGAAGGGTGTTGTTTCCCTAATTTCTTTCTCAGCCTGTTTATTCTTTGTGTAGAGAAAGGCCATTGATTTGTTTGAGTTAATTTTATATCCAGCTACTTCACCGAAGCTGTTTATCAGGCTTAGGAGTTCTCTGGTGGAATTTTTAGGGTCACTTAGATATACTATCATATCATCTGCAAAAAGTGATATTTTGACTTCATCTTTTCCAATTTGTATCCCTTTGATCTCCTTTTGTTGTCGAATTGCTCTGGCTAGGACTTCAAGTACAATGTTGAATAGGTATGGAGAAAGTGGACAGCCTTGTCTAGTCCCTGATTTTAGAGGGATTGCCTCAAGCTTCTCACCATTTACTTTGATGTTGGCTACTGGTTTGCTGTAGATTGCTTTTATCATGTTTAGGTATGGGCCTTGAATTCCTGATCTTTCCAAGACTTTTATCATGAATGGGTGTTGGATCTTGTCAAATGCTTTTTCCGCATCTAAGGAGATGACCATGTGGTTTTTGTCTTTGAGTTTGTTTATATACTGGATTACGTTGATGGATTTCCGTATATTGAACCATCCCTGCATCCCTGGGATGAAACCTACTTGGTCAGGATGGATGATTGTTTTGATGTGTTCTTGGATTCGGTTAGCAAGAACTTTATTGAGGATTTTTGCATCAATATTCATAAGGGATATTGGTCTGAAGTTTTCTATCTTTGTTGGGTCTTTTTGTGGTTTAGGTATCAGAGTAATTGTGGCTTCATAGAATGAGTTGGGTAGAGTACCTTCTGTTTCTATTTTGTGGAATAGTTTGTGGAGAACTGGGATTAGATCTTCTTTGAAGGTCTGATAGAACTCTGCACTAAAACCATCTGGTCCTGGGCTTTTTTTAGTTGGGAGACTATTAATGACTGCTTCTATTTCTTTGGGGGATATAGGGCTGTTTAGATCATTAACCTGATCTTGATTCAACTTTGGTACCTGGTATCTGTCTAGGAACTTCTCCATTTCATCCAGGTTCTCCAGTTTTGTTGAGTATAGCCTTTGGTAGAAGGATCTGATGGTGTTTTGGATGTCTTCAGGATCTGTTGTTATGTCTCCTTTTTCATTTCTGATTTTGTTAATTAGGATGCTTTCCCTGTGCCCTCTAGTGAGTCTGGCTAAGGGTTTATCTATCTTGTTGATTTTCTCAAAGAACCAGCTCCTTGATTGGTTGATTCTTTGAATAGTTTTTCTTGTTTCCACTTGGTTGATTTCACCCCTGAGTTTGATTATTTCCTGCCGTCTACTCCTCTTGGGTGAATTTGCTTCCTTTTGTTCTAGTGCTTTTAGGTGTGTTGTCAAGCTGCTAATGTGTGCTCTCTCTAGTTTCCTTTTGGAGGCACTCAGAGCTATGAGTTTTCCTCTTAAAAATGCTTTCATTGCGTCCCATAAGTTTGGGTATGTTGTGGCTTCATTTTCATTGAACTCTAAAAAGTCCTTAATTTCTTTCTTTATTCCTTCCTTGACCAAGGTATCATTGAGAAGAGTGTTGTTCAGTTTCCACGTGAAGGTTGGCTTTCTATTATTTATTTTGTTATTGAAGATCAGCCTTAGTCCATGGTGATCTGATAGGATGCATGGGACAATTTCAATATTTTTATATCTGTTGAGGCCTGTTTTGTGACCAATTATGTGGTCAATTTTGGAGAAGGTGCCATGAGGTGCTGAGAAGAAGGTATATCCTTTTGTTTTAGGATAGAATGTTCTGTAGATATCTGCCAGATCCATTTGATTCATAATTTCTCTTAGTTTCACTGTGTCCCTGTTTAGTTTCTGTTTCCATGATCTGTCCATTGGTGAAAGTGGTGTGTTGAAGTCTCCCACTATTATTGTATGAGGTGCAATGTGTGCTTTGAGATTTACTAAAGTTTCTTTAATGAATGTGGCTGCCTTTGTATTTGGAGCATAGATATTCAGGATTGATAGTTCCTCTTGGAGGATTTTACCTTTGATGAGTATGAAGTGTCCCTCCCTGTCTTTTTTAATGACTTTGGGTTGGAAGTCAATCTTATCAGATATTAGAATGGCTACTCCAGCTTGTTTCTTCATGCCATTTGCTTGGAGAATTGTTTTCCAGCCTTTCATTCTGAGGTAGTGTCTATCCTTTTCTCTGAGATGAGTTTCCTGTAAGCAGCAAAATGTTGGGTCTTGTTTGTGTAGCCAGTTTGTTAGTCTATGTCTTTTTATCGGGGAGTTGAGTCCATTGATATTAAGAGATATTAAGGAAAAGAAATTGGTGTTTCCTGTTATTTTTGATGTTAAAGTTGGCATTTTGTTCTTGTGGCTGTCTTCTTTTAGGTTTGTTGAGGGATTACCTTCTTGTTGTTTCTAGGGCGTGGTTCCTGTCCTTGTATTGGTTTTTTTCTGTTATTATCCTTTGAAGGGCTGGATTCGTGGAGAGATAATGTGTGAATTTGGTTTTGTCGTGGAATACTTTGGTTTCTCCATCTATGTTAATTGAGAGTTTGGCTGGGTATAGTAGCCTGGGCTGGAATTTGTGTTCTTTTAGTGTCTGTATAACATCTGTCCAGGATCTTCTGGCTTTCATAGTCTCTGGTGAGAAGTCTGGTGTAATTCTGATAGGCTTGCCTTTATATGTTACTTGGCCTTTTTCTCTTACTGCTTTTAGTATTCTATCTTTATTTAGAGCATTTGTTGCTCTGATTATTATGTGTCGGGAGGTATTTCTTTTCTGATCCAGTCTATTTGGAGTTCTGTAGGCTTCTTGTATGTTCATGGGCATCTCTTTCTTTAGATTTGGGAAGTTTTCTTCTATAATTTTGTTGAAGATGTTTGCTGGTCCTTTGAGTTGAAAATCTTCATTCTCATCCACTCCTATTATCCGTAGGTTTGGTCTTCTCATTATGTCCTGTATTTCTTGGATGTTTTGAGTTAGGATCTTTTTGCATTTTACATTTTCCTTGATTGTTGTGCCGATGTTCTCTATGGAATCTTCTGCACCTGAGATTCTCTCTTCCATCTCTTGTATTCTGTTGCTGATGCTCGTATCTATGGTTCCAGATTTCTTTCCTAGGGTTTCTATCTCCAGTGTTGCCTCATTTTGGGTTTTCTTTATTGTGTCTACTTCCCTTTTTAGGTCTAGTATGGTTTTGTTCATTTCCATCATCTGTTTGGATGTGTTTTCCTGTTTTTCTGTAAGGACTTCTACCTGTTTGATTATGTTATCATGTTTTTCTTTAAGGATTTGTAACTCTTTAGCAGTGTTCTCCTGCAATTCTTTAAGGGATTTTTGTGCTTCCTCTTTATTGTCTTCTTCCTTTTTAGCAGTGTTCTCCTGCATTTCTTTAAGTGTGTTATTAACGTCCTTCTTGAAGTCCTCTATCATCATCAGGAGATATGCTTTTAAATCCGTGTCTAGCTTTTCCGGTGTGTTGGGGTGCCCTGGACTGGGTGAAGTGGGGGTGCTGGGTTCTGATGATGGTGAGTGGTCTTGGTTTCTGTTAGTAAGATTATTACGTTTACCTTTCGCCATCTGGTAATCTCTGGGGTTAGTTGTTATCGTTGTCACTATTTAAAGATTGGAGCAGAAGCTGTGTTCCACTCACCAGCAGTCTCTAAATCCTGCGGCGGGGGTCGTGGGTAGCTGACGGTACCCCGGTGCTGGTCCAGCCGGATGAGGCCTGTGGTCCTACTCAGGCCGGTTTCTGCTTCCCTAACTAATGCAGTCTCAGGTCCCGCGCAATTGGATTGGAGCAGAAGCTGTGCTCCACTCACCAGAAGTCTTAAGATCCTGTGGCGGGTGTTGTGGGCAGTTGGCGAGTGTCAGCAGACCCTGCGCCCCAGCTGCTCAGGTGCTTTTCTGACCGGAAGAGGGTTGTGGCCCTATGTAGGCCGGATTTCTCTCTCCCCAACCAGAGCAGTCTCAGGTCCCGCGTGATTGGACTGGAGCAGAAGCTGTGTTCCACTCACCAGCAGTCCCAAAATCCTGCGGCGGGGGTCGTGGGTAGCTGGCGGGTGTCAGGCAACCCTGCGCTCCCGCTACCCTGGCGCTGATCCGGCCGGGTGAGGCCTGTGGCCCTACTCAGGCCAGTTTCTGCTTCCCTAACTAATGCAGTCTCAGGCCCCGCGCAATTGGATTGGAGCAGAAGCTGTGCTCCACTCACCAGAAGTCTTAAGATCCTGTGGCGGGTGTTGTGGGCAGTTGGCGAGTGTCAGCAGACCCTGCGCCCCAGCTGCTCAGGTGCTTTTCTGACCGGAAGAGGGTTGTGGCCCTATGTAGGCCGGATTTCTCTCTCCCCAACCAGAGCAGTCTCAGGTCCCGCGTGATTGGACTGGAGCAGAAGCTGTGTTCCACTCACCAGCTGTCCCAAAATCCTGCGGCGGGGGTCGTGGGTAGCTGGCGGGTGTCAGGCAACCCTGCGCTCCCGCTACCCTGGCGCTGATCCGGCCGGGTGAGGCCTGTGGCCCTACTCAGGCCAGTTTCTGCTTCCCTAACTAATGCAGTCTCAGGTCCCGCGCAATTGGATTGGATCAGAAGCTGTGTTCCACTCACCAGCAGTCCCAAAATCCTGCGGCGGGGGTCGTGGGTAGCTGGCGGGTGTCAGGCAACCCTGCGCTCCCGCTACCCCTGCGCTGATCCAGCCGGATGAGGCCTGTGGTCCTACTCAGGCCGGTTTCTGCTTCCCTAACTAATGCAGTCTCAGGTCCCGCGCAATTGGATTGGAGCAGAAGCTGTGCTCCACTCACCAGAAGTCTTAAGATCCTGTGGCGGGTGTTGTGGGCAGTTGGCGAGTGTCCCCCAACTTGCTTCTTGGTCATGGTGTTTGTGCAGGAATAGAAACCCTGACTAAGACAGATGGGAAACCTAGTGTGGTGGTACACACCTTTAACCACAGCACTCCACTCGGGATAGAGTGTAGTTTTCTGAGAGTTCAAGGCCAGTCTGGTTTACATAGCAAGTTCTAGGATAGCCAGGACTATAGAGAGAGACTGTGTCTCAGGTAAACAACATCTATAGTTATCGGTGTCTATTTTTATATGACTTATATGTGAACTAGCTTTTATTTTTCCCCCTTTCCATTTCTCCTACTCGTATATGACATATTTTAGGTGTATGGGTGGCAAGTGGTGATGACTAGGAACTGATATCAATTCATGGCCAAATTATTTGAGAAACAAAAAATTAATTTGAACGTTTGGACTTGTCACTGGATGCAGTAAGATTGATTTGTTCCACTTTGGATGGAAAGTGTATTTCTATTATTTAAGTATAATTATGCTCGACAAGCCTCTTCTGGTCAGACCAGCACCAGGGTAGCTAGGGCGCAGGGTCGGCTGACACTCGCCAGCTACCCACAACGCCCGCCACAGGATCTTAAGACTTCTGGTGAGTGGAACACAGCTTCTGCTCCAATCCAATTGCGGGCGGGGCCTGAGACTGCATTAGTTAGGGAAGCAGAAAACCGGCCTGAGTAGGGCCACAAGCCTCTTCCGGTCTGACCAGCACCAGGGTAGCTAGAGCACAGGGTCGGGTGACACCCACCACAGGATTTTGAGACTTCTGGTGAGTGGAACACAGAGTCTGCTCCAATCTTTAAACAGCGACAACGATAACAACTAACCCCAGAGATTACCAGATGGCGAAAGGTAAACATAATAATCTTACTAACAGAAACCAAGACCACTCACCATCATCAGAACCCAGCACTCCCACTTCGCCCAGTCCAGGGCACCCCAACACACCAGAAAAGCTAGACCCGGATCTAAAAGCATATCTCATGATGATGGTAGAGGACATCAAGAAGGACTTTAATAACAAACTTAAAGAAATACAGGAGAACACTGCTAAACAGGTAGAAGACATTAAAGAGGAAGCACAAAGATCCCTTAAAGAATTGCAGGAGAACACTGCTAAACAGGTAGAAGACATTAAAGAGGAAGCACAAAAATCCCTTAAAGAATTGCAGGAGAACACTGCTAAACAGGTAGAAGACATTAAAGAGCAAGCACAAAAATCCATTAAAGAATTGCAGGAAAACCAGACCAAACAGGTGATGGAATCAAATAAAAACACCCAAGACCTGAAAAGAGAAGTAAAGACAATGAAGAAAACCCAAATTGAGGCAACACTGGAGATAGAAACCCTAGGAAAGAAATCTGGAACCATAGATGCGAGCATCAGCAACAGAATACAAGAGATGGAAGAGAGAATCTCAGGTGCAGAAGACTCCATAGAGAACATCGGCACGACAATCAAAGAAAATATAAAATCCAAAAAGATTCTAACTCAAAACATCCAGGAAATCCAGGACACAATGAGAAGACCAAACCTACGGATAATAGGAGTAGATGAGAATGAAGATTTTCAACTCAAAGGACCAGCAAATATCTTCAAAAAAATTATAGAAGAAAACTTCCCAAATCTAAAGAAAGAGATGCCCATGAACATACAAGAAGCTTACAGAACTCCAAATAGACTGGACCAGAAAAGAAATTCCTTCTGACACATAATAATCAGAACAACAAATGCACTAAATAAAGATAGAATACTAAAAGCAGTAAGGGAAAAAGGTCAAGTAACATATAAAGGCAAGCCTATCAGAATTACACCGGATTTTTTACCAGAGACTATGAAAGCCACAAGGGCCTGGACAGACGTTATACAGAAACTAAGAGAACACAATTTCCAGCCCAGGCTACTATACCCAGCCAAACTCTCAATTACCATAGATGGACAAACGAAAGTATTCCACGATAAAACCAAATTCACACATTATCTTTCCACGAATCCAGCACTTCAAAGGATAATAACAGAAAAAAACCAATACAAGGACGGAAACCACGTCCTAGAAAAAGCAAGAAGGTAATCCCTCAACAAACTTAAAAGAAGACAGCCACAAGAACAGAACACCAACTCTAACAACAAAAATAAAAGGAAGCAACAATTACTTCTCCCTAATATCTCTTAATATCAATGTACTCAACTCCCCAATAAAAAGACATAGACTAACAGACTGGCTACACAAACAGGACCCAACATTTTGCTGCTTACAGGAAACTCATCTCAGAGAAAAAGATAGACACTACCTCAGAATGAAAGGCTGGAAAACAATTTTCCAAGCAAATGGTAGGAAGAAACAAGCTGCAGTAGCCATTATAATATCTGATAAGATTGACTTCCAACCCAATGTCATAAAAAAGACAAGGAAGGGCACTTCATTCTCATCAAAGGAAAAATCCTCCAAGAGGAACTATCAATACTGAATATCTATGCTCCAAATACAAGGGCAGCCACATTCATTAAAGATACTTTAGTAAATCTCAAAGCACACATTGCACCTCACACAATAATAGTGGGAGACTTCAACACACCACTTTCACCAATGGACAGATCATGGAAACAGAAAGTAAACAGGGACACAGTGAAACTAACAGAAGTTATGAAACAAATGGATCTGACAGATATCTACAGAACATTTTATCCTAAAACAAAAGGATATACCTTCTTCTCTGCACCTCATGGTACCTTCTCCAAAATTGACCACATAATTGGTCACAAAACAAGCCTCAACATATACAAAAATATTGAAATTGTTCCATGCACCCTATCAGATCACCATGGACTAAGACTGATCTTCAATAACAAAATAAATAATAGAAAGCCAACACACACGTGGAAACTAAACAACACTCTTCTCAATGATACCTTGGTCAAGGAAGGAATAAAGAAAGAAATTAAGGGCTTTCTGGAGTTTAATGAAAATGAAGCCACAACATACCCAAACTTATGGGACACATTGAAAGCATTTCTAAGAGGAAAACTCATAGCTCTGAGTGCCTCCAAAAAGAAACTAGAGAGAGCACACATTAGCAGCTTGACAACACACCTAAAAGCTCTAGAACGAAAGGAAGCAAATTCACCCAAGAGGAGTAGATGGCAAGAAATAATCAAACTCAGGGGTGAAATCAACCAAGTGGAAACAAGAAGAACTTTTCAAAGAATCAACCAATCGAGGAGCTGGTTCTTTGAGAAAATCAACAAGATAGATAAACCCTTAGCCAGACTCACTAGACGGCATAGGGAAAGTATTCTAATTAACAAAATCAGAAATGAAAAGGGAGACATAACAACAGATCCTGAAGAAATCCAAAACACCTTCAGATCCTTCTACAAAAGGCTATACTCAACAAAACTGGAGAACCTGGATGAAATGGGCAAGTTTCTAGACAGATACCAGGTACCAAAGTTAAATCAAGATCAGGTTAATGATCTAAACAGTCCCATATCCCCTAAAGAAATAGAAGCAGTCATTAATAGTCTCCCAACCAAAAAAAGCCCAGGACCAGATGGGTTTAGCGCAGAGTTCTATCAAATCTTCAAAGAAGATCTAATCCCAGTTCTTCACAAACTATTCCACAAAATAGAATCAGAAGGTACTCTACCCAACTCATTCTATGAAGCCACAATTACTCTGATACCAAAACCACATAAAGACCCAACAAAGATAGAGAACTTCAGACCAATTTCCCTTATGAATATTGATGCAAAAATCCTCAATAAAGTTCTCGCTTACCGAATTCAAGAACTCATCAAAACAATCATCCATCCTGACCAAGTAGGTTTCATCCCAGGGATGCAAGGATGGTTCAATAAACGAAAATCCATCAATGTAATCCATTATATAAACAAACTCAAAGACAAAAACCACATGATCATCTCGTTAGATGCTGAAAAAGCATTTGACAAAATCCAACACCCATTCATGATAAAAGTCTTGGAAAGATCAGGAATTCAAGGCCCATACCTAACCATGATAAAAGCAATATACAGCAAACCAGTAGCCAACATCAAAGTAAATGGTGAGAAGCTGGAAGAAATCCCACTAAAATCAGGGACTAGACAAGGCTGCCCACTCTCTCCCTACCTATTCAACATTGTACTTGAAATCCTAGCCAGAGCAATTAGACAACAAAAGGAGATCAAGGGGACACAAATCGGAAAAGAAGAAGTCAAAATATCGCTTTTTGCAGATGATATGATAGTATACATAAGTGACCCTAAAAATTCCACCAGAGAACTCCTAAGCCTGATAAATAGCTTCGGTGAAGTAGCTGGATATAAAATTAACTCAAGCAAGTCAATGGCCTTTCTGTACACAAAGGATAAACAGGCAGAAAAGAAAATTAGGGAAACAACACCCTTCTCAATAGTCACAAACAATATAAAATACCTTGGCGTGACTCTAACTAAGGAAGTGAAAGATCTGTATGACAAGAACTTCAAGTCCCTGAAGAAAGAAATTAAAGAAGATCTCAGAAGATGGAAAGACCTCCATGCTCATGGATTGGCAGGATCAACATTGTAAAAATGGCTATCTTACCAAAAGCAATCTACTGATTCAATGCAATCCCCATCAAAATTCCAACTCAATTCTTCAACGAATTAGAAAGGGCAATCTGCAAATTCATCTGGAACAACAAAAAACCTAGGATAGCAAAAACTCTTCTCAAGGATAAAAGATCCTCTGGTGGAATCACCATGCCTGACCTAAAGCTGTACTACAGAGCAATTGTGATAAAAACTGCATGGTACTGGTATAACGACAGACAAGTAGACCAATGGAACAGAATTGAAGACCCTGACATCAACCCACATACCTATGGTCACTTGATCTTTGACAAGGGAGCAAAAACCATCCAGTGGAAAAAAGACAGCATTTTCAACAAATGGTGCTGGCACAACTGGCGGTTATCTTGTAGAAGAATGCGAATTGATCCATTCCTATCTCCTTGTACTAAGGTCAAATCTAAGTGGATTAAGGTCCTCCACATAAAACCAGAGACACTGAAACTTATAGAGGAGAAAGTAGGGAAAAGCCTCGAAGATATGGGTACAGGGGAAAAATTCCTGAATAGAACAGCAAAGGCTTGTGAGCTTTATCGAGAATCGATAAATGGGACCCCATAAAGTTGCAAAGCTTCTGCAAGGCAAAAGACACTGTCAATAAGACAAAAAGACCACCAACAGATTGGGAAAGGATCTTTACCTATCCTAAATCAGATAGGGGACTAATATCCAATATATATAAAGAACTCAAGAAGGTGCACTCCAGAAAATCAAATAACCCCATTAAAAAATGGGGCTCAGAACTGAACAAAGAATTCTCACCTGAGGAATACTGAATGGCAGAGAAGCACCTGAAAATTCATGTCCTCTGCTGAGCTAGGATGGAACCCAGGGCCCAACACATGATAGGGGTGATGCTTGGTCTTCATTGTCAGGCTGACTTGATTTTAAGTCACCATGGAAACACATCTTCTGGGACTATCTGGGAGGCTGTTTCTAGAAGTGCCTGACTGATTAAGACCCATATCAAACCTACCCACATGGCTCACACAGTTGAATGGACTGGGGTCTGTGACTGGGAAAGAATTGAGCCTGACCGCCATTGCTCTGTGCTTTTCAAGACTTTGAGACACACTCCATCACTTACCCATTATGTCCCAATATGTATGTCAAGGGGACAAAATACCAGAATGGAATTTCAAACTGAGTGAGTAATCCAATTACTAGGTGACATGAGATGTCCTGCTTTTATAGCATGTTTACTGATTGCTACAAAATGAAAAGGAAACTTATAAATAACAAGAGTAACAAAACGAGATATTTAGATGGCATCAAATTAAATGCAGAAGGCAAAGAAATTGTAAGGGGAAACTATCATTTTATTCTTACTTAAAATGTTATTCTTACCTATAGTTTGGATCCAAGATCTTCAAGCGATACACATACATTCCAGCATAAGTCATGGGCCATTTTATGTGGTTTTTATTAGAATAGTTTAGAATCTCATATGGTTGGCTTAGGTCTCCTGGCTTCCCAATAGCATAAGAAAAACAAGGCCTATAGTTCTGAGTACAAGCAAAGACAGAAAAAGAGGTTATTTCTAGACTTTAATACAATCTGATTTATATGATGTATGAGAAGTCTTGTGTATTTAAATTTTATGTGTATGAGTATTTTTTTTTCTGTATTCAACTGCACCACCTAAAAACACTACCTGTGCAGGTCAGAAAAGGGCATCTGAACCCCCAGGAACTGACATTAACAGGTGCTTTTGAACTGTCTTGTGGATGCTGGGAGCCAAAACCAGGTCCTCTGTTAAGAGCAGCCGGTGCTCCTATCCGCTAACCATTCTCAACAGCCCCAGATCCTCATACATTCATTTTGGAAACATCCTTAAGAGATGGATGGCTACATCGTTCTACTGTGCAGCTGCAGTAGCAGAGAATACCTGGCACATCCCCTAGCAGCCCCAACCCATGGTTCAGAGAGGAACTTCTGGGGGATCCCTCACTTAGTCCAAGATATGTGGGTGCAGGAGCTCAGTTTAGTTTTCAGAAGGGATTACAGCTGAGAATGGTGCCCATGTTTCAGTTTGCTATGGATATACTCATAGTAGCAGGGCAGAGATCCAGCCCATGTACAAAGTGGGTATAACCCTATGTGGGTAAGACTGCCCCTGGAGAGAGACTACTGGGCTCCTCTAGAGATGGCTGGGATTTCTCCCATTTAGAAAGACTGTTACCCACACCTAACCCTAACCTGGCAAGTTTCTTTGGGTCTAGGAGTTTGAAGCTCCATCTGACCCGGATCACATGATTATTTCCACAGCATGGAGGCTTCATGGAGTCAAAGTCTGTCTATAGCCATTGAATAGTCCTGGTAGGGATAGGGGCAAGGTTAATGTAAGAGGTAAGTTTAAGTATAAATGAAGGGTTAGACTAAGGGTGTGAGTAGGTGTAGGTTGGGGTGAAGTGGTGGGGTAAGGGTAGGTGTTGGTGCAAGGGTAAAGGTAAAGGTGAATAGGGTCGGGTCAGGAGTAGGGGTAGTGGTATGGTTGGTCAGTGGCACTGGATTTATCTGATGGTATTTACTTCTTGATATCTTTATTTCCCCTACATTTTGAGGCCTTTTAATGTAGTGCTACCATGGGTATAGTCTATCTTCAATATACTAGGTAGTAGAGGTGAGTTATGCTCTAATTTCATATGAAGCGCATGTGTTCAACCTAATGAAGTATTACAATCCCTCCTGATGAAATACAAAAATAGCAGTAGGAATCCACATCTCCTACCCTTTCTCACCTCTGTTTACCTCTCAGCCATGGCATGTCTGCTCCATTTGCCTAACGGTGTACGGGTGTACCAGTGAGTGAGGAGTGATAAAAGGCTCATGGATTTTCAGTAAACCAACTTGGAAATGCACACTATGGAGGGTGTGGTGGCACACACTTTAATCCCAGCACTTGGGAGGCAGGGGCAGCTATATCTTTGAGTTTGAAGTCAGTCTGTTCTATATAATGGGTTTTAGGATAGCCAGGGCTATAGAGAGAGACCTTCTCCCTGAAAAAGAAAATCCAAAATATTTTCTGGGTCAACACTAGGCTATGAGAATTCTTGTTTACTGAGTTGGTTAACACATGGAGCTATGAACTTGATTAAAATGAAAGCAGACATTTGCACTATGCCTGGGAACTGAATATCTGCCCATCACCACAAAACAAACCAGTTCATCAGGACTGATTTCCTGGTATCACTGTGTGCATTTTCCTAGAGAGACATGGGAATATCTTTGTTCTTTCTAACTTTCTCCTTTGTTAATTTTTTAATATGGAGGATGGTATTCACCAATGGTTGCTCCTCTTCCTGGCTTCCATTTGATGCTTTCTGTCATAGTGTTGGGCCTGGTTATTATTATCTTTTCACTCTTTCTCTCTCTTTTCTTTTTTTTTCATTTTTAAGCCATCACTTTGTCACCTACCTAGTCTTCAAGAAAACAAATCTCCCCTAGAATCCGTAGCTCACTCCATTTCTAGCCAAGGAGTGCTCTGTCTAGGATTCTTGGTCACTTTCAGAGACTCAAATCCCATCCTGTATCACAGAAAAATCAGCCAGCCCTGCAGTGCCTACCCACTCCCTATCTATTCCAACACCAACTTCAAGAACCTGTAGAAATGCCACTTTTCCTTTCAGACATTTGTCTCTGAGAACTTAGAGTTCCAAGAGCTACTTCTCAGAAGCACTGCTGGCTCAGGCTGTCCTTCCTTTTCACATGGTAGACCGAGGATTGAGGGCCTGACATGTTCCTTCCAGAATCTTTGCTGGTCATAAGCTACTTTCAATGTTTCCAAAGTACAGGACCAAGACCCAAGCTAAGCAATGTCACTTATATCTGGGGACTTCTAGAAACATGAGTTTAGGAACTGGTTTGTAACCCAAATGCTTACATAGCTCACACAATGCCCTGGATTTAATCTCTAGTGCTGGGAAAAGAAGGGAATGGAAAGGTGGGGAGGAGAGGAAGGGAAGGGAGGAGAGTAGAGCACATGGGTGGGAAAGAGACAATGGGGAGGGTGTGAAAAAATTTTGGACCTGAATTAGAAATTTGGGTGAGACCAAGTTTCCTATTCCAGCAAGCTTCCTGATTCCTTCTGAAGCTTGGAAACCACTAGACTATTTCTTGCTAGTTCAGGCTCATTCCATGATTGTTCCCCATCTCATTGACGGATGGTTGTCATGACTGAATAGTACCACAGTGTCAGTTAGGCCCTCCATAAGATTTGTTTGCCCAACCCAGACCCTTGAGTGCCTTTGAAAAACAACAAAAATAACCAGGAAGGCAAGTTTGGTTTGAACTGAATCCATAACTACATTGATTCCTTATGATTTGAAGTAATAACTATTACTTATTGGAAGTGATGAGCCACAGTTCATGAAGTAGTTCTATAAAAACATTAATTTTCTACAATGAGTTAGGTGCTGGGAATGTAGCATTGAACAGAAGGAACAAAGCCACCTTCACCCTTAGAGCTCACTATTTATTAATTTGTTTATTTAAGATTTCATTTTAGATTGAACTCTATGTGTCTTGTGTATACATATAACCGGAGTAGGCTGAAAGAAGACAGTGGATCCCCTGAAGCTGAAGTTACAGGCAGTTAAGGGTCATGTGGCATGGATTTGGGAACAGAACTCAGACTCTCTGTCAGAGCAGTGTGTGCTCTCGCCAGCCCCATGAGACAACTAGTCTTTTAAAAGGCTCACTTTCCTCATGTTACATATAGTAATCACTTGATACCATGCAGATTCAGATTTTTAGTGGTAAATCTTTTACCAAAGAGTGCCAGAGAGAAAAAACATCAAACAGATTAACGACAAGAAATTTTGAAATAACTCAGAAGTAGTGTTCAATTCCCCTAGGCAATTTAAATCCAAAGTGTTTGCATCAGACTTTTGTTAATCTTGAAGGCCAAATTTAATCCTTTTCTTACCTGAGGCCCCCAGACATCATCCAGTGGGATGTCTGGGTTTTCTTCTATCATCGAGTCCCACGTCTGTGCTTCATTTATACAACCATTCTGCCAAAAGAGGGCAACATGCCGTTATGGAGAATTCTTTGCATTAGCTTATATTGGAGCATCTAATATATCTTAATGGCACTGGAAAATTTATCTTTCTCAAGAAACCCTTACATTTAAATATAGTGCTTTTCTTTTTCACTACTTAAACTTAATACAGTTTTAAACACTGAAAAGGCTCAATTCTGTGGCCTTGATTTTGTTCACACACTGTAACCACAGCCACTGCGAGGACCCAGTTGAACAAACCCTCACCTCTGACAACCAACATCCTACTTTCTACTGAGACTTTTGACTAAATAACATTTACAAGTGAAATAGTTCAGTATTTTGTGCCTGCAAACTAGCTTGCTTTTATTTAGTAAAACATCTTAAGGGGCCATCCTTGATCTAGCATGTATGAGAATTTCCTTCCTTTTGACAGCCTGCGTGTGTGTGTGTGTGTGTGTGTGTGTGTGTGTGTGTGTGTGTCTGTGTCTGTGTCTGTGTCTGTGTGGTGCGTGCGTGTGCAAGAGTATGCTGCTAGGTGAATGTAGATGCCAGAGGACAGATAACCTGTGGGTTCCATGCTTTTTCCATATGGATCCTGAGGGGATTGATTTCAGGTCCTTCAGGCTTGACAGTGAAAGACCCACAACGTGAGGACTCCCCCACGTTCTGACTCAGGAGAGGCGACACCCCAAATCACACAAGAAACGGTCTTGCTGCAACTGCAAGAGGATTTTTATTCGAGAGCGTTCTCGGGCCCATGGTCATACACCACGCAGGGGTAGAGGACTATGGCACCCCGAGTAGCTGTATAAGGGGGTATTTAAAGGAAGAAACCACAACTCAAGGAAGTGGGGAGGGCGTTATTGGAAAAATACCAAAGATACCAGTTAAGAGTCACAAGGAAGTGCAAAGTCACAAGAGTCACAGAGAATACCTGGTAATTGTTCTGGTTAACTCTCAGTTTCTAAGAGCCCCTAACAATAGCACATTTGCATGGCAGTTTCCTGCGTTGGTCAGGGTGACTTTCTTTGAATGAACACTCTTTGAACCCAGGAAGCAGGTAGGTGGAGGAAGGAATGTCGCTATCAAGGTATGATTAGCATACCTTGGAGCAATGAGTCACAAAGGTTACTTTCCCAAGCCTCATCCTAAAGGCCTAGAATTTTGTTACTTCTTCAACAGTTAGATCTCTGTCACCTGATGAACCATGGTCTGAAACTAAAACTGCTGGATCATATGAGAATTTGTGTAGAATTTTGTGAAGATTTACAGGACTACCTTCCATAGCACAAATCCATCCTTTTATTTTAAATACCTTTTAACTTGAAAACAACCAAAACCATGCAGAAAACAAAACAAAACAAAACAAAAAAACCACATTGATGCTAAAACAAACACAATAATGAAAACCTTCCTATTCCTGATTCTAAACATAACCAGGAAAGTCTCCAGGAGCCCTACAAGCCTCTCTGAAAATCTCCACAGCTTCCTCATGCAGCCAATAACTGCTGCCCTGGCTTTTCTAGGCCCCATCCCTCAGAGTTCTTGAGTTTCTCACTTGAATGTTTGTCCCTGCACACTGTGGTCTCATCCCTTAACACCTTCTGATACATCCACCTTTTCATGTCTTTTCCATAAGACTCCCCTCTTTCCCGAACCTTACAGCCTTGGCTGTTGTAAGTAGAGCTGTCAATGTGGTGTGCAAATAAACCCTGGAGAAATTCCTTTCCACTCTTTGGAGCAGGCATGAAGGATGAGAGCTGGAGACTGCTTTGAGTCTCTAGTCTGTACTGTATGTTCCCCAGGGTGGAGGTCCGGTGCCCTTACACCCCAGCAATGTGAGTCTGCTTTTCCTTCCATCACCAACTCATATTGCCAGTTGTTTATTTTTATTCTTGCCATGCTTGTGTATGTGAAATAGTGTCTCACTGTGGATTCCATTTAGGTTTCCTGAATGTGCTCCAATGTCAACTACACATTTTCTTTAGAGAAATATCCATTCAAGTCTTCCCTCCCTCTTTAATTTGTTGTTGAATTATGGGAGTTTTCTGAATATGGTGGGCACTCTACTATCAAATATATGACCTTCAAATACTTTGTTCCACTCCATAGGTCATCTTTTTATTTTTGCGTTTTTTTGTTTTGTTTTTTGAGATTTACTTTTATTATTTTTATATCCCAACCACAGCTTACCATTCCTCTTTTTCTCCCAGTCCCTCCCCTATTCACTCCTCCTCGATTTCTGTTCAGAAAAGGTCAGTGCTCCAATGGATATCAACAAAACATGGCAACAAGTTACAGCAAGACTAGGTACCTCTCCTTGCATTAAGGCTGGAAGAAACAAGTCAGTAGGAGGAAAAGTGTCGGGGATAACCCCTGCTCTCAGTGCTAGGCATCCCACAAGAAGACCAAGCTACACAACTATAACATGTATGCAGAGGGCGTAGGTTGGTCTCTTGTAGCTTCCATTTGCTTCAGAAGGAAGGGAGAGGGCAGAGACACAGAGGCTGAGGCCAGTACAGTAAAACGGTGCAAAGGTACAGAGGAAGATGAAGAGTGGAGAGCACCCATTTCATAGAGCACCAATGTCTTAAAGCCAAATGCAAACCCATCCATAATGGAACACTCAACACAGTTAAGATAGACAAGAAAATGTTCATTTAGATCGTTTAGGGCTGAGTGGCCTTCACATCACGCTATTTTATTTTTCCTGACCTTTCTTTTGTCTGTTTTATAGACAGCAGCTTCTTCTTTTTCAGAGATGCATCTCAGAAGTCACTGGCTTTAATATAGAGTCGGCTTTCTTTTCTACTTATGGCTTGGTTACTTCCCTTAGATAATTTACATACAAATTGAAAAATCAAAAGGATACCTTTAATTGCGTGTTTAATAAGTTTGGTTTAAATTCAAAGATGTCCTACCTGCTCCATAGTAGAATTAAAGGTGTAGTCGTTCCTGCCATGGAGTTCCCACAAGATAAAATTTGCGTCAACTATTTTAATAAATCCATTTTCATCATACCTGAAACAACAAACACAAAAATGATAGCTTAGTGTCAAATAGAGGGCCTGCAGCTTGCAGGTCGCATGGTCTTAAGTGTAAATCTTTTTTTGTTGATTTATTTTTGAGATAGTGCCTCAAAATGCCCAGGTAGGCTTCAAGCTTACTATGAAGTGAAGGAGCCCTTGAGATCCTGGTTCTCTATCTCTAGTTCCCAAGTGCTGGGATCACACGGATGTGCCATTCATGGTGGTTGAATCCTGTCTTATCATTTCTTAGCCTCTGACCCCAGGGAAGTTACTGGGACTCCCCGACTCTTACAGATATTGATCTGTGATTTGATTGTATCTGATTGCTAGGTCTATTTCCCCCAACTGAATGAAATAAATGAGCCTTGTTTTTGAGATAGGATCTCAATGCAGCCACTGCTCATTTTGAACCTTTGAGTTCACTTTGGAGCCCAGGCTGGACTTGAACTCCTGCTCTTGGCATGTACACCTCCCAAGTGCCAAGATTACAGGTGTGCACCACCAGGTCCAGACCCATGGAGCAGACGTTATTCAAAATAAAAACCTAACAATAGAAAAGAAAGAGAATGTGAACCATAAGATTTCTCCATTGCTCTAACGACCACATATTGATAAAATGGGACTGGTGGGGTCCTGATGACCTGCGAAAGGGGTTGGGACAGGTGGAAGGACAAAGCAAGAATCTCTGGGTGTCATTAAATCACAAGTCATGTATTGGACAGTGAGACCACAGGGTTATGTACTGAAGGTTGGACTTCCTACCTACTTCCTAGGTGGGGCCAGCTGGAATACAGATTGCATCTTGCTGTCAGCAGCCAAAAGAGCTGAGGTAAGGCAGGGAAGACTCTCCATAGCAACAATAGACATGGTCATCCTCCCGCATGGAGAGGGTGCTCCCTCGTGATACTGGCACAGGACACATTAGCCACACAAAGCTGAGAGCAGTTCCCTTAGACCCATGCAGTTTTGAAAGAAAGCTGGTACTGTATATGACGATTTTTTTTCTTTAATAACAGATAGATAGAGGCTTGAGAGCAACGATATAGTTGCTATTAATAACTTTTCACCTTTGCATTGTAGAACTCAAATGGTTACACTACTGCCTCCTCTCCGCACCTCCCTCTCCTGGCTTCCTGTTCTCTCTTCCTTTCTCCTTGCCCCTCTTCTCTGACACAAAGTCTCATAGTTCAGGCTGGCAGGCCTCAGACTCACTGTGTAGCTGAGAAGGGCCTTGAATTTCGGAACGCCCTGTCCCTACTTTCCAGACTCCTTATTGCTCGCATATCTGAATGAAATTGTCCCACTCGTTGGGTGGGAATTTCCCTGGAGACTCAGACTGTAGTGTCCAGCTCTTGCTTCTAGGCTCCTCCTGATTCTTGAACTGTACCTCCACTTTCAAATGACAATTTGTCACCTGAAAGCTCTGTGTTGGTTTACAAAAACTACAAGATCCTTGTTTTAGCTGTTCCTTAACAATACTAAATCCTTGTCTTGAATCCCATGAAAATCTAGATCCTCTTCCTGTTCCTTGCTCAGATCTCTGCTTCAATTCAAAGCTATTGGAGCCAGATTTCAGTCTGGGTAAGGTATGCTGGTCCCCAAATGCTGTTAGCACAACTGGTCATTGTCCAATTCTCTCAAAGTGCAGAGGAAAGCTTCAGTGTTAAAAAGCAGTTCCTGGGAAGCCATTTCTGCTTCTGTGTTAACTAGTTTTGAGAAACCATGAAGAGCTCAGAAGCTCAGTTCTCAAACAGGCATGCTGAAGAAGGAGTGGCTTGGTGTTTGAGTCAGGGAGAACCACAGAAAATTAAAGACAAAACGAAACAAAACAAAGAGAAAACCCTCATGCAAGTGCTCTGGACTCTTGCCACAGAAGAAGCCAGGACACTCACAAGTTTGTAGTTGGAGGTCGAGCTAGGCTCAAAAGCTAGGAGCTTGGTGGAAACAGGAGTTTGATTACATCTTAAGTTATCCCTGATTTCCTAAGAGTTAGGAGTGGATGAAAAGGAATGACTGAGCAGGAAAAGACACTGCTTTGGAGCCTGATGACCTGAGTTTGACCCCTGGAACCCAGGAAATGGAAGGAGAGAACCAGCTCTGAAAGAGGTCTGACAACTTAACTTCCCCCTCCAATAAATGTTAAGGTTGGGTTTTGTTTGTTTGTTTGTTTGTTTGTTTTTTTCTAAAGAATTGAGTGTAAAAATGCTTAAGGACAAAAGGATCACTAGGAGAATTTGTGCAAGGATCACCGTGCCCTCTTCTGGAAAAAGCATGCATTGCATGATCTGTCATTTTAGAGTTTTGCTTCACTGTGAGTAAGGCCAGAGAGACTTCCTTCCACGGGCTTATTTTAATACATTTTCGTTAGGGTTGAATAGAATTCTAATTAAATCCGAGAATGCAGGAATGTCACTAATTGGCATTTAGATTCCCAACTGTTGGTAATTTTCCTATGGAAATCCTACTTTGGGAATTGAGGAGACCTCATTACTGATGTTCTCTTGGATGATCCCTTATGTTAACTAGTTCTTTTATTAGCTATGTTTAGAGCAGCATAAAAGCTGGACAAGGGAAGAATCTGACAGTGTGCACAGTAGCTGCTGTTTCATCAAGAGGGCCCTTTTTGCTGTTCCATTCTTTACTGAATGCACGTTTGCGTGATGATTTAGGACAGGGGGTGTCATGGTTGATACTGGTTGTCACCTTGCCAGGAAGTAGAATCATCCAAGATCAAGGCTCTGTGCACATCTGTGAGGGGTTAGTTTAGATTAGTTAACTCATCTCCAACGATGCCTATGAAGGATTTTCTTGGTCACCACCCGAAGGTGGGCAGTAAGTACCTTTCTCCAGTGACACAGACTTAAGGACATCCAAGAGGGAATCATTTTCCTTTTCACCTCATAGCCTTGGCGTCTTGGGGGTGTGTTCATTGGTCTTATTTGCTCTACTGGTGAGCTGCCTCTGCCTTCCTTCGCTGACATCAGAACTAAGCTGCTTCAGCCTTTTGGTATGGAGTGAATCTTCAATGCCTTTACTGATAGACTGGGATTGCAAGGCATCCAGTCTCTGGGCCTGTGCAGCTTCTGGATTCTCATGCTCTGTAGTGTGAAGACAGCCACTGCCAGACTACCCAGGCCTTATCCTGTAAGCCTAAGCAATGACCCCTCTTTTAACATATATATTCATTCTGTGCACTCTGTTTCTCAGACTCCAATGTGAGGGGACTCTAGAGAAATATGGGAGAAAGAGGAGACCATCCACAGAGGAACAGTGTTCATCCACATCCTCTGTGTTTCATCCACAGAGGAACAGTGTTCTTCGTTAGTAAAGGCGATAGTTCATCAAGGCTGTGCTGGCTATATTTTATGTCAATTAATACAGACTAGGTTCATTTGAGAAGAGGGAGCCTCCATTGGACAAATGCAGCCACCAGATTAGTCTTTGGAGAAGCCTACAGTACATTTTCTTGATTGATAATTGAGATAGGATAGCCCAGCTAACTGTGGGCAGTGCTGGTGGTCCTGGGTTTTTTAAGAAAGCAACCAAGCAAACCAGGTAGCTCCCACCTCCAGATTCCTGCCTGACATTGCTGGATGATGTACTAAAACTATAGCTGAACCAACCTTCTTCCCATCCCTCACCACCCCCATCCCCACCCTGCCCCACCAAGGTGCTTTTGGTCATGATGTTTCTTCACAGCAATAGGAATCCTAAGACATATGGTGGCTATGAGCTCCTGGTTCAAATGTTTGAAGATATATAGATGTGCTGTGGACATTTGACTGATGCTAACTTTGAGTTATCCATCTTCATCGTCTCCCTCACCACTCACACATATCAGTCATCAACTCTTTCTGACTACAATAACATAGTTCTAACAGAGATGTACTTCTTGGTCCAAGTTAAGTGACCTTTTCAATCATTCCCCACCTCCTGAACAGTATTTTACTATCAGGTCTCCCTACTTAAATGTCTTCCTCTAAAATCCAGAGAGCTACAGCTAAAGCCGATGCTCACTCTCATGGCCGTCATAAAAGAAGGGAACAGATGGAAGCCTTGCATGGTCTTGACCCCCCAGATCACCTTTCCAGCCTATTCTGCTGGTGCTCTTCACATGACATGCGCCCCAACACTGTATGTTTATACATTTTCATCCTCAAACTTCCATTCTCGTTGAAAGGCTTCTCCGATAAAATTCACTGATATCCAGCCTCTTTGGACCTTCCCTCTAGATCCAACTGAGTATTTGTTCGTCATCCTTTAAGGGTCCAGTACACGGTTCCAGACATCTTCCAGAGCCAGGAGCAGGACCCCTCATAGCTAGGGTGGATTCTTTCCTTTTGTGTTCCAATACCTACTACCCACTTCATTCTTTTCTATAAGACAACTTGGCATATCAGCTCTTGTATTTATGTAGTCCATCTTTTGAGGGCAGACATCCCGTCCTCAATCCTTAAATTTTTAGTGTTTGGCCCAGTACTTTGGGGAAGTATCTGGTGTGGTAATTGTTGGGAAATGGGTGTTGAATGCTGATAAGCTGAATTAAAGAGCTTTATTGGGAGAGAACATGCGACTTTTACCATTTATTGTGTATTTATTTTAACTCTGGAGAAACAAAGACCTTGTTATAAAACAAGGAAAAAAATCCTACAAAACTAGGTCTCAGTAGGGGGAGGGTGAGCCTTGGTGCCCAGGAAAATTAGAAGGCAGAAACCAGAGAGGATTAGGCCTATAGCACTGAGGGTTTCAATGAGTGACGTGGGTAGATATGCACCTGACACAACTTACAAGCTGGGTGGGTTGCAGAAGTAAAGCAAGCAGCAAGGCATGAGAGCAGAAGCCTTCTGGACCCCAGTAGGAACTCTCTGGCAACAAAATAAAGTGAAGCACTAAGCTACCACTCTTGCCCTCCCTACCTGAGAGAAGCCAGGCCCTTCCCAGCCCAAGGAGGCCAGATCAGGACATCAGATTCCCTGGACCTGGCATTATAGGTGGTTGTGAGCCATTGTGTAGGAGCTGGGGACTGAACTCAGGTCCTCTGTAAGTGGAGAATGGCCTCTTAACAACCAAGCCATTTTTGCAGCATACAAACTAATTTCCCAAGTGGGTATAAACTTACAATTCTACTATAGGTTGAAACATTTGTCCCAATTCAAGGGTGAGAGGGCAGCCATATTTTGCCACGTCGTACCTTACTTTCTGTAGAAAGAAAAATGTGTCAGTTGTTGTGTCCACTTATCACACAGACACATTTATAGGTTTCTTACCAAATTGTCAGATAGGCTTTCTCTCAGAAGTTCCCTGTTTAAAAAAAAAAACATTTGTTATTTTCTGCTTATTCTTCCCTTCCATTTTAAAAAGTAAAGGCTGGAGAGATGGCTCAACAGTTAAGAGCACTGGCTGCTCTTCCAGAGATCCTGAGTTCAGTTCCCAGCAACCATATGGTGACTCACAACCAACTATAATGGGACCAAATGCCCTCTTTTGCCATGGAGGTATACATGCAGGTAGAGCACTCATATACATAGAATAGATGAATAAATGTTAAAATAAATGTATAAAAACTAAAAGCATAATTTCTTTAGAGTGGTGTTGATTGTGGGTTTATACATCAGTATGAATGTGGTGTGTATGTGTGTGTGTGTGTGTGTTTGCGTGTGTGTGTGGCATGCATATGCAGGTCAAAGGACAACCTCTAGAGTTGGTCCATCCCTTCCACATTGCTGTTTGCCACTGCATATGTCAGTCAAGCTCGTCTGCAAGATTCAATTGTTGTCTCTCAGAGTCTCACTGTCAGCACACTGGAATTTAAGATGGATGCTTCTCTGCTTGGATTTCCATAGGTTTGTTACTTTACCCACTGAGCCAACTCTCTGGGTCTGACAAGTTTATTTTAAAACCCCAGTTATTCCCTACATTTAATTTATTCCTATAATGGAATCTTTCTCCTCTGTGAACTCAGGGGACATGTCAATCCTAACTATGTTCACTACACAGTCGTGTAGAGAAGAGAGGTAAGAACAAATACTCTTTTTTTTTGCTGGGGGGGGGGGCTGTTCGAGACAGGGTTTCCTCTGTGTAGCCCTGGCTGTCCTGGAACTCACTTTGTAGACCAGGCTGGCCTTGAACTCAGAAATCTGCCTGCCTCTGCCTCCCAAGTGCTTAATACTCTTATTTGTCTATCTTAAATCAGAAGGAACAGATTTGAGATTTGAATCTAAATGATACTTGGTCCGTTTAACCAATTGAAACAGTGAGGATAATGCTAAGTGTGTCTCAGATGTGTTTCAGCCAAGGTTACCGGCCATCTATCTCTACAGCTTTTCTTTTCTCTTACATTTGGAAACTGTGTTTAAATATGCATGCCAATAGTGTTACAAACTCTAAGTACTTGCTGATTATAAACTACTAGCTGCATGATAATTGATTACGTTAGGAGTATTTCTTACTTGTCGATCACATAAGAGAAATCGCGACGTTGACATCCGCTCCTATTAAATCTACAAAAATAAAAAAAAAATGTAGTTGTAGGTCATTGCTCCTGCATTTGCATAAACATTTCATCACTGAACTCTGTGGTTCTTCAACTGGAGATTGTTACATAGTTCATTTATTAAATCAAAGTCTCTGGGATCAGTTTGTGGCCTTAACAATGATCTTTTTTTCCCCAATTAATCAGTTTTTACAATTTTTTATGATTTACCTCTTATATTTTGTATACTCTCATTATAATTTTGTAAGAAAAAAAGGGAGAAGGGAACACTTGTTCACAAACTACAATGAATAGTTTGTCAGAATAATAAGCACTAAGAGGTTTATTATACCACATGGTGACCCGTCAGCCACAAATTGAGTTTTTGAAGCCTACTGTAATAACAACACACAATGGCTGTCAACTTGGCTACATTTGGAATTCACACCCCACCGCCTGCACAAAATGTATGGACACATCTCTGATGGATTTTTGCTTAATTTGAAGTGGAAAGATCTACTGCTGAATTGATTCTTTGAGACTGGAAGACACAGCTTTAATCCAGATCTTGAGGTGGGAAGAACCACCTCTAATCTGGGCCATGGCTTCTTTGGAATCTACTGCTTTTTGCCTGCTTGCTTTTGCCTCATTAAGCAAGTCCATTCCTTCACTGGCATGAGAGCCTACTTCAGGATTCCAGCATGTACCGAAGACAAGCTGAGACACCCAGCCTAATGGACTAACAAGTACTGGATTTCTTAGATCTTCTGTGCATAGGCAGCTATTTTTGGATTAGCTGGACAACAGCCTTTATTTAAGTCATTCTAATAAATCCTCTTTCTTTCTCTATATAAATCCATTCTATAAATTCAATTAATCCAGAGAATGCTGACCAATAGATCTGCTGACACAGTGCTGCAAAGTTCTTACCACAGAGAGACAACGTAACTTTTAATTAGCTAGATTTAATCATTCCATAATGACTTCAAAACACCATGGTGTAATTAGCAAATACACAATTTTATCTAGTAAAAAGTAAAACCCAAAACAGAGATCAACAAATCTTGGAGAGGTTATGGGGAAATTGGGACCCTCATACATAGATGGCAGCACTGCATCCACGGGGCGGCCATTGTGACATTTCTTCAATAAATTAAAGCTTGGACTGACCACTGTAGTACACACCTGATTCAATCCAAAGTATGTTTCAATAAAAAATGAGTATGTGAATATCTACAAAAGGATAAAGGTAGAATCTCATCCCTAGCACTGTAACAGAATACCAGCTTTAGACACTCACCACTGCCCCATCTCTTGTAGATCCCACAGAATATCTCCTCCTAACCTCTCTTTTCCCCTCATCACTACAAGCCAGCCTCTAACACTAGCAGACATTTCCTTTGAGCACCTGAGCAGACCAGGAAAACAGGCAACACACAGCCATTACACTCTCAAAAACACCCAAAGAGGAGAAAACCAAAAACAAAACACCGACCCAACAGAGACAAACTCACACATCGTCATCTGGATCTATAATCACTGCAAACCCAAATGCCTAGATGCCAGCATAAGAACACAATCAATAGTAGCCAGGGCAATGTCTCCACCAGAGCTCAGTCATCCCACTAATGCAGGCCTGAATATTCCAACATAGCTGAAGCACAAGAGAAAGACCTTAAAGCCAACTCCATGAGGATGGTAGAAGTCTTCAATGTGGAAATGAGTAGACCACTTAGAGAAATCCAGGAAAACACAAACAACTGGAGAAAAAGAATAAATCTTTTAATGAAAACCAAGAAAACACAAACAGTTGAAGTAAATGAATAAAACTGTTTAATACCTAAAGATGGACATAAAAGCAATAAAGAAAATATGAACTGAGGGAATTCTGGAAATGAAAAATTAAGAAATTTGAGCAGGAAGTACAGACGCAAGCTTCACCACTAAAATGCAAGAGATGGAAGAACAAATCTCAGGCATCGAAGATATGATAGAAGAAATGGATACATTGGTCAAAGAACCATCTAGACCATCTAGAGACTGCCATGCCCGGGGATCCATCCCATAATCAGCTTCCAAACGCTGACACCATTGCATACACTTGCAAGATTTGCTGAAAGGACCGAGATATAGCTGTCTCTTGTGAGACTATGCCGGGGCCTAGCAAACACAGAAGTGGATGCTCACAGTCAGCTATTGGATGGATCACAGGGCCCTCAATGGAGGAGCTAGAGAAAGTACCCAAGGAGCTAAAAGGATCTGCAACCCTATAGGTGGAACAACATTATAAACTAACCAGTACCCCAGAGCTCTTGACTCTAGCTGCATATGTATCTAGTTGGCCATCACTGGAAAGAGAGGCCCATTGGACTTGCAAACTTTACATGCCCCAGTACAGGGGAACGCCAGGGCCAAAAAGTGGGAGTGGGTGGGTAGGGGAGGGGGGGGGAGTGTATTGGGGACTTTTTGGATAGCATTAGAAATGTAAATGAGGAAAATACCTAATGAAAAAAATTAATTCTTAAAAAAAAACTGTTTAATACCTAAAGATGTACATAAAAGCAATAAAGAAAATATGAACTGAGGGAATTCTGGAAATGAAAAATTAAGAAATTTGAGCAGGAAGTACAGACGCAAGTTTCACCACTAAAATGCAAGCGATGGAAGAACGAATCTCAGGCATTGAAGATGTGATAGAAGAAATGGATACATTGGTCAAAGAGAATGCTAAGTCTTACACAAGTTCTGACAAAAAACTTCCAGGAAATCTGGAACACTATGAAAAGGCCAAACTTAAGATTAATAGGAATAAAGGAAAGAGAAGAATCTCAGGTCAAATGCCTCAAAATTTTTTTGAACAAAATCAACCAAGAAAATTTTCCTAACCTAAAAAAGGAGATTCCAATAAAGGTACAAAAAGCCCATAGAAGATTAGACCAGAAAAGAAAGTTTTCTCACCACATAATAATCAAAACATTAAACATACAGAACAAGGAAAGACTATTAAAAGCTACAAAGGAAAAAGGCTAAGTAACATATAAAAGTGCTCTTATTAAAATTATACCTGAGTTCTCAATGGAGACTTGTGCAAAAGCGAAAAGACCACAGAGCCCAGACTACTGTGCTTAGCCACAAAATTTCAATCACCATAGTCAGAGAAAATAAGACATTCTATAATAAAGCCAAATATAAACAATATGTATTTACAAATCCAGCCCTATAGAAGGTACTAGAAGGAAAATTCCAACCTAATCAAGGCTAACTACACCCATGAAAACACAGGAAACATAATTCTATAGTTGCAAAACCAAAATAAGGGAAGCACACACACACACACACCACTATCATCCCCCTCCACACCCTCTTCCTCCTCCTCCTCATCAACAGCAACAACTACAACAACAACATAACAGGAACCAACAATCACTGATCTTCCTAAATGTCAACCGTATTAATTCTCTAATATTAAGGCACAGACTAAAAGAATGGATGGGAAACAGGATTCATCCTTCTGCTGCATCCAAGAAACATACCTCAGCATTAAGATAAAACCTTTTTTTACTTTTTACCTCTGAGTAAAAGGTTGGAAAAAGATATTCCAAGCAAATGGACCTAAGAAGCAAGCTGATTTTATACCTAACAAAATATACTTCAAACCAAAATTAATCGAAAGTTATAGGGAAAGACAGTACATACTCAAAGGAAAAACCCACCAAGAAGACCTCTCAATTCTTAACATCTGTGTCTCCATAACAAAGACAAACACATGTATAAAAGAAACTGCTACAGCTTAAATCACACACACTGAGAGTTGGAAGTTTCAATACCCTACTCTCATTACTAGACAGGTCATCCAGACAAAAACTAAACAAAGAAATACTGGAGCTAACATATGTTATAAACGAAATGGACTGAACAGATATTTACAGAACATTTTAGCCAAACATAAAAGAATAGACCTTTTTCTAAGCAGCTCAGGGAACTTGCTCCATCGTGACCTTATACTCAATCACAAAGCAAGTCTCAAAAGGTAGAGGGAAACTGAAATAACACCTTGCAACCTATCAGACAACCATGGCTTAAAGCTGGATTTCAGCAACAAGAGAAAGCTTACAAAGTCATGGAACTGAAAAAAATAAATGTAAAATGGGTCAAGAGAGGAATTAACTAAAAACTTTCTAGAATGCAATGAAAATGAATATTCATCATACCCAAACTCATGGGACACAATGTGGTGCCAAAGGGAAAGTTCTTAGCACTAAGTACCTACAAGAAACAAACAAACAAACAAGAGATGACACTCCATGGCTAGCAACTTAACAGCACATCAGAAAGCTCTAGAACCAAAAAGTAAGCTCACCAAAGAGGAGTAGATGGCAGGAAATCATCAATCTGAAGGGTGAAATCATTAAAAAAAAAAAGAAACAAAGAAAAATACAAAGAAATGAAACAAATCATTGGAACTTTGAAAGAAATCCACAAGATAGACAAATCCTTATCTAAACTAACTAAAAGAATATCCAAATTAGCAAAATCAACAAGGTGTACATGAAGGAGATTCACAGAATCATTATTAGGTTATACTTCAAAAACCTCTACTCCACCACATTGGAAAATCTGAAAGAAATGGATAATTTTCTTGACAGGTACCAGTTACCAAAGTTAAAACAATATCAGAGAAACAATTTGAATATACTTAACATTCCTAGTGAAATAGAAGCAGCTAATAGAAAATTCCCAAACTTTTCACCTTCATATGGAAAAACAAAAAGCCCAGGGTAATTAACAACAACAACAACAACAACAACAACAACAACAACAAAACAACACAACAAATGCCTATAGCCAGATAGTTATAATTCAGACTTCTAACACAATTTCAAAGAAGAGTTAACATCAATTCTCTTCAAATTATATAATAAATTAGAAACAGAAGGAACAGTGCACAATTCTTTTTGTAAGATCAATTACCCTGATATATTATATTATATATATACGTGTGTGTTTGTGATTGTGTGTGTATATGTATGTATATATGTGTATACATGTATATATATATGTGTGTGTGTGTGTATCTTTGAAAAAAATAATTAAATAGAATCTGCCATATTTAGCACTGGAAGGAAAAAAACAAAAACAAAAAACCAGACAGGATTGTTTCATTCAAAGCACTGAATTCCTTTGACAAAATCACCGTTAAATTCCTGAAGAGATTAGGGATATAAAGGTCATACCTAAACATAATAAAGGCAATTTACATTGAGACTATATCCAACATCAAATTAGATGGAGGAAAACTTAGAAAGTTTCTGCTAAAATCAGAAAGAAGACAAGTCTGTCCACTTTCTCCAAATCTATTCAATAAAGTACTTGAAGTTCTAGACAGAGCATTATTGGCAGATGATACAATAGTACGCATAAATGATCCAAAAAATTCCACCAGACACTCCTAAAGCCTGAGAACCACTTCCAGTGAAGTGGCTGGCTACAAGATTAATGAAGAAACAAGCAAAACCCCAGTAGCCTTCCTCTGTACAAAGGATAAATGGGCTGAGAAAGAAAGCAAGGAAACAACACCGTTCACATTAGCCTGGAGTTATAAAATATCTTGGGGTAACTCTAACTAAGCAAGTCAAAACTTGAATGATAAAAATTTCATCTTTGGGCTGAAGAGATGGCTCAGTGGGTAAGAGCATTGACTGCTCTTCTGAAGGTCTTGAGTTCAAATCTCAGCAACCACATGGTAGCTCACAACCACCAATAAAGGGATCTGATGCCCTCTTCTGGTGTGTCTGAAGACAGGTACAGTGTACTTACATATAAAAGTAAAATAAATCTTTAAGAAAAAAAAACTTCACCTTTGAAGAATGAAACTTAAGAGGATATCAGAAGATGGAAAGATCTCCCATGCTCATGGATTAGTAGAATTAACATAGTAAAAATGGCCATCTTACCTAATGCAATCTAAAGATTTAATGAAATCTTTAACAAGATTCCAACACAATTCTTCACAGACCTTGAGAGGATAAAACATAGAATACTCAAGATATCATGAATGGGTGTTGGATCTTGTCAAATGCTTTTTCCGCATCTAACGAGATGACCATGTGGTTTTTGTCTTTGAGTTTGTTTATATACTGGATTACGTTGATGGATTTCCGTATATTGAACCATCCCTGCATCCCTGGGATGAAACCTACTTGGTCAGGATGGATGATTGTTTTGATGTGTTCTTGGATTCGGTTAGCAAGAATTTTATTGAGGATTTTTGCATCAATATTCATAAGGGATATTGGTCTGAAGTTTTCTATCTTTGTTGGGTCTTTTTGTGGTTTAGGTATCAGAGTAATTGTGGCTTCATAGAATGAGTTGGGTAGAGTACCTTCTGTTTCTATTTTGTGGAATAGTTTGTGAAGAACTGGGATTAGATCTTCTTTGAAGGTCTGATAGAACTCTGCACTAAACCCATCTGGTCCTGGGCTTTTTTTGGTTGGGAGACTATTAATGACTGCTTCTATTTCTTTGGGGGATATAGGGCTGTTTAGATCATTAACCTGATCTTGATTCAACTTTGGTACCTGGTATCTGTCTAGGAACTTCTCCATTTCATCCAGGTTCTCCAGTTTTGTTGAGTATAGCCTTTGGTAGAAGGATCTGATGGTGTTTTGGATGTCTTCAGGATCTGTTGTTATGTCTCCTTTTTCATTTCTGATTTTGTTAATTAGGATGCTTTCCCTGTGCCCTTGTTGAAATTGAAAAGCTCTTGTTAAGCAAAGGATACTCAATTGGATAAAGCAGCAGCCTTAAGAAGGGGAAAATATTTTTGCCAACTCCATTATCTACTAGGACTTTTATGCAAAATATATGAAGAACTCAAGATAAAAAACAATGCTGGGTGGTGGGGGATATCCACCTTAGACCCAGTGCTTGGGAGGTAGAGGCAGGTGGATCTCTGTGTGTTCAAGGCCTCCACTGTTGTCTCCTGAGGGCTGGGATTAAAGGCATATACCTGACTTTGGTTTCTTTTACACTCAGTCCATTACCCTGTCCCTAAAATGGTGCACCCCTATTTAGGGTGGGTCTACCAATCCCAAAGAACCTAATGTAAAATCTTCCTCACAGACATGCCCAGTGATGTGTCTCCTAGTAATTTTAGGTCCTACTAACTTGAAAATCAATTATTTACCATCATACAAATAAGCTTTTATTTATTTTATTTTATGTTTATGGGTACTTTGCCTCTGTGTATGTCTGGGCACCAAACTTTATTAATTTTGAGACAGGGCCTCATGGTGTAGCTCTGGCTTGGTTTCATAATGAGCATGCCAGCTAGAGGCTGGTGTTATCAACCAACGGTTACCACTCCCTGCCTCATTTGTTTTAAAGTTATAGTAATGTTGTAGAAAATATTTAATCTCAATCAGGGTTTTTTTCTTCTTTCTTTCCATTTTTTATTAGATATTTACTTTATTTACATGTCAAGTGTTATCCTGAAAGTCCCCTATACCCTCCTCCTCCTGCCCTGCTCCCCAACCCACCCACTCCTGCTTCCTGGCCCTGGCATTCTCCTGTACTTGGGCATGTGATCTTTGCAAGACCAAGGGCCTCTCCTCCCATTGATGGCCGACTAGGCCATCCTCTGCTACATATGCCACTAGAGACACAGTTCTGGGGAGTACTGGTTAGTTCATATTGTTGATCCTCCTATAGGGTGGCCAACCCCTTAAGCTTCTTGGTTACTTTTTCTAGCTCTTTCTTTAGGGGCCCTGTGTTCCATCCAATAGATGACTGTGAGCATCCACTTCTGTATTTGCCAGGCACTGGCATAGCCTCACAAGAGATAGCTATATCAGGGTCCTGTCAGCAAAATCTTGCTGGCATATGCAATAGTGTCTGGGTTTGGTGGCTGATTATGGGATGGATCCCTGGGTGAGGCAGTCTCCGAATGGTCCTTCCTTCTATCTCAGCTCATAACTTTGTCTCTGTAACTTCTTCCATGGGTATTTTGTTCCCCATTCTAAGAAGGAACAAAGTATCCACAGTTTGGTCTTCCTTCTTTTTGAGTTTCATGTGTTTTGCAAATTGTATCTTGGGTAGTCTATGTTTCTGGGCTAATATCCACTTATCAGTGAGTACATATCATGTGAGTTCCTTTGTGATTGGGTTACCTCACGCAAGATGATATCTTCTAGATCCATCCTTTTGCCTAAGAATTTCATAAATTCATTGTTTTTAATTGCTGAGTAGTACTCCATTGTGGAAATGTACCACATTTTCTGTATCTATTCCTCTGTTGAGGGACATCTGGGTTCTTTTGAACTTCTGGGTATTATAAATAAGGCTGCTATGAACATAGTGGAGCATGTGTACGTATGACAAAGTGAAACATCTTCTGGGTATATGCCCAGGAGAGGTACTGATTGATCTTCCAGTAGTACTATGACCAGTTTTCTGAGGAACTGCCAGACTGATTTCCAGAGTGGTTGTACCAGCTTGCAATTCCACCAACAATGGAGGAGTATTCTTCTTTCTCCACATCCATGCCAGCATCTGCTGTCACCTGAGTTTTTGATCCCAGCCATTCTGACTGGTGTGAGGTGGAATCTCAGGGTTGTTTTGATTGGCATTTCCCTGATGTCAATCAGGTGTTTTTACCCTGCCTTTGATCATTCAGTTCCCGGATAAAAGACACACAACTTTGATTATTACAATAAGGCTTAATCAGCAGTACAGCTGGTCAGATATCTATCTTTTATCTTAGTAGAATCTATTTCCTCATCAATAACACTGAGTTATTCCATCTGGGCAGCTCTTAACTCTAATTGGCTAGCCCTCACAGCTATGTTTCCATGATTCACCTATCCCATGGCAGCTTCATCCTCTCTCCACCTTCTCTCTCCTCCTCATAGTTCTCCTCAGACCTCAAGGCCTGGACCCCCAAACCATGCCAATTTCAATTCTGCCCAGCTATAGGCTGTAGGCATCTATATTCACCAATCAGGGATAACTTGGGGGGCAAAGTCACTAGTGTCACTTGGGTCTATTTGTGGATTCTCTCATTCCTTGAGGTAAGCAGGCCTAGTTGCCATTATTTAGCCTTACAATACATAGCAAAAGACTAAACCTCAACAGTCTCCACTTTTAGTTCAATAAGAGGCTCTTCTTCTTTCAGATATATGTTGAATAGAATTATAACAATTATGAAAACTATAATGTATGAAATATATGTATAATGTCCAGTCCATTTGGCAACTTAGATAAAGTAACATCTATCCTTTCTTGGTGAGTTGAGAATTTTTTATCTAAATCATTTTCAATCCTAATTTGTTTTTTTGTTTTTTTTTTAAAGATTTATTTATTATTATTATATCTAAGCACACTGTAACTGTCTTCAGACACATCAGAAGAGGGCATCAGATCTCATTACAGATGGTTGTGAGCCACCATGTGGTTGCTGGGATTTGAACTCTGGACCTTCGGAAGAGCAGTCGGGTGCTCTTACCCACTGAGCCATCTCACCAGCCCCCAATCCTAATTTGTATTATTAACCTAAAAACATCTTCATAGACCTAGAACAACTTCTTTAATCCTAAACAATTTAAGTTTATAGTCAGACTATGACTAATCTTCAACTCCATCAGAGATCTGAGAAGGAATATATATTACCTGAGTATGCAGGAGGTGCAGGGACTCAGCTTCTAAAAATTATAGAAATGTCTGAGACAGTTCATTATTTGGACAGTACCTAAATTTTCTATAATGTCAGAGCATCCATTTTCAGTCTTCTGTCCCAGGATATCTGACAGACCTCATGTGAAGCAAGAATTATGAAGGACTTGCTTACCCTGTTTGGCAGAGCTTGGCAGTTGACTATCCTGTGTCTATTTGTCCTTTTTGGACAGCATTTTGTCTCTAGAAAAAGTTAGGGCACTTTCTTTGCCCAGTGACTAGTCTGCCACTGTAACTCCATATAGAAGATGCTCACCATCTTCTCTGAGGTGGAATGGGGGTACTGTCAGAAACAGACCTTCTTATAGTCAAAGATCTTTAATAATGAAATAAGTTTAAATGCCGTATTCTGAGGATTGCTGTGCTTTGAAGACCATCTATTTATTCATAGCATATCTAAGTTGTTAAAACATTATTTATTCTTAGCTATTATGTGAATAACACTTAAAACATTCTATCTTAGTTCACTGAACTAGTATCTAATATGAGCATGAGTTTGACTGACTATTAACTTGCACTGCTTAATTATTTTTAACAGTTTGTAATAGCAGCCATTACAAGGAGTAGAATATTGCGAGCTTTTGTTCCCCCTGGTAAGAACACGCTCAGGGCAACCGGAATCTTCTGCGGCACAAGCTTTATTGCTTACCCCATCAGGAGCCAGTGGTGAAGAGAGCCGGAGAGGGAGCCAGAGAGAGAGAGAGAGAGAGAAATGGCGGAGCCCTCTCCCTTTTATGGAGGACTGTCCTCCGCCTCGGACGTGTCGCTCCCTGATTGGCTGCAGCCCATCGGCCGGAGTTGTCGTCACGGGAAAGGCAGAGCACATGGCGTGGAAAGCTACCCTGGCACATGCGCAGCTTGCTTGTTTACTACTTAGAACACAGGTGTCAGTGCTATCAGCGCCATCTTGTAATGGCGAATGTGAGGACGGCTCCTTACAGTAGAACTAAACCTTGTATTTTAAAATGAGTTGTGTATACATAATACCTATTAAGAATGGATATACATATATATGTATATATACATATATACATATATGTATACATATGAATATATGATGTTGTAACAAAATCAATCTTAAATTTTTATGTATATACAAAGATTTATACCACTGAAAACCTTAAACCTATATCCTGTTATAACAAATTTAATCTTGACTTTTGTGTCAGTATACAAACATTTTTAACAGCAAAAACTTTAAACCTATAACCATATTCAAAGTTCTGTAACAAAATGTTACCTCAATTTTGCATCAGAATATAAAGATATCTACCAATGTAAGGTTATGGGTATAAAATGCTTTTTGTTGTTTTTGTTTTGTTTGTTTGTTTGTTTTAATGTAGATTCAAGCTCTCTAACCTTTCTCCCTGACTCTTTTCTGTTCCTGACCCTTTCTCCCCCCTCTGTCTCTACTTTCTCTTTCTCTCCATGTGTTCCTGGCTGGTATCCCTTCTTCCCTTCTTCTCTCTCTGTGTCTCTTTATCTGCCTCTAATTTTTTCTCTACTGCCCTTCCCCTCCCCCTGAAATAAACTCTATTCTAGTCTAAAAAGAAAAAAAAAAAAAAGAGTGGATTCAATAATCAACTCTTATTTTTCTAACTTCTTATAGTATTTCTATACCCCCCTTTTCATTTCAATCCCCCTTCTCTTACCTATGAAAGAAAGAAGGACAGAGAAGAGGAAAGGAAAGAGAAATCCTCTGAGTCTAAGCTCCCTAGGTAGTTTCCTCCCTGGCCAAAACCATACCATTGACCCCAACGTAAGGGACCAGGACCATGGTCTTCTTATAATGGCTTCTTGCTGAATTGAGGCAAAGAATTTCTGTTTGGGGGCCCAAAAGGAAATTAGAAAAATGGTTACGTCCAAAGAAAGCTAGCTGGCATCATTTGTTATATAGTATCTATGTGTTAAGACAGTTCACGGCTTAATTGTAGTCTGGACTGGAACAGTCTGAAAGGATGGATGAACCAAGGCTTTCTGGGAACAGCAGTCCTCTCTGAAGCTAGTCTAGAAACAAGTATCTGGAAAGAGCATCAGTCTGAGGCAGGATCCATCAGGGAGGTGAAACAGCAGGTTTGTGCATTTTGGCATCCTTGAGGGTAAATCCTGTCAGGGCTGCCCTTCTGGCATTTCATCCTGTAATATATAAATCTTACTAGAAATATATATATATATTTCTATGAAGACATGTGTTCCGGGTGCACAGATCAATTAAACATGATTTTTTTGTTGTTCCTTGTTTGAGCAGGTGAAAGACAACTGTCTTTCTTTAGAAGTTAGTTTGAACATGTAATCAAGCTATGGTATAAATCTCTATTCATGCCATCTGAATGGAGGGTGGTATGTAATAACAAGTCATTAGAATTCTGTAACCACCAAGATTTATTGGTCATGTGAGCTGGGGTTTGGCTGGAGACATAGATTAACCTCAGTCAATTTCAGAGTTGTTTCAATAGAGGCTTTAGTAATATACATTAACAATGCATTGGGTCCTTTTGATTTTCTCCTGTTTGCAGCCCAGGGATACTCCCACTGAATAAGGATCAAATCTGATCCTTATTACTTTGGAAGGAGTCCAAAGCCTTTTGTTCTCCTCTTTTAACACAAATATATAACCTCTCTTCCAAAATAGCATGCCTTTAATCCAGCAACCAAAACACATCAAAAGTATAGACTGATTCAATCTAGCAGTCCAATTTTATTTAGGCTTCCTCTATTTTGACTTCTCTCATAGAGGATTTGTAATATCATAACCACTGAATGTCTAACCACCTTCATTTTCATAATTAAAACAATTATTATTATTTATTGAGACAGGGTTTCTCTGTATATCACAGGCTGGCTTTGATCTATTCTGTAGATTAGACTGGTCTTGAGTTCATAAGGAGTCTATCTGTCCCTGACTTTATCTCCCACATACTGAGATCAAAGGCCTGGATTTATTTATTTATCTATGTGTGCTTGAAAATATTTATATCAATTCCCGTTTCCTTTTCTCATTTTTAGAGAGTAATATCTCTGTGACTAAATATCATGCATTCTCCTTTCTCTCTCTATATATACATTAATTAAATATTCTTTTGTATAACCAACTTTATTTTAATTCCCTTTAATTTATTGTATAATGTACTAGGTTGAGCTGTAATCAGTTTTCCCCTGGAAGCTCACATTTATAGAGACTAGTTAGGGTGACATCCACTTTTAAGTCAGCTATCATGAGCTACCATCAGTTCTCACAGGGAGCTCCACATTCCAAGGAGACAGGTTGGCTTCTCAGAGTAGCTTGAGATTCTTCCCCATGTTAGCTCTTATGTGCATAGCTTTTTCTTTCTGTTGGATAAAAGCAAAACAATTTGCCCCAACCCCAATTCTGGGTCTTCACATTGTCCAGCAGAATATACCTTTTCCAGGGCACAATGCTTTTTAGCAACAGAAAAGCATAATTTTTCAACTTGAAATTATAAACATACCTTATGTGGATAAATATGCCTAGATTACCCTTTCTCTTTATATAAATTTAAGACCGATGTGTTTTATTTTTAAAATTAGTAAGGACACAACTAATCATTGTTAAGCAAACCCTTTATATTATTTCTAAGAAAAAAATAAGTCATTTTGATTCCAAGAGTATTGTTTTGAAGCAGCTATATCTATCGGCAGAGGGTTCTACCCTGACTTTTCATGTAGACAAGGCTGGCCCATATTTCAGAGATCTGCTTGCTTTTGTCTTCTAGGTCTGTCATTTTTTTTTTAGTTCAGACATTGTGCTGTGCCTACAAGACTAAGCTGACATCCTCCTCCTAGGCCAAGAGCTGCACTTTAGCAGCTGGGCTGAGTAGCCTGGGGAGGGGGTGGTTTGGCTGGCACTTCATCCCCTGTTGTAGCTCAAGGGCTCTGCCACCTGACATGCTGTCAGATTTGGGAGGGTCCATCTGTGTTTTAGTTTTTGCTGTGAATCCCTGGAATCATGTTTGCAAACTACATTTGCATTTTAGCTTGTTCTGGACCCTGCATGGCTTGGGGGAAACCCAATATTGCTAAGGAACTATTCCACACCACCTCCCCCCATTCCTAGTGTGAAAGGGACAGCATGTGTTTTTTGTCTTGTTTTGTGTTTGTGTGTGTGTGTGTGTGTGTTTATGTGGGAATCTGAAATCAATTTTGTTAAAAGTGAGTTCGTGCCCCACAGTTGGCACCAGTATGTTGTAGAAAATATTACCTTGATAATTCAGTTCCCATAACTTTTATTGTTATAATAAGCCTTAATCAGCACTAGACCTGGGCAGATATCTACACTCTATGTTGTTATAATCTATTTGCCCATCAATAATCCTGTTATAATTTGTCATATTCCACCTGGGCAGCTCCTATCTCCAATTGATTACCACTCACAGCCATGTTTTCATGACTCACCTATCCTGTGGCAGCTTCCTCCTGTTTCTACTTTCTCTCTCCTCCTCGGGTTCTCCTCAGACCCCAAAGCCAGCAACTGCAAACCCTGTGTCTTAGTCAAGGTTTAACTGATGTTAAGAGACACCATGATCAAGGCAACTCTCATAACAGACAATATTTAATTGGGGCTGCCTTACAGGTTCAGAGGTTCAGTTGTCATCATCAAAGTGTGAGCTACCAGCTTCCAGGCAAGCATGGCCAGGAGAAGCTGAGACTTCTACATCTTCATCCAAAGGAAGCCAGGAGCAAACTAAGCATCCTTAACCAGCCAGGGCAAGGGTCTTCAAGCCCACATCCACAGTGACATACTTCATCCAGTAAGGCTACACCCACTGAAAAAAGGCCACAACTCCTAAAACTGGAACTCCCTGGCCCAGGCATATTCAAACCACCACATTCTGCTCCCTGGCCCCTATAGGTTTGTTCAAATACCTGAGTTTATGGGGGCCATTCCTATCCATAGTACAATGCAGAATATATTTAGTCCAATTTCAAAAGTACTCATTGTCTAGAGCAGTCTCAACAATGTTCAAAGTTCAAAGTCTCTTTTGAGATTCATTCAGTTACCTAACTGAAATGGCCTGTAAAATAAAAATTAAAAGGCAGACCACATACCTTCAACATACAAGGCTATACACTACCACCCCAAAATGTCAAAGTAAGGAAATACTAGACCAAACAAGACCAAAAAACCAGCTGGGCAAACTGCAAACTCTGTATCTCCTTGTTTAATGTCAAAGTACTCTTCAGATCTCCAACTCCATTCATCTTTGGTGACAACAACAAACTGCTTTCTCATGAGTTGTTTCTACTCTTTGTTGCAGGTATCTCATGGCTGTGGCATCTCTAACACCTAGAGGTCTCCTAGGCAAATTCAACTTCACAGCTACTTGCTCCATTGTCTGAGATCCACACATGATGTGGGCTCCTCCAACATGCTTTGTGTCACTTCTCCAGCTCTGTCCTCTGTAGTAACCTAGGCTCTGATTGATTCCACACCATAACTGATGCTCTTCTTGATTATCCCATGGTATTAGTATCTCCAACACACTGGGGTCTTCTGATGCAACAAAGCTTCACCAAACACCCCTCATAGGCTCCATTCATGATGTCAATGCTCAACTTCTTTGCATGACCCCTTCAGTCCTGAGCTTTCAGCTGCACCTTCACCAGAGTTCTTACCTGGCCTCTCACAGTACCAAGTCTCTCAGCTGCTCTCCATGACCCCTTCATGCCTTCATAATCAATATCATCTGAGTTATTTTTACATGTTACCTCGTACAGCTACAGCATAATTTACAACCTTGGCTATCTCTGGAGCATAGCTTCTTTATTCTCTCAGAAAACACTTCCCAGAATATTTCACCTCAGTGATGCTGATCTCTTCATCACTGCTAATGTCTTAGCTCTGGTTAACCATCCTCAGTTGTCTCAGTAGTCCCTTCTATTCTTGACTCTCAAGCTAGAGCCACATGGCCATAGCTGCCAAGTTCTGCTGCTTGCTGGAGCTGGAACTTGGTCCCCTTGTTCTATTCCATCCTTCATTGCCTAAGCTTGGCTGTCCAGGAACTTTCTCTGTAACTGACCTTGAACTTAGATCCTCATGCTTCTTTCTGTCTCCTGAGTTCTAAGATTAAAAATGTGTACCACCACACCTAGACCTAAGCTATTCCTGCTTGGAACTTGCTCCACACCAGGCTGGCCTTGAACAAAGAGGTCTGCTTGCTTCTGTCTCCTGGAATTAAAGGTGTGCACCACTATGCCTAGGCCTAAGCTTTTCATGGTCACTACTCCTCTAGAATTAAATCAAAAGTCTGTGTTTCCCAGCTTCTAACCTAAAGATCTGGATCACAGTTGTGTTCTCCATTTCTGGACTGACTTCATTTCTAAGTAAAAGTGTAAATGAAAACAATAACCAAGTCCCTTGTTTCACTGCAAAAGTATAAGCACTAAGCTTAACAGAGTGAGATCTTGCACTAGATCACTACTCCCCATATCTGCTTATCTCCTTGAATACACGATTCAGCTCCATTCTACTTCCTGGTATCCATGTAATTTCTACTTTTTCTTTCTCAGGTTGCTCTTTTTCATTAAAATGCTCTTCATAAGAATGAACTTAAGCAACTACCCAACAGAATTTATACCCAGCTGTTTTGAGACTTCCATTGTCAAAGCAATTAATCTAAGTATCTCTTCACCTAAGCCTTAGGCAGTCTCTTCAGACAATGGAAAAAGCAGATATATTATTAACCAAAATATCAAAAACAAAACAAAAACCAACCAACCAACCAAAAACAGTTTCTAGACCACATACTAAAACCTCTTGGGTCAGGTCTGCACAGTTCACATCGTCCTAAGCACCAATGTCTTCCATATTCCTACTACGATGGTCCATTAAGCCCCACCTAAATAATTGTACTACTTCCCAAATTCAAAGTCCCGAAATCCACATTCCTCCAAACAAAAGCATCATCAGCCCTGCCATGTTAATACCTCAGTCCCTGGTACCAACTGCTGTCTTAGTGTTTTACTGCTGTAAAGAGACACCACACCAAGGCAACTCTAAGGACAACATTTAATTGGGGCTGGCTTACAGGTTTGGAGGTTCAGTCCATTATCATCAAGGTGGGAGCATTGCAGCTTTCAGACAGACATGGTACAGGAGCTATGAGTTCTACATTTACATCCAAGGGAAGCCAGGAACAGACTCTGAATCCTTAGGCAGCTAGGAGGAGGGTCTCCAAGTCCACCCGCACAGTGACATGCTTCTATCAACAAGGTCACTCCTCCTAATAGTGCCACTCCTTGGCCCAAGCATATTCACACCACTACACTTTACCTACCTCAATTCTTCCCAGTTATGGGCTGTAGGAATCTTTATTCACCAATCAGGGATGAGTTGCTGGGCAAGATCACATAATGTTACTTGGGTCTACATGTGGATTCTCTTGTCCCTGATGTGAACAGGCCCTGGAGGCTACTATGAAGTATTGCAAGACATAGCAAAAGGCCAAACATCAACAGAGTAAGCCCCAACAAAAGAAGTAATATACTTACCCTCGAACCATAATGTATTTAGTTGGATCACAGCCAACATCAATTTCGAACACCTAAAAATGAAATAATTGTACAAAGTGAGCTCAGCAGCTCTGACTTTGAATGATATAAGCTAGAGGTCGAGCCAAAGATGGTTATAGTTCAGGTTAGAAACACAGACTGAATTTCTTCCCTTATCTGAAAGGCTTCTTACCAGGAGTGTTCCAGATTTTATAATATTTGCATATATCTAATGAGATATCTTAGGGCTGAGCCCCAGGGGATCCTGTCTTCTACCTCTACTGCTGCACCCCTATCTACTCCATGGTTGCAGCCTGCATGGTCGACTCTGTCAGCAGGCATCTATCATGTGCTTAATTCAAGTGGCAACTTGTCAGGGAATTGAATGTCCTTGCATGTAGCAGTCTCTCTTGCTTTGCTCCTTCTGGTTTCCCTAGCCCTCGTGTATAATCAGAGGACTAACAGGTCATCTACTGATAGGCTGCGTACAGGGCCTATGGTATTTGTTTTAAATGCCCTAACCTCACATGTGTGATATCCTACTGTTTCCTTGCACAGGCTGTGATTACAGGAAACCCTGTGTTCCTGCATCCCCAGCATCTGTATTTATTTGTTTAAAGACAATGTACTACCTGTGGATAGGGTAACCTAGCAGCCAGCACAGTGTCTGCTCTACTGTGAGAGGTGACACTCTGGAGTGCAATGAGAAAGTAACAATGAAATCATGCAAACACCGCATGTGGAAAAGGGCAACGTTCAAAGAACCAAAAGAAACTCTGCTGTGCGAGAGACACCACCTCAACATGTAAGGTGGAACACATTGAGAAAGGCACCTGAAATCAACCTTGGTCCTCCATAGTTATGATCATACAAACACATGTGCCTAAATACATTTATACATGCACATATACCATGCATATACACACATGTAAACAATCTACTGCAATCTGATGGGATGTGTGTGTTTGTGTGTGTGTGTGTGTGTGTATTTCAATATATACATACTCCCCACCCCTTTTTTTGGATATAGGGCCTTGTTACACTGTTAAGGTTGTCCCTGAACTCTGGACTCAGTTAATCATCCTGTTTTCTGCCTCACCATGATTTGATAAATAGATTGTATTTCCCCCCAAATCCCTCCATTGTTGAAGAGATGCATTGTTTTTCCACAAAGCACATGACAGACTTATTGTTGTGCTCTGAAAATAAGAGAACTTTTTGCTTTCTCAACTAGACACATTAGATTTACAGTTCAAATGTTAACTTTGTCAAAACTCTGGCATTAAGGAAGAACTCTCGGCCACCCTTTACTCTGCTTCAATGTTTAGAAATATATTGCCTAAAAATTATACGCAATTTCTGTAGGTAAAATGATGATGGTGTCAGCCTTAAAAGAAAGCTTAAGAGGACAGGGCTGAGGGCTGGATAGGTTGCTCAGCAGTTAAGAACACTGACTGGTCTTGCAGAGGTCCTGCGTTCAATTCACAGCCACCACATGGTGGCTCACAACCATCTGTAATGAGATCTGATACTCTCTTCTGGTGTGTCTGAAGATAGCTACAGTTTACTCATAAACATAAAATAAATAATTCTTTAAAAAAAGACAGGGTTGAAAATATAGCAGATTAAAAAGAAAAAAACCCAGCAGATGACAGCTTTCAACTCTGCAGAACAGTCCATTTTTCTGTCAGGGGCCTGGTACTCTCGCCCCTGCCTCATACAACCTCTTGTCTGAGGGGAGACACAAGGGAAGCTCCTGGGTTTCATTTGTTAACCATCTGAGATGCAGTTTATTTTCTCACAAAACTGACTCGCATCCCTTATTAACTACAATCCCTCCATGTTTTCCCCTGGGAACTATGTTCAGAAGCATGGCCTTGTCCTTGATGTTTATTAAGCATTCCATATGACCATAAAAGGGCAGCTCAATTTCTCAACTTTGTCATGGTCAGGACAAATGGTGTTTGTCCTATAATGATTTCACTTGTAATACCCTGTTGTCATCCTGGTCTTTGTTGTCAAAATCACAACCAATGACCACACCTAGGATTAGAATCTGAGTTGTCTTGAAGATGGACTTTGAAAAGGAGCTGAAATAAGAGGAACCTTGCAAAAACCTGTTTTCTAAGGAAACTACAGCTGCAGACTGGGCACCTGGCCTTCTGGACAGGCTTGGGACAGCCCCACCCAGAGCTAAAGGGAAACCATTTCTCCTCAGTTCAGGGACAGGGCAGGATTGTTCCTTGTTCAGGTTTGGTCTGTTGTCATGTACTGTAAGGCTAAATGTGGGTTCCCAAGGCCTAGCTGCCCCAGAAACAAGTGAGTCTGTACCTAGCAGAAAACTCTGTGACCTTGCTCCCAACTTATTTATGATTGGTAAATAAAGATGCCTCCACCCTATAGCTAGACAGCATTGAGATAGGCGGGGCTTGGTGATCCAAGGCCTGGGGTTGGAGGAGACCATGAGTAGAGAAGAAGGTGGGGAAAGGAGAAAGACACTGGAGGGTTAGGAGTCAAGAAAGCATGGCCAAGAGTGCTGTGCAACTGGAGTTGAAAACAGCCCAGATGAAACAGGAAGTAACTCCGGGTCATTAGTAGGAAACAGATTTTAATAGAATAGAGGGTAGATATCGGCCCAGCCTCAGTGCTTATAAAGGCTTATTATAAATGCAAAGATCCAAGTGCTCACAGAGGACAGAAGAAGATGGGGGATTCCCTGGAGCTAGAGTAGCAAGCAGTTAGCCAGCCAATAAGTGTGCTCTGAACTGAACCCTGAGAACTAAGCTTTTACTACTGAGCATTCCCTCAGCAGCAGGCCCAGCAAACTCACATGGAACAATGGATCCCACATGGGAATTCCAATGGCCTTTGTCACTGACATGCTGGTGGGTGACATATTAGAGTTGTCATCCCCTCATGAGTCAATTCTTCTCCCAAAGAAACAGCAGGGACTTCTGGAGGCTGGGTTACACTACTGTATGTTCACCTCTTGGTGAAAGTTTAAAGGTGACATGATGCCTTGTTGGAAATGACAGTTCTCTATGCTGTAGGCAATCAAACAACAAAGTGACAAAGATGCAAGTTCCAATTCAAATGGCTCACTCCAGCCCATTTGGCCTGGCAGTTTTAGAAGAGCCTGACATCACTGGATGGAGAAAGAACAGAGCTGGTACTGTCTGTCTCTGGACTATTTTCCCAGAAGGTTGATGGCTTGCTTATTCCTAAGCATGGCTCGAGAGTGTAAAGAAAGGAAGCTGTGCGTGAGAGCATATTCTATACTTGGTAAACAGGATTTGACTTCCATGGCTAATAAGATAACCTGTGCTTTCTACAGCACCATGTTTCCCTGTTGCTTAGCAGGGATTTGCACTGGATTTCAGAGATAGGCCTCACAATGCAGTAGGCCCAGAAGGTTAGGTCTGAAACTGGTCTGCCTTGAAAAAGAGAGAAGGAGAAACTTCCCCTCCCCCAGGTCTTACTAGATAATGATTCTATGACAGGCACTGGTTTTTTGCATACTTTTCATAAATGACCCCACTTATTCCAGCAACTCAACGGAGGATCCCGCAATACCACTCCTGGGCATGTATCCAGAAGATGTCCCAACTGGTAAGAAGGACACATGCTCCAATATGTTCATAGCAGCCTTATTTATAATAGCCAGAAGCTGGAAAGAACCCAGATGCCCCTCAACAGAGGAATGGATACAGAAATTATGGTACATTTACACAATGGAGTACTACTCACCTATTTAAAAAATGAATTTATGAAATTCCTAGGCAAATGGATGGACCCGGAGGGCATCATCCTGAGTGAGGTAACTCAATCACAAAGCAACTCACACAATATGTACTCACTGATAAGTGGATATTAGCTCAGAAACTTAGGATACCCAAGATATAAGATACAATTTGCTAAACCCATGAAACTCAAGAAGAATGAAGACCAACGTGTGGACACTTAGCCCCATCTTAGAAATGGGAACAAAACACCCATGGAAGGAGTTACAGAGACAAAATTTAAAGCTGTGACGAAAGAATGGACCATCTAGTGATGCCATATCCAGGGATCCATCCCATAATCAGTTTTCAAACTCTGACACCATTGCATACACTAGCAAGATTTTGCTGAAAGGACCCAGATATAGATGTCTCTTGTGAGACTATGCTGGGGCCTAGCAAACACAGAAGTGGATGCTCACAGTCAGCTATTGGATGGATCACAGGGCCCCCAATGTAGGAGCTAGAGAAAGTACCCAAGGAGCTAAAGGGATCTGCAACCCTATAGGTGGAACAACAATATGAACTAACCAGTACCCGGGAGCTCTTGTCTCTAGCTGCATATGTATCAAAAGATGGCCTACTCGGCCATCACTGGAAAGAATGGCCCATTGGACTTGCAAACTTTATATGCCCCAGTACAGGGGAACGCCAGGGCCAAAAAGGGGGAGTGGGTGGGTAGGGGAGTGGGGAATTGGTTATGGGGGACTTTTGGGATAGCATTGGAAATGTAAATGAGGAAAATACCTAAAAAAAATTTTAAAAAATTATTCTAGGATATTTTAAAGTTTTGGAAAATAATATCTTTATGATTTTATTTTTGCTATATTCATTATTTGTACATAAGAAATCTACTAGTTTTGTGAGTTAATTTTGTATCTTGATACTTTTCTTTGCATTTTGTCATTGCAGAACTTTATGTGTAGAGTCTTCACAGTGATTAATATACAAAATCACATAAAAATGAAGATAATTTGAATTTTTCCTTCATATTTCCTTCATCTATTCCTTTTAGAATAAACAAAATCACCTATGACAGTATCATCAAATAAATTGATTTGAATCCAAAAAAAAAAAAAAAAGAACATGTTTCCTTTTACAACAGGGGCAAAAAGGCCTCACAGGTCATAAAGAAGCCAGTGAATGAATGGAGTAATTGAGACCTGAAGTTAGGTGAGGGAGGTCTGTTGGGTAAAGCTGGACTGGACAGGCAAAGAGGAAGCTATGACACATTCATGGATTGAGAGAGACAGGAGAAATCCCCAATTCCAGAAGATAGCTGCAAAGGTCACAGCCAAACCCCTGAAAGCAGAAAATGCAGACTCAGGCTAGGGTGCAGTTTTGTGCTTCAGCTGCAGGATGCAGTTAGTGAGTAGGGGTGGGGAGGTGGGAGTGGGGCATGCAGCTAACACAGCTTCTAGGGAGTGTTTTCTGACAGAAATGAGGATAGGTCACATTTTCCCAGTTAAAAACTCTCAAGTGGAAACCTAAGTGTTCTTTTCAAAGTTGATTGATGGTGTTTTGCTGGGGCAAACACATGAAGGAATGTGAAAGGCTAAGGTAGACATGTGAAGGAATGTTTCACTGAAGCAGATACAGGAGAGAGGATGTTCTGCAAAAGCAAGCACACGAAAGGATACGTGATGAAAGGTTGTGTTCTCTGCTAAGGATGCACATGTATTGGTCTGCCTTACACTGCAGAGTTGAACTGCCTTTGTTGGGACGCCACAGAGAAATGCACCAAAAAGCTTCTGGTGGTGTGCTGCAGTTGGATGCATGTGCTGAGGCAAGATCCACGCTGAGACAAGACCTGGGCTGAGGCAAGACAAGTGGAGGACACATGATGCCTCAGTACAGGGGAATGCCAGGGCCAAGAAGTGGGAGTGGGTGGGTAGGGGAGTAGGGGTGAGGGTATGGGGGACTTCTGGGATAGCATTGGAAATGTAAATGAGGAAAATACTTAATAACAAATTTTTAAAAAAAGAAGAAAAAAATAGGACCTGAGATCTTGTCTCCCGGATCCTTCAGGGACCAGTCTGCACAGGTCAGCTCATGGACTGCAGAAGCAACACAGCTTCTAGGACAAGCAGAGGTTACACAGCTTCTAGGACAGGCCCCGTTTTGGACTCCAGACATCCAGGTACATTTCCCACTAGAGGAGAGGTGTATGCCTGGGAAAGCTCTGACTGCCAGAGCAGGTGAGCCATCTTGTGTCCCAGGTTCTTCAGAGACCAGTCTGTGCAGGTGAAGGTGGGTACTGCAGAGGCAACACATCTTCTGGGACAGGCCCTGTTTTTGGCTTTCATCTGCAGCAAGGAGGCAGGTCTGAATGCCAGACCTCTGGGCACCTTCACTGCAAGAGGAGAGCTTGCCTGCAGAGAGTACTCTGACCACTGAGACTCGGGAGAGAGCTGGACTCCCAGAACTGCTGACAAAGGCTAACAGAATCACAGGAGGAACAAGCTCCAGCCAGAGACAACTATAACAACTAACGCCAGAGATTACCAGATGACAAAAGGCAAACGTAAGAATCTTAATAACAGAAACCAAGACCTCTCACCTGCATCAGAATCCAGCACTCCCCCCCTCAGCCAGACCTGGATACCCCAACACACTTGAAAAGCAAGACTCAGAATCAAAATCATATCTCATGATGCTGGTAGAGGACTTTAAGAAGGGCATTAGTAACTCACTTAAAGAAATACAGAAGAACACTGCTAAATAGGTAGAGGTGCTTAAAGAAGTACAGGAAAATACTGCTAAACAGGTAGAAGTCCTTAAAGAGGAAACACAAAAATCCCTTAAAGAATTACAGGAAAACACAACCAAATAAGTGATCCAAGACCTAAAAAGGGAAGTAGAAACAATAAAGAAAACCCAAAGGGAGACAACTCTGGAGATAGAAAACCTTGGAAAGAAATCAGGAAACATAGATGCAAGCATCAGCAACAGAATACAAGAGATGGAAGAGAGAATCTCAGGTGCAGAAGATTCCATAAAGAACTTGGGCACAACAATCAAAGAAAATGCAAAATGCAAAAGGATTCTAACTCAAAACATCCAAGAAATCCAGGACACAAAGAGAAGACCAAACCTACGGATAATAGGAGTAGATGAGAATGAAGATTTTCAACTTAAAGGGCCAGAAAATATCTTCAACAAAATTATAGAAGAAGACTTTCCAAACCTAAAGACAGAGATGCCAATGAACATACAAAGAAGCCTACAGAACTCTAAATAGACTGGACCAGAAAAGAAATTCCTCCCAACACATAATAATCAGAACAACAAATGCACTAAATAAAGATATAATATTAAAAGCAGTAAGGGAAAAAGGTCAAGTAACATATAAAGGCAGGCCTATTAGAATTACACCAGACTTCTCAGCAGAGACTATGAAAGCCAAAAGATCGAGGACAGATGTTATACAGACACTAAGAGAACACAAATGCCAGCCCAGGCTACTATACCCAGCTAAACTCTCAATTACCATAGATGGAGAACCCAAAGTATTCCATGACAAAACCAAATTTACACAATATCTTTCCACGAATCCAGCCCTTCAAAGGATAATAAAGGGAAAACACCAACACAAGGACGGAAACTACAACCTAGGAAAAGCAAGAACATAATCCTTTAAAAAACCTAAAAGAAGACAGCCACAAGAACAAATTCCAACTTTAACAACAAAAATAATAGGAAGAAACAATTACTTTTCCTTAATATCTCTTAATATCAATGGATTTAATTCCCCAATAAAAAGACATAGACTAACAAACTGGCTACACAAACAAGACCGAATATTTTCCTGCTTACAGGAAACCCACCTCAGGGAAAAAGACAGATACTACCTCAGAGTGAAAGGCTGGAAAACAGTTTTCCAAGCAAATGGTCTGAAGAAACAAGCTGGAGTAGCCATTCTAATATCCAATGAAATTGACTTCCAACCCAAAGTTATCAAAAAAGACAAGGAGGGGCACTTCATACTCATCAAAAGTAAAATCTACCAAGATGAACTCTCAATTCTGAATAACTATGCTCCAAATACAAGTGCAGCCACATTCATTAAAGAAACTTTAGTAAAGCTCAAAGCACACATTGCACCTTACACATTAATAGTGCGAGACTTCAACACCCGACTCTCACCAATGGACAGATCCTGGAAACAGAAACTAAACAGACACACATGGGCACTAATAGAAGTTATGAAACAAATGGATCTAACAGATATCTACAGAACATTTTATCTGAAAACAAAAGGATATACCTTCTTCTCAGCACCACATGGTACCTCCCCCAAAACTGACCATACAATCAGTCACAAAACAGGCCTTCACAGATACAAAAATATTGAAATTGTCCCATGCATTCTATCAGATCACCAAGGACTAAGGCTTATCTTCAATAACAGCATAAGTAATAGAAGGCCAACATTCACGTGGAAACTCAACAACACTCTACTGAAAGATTCCTTGGACAAGGATGAGATAAAGAAATAAATTAAATACTTTTTAGAGTTTATTGAAAATGAATCCACAACGTACACAAACTCATGGGACACAATGAAAGCAGTCCTAAGAGGAAATCTCATAGCACTGAGTGCCTCCAAAAAGAAACTAGAGAGATCATACACTAGCAGCCTGACAGCACACCTAGAAGCTCTAGGATGAAAGGAAGCAAATTCACCCAAGAGGAGTAAACAGCAGGAAATAACCAAACTCGGGGCTGAAATCAACCAAGTGGAAACAAAAAGAACTATTCAAAGAATCAAAAAAAACCAGGAGCTGGTTCTTTGAGAAAATCAACAAGATAGATAAACCCTTAGGCAGAATAATTAGAGGGCACAGGGACAGTGTCCTAATTAACAAAATCAGAAATGAAAAAGGAGACATAACAACAGAACATAAGGAAATCCAAAACATCATCAGATCCTACTACAAAAGGCTATACTTAACAAAACTAGAAAACCTGGATGAAATGGACAACTTCCTAGACAGATACCAGGTACCAAAGTTAAATCAGGATCAGATTAATGATCTAAACAGTCCCATTTCCCCTAAAGAAATAGAAGTAGTCATCAATACTCTCCCAACCAAAAAAACCCCAGGACCAGATGGGTTTAGTGCAGAGTTCTATCAGACCTTCAAAGAAGACCTAATTCTAACTCTCCTCAAACTATTCCACAAAAGAGAAACAGAAGGTACTCTACCCAATTCATTCTATGAAGCCACAATTACTCTGATACCTAAACTACACAAAGATCCAACAAAGAAAGAGAACTTAAGACCAATTTCCCTTATGAATATTGATGCAAAAATACTAAATAAAATCCTCAAAAACTAAACCCAAGAACATATCAAAACGATCATCCATAATGACCAAGTAGGCTTCATCCCAGTTATGCAGGGATGGTTTAACATACGGAAATCCATCAACACAATCCGTTATATAAACAAACTCAAGAACAAAAATCACATGATCATTAATCTCATTAGATGCTGAGAAAATATTTGACCAAATCCAACACCCCTTCATGATAAAAGTCTTTGAAAGATCAGGAATTCAAGGCCCATACCTAAACATGATAAAAGCAATCTACAGCAAACCAGTAGCCAACATCAAAGTAAATAGAGAGAAGCTGAAAGCAATCCCACTAAAATCAGGGACTAGACAAGGCTGCCCACTTTCTCCCTACCTATTCAATATAGTACTTGAAGTCTTAACCAGAGCAATTTGACAACAAAAGGAGATCATGGTGATATAAAATGGAAAGGAAGAAGTCAAAATATCACTGTTTTCAGATGATATGATAGTATATATAAGTGACCCTAAAAATTCCACAAGAGAATTCCTAAACCTGATAAACAGCACAGTAGCTGGATATAAAATTAACTCAAACAAATCAATGGCCTTTCTCTACACAGAGGATAAATGGGCTGAGAAAGAAATTAGGGAAAAAACACCCTTCACAATAGTCACAAATAATATAAAATATCTTGGTGTGACTCTAACTAAGGAAGTGAAAGATCAGTATGATAAGAACTTCAAGTCTCTGAAGAAAGAAATTGAAGAAGATCTCAGGAGATGGAAAGATCTCCCTTGCTCATTACTATATTTATTAATATAGTAAAAAATTGCTATCCTGCTGAAAGAAATCTACAGACTCATTGCAATCACCATCGAAATTCCAACTCAATTCTTCACTGAGTTAGAAAGACAAATTTGCAAATTCATCTGGAATAATAAAAAAAAAAACTAGGATAACAAAAACTATTCTCAACAATAAAAGAAACTCTGGTGGAATCACCATGCCTGACCTCAAGCTGTACTACAGAGCAATTGTGATAAATACTGCATGGTATTGGTACAGAGACAGACAGGTAGACCAATGGAATAGAATTGAAGACCCAGAAATGAATCCACACACCTATGGTCACTTGATCTTTGACAAGGGAGCTAAAACCATCCAGTGGAAAAAAGACAGCATTTTCAAAAAATGGTGCTGGCACAACTGGCGGTTATCATGTAGAAGAATTTGAATGGATCCATTCTTATCTCCTTGTACAAAGCTCAAATCTAAGTGGATCAAAGAACTCCACATAAAACCAGAGACACTGAAATTTATAGAGGAGAAAGTGGGTGAAAGCCTCAAAGATATGGGCACAGTGGAAAATTCCTAAACAAAACAGCAATGATTTGTGCTGTAAGATCAAGAATCGACAAATGGGACCTCATAAAATTGCAAAGATTCTGTAAGCAAAGACAAAATGTTCACCAACAGATTGGGAAAGGATTTTTACAAATCCTAAATCTGACAGGGGACTAATATCCAAAGTATACAAAGAGTTCAAGAAGCTGGACTCCAAAAATTCAAATAACCCTATTAAAAAATGGGGTACAGAGGTAAACAAAGAATTCTCAACTGAGGAACACCCAATGGCTGAGAAGCACCTGAAAAAATGTTCAACATCCTTAATCATCAGGGAAATGCAAATCAAAACAACCTTGAGATTCCACCTCACACCAGTCATAATGGCTAAGACAAAAAATACAGGTAACAGCAGATGCTGGTGAGGATGTGGAGAAAGAGGAACACTCCTCCATTGCTGGTGGGATTGCAAAGTTGTACAACCACTCTGGAAGTCAGTCTGGCGGTTCGTCAGAAAATTGGCCATAATACTACCAGAAGATCCAGCAATACCTCTCCTGGGCATATACCCAAAAGATGTTCTAACTGGTAATAAGAACACATGCTCCACTATGTTCATAGCAGCCCTATTTATAATAGCCAGAAGCTCAAAAGAACTCAGATGTCCCTCAACAGAGGAATGGATACAGAAAATGTGGTACATTTACACAATGGAGTGCTACTCAGCTATTTAAAACAATGAATTTATGAAATTCTTGGGCAAATGGATGTATCTGGAGGGTATCATCCTGAGTGAGGTAACGCAATCACAAAAGAAGTCACTTGATATGCACTCACTGATAATTGGATATTAGCCCAGAAACTTAGAATACCCAAGATACAATTTTCAAAACACAAGAAAAATCAAGAAGAGGGAGGACCAGTGGGTGGATACTTCATTCCTCCTTAGAATAGGGAACAAAATACCCATGGAAGGAGTTACAGAGACAAAGTTTGGAGGTAAGACGAAAGGATGGACCATACAGAGACTACCCTGCCTGGAGATCCATCTCATAATCATCCATCAAACCCAGACACTATTGCATATGCCAGCAAGATTTTGCTGAAAGGACCCTGATATAGCTGTCTCATATGAGGCTATGCCAGTGCCTGGCAAATACAGAAGTGGATGCTCACAGTCATCTATAGGATGACACAGGGCCCCAATGGAGGAGCTATAGAAACTACCCAAGGAGCTGAAGTGTTCTGAAACCCTATAGGTGGAACAACAATATGAACTAACCAGTAACTTCAGAGCTGCATATGTATGCATATGATAGCCTAGTCAGTCGGCCATCATTGGGAAGAGAGGCCCCTAGGTTTTGCAAACTTTATATGCCCCAGTACAGGGGAATGCCTGGGCCAAGAAGTGTGAGTGGGTGGGTAGGGGAGCAGGGCAGGGGGAGGGCATAGGGAACTTTTGGGATAACATTTGAAATGTAACTGAAGAAAATTACTAATTAAAAAATAGGTCTTGAAAAAAAATTAAAGTTACAATGCTCCCTTAAAAGTCTTGAAATCCAAGCTGCAGAGATGGCTCATTAGTTAAGAGCACTAACTGCTCTTCTGAAGGTCCTCAGTTCAAATCCCAGCAACCACATGGTGGTTCACAACTATCCGTAGTGAAATCTGACCCCCTCTTCTGAGGTGTCTGAAGACAGCTACAGTGTAGTTACATATAATTAATAAATAAATAAATCTTTAAAAAACAAACAACAACAACAACAACAACAAAAAAACCCTCATGAAATCTTGCCCAGGTACAATGAGGGTCCTGTTCTACAGCCAAAAGGAGAGGCATCCAATCCCCACTCCATTGTATATGTCTGTGTTCCTCATGTGCTCACTGTGTAATGAGTGGCTGTTGATGACATTCAGATGGACCAACAGTATTTGAGAGACTCCAAGGAGATAATGGAGCACTGGGGCTGCTGCTGGAACATTCTGGGCCTGTTTCTCACCTCGGCGCTTCCTGTTGGCTGTGCCTGGTCTTGGAGTCCCTCTGCCTGCTGAGTGTCTACTTATTCTTCAGTCATAAATTTCACCTGTTTTTTTTTTCCCATTTCCCTTCTCCATCACAGTGGCCTACTCTTTACTCTGAGCTACTGGATAACAATGCATCATGCTGTCTTGCACCGGGTGTGTTTCCTTCTAGGGAGGCCATTTTATAACTCCCATCACCAAGTGCCCAGACTGAAAGCCAGAAGTACAAAGGAGATATAGTAAGCTCTTCTGGGGAGAAAACAAACAAACAATTCCCTCCGGAGGAATGGGCATACATGATCCACGTGGGTATGTCTGGCAGACTCATTTGACAAACACAACCCAAGTGCACTTTCCCCCATCAGTTTCAATTTCCCTTTAGATAACTGATCTTCAAACCTTCAAAGACTACTTATGGTACCTTTTTGTATACATCCATCCAATCCCATTTTAGGGGATGTAATGGTTTGTACATTCTTGGACCAGGGAGTGTCACCATTTGGAGGTGTGGCCTTTTTGGAATAGGTGTGACCTGTTTAGAATAGGTGTGTCACTGTGGGTGTGGGTATAAGACCCTCACCCTAGTTTCCTGGAAGTCAGTCTTCCACTAGCAGCCTTTGGATGAAGACGTAGAACTCTCAGCTCTGCCTGCACCTTGCCTGCCTGGATATTTCCATGCTCCCCCCCCCCCCCGCCTTGATGATAATGGACTGAACCTCTGAACCTGTAAGCCAGCCACAATTAAATGTTGTTTTTTTATAAGACTAACCTTGGTGATGGTGTGTGTTCATAGCAGTAAAACCCTAATTAATAAAGGGAAGAAGCTCAGAGAAGGCAGAGCTTCTATTCTCTGCTTTCAAACCAAAGGATGGCTATTTTCCCCTAAGAAGGGAAAAGGACAGTGGAAACATAGTATATGTACTTAATTTACTAACTGTACATTGTTTTAGTGTGTGCATATTTATGTTCTGTTCTGCATGTGTGCCCATGTCTATATGGCTACATATATGTTCAGGTACATATGCATGTGCCTACTTATCTATGTAGACATGTGTGTGGAATCAGGAGTCATCCTCAATTGCTCTCTGCCTGACTCTTGGAGGCAAATCTCGCTATTGAACTCACAGCTCACAGCCATGATTAGTCTATCCACCCACTTGTTCAGGGGATCCACTAACTCTACCATCCAAGTACTGGAATTTCAGGTGGACTGCCATACTCATCCAACAGGTATATGAGTTTGAGGTTCCAAACTCTAGTCCTTACCATTGTGTAGCAAGAGCTTTATCCACTGACACATCTCTCAGTCCCTGACTAGATATTATTTTGAAGAACAAAAGTTTGATTTTTCACCACAAGGCACTTACCGGTTTGGCTGTTAAACACGTTCTTGAAAATTCACTAGGTCGGAACTGAAGAAGCATGAGACCTGTGTTCTCTTTTCTAGGACAAACAATCCACATAGGTTATTGTAGAATGAGAACAGGTAACAGGATCAACTGTGAAGTCCTATTGCATGATGGCATTGACCCCTCTGAGGAGACAAAGAAGTTCAAAGGACGGCTAGGTCCATCAAGGTAGCTTTTCAATGTTGTACTTCTATATTCTGCTCCCTCCTTTGGAGCCTACCCACACCTTGACCAGATGTGGGTCACAGCAGGAAACAGAAGAGAGCATCCACCAGCATTTTAGGGGCATCTCACCCCCTTTACAAGTATCCTCAGTCCCTGAATACTGAGGTTCTGCACCTGATACCTTCCCTCAATGTGCTCTTCCTTTTCCCCATCGGGGTTCCTACCCCACGGGCAACTCCTTTGAAACAATGAGGAATAATTCACCTCCTAACCACATTAAACTCTGTAAACGGATTTGAACACCAAGAAAGGTTAGGTATAATACCTTTCTTAGTCACCGAGTGTACACAGATCATTTTGCATTTGGGAAAAGTAGAGATTGCAAAAACAACAGGCACAGAATATCTGAAGGCATGATTTAGACACTCCCCTTCCTGACAAGATTCTACTTTTGGAGGTGTTAGGTTGGACTAGGGAAAAGAAAGTACCTTAGATAATGTACTAGCTAGTTTTGTGTCAACTTGACACAGGCTGGAGTTATCACAGAGAAAGGAGCTTCAGTTGAGGAAATGCCTCCATGAGATCCAGCTGTAAGGCATTTCTCAATTAGTGATCAAGGGGGAAAGGCCCCTTGTGAGTGGTGCCATCTCTGGGCTGGTAGTTGGTTCTATAAGAGAGCAAGCTGAGCAAGCCAGAGGAAGCAAGCCAGTAAAGAACATTCCTCCATGGCTTCTTCATCAGTTCCTGATTTCTGACCTGCTTGAGTCCCAGTCCTGACTTCCTTGGTAATGAGCAGCAGTATGGAAGTGTAAGCTGAATAAACCCTTTCCTCCCTAACTTGCTTCTCGGTCATGGTGTTTGTGCAGGAATAAAAACCCTGACTAAGACAAATTGGTACCAGCATAATGGGGTATTCCTGTGACAACCTGACCATGTTTTGGGGAGGGCTGTGGAAGGACTTTAGAACTTTAAGCTAGAAGATCCATTCGGTGTTAAGAGTTCTGTGGGATACTGTGTAGGAGCTTGGAAGATAATGTTGAGAACAGGGCAGAAGATGGAGGCCAGGCTTGTGAAATTTCAGAGGGAAGATTAAAGACTCTTTTTCAGGGCCATTGCTATTTTGATTGTGAAGATTCTGTGGTTCTGGTTAGCTGGGGCTAAAGAATCAGCTGTGATTAACAAGATACCAGAACTACTAAAGTGAAAACTTTGCTATTACTGGGACTATTGATGCTGGTTAGCTGGAGCTAAGAAATTAGCTGTGATTAAGAAGAGACCAACATTTCTGAGGTGATGTCTTCTGGGAAGTGTTTTCTGAGAGCACAAAGAGGCTGTGTTCCAGAGATAGCAAAGATTGTACCTCGTGCTGCAGAAGGACTTGGTAATGTGTAAGAGTTACTCAGGTGGTACTGGTTTTGAAGGCATGAAGGGGTCACGCAGAGCAGCTGAGGCTTGGCACTGTGAGATGCCATGAAAGGCCATTGGTGAAGGTGCAGCCACAGTTGCAATTGATAGCCCAGGAGTGAAGGGGTCATACAATGGAGTTGAGGGCTTGGCACCATGAAGAGAGCATATGAGAGGCTATTGTTGAAGCCAAGTTACAGTGGAAGACAGCAGCGTTTTGGAGATGCCAGTACCATGAGATGACCACCAAGAACAGCACCAGCAGTGGAGTACAGGCAGCTGAAGCCTAGAAGACAATGTCTGTGCTACAAAGGGCATGGCTGGAGAAATGATCCAAGCCCTGGTAGGAGCCCAGAAGATCGTGAATTGGATCCCAGACATTGGATGGTTGGAAATTAAGTTTTGCTTTTGATTGTGGCTGTGCCCTGATATTTTTCCCACTTGAAGGAAGAAAGTATTTTAGTGGAGCCCATAGTTAAGAGACTTTGAATTTTAAAAGATATTGGACCTTTTAAAGGGATTGAACTTTTAATATATAGAGAGACTGTGGGACTTTTAAAGTTGTTTAGATCTTGGGGATAAATAAGAAATTAAGGGTTGATGCTTACTAGTGATGTGTTTGTGTGTTTAGTTGACAAGGGGTCAATTGTACTGGCTAGTTTTGTGTCAACTTGACACAGCCTGGAGTTATCACAGAGAAAGGAGCTTCCATTGGGGAAATGCCTCCATGAGATCCAGCTGTAAAGCATTTTCTCAATTAGTGAACAAGTGGGGAGGGCCCCTTGTGAGTGATTCCATCTCTGGGCTGGTAGTCTTGGTTCTATAAGAGAGCAGGCTGAGCAAGCCAGGGGAAGCAAGCCAGTAAGGAATATCCCTCCATGGCCTCTGCATCAGCTCCTCTTCCTGACCTGCTTGAGTCCCAGTCCAGAATTCCTTGGTGATGAACACCAGTGTGGAAATGTAAGCTGAATAAACCCTTTCCTCCCCAACTTGCTTCTTGGTCATGATGTTTGTGCAGGAATAGAAACCCTGACTAAGACAGATAACTTTGTGTGGTCTACAATATAATTCTCAGCAAACATCCACAAATCCAAAAATTCCCAAATGGACCAATACCTTTCATAGGTACATTAGTTATTTTTCAGGGATATGCTATAGTGCCCTGACAAAAGCAACTTCAGGGAAGTAGAGTCTGAGCTCTCAGTTCCTAGGTGCAGTCCATCTCCATGAGGAAGTCAAGGCTGTCAGAAGTTGAAATATCAGATTGCCACACCCACAGTCAGGGAGTAGAGAAGGGTGAATGCTTGTGCCTGGCTACCTTTTCCTTCTTACATGCTGGGAGTCCCAGTCAGGATAATTATTATTACTGCTGGAATTTAAGCGCCACGTCCAAAGGGGAGGAAAGGATTTATTGGGCATACACATTCACAACGTTCACACTGCTGTTCATCGTGAAAGGATGCCAGGATAGGAACTCAAATAAGACAGGAATCCCCAAAAGGGGGCTGATGCAGAGACCATGGAAGGGTGCTGTTACAGGCTTACTGTTCAAGGCTTGCTCCTCATGGCTTGCTCAGCCTACTTTATCCTATAGAACCCAGGACCACCAACTCAGGGATGAATCCACTCACCATGAGCTGGACCCTCTACCATTGCTAATTAACAAAATGTCCCACAGCTGGATCTTATGGGGGGAATTTTGTCAATTGTGGTTCCCTCCTTTCAGTTGACTCTAGCAGTGTCAAGTTGACAGAAGCCAGCCAGCACACCTGGGAATGGTCCCACTCAGAATGGTCTGGTCGTCCCACCTCAGTTAACCTAATCATGACGATCCCCATAGGCATATTCAGAGACCATCTTCCAGAGGAATCCAGAATGCATCACACTAACAGCTAGATTATCCATCTCACAAAGCCAGAGAGAAGAGACAAAGGGTGAACAGGAAGGGGTGACAGCACCTCTTCTGACTTCTGGGTAAAAGGAACATTTCCTCCTGGTTCTTTCTGGCTGCTAATCTGTCCTCTTGTCTTTCCTTTCTCCTTTGTAGTGAGTGTGTGTGTGCATGTGTGTGTGTGTCTGTCTGTCTGTCTCTCTGTCTGTATACATGTGCATTTGTATATGTATGTGCACATAAGCGTTCACTTACATATGCACATACAGGTGAATGTGCATGCATATGTGTTCACATGTATGTATTAGTGGAGGCCAGTAGAGGATGACATCAGATGCCTTTCTTGATTACTGTCTACCTTAATTTTTGAGACATGGTATCTTACTGAACCAGGACCTCATGATTGGACTAGGTTGGTTGACCAATGAGCTCCAAGGATATTCCTGTGTCTCCCTGCCCCCAAGGCTCAGGTTACAGATCTGTGTTGCCATGCCTGGCTTTTATGTGGGTGCTGGAGGTTCAAATTCAGGTCCTTGTGTGTATGTGGCAGGCACTGTGCTGACTGAGATGACTCCCTGGCCCCTATTTCATTAACAGTGCTCATCAGCACTTGGAATGTTCTAATTTGTTCCTTGTTTGGAGTTGGTCATTGGAAATAGGTTCTGATATGCAGCTACTCCATCTTTGTGTTCTCAGCTAAAGACTCGAGTTTTTCCTTTTGATTGAGGATAATAGTAGCAACTTTCTTTTGGGAACTCAAGATAAAGTATGCATGGAAATGAGTGAATTAAGAAGTAGCTGGTTTTGGTTTGGATAAGTGGATGCTCACAGTCAGCTATTGGATGGATCACAGGGCCCCCAATGGAGGAGCTAGAGAAAGTATCCAAGGAGCTAAAGAGATGTGCAACCCTGTAGGTGCAACAACATTATGAACTAACCAGTACCCCAGAGCTCTTGACTCTAGCTGCATACTTATCAAAAGATGGCCTAGTCGGCCATCACTGGAAAGAGAGGCCCATTGGACACGCAAACTTTATATGCCCCAGTACAGGGGAGTACCAGGGCCAAAAAATGGGAATGGGTGGGTAGGGAAGTGGGGGGGGGAGGGTATGGGGGACTTTTGGGATAGCATTGGAAATGTAATTGAGGAAAATAAGTAATAAAAAAATATTTTAAAAAAAAAAAGAATGACTTAACAGCTCACATTTGACATGGACCACAGGATGATGGACCTGAGGGGTTGGAATCCTTAAAGGGAAACCTGAACCTCAGTTTTTTCCTCCTTGGTGTCTGACACATGGGCCCTATCCTCTTCTACTCTTGTTCTGATGCAACTGCCTTGCCACAGTTCTAGAAACAATGGGGTCTCCTCCGTGGGACCTCAAAACCTCAAAGTAGCCCCTTCTTTCTTTGAATCTAGTTTTTTTTTTTTTAGGTGTCTTATTACAGTTGCAAGGCAAGCTATGACAGAGAATTCTTGCCACCTTCAGGGGCAAGAAGAAGAAGCTTCAGACAATTTCCATTGATTTATAAAAAGTGTTTACAAATAAGAAAAAAAGTGTTTACGAGCTAGTAGGATCACTCATTGGTTAAGAGCACTGACTGTTCTTCTGAGTTCAAATCCTAGCACCCATATGGTGGCTCACACTCATCAGTAATGAGATCTGATGCCCTCCTCTGGTGTGTCTGAAGACAGCTACAGTGTACTTACATATAACAATAAATAAATCTTAAAACAAACAAAAATTGTTTTTAAAGGTGAAATATTAATTTCTCATATATTGAGACATGCAAAGGATTTGAAATTTGGAGACCTAAAAGGGTGGAGGTTCGTTTAATTGAAAAAAAGATATATATCAAATATCAAATAACATTTAAAAGCCATACTTACTGTAACTGATAATAATTATCCACTAATTCGTAATTTGTTGTCTGAAAAAATCTTGTTATCTGAAAAGAAAATTGAAAAGTTTCTGTAGAGCAGAAAAGGTAGAAATTTGATCTCATATTAGTATCATATAGGTTTGTAGGTCAAGGTTCACTAGACTACTGGCTCACAGTGCTCATTTCTGCAAACTCACTGTATGCTTTTAGATATTTAAATCTTGAGTAGAAAAAAACAATATTCTGGAGGTTTATTCCCTCTCTCTCTTTCTCTCTCTCACACACTCACTCACTCTCTCTGTCTTTCATATTTCGCCTGTGTTTTTGTATGTGTTTTGTGGTGTGTGTGTGTGTGTGTGTGTGTGTGTGTGTGTGTGTGATAGGCACAGGGGTAGGCATATGCACGGAATACATTTAGAGGTCAGAGGACAACTTGCAAGAGTTGGTTCTCTCCTTCTACCTACCATAAGTTTCTTGGGGATCAAATTCAGATCATCAGGCTTGGTGAAAAATGACTTTGTAGCCTGAGCTATTACTGGCTCTCTCCAACCCCCAACCTCTTTTCTCTTGTAAAATCTCAATTATGTATGTATTATTTTACTTTGTTACATTTTTACTCTCCTTTAATTTAGGGAGTGTGTATATGCACCTGTTGCTTGTTGAAGCCAGAGAACAACCTCAGGTATGATTCGTGTTTCTAAACAAATTTTTTTGGCTCTTTTATTTTATTTGTCTGCCTGCATGTTTGTATGTGTGCTACGTGTATACAGCACCCTCGGAGTTGGTAAAAGCATCAGACCCCCTAGAACTGGACTTTACAGATGGCTGTGCGCTAATATGTGGGTTCCAGGTTTGGTGCCTGGGTTCTCTTAACCACAGAGCAGCCCCTCCAGACTGTCCCTTCTTACTGGCTTACTGAGTAGGCCAGGCTAGCTGCTAGTGAGCCCTAGGGATTTGTCTGTGTCTAATAACAAAATGCGTGGATTTAAATCATGTGCTATCAAACCTGGGTTTTTGAAATGTGGGTTTTGGGGATCAAACTCACATCCTTGTTCTTTGTAGGGTGAACACCTCACTGACTGAGCCCTCTCCCTAGCCCCTTTTAATTTTAAATTACCTTGACCATACTTGTTCCACCCTCACCCCCATGCATACACACTTAGCTTTTCTCACTGCAGGACCCTTGTTTTGATTATTTACTTATTTCTTGAACCCCAGAAACATGTCTCACAAGCATGCTCAGAAACTGAACTAATCTAGATACTTCCTAACAGGTGTGCAGAGTCCAGGGCCACCTTCAGGCTCAGCCGTCAACTAGCCCAGCCTGCGTGTCCCTCAAAACACAACAACAAACATGAAAACAAAATAAAAACACAAAAACAACCTAATGTTTTTATATTTATTCAAACCCCAATAAAGAGAAAAAAAATGCCAACTTACCATAGTTTTAGTACAGAATCCTGATGCAATCTCATACTCAAGGTTTTGTGTCCAGGTCATTACACTTGAGCCATAGTGGTCCACAACAATGTAGAGACCCCGATTTTCTGGGTAGACTATTTGACTCCAAATTGTCAGGCTTTCTCCTTTATCCATATGGTAAAACTGACTATGAATATTGTGCTGAAATGCCAGATATGGGCACCAGTCTCCTAAATCTTTATTTATACTTTGTAACTCCAGAATTAAGGGATATGGCTGTGTCTGCAACTGGTACTTTTCGTCGAGATTTTCATTATAGTATAATATACATACTTCAAAAGATTTGTTGAACATTACCACTGTCTTTGCAGTCGTGTTTACCCATGTATGTAGCATAACTGCCTCTGTAATGTCAGCCTTGATGTAGAACATTACATTATTTTCCATTTTTACCAGAACATTTCCAATTCTATCTGGAAAGATATAGAGAAATGTTTGTTATTTAATGTTTTAATGTTAATCTACTTGAGCGCATGTGTGTGGCATGTGCACATTTGCGTGCTGCAGCACATGTGTAGAGAGCAGAGGATAATCTGCCGAATTTGGTTCTCTCTTTCTACCATGTGGGGTTCAGAGATCAAACTCCAGACTGTCTGGCTTAGCAGCCAACAATTTTACCTGGTGAGTCATCTCACTCTCCCAGGTTGGTGTGCTATTGATTAAATCACAAATTATGTTGTTTTAGTGAAGTAGATTTTTAATGAAGATAACTTATTGTACAATAAGTATAAGTAGCTTGAGAAGAATAGAGTGAACCACCATGAACCTTTGCACTCCCTGAAGGACTTCTTATTCTTGAGTACATTTCTTTTCATATTCACAATGCCTCCTTTATAAATCATATCATTTGCACAGCGCTTTAGGTAAAGAGTAAGAACATAGCAAGGACAGCACTACCAGGGAGGATGGTGTCCTTACAGACAGATATATGTTTCCTTCAAGTTCACATTATGGAGCCTTCATCCCCAATTTAACTACCTGGGGAACAGAGATGTCAGAGACTTTAAGGAGATTATTCTAGTTAAATGAAGTCATGAGCATAGGGCACTAACATAGTGGGACAGGTATTCTTGAAAGAGGAGGAATATACTCTTTGGGGAGATCTCTATCTCTACACACACACACACACACACACACACACACACACACACACACAGGGAGAGAGAGAGAGAGACAGAGACAGAGACAGAGAGACAGAGAAAGAGAGACACACAGAGAGGGAATTCTAAAATGTTCGAGGCTTTCAAACCAACAGGTTGCAGACATGAGAGTGAGACTCCAGGCAGCAGCCAGTGGTGGTCTCAGTGGACGGGGTTGGGGCTGGGTGGGCAGCAAGGGTTTCTGGAGGCAGCGGTCTGCTCTGGGAGTGGTGAGTGGTGGGCAGACTGGACCCTCACTCCTGTGGCCCACTCACTTCTCTGGAGCAGTGTGCTGCCCTGTGGCAGTAAGCTGAAGCCCAGAGCTCATAGTGACCTAAAGATTCCACAAGTGAGAAGCTGAAGTTCCAGAACTTCAGAACTAGTAAGTAATGTAGGCTCAGAGCTGGCATTCACAGGATGATAGACTTTAGGGAAACTAAGTATAGAAATAATATTAAAGTTTGGAAGCTGTGAAAGAGATATAGAGAGAAATGTTTTGTAAATGTGTATAGTCACTGGAAAAAAGAGGAAAGAAGCTGCATATAGACATTCACAGAAATACTGAATTTGGATAGAATAAAGTGAATTCTCTGAAGGAGGGAATTAGCAAGATGAAAAGAAAAATATTTTCTATGTTAAAATATGGAGAACACTATGGCAGAGGGAAATTGGAACCCCTATAGTTTTGTTTTAGTTATAAGCATAGAATTAATATGTTCCATAATAATTGGAGTTTTCTGTGTTCCCTCTAAGAAAGATCAGAGTAAAGAAAACTTAAATAAGGAGAAGACTAAGAGATGGAATGCTGAATTATAATCAATAGAACATAAATTAGAGGATCTTTCAAATCAGAATAAAGGATATGTTCAAGTTAGTCCAGAGGAATTTGCTCTAAAGCCTAGGGTGCCCCCTTGTAACAAGATGGCAGAGGGCAGTCTAGGACCATTAGAAAATCTACAATAATTTTTCCAGCTACAGTAAACAATTAGCTCCAGAGAAGAGAAATCCACAAGGCTGTGAAGAATTTGGGTGAGACCTCACAGAAATGCTAGATCTAACATTTGAAGAGGCAATGGTAGCTTATAACATTCACCAACCTAATGTGAAACTGATACCTAATGTGAAATGGGTCATACACAATTATATAGTTCCAAAATATTGGAATGATTTAATATTATCTAGCTTAGAAGCTGGCCCTCCACTACAGTGGCTGACCCATGAGGGTTCAGCTACAAAGCAACATAATAGGACTAGAATGATTAATATTGTCAAGGATCAATTACTAGGTGAAGATCAATGTGATGAGTTATGAATGCAGATTATGTTTAATAAGGCCACCTTAGGGCAATGTCATACAGTAGCTTTAATACTTGGGAAAAGGTTGCACAACAAGGCAATGATCTGAATCCTTTACAAAAATAACTCAGGGCTCAGAGGAATCTTTTTTTGTTTGTTTGTTTAAACAGAGATTAATTTTAGCTGTAAATAGAGCAATATCAGATGCAAGAGACATTTTAATTGAGTCGTTAGCTTTCGAGAGTTTGAAGGCTATTAAACCTTTAAAGCCCAGATCCACGTAGTTTTAATGTATTCATAAATAGATCTAATGCTTACAATATAGTGCTATGATAAGACAATTGCTAAAAAGATGAGAACTCAGAACTCCCAATGGTTTGGCTGTTGAAGACCAGGTCATTTCCTAAAGGACTGTAGACAAATGGTTCCCTAGCATCCTCTTTTCTCTAATGATAACTCAGAGACAAAACTTGTTGGGATGTGTAAGAGATGTAGAAAGATCAAACAAAGGGCTTATGAATGTAGATCATTCAGAGATATTGGAGGCAAAGTCCTAAAATTGGCAAATGGCCTAAGAGTCTCTTCTCAGTTCCTGACAAAAAATAGCATGAGCCATTTGTTTCTCATCAGCTAAAGAGACACTGTTCTAGAGGACAACTAAAAATATCAATGCGTGATATGGCACACAGCACCGCTCTAACTACTCCTAACTAAGAGAGTCTAAAGATACCAGAAAACAATTATTTTGGCAAACTGCTATAAGAGATAAGAGACCAAAGTTGAAATTACAACTAGATGGAACTAAGATTGAAGGCCCAGTGGGTCCTGGGACAGAGAAATAACTTAGTCACTTCAAAAGGTGTCTACCCAGCTCCTAGAGATTGGGACATTGTCTTGGATAAAACAAAGTATAAACTGGGTTAAACCTAACCCTGCCCAGGTGGTCAAATAGCAAGACTAAGGCCATATGTAGCCTATACAGCCATGACTCTTATTACAATGGTGGGAAACCGTAGATTAACATTCCTTCAACTTCAGGGACAAACTGTAAATTAGGTATTGGTAAATGATAAACTTATAAAGGTATTGTAAATGCCAATAAGACCAGTAGCAGAGCTTCTGGGAAGCTCTGGAGTTCAGAAAGGCCAGAGGTCATGCTCAGTTATTTCAAATGACACTTGCTGATCACACAAGACAACTTGAAACTGACCTCAAGTTACCAGTGTTGACAAGTTGAAAGTCTGATAAATATTGATTCCAAGGGAAGCGCTAGGAAAAGGGGCAATGATGCGATGCTACAATGGCACTTTCATGGAATACATCAAGGAAGAAAATTAAAGTGCATGAATTAAAGGGTAACATGGGGTCAAGAAAAAGTGATTGCAAGTTATGACATTTAATCTACAGCATATCAAAGCTGAGGCTTAGAGGGGTTAAATGTCTTGAATGCCTTGACTGTGGATTTGAACATAGACCCATATAAACCTACATTAATCTATGGATTGAACTATGTACATCCAAAAGTACATGTTAAAATTTTAATACCCAGGACCAACACCTAATCCCCAGTGGCTGACTATGTCCTCTGTGTGTGTGTGTGTGTGTGTGGTATATGAGGGTAACGGGTGTATATATATGTGCTTGTTTGTGAATACCATGATATACTTGTAAAGAAAGGTCAGAGGACATGAAAACAGAGGCACACATGAAGAACACAAGTGTGGTAACAGAAGTAGACACTGAATTGATGTGTGTGTGGGACAAGTAAAGGCAAAACAAACAAACAAACAAAGAGAAAAACAAAAAGCAGTAATCAAGAGACCACCCCCTCCTCCACTGCAGGTTGCAGAAGAACATGTCCTATTGGCACCTTGACTTCTAGCTCCTCACTTGTAGGTCTGTGTTATGAGGCTACAGATGGAGGTACTTAGTTGTGTGAACTTTAGGAACATTAAACAGTACAACTCCACTCACTGCAGCAAATACATAAACCGCTTTGTTAGCATCAGGCAATCAAGTGAAATGAATCTTTTGAGTTTGCCCTTCTGCCTATGGGATCATGGTTTAATGAAGTGGAAACTTGAGGTTTCCTTTGGAGAGTCAATTGTGATGGATGGTGTTTTGCTGCGATGAACACCTAAAGGAGTAATTTCCTGAAATGGACACTGGTGAAAAATCTAAGGCAGACTCATGAAGGAACTTTTAACTGAAACAGACACAAGAGAAATGATGTTCTGCTAAAGCAAACAGGTGAAAGGACACACAATAAAGGATTCTTTGCTAACAACAGGCATGTGTTGGTTTGCCTTACATTGCATAGTTGAGCTCCATTTGGTGGGGCTCTGTGGATTCTGGATGGTGGGACACATGTTGAGACAGGACACGAGGAGGACAGGTGAAGTTTGGAGGGTAGAAATCAGTCTCGAAAAAGTGACAGAGACAGACCTCGGCTTGCTGGTACAGCTTGCTGTGCAATGCTTGTGAGTCTGAGTCTTTGCTGATCTTCACTCTGATGAGGAGGCACAGCTGAGAACTTCTCCTGACATTCCTCCTGATCCCTCTTGCTGACTTGAGTGGAGGCTGAGGCCTGGCTGTGTCTGCTAGGTGGTGTCACCACTGTTGCTAACCCAACGCAACCGAACTGGACTGCTGGTGTATCCATGAAGTGTGTGTGAGTGGATCAAACTGTGCTGCCTGATGACCTGTGAACTTAAAGGCAGATTTCTAGACAACACAGAGGGGAGTTGCTTCAAAGAACCATTTCTGAACAGGTCCACTTACCCTGAATCCTTTCTTTCCTACTACCTCTGGTGGGTGGTGGGTTACAAGAAAGGTTAAAGTGTTTAAGAGACATCATTTAACAGAGGTTTTGAAAAAAGTAAAGGTACAGTTTAATATTGGTCAAATGTAGAATCTATTAAGCTTTAGGTGCTAGACATATAGCAATAGCCATCAAGAGTACCACATATTGGAACACTTACAATCTCTATATAACTAATATAATGAGACCCAGAATACTTTTAGTAGGATTGAGAATACCCTACCTGTAAAGACTTGGTGGACGTGGCTGCCCTGTGATAATGATGACAGATTGGTCTCTCCTGAAGATGTTGATATAGTTCCAACAACAGTGAAATTCTTGTAGCTATAGTAAACGTGGTATTGGTCCCACATGATAATATCAGGCATGGCAGAGTAAAGAAAGCGAAATCCTAAAACGGCCTCCTTGGACACTTGTAGTTCAAAGTCCTGGAGTGTCCACGTTTCTGATATTGCACTATATATCACTACTCGGATGTTCCTGGTGTTGGTGGTGCAGACAGAGCAGTGGGACAGAAGAACTGCAAGCTCCAGCGGGTGCCATAAATACTCAACAGACATTACTTCCAGCGTGTCAGTCTCGGGAAGCTTGAAATTATCTTTTAGCTTTGCAGTATTTGTTAATGTCACAAATCTAAATGTAGGATATCCAGCATACACGGTAGTTTTTGACCAAGCAACTAGTATGCTTTTTTTTGATGCCAACTGGAAAAGAAAAACAAAATAAAAAATCCTCAGTGATAGAGAGGCAGTCTATCAATTTCTGTCTTCTATTTTTACTAGACTGGCAGGGGAGAATAGAGACTGGGAGGGTAATTCTATAGCCACACAAGCCCTGTGTTCCACTCCAACTACCAAAATAATGAGAAGAAAAGGAAGCAATTAACACAAGTGATAGGAGGAAAAGGCATCAATTACCAAGTTTTCTTTTAGTGTATTTCAGAGTACTTCATGCACTGAGTTCCATTAAATAAAAACACATCATATCATATATTATGAAAATAAATCTAATTTTTTTCTGATATTTCTAGCAGTAAAAAGAATAAACATTATTTCCTTTAAAACTTTAAATATATCAGTCTTTCCTTGCTCATTTGTTTATCCCTCCTGCTAGGCATGGTGGTGTGCACCGAAAATCTCAGAAGTTAGGAAGTTGAAGAAGACTTTGAGTTTGAGGCCAGCCTGGGCTATATCGTGAATCCTTGTCTCAAAACAAACCAACCGAGTGTGGGGGGGGGTATGGGGGACTTTTGGGATAGCATTGGAAATGTAAATGAAGAAAATACCTAATTAAAATAAAATTAAAAAAAAACCAACCATAAACCCCAAATATCCCATGGAACAACAAGATAACAACAATAAAAATCTTTTAATTTTTATCATTTTACATGTATATCTATGAGTTTCTATAAAATACTGTTAAAGTGTAATGTTGACATGACAATGTGTTATGAGATTTATAGCATATTTAGAAGCAGAATGACACAAAGCATTGAGGTATAAGTAGAAAGGCATAGTCATAAGGTCCTACTGGAGTGTGCCCTAATTATTTAAAATTAAACCCTGGTAACTTAAAGATGGTTATTCTAAATCCAAGTATACTAAATCCAAGGATAGATTGCCTGGTGCTGTTTGTATTTTGATACTAATTCTGCTTTCTCAACAGAGCTGCCTAGAGGAGGAATAGATCACATCCTCAGGTGATTTCATGTAAACTTCCTTCCCAATTGACCATTTTCCCATTTTACCTGGTCAAATAAAGGCTACAGCCTGTGATTGGGCAGAAGAAAAAAAAGGTGGAGCTGAGAGTTTTAGAGAGGATGAGAGAGGAAAGAGGGGGAGAGATGAAGAGACAGAGGAGAGAGAGGATGACAGAGAAAGAAGAGATACAAAGAAGATGGAGCAGAAACACGAGACCTGGAAGAACCTCCAGTATTAAGAGATTTCATAGCTGGGGAATAGAAGAGTATAGTGGTAAATATATCCAATCTAGGCATATAGTTTATAAACATAACTTGAGTTTTGTTTTCTTTACACAGGCTTATTGAGGTTAGACATTTACCACAATATATAGCTGCCAAAAACAGTTTTTATTTGAAAAGGTCTGTTATGTGAAACAACATAAAAATACTAAAAAATTGCATGATCTATTTAAAATGAGGCAAGAATGGATAAACAAAGGACCAAGGAACTGGTGGGATAGATAGATAATAAAAACCTGCTTTAGGGAGATGCAACTCAGGTAGAACACTTGACTAGCATGCATGGAGGACTAGGCTCAGTGCCTGTAGAGAGGAGAAGCAGCCAAAATAGTGATCTTTTATTCCCTGCCCCAAAAACATTAGTGTGTGTGTGTGTGTGTGTGTGTGTGTGTGTAAGCTTGTGAGGTGTCCATATGAGTATATTCTCAAAGTTGTTTATGTTCCTAGGGAGGCAAAAAAAAATTGATTTCTCACTCCTGAGTTGTAGGCCTTTGAGAGCCACCAGTATGGGTACTTGGATCCAAACTCTGGTTCTCATGGTTAAGAACCAAGCACTCTTAAACACTAACCAATCTCTCCAGCCACCCAAATAGTAGTCGTAATTTATTCAAGCCCTAGCAATAGTTAACAGTACATCTAAATAAGACTCTACTCAAAAGCAGAGATTAACACTATGGATTAACAACAACACAAGAAAGGTTAAGTCTATAAAAAGTATTCCTTAAATACAAAAACATAAGAAGTCATGGTTAAAGAGAAGACATAAGCAAGAAATAGATCAGAGCTAGGGGCTGGGTGTGCTTAGTATTTGTGAGGTCCTGGATTGAACCCCAGCACTGAAAATTAAAAAACAGGATGTCTCTATAGAAGATTAAAATGAAATGCTGCTCTACACCCTCTGAGAGGTGAAATTTTGAAAGACTGAATATGTCAAAAGTTGGTATAAAGTGTAACCACTATGAAAAACATCTACCATAAATATTTCATAATCACTACAGCTTTTAAAATCAATATTGATATGTATGAGAAGAAAGACACTACTATGGAATACCTTCCCAGGTTTCTGCTACTTTTCTAATGTGGAAACAGAAATGGTTGACTTGAGATATCTCTCCTTTTATAATACAGAAATACGTCTCCCCAGTTCATACGACCAAAAACTCTAGCCAAAGCAACATCAAGGGAGAAGGGTTTGTTTTCTTTTGGCTCAAAATTCCAGGTGATAGTCCATCATTGTAGCGAAGCCAAAGCAAGAGCCTGAACCAGGGTCACACTCACAGTCAAAGCAATGAGAGTCAACACATGCTCACCAAGGCTCAGGCCTCTCTCTACATGCAACACAGTCCAGGACCTAAACGTAAAAACTGGTACTGCCTACTTTTAGGCTGGACTTTCACTGTCAATTAACAATAAAGATGACCCCCAGAGAACAGCCTGTTGTAGATAATTACTTAATTCAGACATTTCTTTTCACCTCTCACATGAGTAACTCAAACAGCTACTGCAAATTCAAATTCCTACAATACTGTGCGTTGGCTGCTATTTACAAGGTCTAGAGTAAAACAATTCTAAAAAATATTTCTTTTATTTTTAAGATTAAAATTACATAATTTCCCAGTCCCTTTCCTTCTTCCAAATGCTCCCATACCCCTTCTTCCCCTCTTTCAAAATCCTGATTTGTATTTCCATTAGTTGTTGCTTCATGAATGTGTGTGTACATGGATATTCTTAAATATAACTGGCTTGGTCTGAACTCTTAAGTATTCTAGAGAACTGACCATTTAAGTTTTAGATTTATTCAATTCATTGTTTCATGTGTTTTGCATAAATGTATGTCTGTGTACCCATTTGCATGCCTGGTGCCTAAGGAGGTCAGAAGAGGGTGTTGAATTCCCCTGGGACTAGATTTACACATAGTGCTGAGAGACCAGGTAGGTGGCTGGGAATCGAACTCAGGTCCTCTGGAAGAACAGCCAGAGCTATTTACTGCTAAGCTAACTCTTCAGGCCCTTCTTTTTTTTAGAATAAAAGACTGACAAAAGTTGAAATGTGTTAGTGTTGAGGTTTGGTCTTGCTGTTTATTGTAATGATTAAGTGCAGGCCCCCAAGACCTAGAGTCTTGGGTAGACCCAAGTGCTGCTATATGACTTTGCTCCCAAGTTATTTCTGAATGGTAAATGAAGATGCCGACAGCTAATAGTTGGGCAAAAGAGACATAGGTGGTTTCATGGTTTGAATGTGTTTGTCTTGGGAAGTGGCACTATTTGGAGGTGTGGCCTTGTTGGAATCGGTGTGTCGCTGTGACTTTGGGCTTTAAAACACTTAACCCAACTTCCTGGAAGTCAGTCTTCCAATAGCAGCCTTCAGTTGAAGGTGAAGAACTCTCAGGTCCTCCTGTACCATGCCTGCCTGGATGCTGCCATGTTCCTGTTTGGATGATAATGGACTGAACCACTGAACCTGCCCCAGTCAAATGTTGTCCTTATAAGACTTGCCTTGGTCATGGTGTCTGTTCACAGCAGTAAAATCCTAACTAGGACAGGTGGGGTGTAGGATTCCTGGGCTTGAGGTTGGAGAAGAAGAAGGTAAAGGAGGAGGAGGAAGATGCTATGGGTTAAAGGTCAAGAAAACATGGGCCTGAGGGCTGGCAAACAGGAGGCAAAGAGCAGCCCAGATGAACTACAGTAGTAACTCCGGGTTATCAATAGAAAAGTAGGATCTAATAATGTAGAGGATAAATATCTGCTGTTTAAGGCTCACTGTAAACATGAAGGTTGTATGTGTCTTTTATTCAGGAACTGAATGATCAAAGGCAGGGTAGAATGTCCAGATCCTGACTAAAACTTTCAACAACACATTAGCTCTTTTTGAAGGTCATTATTTTATGCAAAAAGCTTGTTCCAGGGTCCTCCTTTGCCCTTTGCCCCCTGATATCTGAACTCTGACCATCAGAGGTCACTTCTGAGTATAGCTAACTTGCTGGAATTTGCATTTTCCTTTGAGCCAGTCCTTTGGGACAGCTTTTATCCGTCTCAGAATTTCTCTTGTAGCAATATTTGGGTGCAGGGTTAGGGTCTGAGTGGTGGTGTGACCCTTGATGCTTGTCCTCTTGAAGGAACAAATTCAGTCAAGACATAAGTTAAGCAGAGGCTTATGTCCCAAATCATCAGTAGTTGGTGAGGCTAGCCAGAGTGGAGTGGAACAGCTTGTTTGGCTCCATATTGTGGAGTTACAAAATGTTTTCTGAGTGTTTGTGAGGTGGCCATTAGAGCATCCAGGCTCTTTAGGACATAAGAAGAGAATATTGTAAAAAAGCCCTGCCCCATCATCACTACCATCATCAGGAGCAACCCCACCCCCAAGTGGCCAGGTTTCAAGATAACAGCAATTGTCTGTCACACATTACTCAGCTCTATCCCGGTCATCTTGGCTATCACATACATTCTAACATTCAGCTTAAGAGACTTATTTTTGCTATGGCATATTACCTTAGGAGCCCAACAATGTAGTTAAAAAACATTTAAATGTTTGTGCAATAATTTTAATGTTTTGTAATAAGAATTCTGTGATGTGTATTATCTATACTATGGTAATGATTTGATTAACTTTGAAAGCTCACTGGGAATAGTGGAGAAGATATAAGGGAGCTTTTGTCCCCACAATATGACTACACTGCTTGCTCTGCATGATGCCATAAGGGACCGATTTTACTCTTTGTCACTGAGGATGCATCTTTACTGCTAAGAGACCTCAGAAAACTTGAAACCAAGAGATACAACTGTTTACATATTTAGATAAGTAACTGTGCCTATAGGACCATCTGAATTTGAACATGCTGAATCTTCGCTGATCCTAAAAGCTAAGAGGGTCAGTACCTGTCTGGGAGCAATAACCATACAAAATGCTGTGTAATTGATTCCTGATATATTCCTGAACAAATAGTATAGAAAAGTATCTAATTATATCTAGGTAATGTATATACTCACATATATCATCTTTCACTAACCTTATATAAATATCTAATCTGACACCATCTTCTTTTTGAAAAGCCAAGAATTCCAGTTTCAGAAATACCTCTGCGTTCACCCAGTTTTGTAAATTCATCTTCTGTTCTTAGGTAAACAGTACTGTCTACTAGAAACAGAGTTCCTTGATCGAATATGATCACGTCCATCAGACTGTGCCTTTGAGCATCACTCAGGATACCTGGAGGGGCTCTTACTCTGGTCCAGGTTTGAAAGGAATCATTTGTTTGGAAGGTCTCCTGGTCAGTGGCCAAGAGAGCAAATGTAGAGATGCAGGTATCCCAGCTAAGCAGCAATGGACTTCCAGGTGGCAGGGTGAGGGGCTCATATCCAGGAGGTTCAGAAATTATGCTCATGGGATATGTTAGCAGGAAGTAGAGATTTGCAATAAAGCAGTCCTGGAAAGCCACTTTGTTACCTTGTATCACTTTGGCAATATCATCTGAAGACATTGGCAGGTGAATGACCCAGGTTCTAAGGAGAAGAAAAATGAGAAATAGAAAAAACAGGACTTGGCACCCTGATCCTTCCTTTCTACAATTTATCTCAGAGCTTATACTTAAAAAAAAAAAAAAAAAAAAAAAAAACAAACCACAGTTTAAGCTTTTATCAGCATAAGCTGCTATAGCTCCATTTTTCATTGTTCACTCTGACAGAGGAACGTAATATGGACTTTTGATATTCTTTCTCCTGCAATGTGTCTCTCTAACCACAAACGAACAGTTCCATAACCCGTTTCTTAACATACAGTTTCAAACATCATCTATTGCTTTCTTCGGTGGCAAGCACATCCATTAGTTACACCAATGACTGCTTCTATGTCTCAGGCAAATCATGTCAGATATTATGCAATGGGTGTAGAGAAATAGGAAACTTCATCTACTGCTCAGAGAAATCTGAATGGTGCAGTGACTTTACAACTGTGCAATCTAGACATTCCTCAAAAATCCAATGTGGAGGGTACTGTGAGACTCCAATCTCACTCCTTGATATATACTGAGGAGAAACACAACTTGTTGTCACTTGAACATCTACATACGGATGCCTCCCGCAACATTATTCTAAACAAACCTGAAGAAAAACATAGCCAACATATTTATCAACTTTAGAATCATTGAACAATGTGCCATGCTTGTGTAACAGTGGCAGCACCTATGGGCCACTGTGAACATACCGAATTCACAACGTATCAATGTACACATTGAATTAGTTTAAATTACAGCTTAAAAGGGTGAGGTTATGTGTCACGTAAATTATCTTCAACCAACCTTGTTAAAAACAGGAAAGGAAAATGTTCTCATAACCTTCCCACCCTTCTGCTACATCAGAGACGGCCTTCAGTCTGGTTTTGTAGGGACTGCTTCTGCTGTCCCACTTCCCAAGTGTTATAAAAGCAGGAAGAATTTGAGTTCTGGCTTATTAATGTTCTGAAGATCCTTTGAGTGGTACTTCTTATTCTTCCTACTCATGACAGTTTTCTGCATCTCTCAGAATTTGTCTGTTCTCTTCGGTCCCAGAGTTTGAAGGTTCTTGTATGCGTGCCCCATCCACCCACACTTACAAGGCTCTCCTGCTAACTCCACTTTCAGGCACTCGTTTTTCCCCTCTTCTGCAGCCAGCATCAGGCATTGCTATGTTGTACAGTAGAACCTCTTTCAGAACCTGTCTGTTCCCTTGTTGAGATCAGTAGCTGTATCCTACCTTCCATAGTTAACATGTTACCACCTCTTTCAGAACATGTCTGTTCCCTTGTTGAGATCAGTAACTGTATCCTACCTTCCATAGTTAACAGGTTACCTCTCAGGTTCCAATATATGGGTAGGAGCAAGGGTGTCCTAAGCAAACTGGTAGAGACTGTGACCATTACATCTTTCACAACACTGCAGCCCACTTTCACAACTGAGGTAGGGATCCTTTAGGGATATGATCACCCCTAATCGGGATTTTAGATTGAGGGTTAGAATTTCAACCACATAGTGAAACAATCATCCAAGAATGTGATTGCTATTTTCTGAGTTTATCTATCATTTGGAATTATCACAGAAAAAACTTTTTTTCCTATATCATAAAAAGAATACTTTCCTTGGAAATCACATGCCATGTACATTTCATAAAAGTCTAATAATGTTTTCAAATCTCTTTCGAAGCTTGTTTTTAAAATTCAAAGTGAATTAAAAAATTAAATACCCTTCTGAAGTTAAGGGACCTGGGTGGTACGAGAGCCTCTTCTCAACTGTGAATATGAAAGGACGCTGCCCCAAAGTATTCATCTGCTTGGTTAGTACCATGGAACTCTGAAAAAATAAAAATTAAATAAGGTTTCTCTTTTATTATTTTCATACCCAAAGGTATTTGGGAGTACTTTCATGTTTTCAATAGTGTATTAAATTAGTTCTTTTAGTTGAGACATTGTTTATGCTTATACATTCAACATACTTTCATTATGTTTGTTTCTTTCAACCACATAGCCTCCTCTCCACGACAATGTTATGAACTATTAAGGTCACAGAATAGGGGTATAGTTCACCAGTAGAGGGCTTGCTCCATTCTATAAAGAAATATAAGCTATAATGCAGTATCTAACATACTGAAAACATTCTTTTTTTAATTTTTAATATTTTTATTACATATTTTCCTCAATTACATTTCCAATGCTATCCCAAAAGTCCCCCTTAGTGCCCCCCACTTCCCTACCCACCCATTCCTATTCTTTTGGCCCTGGCATTCCCCTATATTGGGGCATATAAAGTTTGCAAGTCCAATGGGCCTCTCTTTCCATTGATGGCCGGCTAGGCCATCTTTCGATACATATGCAGCTAGAGACAAGAGCTCCGGGGTTCTGGTTAGTACATCATGTTGTTCCAACAATAGGGTTGCAGATCCCTTTAGCTCCTTGGGTACTTTCTCTAGCTTCTCCATTGGGAGCCCTGTGATACATCCACTCCTGTGTTTGCTAGGCCCCGGCATCGTCTCAGAAGAGACAGCTATATTTGGGTCCTTTCAGCAAAATCTTGCTAGTGTATGCAATGGTGTCAGCGTTTACAAGCTGATTATGGGATGGATCCCTGGATACGGCAGTCTCTAAATGGTCCATCCTTTCATCACAGCTACGAACTTTGTCTCTGTAACTCCTTCCATGGGTGTTTTGTTCCCAATTCTAAGAAGGGGCACAGTGTCCACACTTTGGTCTTCATTCTTCTTGAGTTTCATGCGTTTAGCAAATTGTATCTTATATCTTGGGTATCCTAAGTTTTGGGCTAATATCCACTTATCAGTGAATACATATTGTGTGAGTTCTTTTGTGATTGTGTTACTTCACTCAAGATGATGCCCTCCAGGTCCATCCATTTGGCTAGGAATTTCATAAATTCATTCTTTTTAATAGCTGAGTAGTACTCCATTGTGTAAATGCACCATAATTTCTGTATCCATTCCTCTGTTGAGGGACATCTGGGTTCTTTCCAGCTTCTGGCTATTATAAATAGGGCTGCTATGAACATAGTGGAGCATGTGTCCTTTTTACCGGTTGGGACATCTTCTGGATATATGCCCAGGAGAGGTATTGCTGGATCCTCTGGTAGTACTATGTCCAATTTTCTGAGGAACCGCCAGACTGATTTCCAGAGTGGTTGTACAAGCTTGCAATCCCACCAACAATGGAGGAGTGTTCCTCTTTCTCCACATCCTCGCCAGCATCTGCTGTCACCTGAATTTTTGATCTTAGCCATTCTGACTGGTGTGAGGTGGAATCTCAGGGTTGTTTTGATTTGCATTTCCCTGATGATTAAGGATGTTGAACATTTTTTCAGGTGCTTCTCTGCCATTCGGTATTCCTCAGGTGAGAATTCTTTGTTCAGTTCTGAGCCCCATTTTTTAATGGGGTTATTTGACTTTCTGGAGTCCACCTTCTTGAGTTCTTTATATATACTGGATATTAGTCCCTTATCTGATTTAGGATAGGTGAAGATCCTTTCCCAATCTGTTGGTGGTTTTTTTGTCTTATTGATGGTGTCTTTAGCCTTGCAGAAGCTTTGTAGTTTCATGAGGTCCCACTTGTCAATTCTCGATCTTACAGCACAAGCCATTACTGTTCTATTCAGGAATTTTTCCCCTGTGCCCATATCTTCAAGGCTTTTCCCCACTTTCTCCTCTATAAGTTTCAGTGTCTCTGGTTTTATGTGAAGTTCCTTGATCCACTTAGACTTGACCTTAGTACAAGGAGATAGGAATGGATCGATTCGCATTCTTCTACATGTTAACAACCAGTTGTGCCAGGACCATTTGTTGAAAATGCTGTCTTTCTTCCACTGGATGTTTTTAGCTCCCTTGTCGAAGATCAAGTGACCATAGGTGTGTGGGTTCATTTCTGGGTCTTCAATTCTATTCCATTGGTCTATTTGTCTGTCACTATACCAGTACCATGCAGTTTTTATCACAATTGCTCTGTAGTAGAGCTTTAGGTCCGGCATGGTGATTCCACCAGAGGTTCTTTTATCCTTGAGAAGAGTTTTTGCTATCCTAGGTTTTTTGTTATTCCAGATGAATTTGCAGATTGCACTTTCTAATTCATTGAAGAATTGATTTGGAATTTTGATGGGGATTGCATTGAATCTGTAGATTGCTTTTGGCAAGATAGCCATTTTTACAATGTTGATCCTGCCAATCCATAAGCATGGGAGATCTTTCCATCTTCTGAGATCTTCTATAATTTCTTTCTTCAGAGACTTGAAGTTTTTATTATACAGATCTTTCACTTCCTTAGTTAGAGTCACGCCAAGATATTTTATATTATTTGTGACTATTGAGAAGGGTGTTGTTTCCCTAATTTCTTTCTCAGCCTGTTTATTCTTTGTGTAGAGAAAGGCCATTGATTTGTTTGAGTTAATTTTATATCCAGCTACTTCACCGAAGCTGTTTATCAGGCTTAGGAGTTCTCTGGTGGAATTTTTAGGGTCACTTATATATACTATCATATCATCTGCAAAAAGTGATATTTTGACTTCATCTTTTCCAATTTGTATCCCTTTGATCTCCTTTTGTTGTCGAATTGCTCTGGCTAGGACTTCAAGTACAATGTTGAATAGGTATGGAGAAAGTGGACAGCCTGTGGCGGGGGTCGTGGGTAGCTGGCGGGTGTCAGCCGACCCTGCGCTCTAGCTACCCCCTGAAAACATTATTATAATATCAGAATCTTATGTGAATGAAAACCATGGAGATCCTTAACTACAGAAACCTGAGGTTTTAAATGTTTATTTTGTATTTTTGCTGTGGGCAGGAGGTGGACATTGCCATAACAGACATGTGAAAGACACAGGACAAGTTGAGGGAGTCAATCTTCTCCTACCTTCACCTAGGTCCTAGGGATTCAACCCCAGTTATTCAGGTTTAGAAGCAAAAAATGTCATCGACTGACCAATCTCAATGGCTCCATAAAAAAAAAAAAAAAAAAAAAAGTCTGTCTGTCGGCATCTGAAGTACTAGGATGCCCTTCCCTTCTGAAGCACTTCTTGATGCCAATGCCTCCTCCTCATTTCCTCCCACAAACACTGAAGGTCTCTAGAATGTGACCTTGAATGTGACCTTTGCTCCTCATGTACATTCTTCTGGCCTCCATGGGCACACATACAAACATGTCATACAGTCATATACATACATAAAGAAAAGAAGACAAATTGATACTGCAGTCAATAGAAGGGCAAATACCTTTCATCAAAGATAAAAGCTTTTTTGCACCAAAGGATACCATCAACAAGGTAAAAAGACAATTTACATATGAAAGAAAATACCTGCACATTGCATCCAGTATGATATTAATATTCAGAATATATGGATGTTGTGGATTTAAGGTGTACATTATTGGTTCCCAAATTTTATGGGAATTTATACTTCTGCATGTGAGACACTATGGGTCCCTGCCCCCAGTTGGCTCCAATTTGTAAATAAAGTTGCTGATGACCCATGGCTGGGCAGGAAGACTGAGACAGGACACTGAGATTCCCTGGCAAGGACCTGAGGGAGGAAGAGAATGATCATTGCCAGGGAAGGAGAAGATCAGTCTGAGAAGTGTAGGATAGAGTGACAGTGACACTACCAACATGTAAGAGACATTTTCAGTATCAGTGTTCATTACAGAAATGCAAATCTGGCCTTCTGGTCCACGCCAGCACTGGGGATCCTTGCACACTGAGTCTCCAGACACATGCAAGGTCCCCCACAGGACGCTCCATGGGATCTCAAGGCCTCTGGGGAGTGGAACACAGCGTCTGCGCCAATCCAATTGCGCGGGACCTAAGACTGCATTAATTAGGGAAGCAGAAAACCCGGCTTGATCAGGGTCACAAGTCCCTTCCGATCCATGACAGCCCTGGGGTTCCTTGTGCGCGGAGTCTCTGGACACCCCCAAGGTCCCCACAGGACCCTCCATGGGATCTTAAGAACTCTTGTGAGTGGAACACAGCTTCTGCCAGGAGGCAGGTTCAAACACCAGATATCTGGGCACCTTCCCTTCAAGAGGAGAGCTTACCTGCAGAGAGTATTCTGACCACTGAAACTAAGGATAGAGCTAGTCTCCCAGGTCTGCTGATAGAGGCTGACATAATCACCTGAGGAACAAGCTCTAACCAGAGACAACGATAACAACTAGCTCCAGAGATTACCAGATGGTGAAAGGCAAACGTAAGAATCCTACTAACAGAAATCAAGAACACTCACCATCATCAGAACTCAGCACTCCCACCCCACCTAGTCCTGGGCACCCCAACACACCCAAAAAGCTAGACCTGGATTTAAAAGCATATCTCATGATGATGGTAGAGGACATCAAGAAGGACTTTAATAACTCACTTGAAGAAATACAGGATTACACAGCTAAACAGGTAGAAGACCTTAAAGAGGAAACACAAAAATCCCTTAAAGAATTGCAGGAAAACACGAACAAACAGGTGATGGAATTGAATAAAACCATCCAAGACCTAAAAAGGGAAGTAGACACAATAAAGAAAACCCAAAGTGAGGCAATGCTGGAGATAGAAACCCTAGGAAAGAAATCTGGAACCATAGATGTGAGCATCAGCAACAGAATACAAGAGAGGGAAGAGAGAATCTCAGGTGCAGAAGATTCCATAGAGAACATTGGGACAACAAAAAAATACAAATTGCAAAAAGATCCTAACTCAAAACATCCAGGAAATCCAGGACACAATGAGAAGACCAAACCTACTGATAATAGGAGTAGATGAGAATGAAGATTTTTCAACTTAAAGGGCCAGGAAATATGTTCAACAAAATTATAGAAGAAAACTTCCCAAACCTAAAGAATGACATGCCCATGAACATACAAGAAGCCTACAGAACTCCAAATAGACTGAACCAGAAAAATAATTCCTCCCAACACGATGACACCATTGCATACACTAGCAAGTGTTTGCTGAAAGGACCCTGATATAGCTGTCTCTTGTGAGACTATGTCGGGGCCTAGCAAACACAGAAGTGGATGCTCACAGTCAGCTATTGGATGGATCACAGGGACCCCAATGGAGGAGCTAGAGAAAGTATCCAAGGAGCTAAAGAGATCTGCAACCCTGTAGGTGCAACAACATTATGAACTAACAAGTACCCCGGAGCTCTTGAATCTAGCTGCATATGTATCAAAAGATGGCCTAGTAGACCATCATTGGAAAGAGAGGCCCATTGGACATGCAAACTTTATATGCCCCAGTACAGGGGAACGCCAGGGCCAAAAAGTGGGAATGGGTGGGTAGGGGAGTGGGGGGCAGGGTATCGGGGACTTTTGGGATAGCATTGGAAATGTAATTGAGGAAAATACGGAATAAAAAAAAATTAGAAAAAAATGAATAAATAATGAAAAGTCAACATTCACGTGGAAACTGAACAACACTCTTTTCAATGATACCTTGGTCAAGGAAGGAATAAAGAAAGAAATGAAAGACTTCTTAGAGTTTAACGAAAATGAAGCCACAACATACCCAAACTTATGGGACACAATGAAAGCATTTCTAAAAGGGAAACTCATAGCTCTGAGTACCTCCAAAAAGGAACTAGAGAGAGCACACACTAGCAGTTTGACAACACACCTAAAAGCCCTAGGAAAAAAGGAAGAAAATTCACCCAAGAGGAGTAGACGGCAGGAAATAATCAAAGTGAGGGGTGAAATCAACCAAGTGGAAACAAGAACTATTCAAAGAATCAACCAAAGGAGGAGCTGGTTCTTTGAAAAAAAAAAAAAAAAAAAAAAAACAAGATGGATAATCCCTTAGATAGACTCACTAGAGGGCACAGGGACAGAATCCTAATTAACAAATTCTGATATGAAAAGGGAGACATAACAACAGATCTGAAAAAATTCAAAACACCATCAGATCCTATTACAAAAGGCTATTCTCAACAAAACTAAAAAAACCTGGACGAAATGGACAAATTTCTAGACAGATACCAAGTACCAAAGTTAAATCAGGATCAAATTAACGATCTAAACAGTCCCATATCCCCTAAAAATATAGAAGTAGTCATTAATAGTCTCCCAGCCAAAAAAAGCCCAGGACCAGATGGGTTTACTGCAGAGTTCTATCAGACTTTCAAAGAAGGTCTAATTCCAGTTCTGCACAAACTATTCCACAAAACAGAAGTAGAAGGTACTCTACCCAACTCATTCTATGAAGCCCCAATGACTCTGATACCTAAACCACAGAAAGATCCAACAAAGATAGAGATCTTCAGACCAAATGCCCTTATGAATTTCGATGCAAAAATACTCAATGACATTCTTGCCAACCGAATCCAAGAACACATCCATCCTGTCCAAGTAGGTTTTATTCCTGGGATGCTGGGATGGTTTAATATATGGAAATCCATCAGTGTAATCCATTATATAAAAAACTCAAAGACAAAAAACACATGATCATCTCCTTATACACAGAAAAGCATTCGACAAGATCCAACACCCATTCATGATAAAAGTCTTCGAAAGATCAGGAATTCAAGGCCCATACCTAAACATGATAAAAGCAATCTACAGCAAACCAGTAGGCAACATCAAAGTAAATGGTGAGAAGCTGGAAGCAATCCAACTAAAATCAGGAAATAGACAAGGCTCCCATTTTCTCCCTACCTATTAAACATTGCACTTGAAGTCCTAGCCAGAGCAATTCGACAACAAAAGGAGATCAAGGGGATACAAATTGGAAAAAATGAAGTCAAAATATCAATTTTTTGCAGATGATATGATAATACATATTAGTGACCCTAAAAATTCCACCAGAGAACTCCTAAACCTGATAAACAGCTTCAGTGAAGTAGCTGGATATAAAATTAACTCAAACAAGTCAATGGCCTTTCTCTACACAAATAATAAACAGGCTGAGAAAGAAATAAGGGAAAAAACACCCTTCTCTAGTCACAAATAATATAAAATATTTGGGCACGACTCTAACTAAGGAAGTGAAAGATCTGTATGATAAGAACTTTAATTCTATGAAGAAAGAAATTAAAGAAGATCTCAGAATATGGAAAGATCTTCCATGCTCATGGATTGGCAGGATCAACACTGTAAACATGGCTATCATGCCAAAAGCAATCTACAGATTCAATGGAATCCGCATCAAAATTCTAACTCAATTCTTCAACGAATTAGAAAGAGCAATTTGCAAATTCATCTGGAATAACAAAAAACCTAGGATAGCAAAAACTCTTCTCAAGGATAAAAGATCCTCTGGTGGAATCACCATGCCTGACCTAAAGCTGTACACAGAGCAATTGTGATAAAAACTGCATGGTACTGGTATAGTGACAGACAAGTAGACCAATGGAATAGAATTGAAGACCCAGAAATGAATCCACACACCTATAGTCACTTGATCTTTGACAAGGGAGCTAAACCCATCCAGTACAAAAAAGACAGCATTTTCAACAAATGGTGCTGGCACAACTAGTGGTTATCATGTAGAAGAATGCGAATTGATCCATTCCTATCTCCTTGTACTAACGTCAAATCTAAGTGGATCAAGGAACTCCACATAAAACCAGAGACACTGAAACTTATAGAGGAGTAAGTGGGGGAAAGCCTTGAAGATATGGGCACAGGGGAAAAATTCCTGAATAGAACAGCAATGGCTTGTGCTGTAAGATTGAGAATCGACAAATGGGACCTCATGAAACTGCAAAGCTTCTGTAAGGCTAAAGACACTGTCAATAAGACAAAAAGGCCACCAACAAATTGGGAAAGGATCTTTACCTATCCTAAATCAGATAGGGGACTAATATCCAATATATATAAAGAACTCAAGAAGGTGGACTCCAGAAAATCAAATAACACCATTAAAAAATGGGGCTCAGAGCTGAACAAAGAATTCTCACTCGAGGAATACCGAATGGCTGAGAAGCACCTGAAAAAAATATTCAGCATCCTTAATCATCAGAGAAATGCAAATCTAAAAAACCCTGAGATTCCATCACACCAGTCAGAATGGCTAAGATCAAAAATTCAGGTGACAGCAGATATTGGCAAGGATGTGGAGAAAGAGGAACACTCCTCCATTGTTGGTGGGATTGCAAGCTTGTACAACCACTCTGGAAATCAGTCTGGCAGTTCCTCAGAAAATTGGACATAGTACTACTGGAGGATCCCGCAATACCTCTACTGGGCATATACCCAGAAGATGTTCCAACTGGTAAGAAGGACACATGCTCCACTATGTTCATAGCAGCCTTATGTATAATAGCCAGAAGCTGGAATGAACCCAGATGTCCCTCAACAGAGGAATGGATACAAAAAATGTGGTACATTTACACAATGGAGGACTACTCAGCTATTAAAAAGAATGAATTTATGAAATTCCTAGGTAAATTGTTGGACCTGGAGGGCATCATCCTGAGTGAGGTAACACAATTACAAAAGAACTCAAATGATATGTACTCACTGATAAGTGGATATTAGCCCAGAAACTTAGTATACCTGAGATATAAGATACAATTTGTAAAACATGTGAAACTGAAGAAGAATGAAGACCAAAGTGTGGACACTTTGACCCTTCTTAGAATTGGGAACAAAACACCCATGGAAGGAGTTACAGAGACAAAGTTTGGAACTGAGACAAAAGGATGGACCATCTAGAGACTGCCATATCCAGGGATCCATCCCATAATTCACCTCCAAACGATGACAACATTGCATACACTAGCAAGAGTTTGCTGAAAGGACCCAGATAGAGCTGTCTCTTGTGAGACTATGTCGGGGCCTAGCAAACACAGAAGTGGATGCTCACAGTCAGCTATTGGATGGATCACAGGGCCCCCAATGGAGGAGCTAGAGAAAGTATCCAAAGAGCTAAAGAGATCTGCAACCCTATAGGTGGAACAACAATATGAACTAACCAGTACCCCGGAGCTCTTGACTCTAGCTGCATATGTATCAAAAGATGGCCTAGTAGGCCATCACTGGAAAGAGAGGCTCATTGGACATGCAAACTTTATGTGCTCCAGTACAGGGGAACTCCAGGGCCAAAAAGTGGGAATGGGTGGGTAGGGGAGTGGGGGGGATGGTATGGGGGACTTTTGGGATAGCATTGGAAATGTAATTGAGGAAAATACCTAATAAAATATTTTGGAAAAAAAAGAAATGCAAATCTGAACTACAATGATTCTGGGAAATGTGGAACACAGTCAGAATCCACATTCAGGCGTCAAAGTCAAGTGGATCCCTGAGTTGGAGGCCAGCTAGATATACATAGAAAGATTATGCCTAAAGAACAAACAGGCAAACAAATGGCACAGTGAGATTCCCCTACTGTTAAGGATGGCTATTTAAAGAAGAGAACAATAGCACTGAATCCATGAAAACCTAGAAAGTATAACTGTGGCTTTGGAAGAATTGGTGCCTTTCTGCACTGCTGGTAGGAATATAGGACAGAGATAGTACTATGGGAAACACTGCAGGGTTCTAAAAATAAAATTAAATAGAATTACTAGCATAGTTCATAATAGCCCATAAGTAGAAACACGCCAACTATCATTGAGAGACAAACTAAATGTGCCATGTGGTACAACGGACTATACCTTAGCCTTAAAAGGGGGCGGGGGAGAAAAGACAATACTGCATGAAGATCTTATGCCTACTAAAGAAAGTTACAAAAACACAACCCTTGTTCAAATTCAATTCTACTATCATGCATAATCTACATGCCAGGGGGAAAGTTAACACAAGAAATGAAGTCCTTTGGTAACCTACTCTTGAACATGTAGCTTCATAAATGGAGGAAAAAAAAATCTGTTTTCTTTTGTTCTAAAGCCAATCAATATAAGGCATTTTGTTAAGACAGCCCAAGCAGACTGAAATAAAATATATATTTAAAATTAAATTATCGAATAACAGGTAATAAAAAGTTGACTTCTTTTTTGTGGTTTTGAAAATAGTTTAAATGCACCAGTGCTTTGCCTGCATGTATGACTGTATGACATGTACATTTCTGGTCCTTACAGAGGCTACAAGATGACTCTGACCCTAGAAACTATAGTTAGTTATAAACTACATGTGGGTGCTGGGGAAAATACCCAGGCCCTCTGAAAAAGCAACCAGTACTCTTTAACTGCTGAGCCATCTCTAGATCAAAGCTGATTTCTTATAAATAGAAAGCCTATGGGATCGAATGGTTTATGAGACAATAGACTTAAGTTGGGGAATATGAACTAAAGTTTAGCTTAACATACTACAGATATGTTGTGGGTTTCCCTGGTGCTGTTTTTAATTCTGCTTCCTCAAGAGGGGTTGCCCTGACAAGGAAGTAGATCATGTATTCAGGTGATTTCATGTGAACCTTATCCCCACTCTAACTGGTTAAATAAAGACTAGTCTGTGATTGGACAGTGCAAGGGAAAGGTGAGGTTGGAGTTAGAGAAATGGAGGGGAAGGACTGAGGAAGAAGAGGAGGAGGGGGGAAGATGGATCACAACCACATGACTTGGAGAAGCTGCAAGTATCAAGGTATCTCAGAGCTGGGGAAGAGATTAGTGTCCAATCTAGGCAAAGAGCTTATAAACATAATAACTGAGTTGTGTGGTTTTTACACAGGCTTATTGGGGTTGCAGAGTTACTGCAACACAGGTGTATAGAAAAATTTATACATATATGTGGGCATATGTGTATGGATTAGTATAATGACTTATGTTTGTTATACGATCTGAAATGGGATGCCCCTCTATTGCTATGAAGAGACACCATGACCACGGAAAATCTATTAAAAAAAGTATTTAGCTGGGGATGGCTTACATTCAGATGTCTAGTCTATTGTCATCATGGTGGGGAGCATGGCAGCACAAGGGCAGCCTTGATATTGGATGGAGAAGGTGCAGAGTTCTACATGTAGATTCATAGGCAGCAGAAAGAAGAGTGACACAGGAGCTAGCTTGGACTTTTACAACATCAAAGCCCACCCCCAGTGGCACACTTCCTCCAGCAAAGTCACACCTACTCCAGCAAGGCCACTTCACCTAGTCATCAAGTAGTGCCACTCCCCAGTATCTAAGCATTCACATATCTGAGCCTATGGGGGCCATTCTTATTAAGACCACCATATTCCACTCTCTGGTTCACATAGGCTTATAGTCACATCATAACATAAAATGTATTTAGTCCAATTTCAAAAGTCTCCAGGGTCCTTCACACTCTCAACATTGTTTAAAAGTCCAAAGTTCAAAGTCTCTTCTTAGACTCATGGCAACCTCTTAACAGTAAGGGCTATCAAAATCAAAATAAAAAAGCAGATCTCACACTTCCAACATAAAACAGCACAGAATATAAATTACCATTCTAAATGGGGAGAAATAGTGAGGAAGTACTGGAGCAAAACAGGAATAAAAACCATCTGGGAAAACTTCAAATTCCTCCATCTCCATATCTGAGGTCAAAGAGCTCTTAAGAATTTTAACTCGGGGGCTGGCAAGATGGCTCAGTGGGTAAGAGCACCGGACTGCTCTTCCGAAGGTCCAGAGTTCAAATCCCAGCAACCACATGGTGGCTCACAACCATCCGTAATGAGATCTGACACCCTCTTCTAGTGCATCTGAAGACAGCTACAGTGTACTTACATATAATAATAAATAAATAAATCTTAAAAAAAAAAGAATTTTAACTCCCTCCAGCTATGTCGAGTGAAACACACTTCTGTCTTGGGCTAGTTCCATTTCCTGTATGCAGCAGCTGTCCTTGGCCCAATACCCCTGGCATCTCCAAAGTCTAGGGGTCTCTAACAACAATCCAGGCCTCACCTTCACAGCTTCATGCAAGTGACTCTCTAGGCCTCCATGCAGGGACATCCTTGACATATATCTGGCCTCAGCAGTTTTCATTAACTATGGATGGAGATTCTAAAATCCATTTCTTATATCCTTGACCCTAAATCAAGAACCACACACCCAAGCTGCCAAGCTCCTCTGCTTCGTAGGGCTAGAACACAGCTTCTAAATCAAACCATATCTGTATCACCTTTCTATTGTTGATGGTTTCTCTTTCACTCAATTTTCTTTCACTCCTTTTCAAAGTTGGAAGCTTAGCTGGGTGGGGTCTTAGCCTAAGGTCTCCATTATTCCACTTAGCGTGATGCTTTCCTTAATATTATTGTCTCCTTGAACACTGGATTTAAGCTCAATTACACTTCCTGGTGTTCCTTCCCTTCTCAAACTATACATTTTGCATTTTTCCTTGCACAGCTTGCTCTTTTTCATTATAGCTCTGCATAAGACTTAGCAGCAATAACCATATGACAGGAGTTAATGCTAGGCTATCTCGAAAACTCCTCTGCCAACACCATTAATTTAAAACTCCTCCATTTATTCCCAGGCAGAATTTTCAGGAAGGGGCAAGAGGCATCCACACACTTCACCAAATAGCACAAGAGAGGTCTCTTGGCCACTTACTAGTATTTGTCTCCTCTAAAATATCTTGAGCAAGGCCATCATAACCTACATTGGTCTCAGCACCCCTGCCTTTTACATTCCTAACAATTGTGGCTTGTTAAGCCCAGCTTAAAACATTCAAATGCTTCTCTAGTCCAAAGTGCAGTCCCAAAGTTTACCTTTTTCAACAAACAGCATCGTCATGCCTATCACAGTACAACTCAACTCCCTGGTACCTACTTCTTCCTTGGTCACTGTTCTGTTTCTGTGAAGACACACCACAACAAGGACAACTCTTGTAAAAGACAGCATTTAGTTGGGGCTTCCTTAGAGTTTCAGGTGTTTACTCCATTTTCATCACAGGGAGCATGGTTGCTCATAGGCAGACATGATGCTGAAGAAGTTGCTGAGTGCTCTACATCCAGAGTCCCAGGCAGCAGGAAGAGAGACACTGGGCCTGTGGTGGGATTTTGAAACCTTAAAGTTTACCTCTAGTGACACAGTTCTAACAAGGCAACACCTATTCCAACAAGGGCACATCTCCTAATCTTTCTCAAGTTGTGCCACTCCCTGATGACTAAGTATTCAAATATATAATCCTATGAGGACCATTCTTACACAAACTCCACAGCCACCAAATATCAACACAGGCACTTACCAGCACATCTTGATTCATCATACACTCTATAAGATAGACTTGAGCAATTCGGAGTGCCAACGTATAGGAAAAAAGGTTTGTGTTAGTTAGTGTTTCCATTGCTGTGAAAAGACGCCATGACCAGGACAACTCTTAAATGGGACAACATTTAATTGGGGCTGGTTTACACATTTCAGAGGGTGTAGGCCATTATCATCATAGCACTAAGGCAGTGTGCAGGTGGGCACAGTGCTGGAGAAAGAGCAGAAAGTTCTACCTCATCCTCCAAACAAAGCCAAGAACAGACTGGCTCCCACACGGTTAGGAGGAGGGTCTCACTGGCCACCCCTACAGTGACACACTTCCTCCAACAAGGTCACAGCTCCTAAATAGTGCCACTCCCTGGACCAAGCTTATTCAAACCACTGCAAGGGTTAAAATCAGACCTAGGCAAACCAATGTTGGGAATATGTCAAGGGGGATGCATAGGTCTAATGAACGCATTCCAGAGAATGGCAGCATCATGTTGTGACCCATCACATGCAATAAGTACACAAATCTACACTGATGTAAACAAAGCAGTGAGCAAATAAATAGGTCAGAGTAACATGGAAGTCTTCCACACAGAAAAAAGCTTTACAAAATTATATTATATAAACTGCTTTAAAAACTTGAGTGTGGGCTGGAGTGATGGCTCAGAAGTTAAGAGCACTGACTGCTTTTCTAGAGGATCTAGATTCAGTTCCCAGGATCCACAAGGCAGCTCACCACTGTCTGTAACTCCAGTTCCAGGGCATCTATCTGACACCATCACATAGATATACACGCAGGCAAAACACATTAAAAAAACAAAAAAGTAAGTGGAGTGTGAGCACAAGAAATGGCTCCATGGATAAAGGAACTTGCCCCCTAAACCTGATGACCTGAGTTAAATCCCTGGGACACAGGTGATAGACAGTAAATTGTCCTCTGATGGTCACATGTGTGCTGTGCCAAGCATTGCATGCACAAACAGACACAGACACAGACACAGACACACACACACACACACACATACACACACACACACACACACATTGCTAGGCCACAGTGAAAGGACAGACCTTCAGCATGATATGCTGGCATGATATGCTGGACCTTTGTGGTATTTCTCCTTAAGACATCTAACTCCAGTCTCATGAGAAAAATCTCAGTTTATTGACATTCTGCAAAATATGTGCCTGGGAATCTTCAAACTTGTCCAGGTCACAGAAAACATGTAGCAACTTAAAACTTGGAAACTGAACAACCAAATGTAAAGTGCTACCACAATAGGACTAGCAAACAGAGGAAAAAGGATTGGAGAAAACTGAGGTAAGACAATATAGGCCTTAGTATCAATAGTTCCTAACTGGTGACAAATATTCAAGTATAAGATAATAAAAGAAGGAACCAACTCAGGAATAATAGTGTAAATGTAAAACTATTTTAAAAGTAAAACTTATTTAACAAATTAATGGAAAGTAAGAAAATAATATAAGCCTTGTATTTTAACTCTTTCCAAAGTTTCATATTAAGTGCCTATATTTCAAGGGCAGACAAATAGTTAGATATTTTCATATTTCCATCTTACTTGTTAACCAAGAAACAAAAACATACCCCACTAGTTTTCTATTTTAATATGGATACCATGCTCATTTAGAACACAAATATGAATACATTTCTAAATAGTAGGAAGCTTTAAATGTGAAATAAGAGGTTTGTTAAACAACCAAATTAAAAGATAACTGGGCCAATGAATGGACTTCGACAGGATCAGAAAAAGTTAAGGACCAATGCCTGGGGCCATTCAAAATAAACCTCGGAAGCCTGACAACCAAAGTTCAATCCCTGGAATCCAAATACAGGAGTAAGGAGTAAGAGGACCAAGTGCACTAAGCTGTCTCCAGGCCTCTACACACATACCCTGGCATGCCTCCACCCCCAACATATCTTGTGTATACACACTCACACATCCTACATCAGAGAGTTCCTGACAAGTCACTAAGGTAGCAACAGGCTCATGAGAGCAACTATCTACACTGATATTTCTCTGTATGTTTTACATTGAAACAGAATGCAGAACTCAAATCTTCAAAGCAGTAAATTTGTAATGAATATAAGAAAGGGCTGACTTATTTGCTGTTTTACCCTAGCTATGTTTTTGAGGCATGGCTTCAATGGAGATACTCGCAGGACATCCTTAAAGCACACGAAGGATCCATCTCTTCACCAATGATCAGAAGAATGCTTAGGGGAGAGGTATATAATTGCAGAGATCAAGACCAGTTCAAAATACCTATGATGACTAAATGGAACAAAGGGACCACAAAGAGGTTTTACACTGGCTTCACTAAACTTAAAATACTATCAATAAATTATAGCGTAAACTCAGTCCTCAGAAAAAGACTGGCAGCCTGTGTGATCCAAGGAATTATGATATTGGTACTTACCAGTGAAGGTTTCTTTGCAGTCCTTATCAGCTCTTCAGTGCTGGCACTTTCTGGATCATACACCCATATGGTGACAATCTATAAAAGAAAATATGAAAGGAGCAAATTGAACTCTAGATTTTAAGAGAGAGGAAGAGAGGGAGGGATGGAGGGATGGACAGAGGGAGAGAGAACTAAGTTGGGGATGGGTGGGCTAGAGGGTAAATCTTGGAGTAGTTAAAGGATGGATAAGATTGAGTGCAAACAAAATATATTTATGTATATATAATTATCAGAGAATTAAAAATACTTGAATAAAATGTAATCACATTTCCTCCAGTTTTATACTAATTTCCTTTTTTCATAGCAAAAACCACTACAATACTCTTTTCATTATAGGTACTGGAGCAATTAAGTGGTTAAGAGTACTGGATGTTCAGAGGGACTTGGGTTCAATTCCCAGCACCTACATGGTGGCTCACAACTATCTGTAACTTCAGTTCCCAAGGATCCAATGTCCTCGACTGCCTCTACAGGAACCAGGCATGGAAATGGTACCTGGCAATTCAAGATTCATATAGGTAAAATATGCATACTCGTAAAATGGAAATGAAAAAAGTTTTCATTATTTCCTATTTTAAAACACCAAAAGCAGTGTTTGTAGTTTTAATAGCTGGAACAATACTGTCTTAGCTAGGGTTTTGCCATAACCAAGGGAAGTCTTTAAAGGACAACATGTAATTGGGGCTGGCTTATGAGTTCAGAGATTGAGTCCATTATCATCAAGGTGGGAACATGGCAACATCTAGGCAAGCATGGTACATGCAGAGCTGAGAGTTCTATATCTTCATCTGAAGGCTGCTAGGAGAAAACTGACTTCCAGGATGCTAGGGTTAGGATCTTAAGCTCACACCCACAGTGACACACCTATTCCAACAAGGCCATAACTCCTTATAGTGCCACTCACTGGGCCAAGCATATACAAAGCATCATATTCCACTCCCAGGCCCCCAAAGGTCTGTTCAAACACACGTGTCTATGAGGGGCATACCTAAACATAACACAATGCAAAATATTTAGTCCAATTTCCAAAGGCCACATAGCCTATAGCAGTCTCAACAATGTTAAAAGTCCAAAGTTCAAGGTCTCTTCTGAGATTCATCCAATCATTTAACTGTAATCCCCAAAGCAAGACAGCAAACAAGATAGACTAATTCTAAACTCTGCATCTCCATGGGTTATGTCAAAGCAGTTTTCAGATCTCCAACTCCTTTTTCATCTTTGTTTCTGCCACAAACTGCTTTTTCCTAGGCTGGTTCCACTCTGTTAGCAGCATTCCTATGGCTGTGGTTTGTAGAAAATCTTGGGGTCTCCAAGGCAGCTTCAATGTTACAGCTTCTTGTTTCAATGTCTGGGATCCACACATGATCTTCTGGACTCCTCCAATTTGCTGGCGCCACTTCTCCAGCTCTGCCCGCTGTATCACTCTAAGCTCAGGTTGATCCACTCCACTGCCACTGCTGTTCTTTGTGATCAACCCAAGATACTGGCATATCCAATACACTGGGGTCTTCTGCTGCAATTAGGCTTCACCAATAGCCTCTCATAGGCTTTCTTCATGATACCAAGCTTCAACTCCTTTGGATGACCCCTTCAGTCCTGGGCCATCAACTACAACTGAGGCTGCACCTTCAATTACAGCCTTGCATGGCCCCTCACAGTGCCAAGCCTCAGCTGCTCTTCATGACCCCTTCATGCTTCAAGTCCAGCACCACCTGGGTGACTCTTACACATTACCAAGTCCAGCTGCTGCAGGAGGTACAACCTAGGCTATCTCTGGAACACAGCTTCTTTGTGTTCTCAGTAAACACTTCCCAAAGTTGTCACCTCAGTGATGCTGATCTCTTTTAAACCACCACTAAATTCTTAGCTCTAGCTAAACAGCAGCAACTGTCCCAGGAGTCCCTTCGATTTTTCACTCCAAAGCCAGAGCCACGTGTTCAAGGCTGCCAAGTTCTGCTGCTTGCTAGGGCTAGAACATGGCCCCCTTGTTCTAGTATATCATCACCAGTTCTCTGTTTTTCAACTCCTTCACTGTCCTGGAACTTGCTCTGTAGACCAACTTTGAACTCAGATCTGCATGCCTGTCTTCTAAACACTGGGATTAAAGGTGTGGTCCACCAACCCAGGATTTAACTTTTTCTTCACCTAGAACTTGCTCTGTCCCAGGCTGGCCTTGAACTCAGAGATCTGTTTGGTTTTATCTCCTGGGATAAAGGCTTGTACTACCATGACCAATACTAGACGTAGATGGGTAGGATCTGGACCCCAACTTCCAATCTCTTAATCTGCTATCTCCTAGAATATAGGATTTGACTCCATTTTGCTTCCTGGTGCCCCTTTAACACTCAAACCACATATTTTATATATATTTCCTTTCTAAGCTTCTTATGCTTGTTCAAAATGCTCTTCATGAGACTTAACCAGAGAACAAAATCTCTACTGGAATTTTTTGAGACTTCCTTTGTCTATCTGAGTCTCATCACCTTAGCTTCAGGGCAAAGGGCAAAAAGTAGTCACATTCTTTACCAAAACACCACAGAACAGTCTCTAGGCCACATACTGAAATTCTCCACCGAAACCTCTTGGGCCAGGTCCACACAATTCAAATCACTTCAGTAACGAACTCTTCCATATTCCTACTAGGATAGCCCATTAAGCCCCATCTAAAGCATTCCACTGCTTTCCCAATCCTAAGTCCCAAAACGCACATTCTTCCAAAGAAAGCCTTGTCATGACCATCAGAGCAATATCCCCAGTGCCTGGTACCAGCTTCTGCTACTGGAAAACTGACTTCCAGGCAGCTAGAGTGAGGGTCTTAAGCCCATGACCACAGTGACATGCCTACTCCATCAAGACCACATTCCTAATAGTGCCACTCACTGGGCCAAGCACATACAAACCGTCACAAATACAAAGATCCATCAAGTGTTCAAAAAATTCTTTTTATACCTGAAGTAACTGATGACAACATTCTGCATTAATGATCATGCATGTTTCATTATATCTGTAAACTAACATGACTGTTTTCCTACACACTTCCACATGTTTTTTTAACAGAAAATGAAATCAGTTTCCATAAATCTTTTGTAACTTATTCTTAGTATCTTACATACAGGGTAGTTCAATAGAATCAGATACAATTGGCAGTTTATTGTTTGTTTTGTTTTGTTTTGTCTATACAGGCTTTCTGTTTTCTTATTTTTTTCTTGAATAGTTTATTTATACACTCAAAAGCAAATCATATATGTGTGTGTGTGTGTGTGTGTGTGTGTGTGTGTGTGTGTGTATTTTCTTTTTTTAAAATATTTTTATTAGGTATTTTCCTCATTTACATTTCCAATGCTATCCCAAAAGTCCCCCATACCGTCCCCCCCACTCCTCTACCCACCCACTCCCACTTTTTGGCCCTGGTGTTCCCCTGTACTGGGGCATATAAAGTTTGCATGTCCAATGGGCCTCTCTTTCCAGTGATGGCCGACCAGGCCATCTTTTGGTACATATGCAGCTAGAGTCAAGAGCTCCGGAGTACTGGTTAGTTCATAATGTTGTTCCACCTATAGGGTTGCAGATCCCTTTAGCTCCTTGGGTACTTTCTCTAGCTCCTCCATTGGGAGCCCTGTGATCCATCCAATAGCTGACTGTGAGCATCCACTTCTGTGTTTGCTAGGCCCCGGCATAGTCTCACAAGAGACAGCTATATCTGGGTCCTTTCAGCAAAATCTTGCTAGTGTATGCAGTGCTGTCAGCGTTTGGAAGCTGACAAATTATATATTTTTAAGTGTATTTTTTACAAGATTTTATTGGCTACCATCATCCACACCAGAAGAGGGCATCAGACCACACTACAGATGATTGAGAGCCACCATGTGGTTGCTGGGAATTGAACTCAGGACCTCAGGATGCTCTTAATTGCTAAGCCATCTCTCCAGGCCTCAACAATTAATACAACAACAACAACAACACACACACACACACACACACACACACACACACACACACACAAAATCCCTCTCTTTTCTAGCATCCAGTTCCCATGAGTCCACAGGTATCCAACTAGTGATTACCTCTGTGACTGTAAATTCTGAAAACCTTTGCATACAATCAGTAAAGATAACATCTTTCCTCCTTTTGATGCAAACACATGCTTTGTAATGTTCCTTCAAAACCCAGCCAATCTGGTCTAGGCAGGGTCTGGGTGACAATGCTAACTGGGACACTTGATTCTGGGGATCAAACCCAGGTCACCGAGGTGTGCAGCAACTCCCCACCCCACCCCCACCACACACACACACACACACACACACACACACACACACTGTACCTTCTTGTTAGCACAATATTCTAAATTTCCACAGCAAGATGTGAGAGCTTGTTCGCTCTCTCCTCCCACCCTCACCCCCTGTACCATTCACTTGGACAGAAGTGAGGTTTTGGTGTGGTTTTGCTGTCTTATGAGAAAATATCAGGGTCTCTCCCTGTGTTCAAGGTCCACTGTCACTTCCTGTGCACAACTTCCCCTGGGTTGTTGTTAAGATGGGGAGGATTGTCCTTGTCCTCCTATACCTGCCTGGAGATCTTCATTATTTCATTTAAAATACTTTATATTTTCCTTTTCATTTCCTTCATGACCCATGAACACATGTACTTAAAGTCTCCATCAATATGGGGACTGGAGAGGTTGCTTAGTGGTTAAGAGCACCAACTGCTCTTCCAGAGAGGCCAGGTTTAATTCACCCAGTTGGTGGGTTACAACCATCTAGAACTTCAGGGGCATGCGTGCCCTCTTCTGGCAGCCACCGGCACTGCATGTGCATGGTTCACATACATACCAGCAGGCAAAACACCCACATATGAAAAATAAGGTGGAGGTTGGTTGGAATGGTATACGTCCATAGTCCCAGAATTCTAGAAGTAGAGACAGGAGGATTGCTAAGTCTAAGGCCAGCTTGTGTTTCCTAGGGAGTGAGGAAAACAAAACAAAACCAAAATTGAACCTGAAAATTTTCTAATTAATTTCCAAGTTAAAGGCCTGGTGGTTACAGAATGCATGCCCCACTGTCTTAGTCTTTTGTCCAAGTAAATAGCCTGCTGAATGCTCTCCGTGCTTGAAATGTGTATACAATATGATACAGTAGTTATTATATTAAATTTATTCATTGCATTTAAATATTTGCTAATTGCTGGTGGTTATTTTAGCTACATCTGAGCTAGATATTGACATTGTTTGACCTTTGAGAGCTTCTCCTAGCTGTTCTAGCTGTTTTGTTGTGGAAAGCTGAGATGTAGGCTTCTCTTATTTGCTTTTGTTGTTTGTTTGTTTTCTTTTGTTTTTATAGACAGGGTTTCACTGTGTAGTCCTGGCTGTCCTGGAACTTACTCCTTAGACTAGTGTGGCCTTGAATTCAGAAATCCACCTGCCTCTGCCTCCCAAGTGCTGGGATTAAAAGCATGGGCCACTACCGCCCACTTTTCGTGGTTCTTAAATATGGGAATGAATCTTTCTTTATGAAAATTTTGGTAAACGTTCCTAAGTACTGTGATGATGTTTTGTATCTTCTATTTTGATGGTATTCTAGGTACTACTACAGATTCCTGGGATGTGTAATATTAACATATCATAGCATATTATTGGTTTATATCTTCTATACATTTAAATTTTTATTTATTATTATGTGTGCGCCTGTGTGTGTGTGTGTATGTATGATATGTGCAGTTGGTGGTTGTATGTGTCATGGTGCACATTTGGAGGTGAGAGGACAAGTGAGTTAAACTGACTTTCTTTCTGGGATTGGTCACCAGGCTTGTGCAGCCTCTACTGGCAGTATAGGCTTCTTGTTGCTATTTTATTCCAAATTTCTGAATATTTTAAAAGAACATGTCAGTAAGTTTAGAACTGTGTCAGGTTTTAGAAAGTATATATAATGATTTAAAACAATCTGTGACAACACAAAAGCGAGGGTAGGAACGTGTGCTGCTCCTGCCACGCACCCAGCACACAGACTGAGATGACTGAGGTTAGGTTTTCATAATCTGCCAAACGTCATGAGCATCAGTTGCTTTTCAAAGACGAGGAAGAACTCAGAAGACACCATCTTTTATAGGAGCCTTTCAAAATTTTAGTAAATTCTCTTCCCAATCTCTTCAGTAGAATTTGGGTTTGCCATAGCTCTACTTGCCCTGGCTGTCCCAGAACTTGCTCTGTAGATTAGGCTGTCCTTGAACTCAAAGATCTACCAGTCTCTCCCTCCATAGTGCTTAGATTAAAGTGTGTGCCACCAGTGCCCAGCATTCAAAATTTAGACTTAAAAATGTATTAGAGTTTCATGCATTATATATTTTTCATAACTATAATTAATGTCTCCTTTGTTTTGTTGGGTTTTTTTTTTTTTTGGTATAGTCTTTTAGACAGGGTCTTGCCATGCTGCCCCAAACTGATTGCTCCATGTCCTAGATGACATTTGACATTATCAGCTGACTGAACTCACTGTGAAGCTGAAGATAATCTGGAACTCTGGACCTGCAGTGCTGAACTCTGGAGTGCTGACTTTACAGGTATGGACCAGCTACCACACCCAATTTATGTGATGCTGGGGAGTGACCTGAGGGCTTGGTGCTTGCCAGCAAAGTGCTCTTCCAAATAAGCTACATCTTCAGCCTCCAAAACTTTATATATATGTGATCTTACTTTGTGTTTCAGGCTGCCTTCAATTTTATGATGGTTGGGCATCACCCTTCAGATAAAACAGAGTACTAAACATCACTAGCTTCCATAAGATTTTTCTATTTACTGGGTTAAATTTATCAATATGCACCATATAGTGAAATTAAGAACATTCACTGACAAATTAATATAGCTTCGATAAGCATATTACATGCTAAAATATTTTGTAAATAGCCCCTGACCCCAACGTCTGCTAATACTTTCAAAATCTCTTTAGTGTTTCAACAGAAGACACTTGAGTAATCCTCTCTGTTTCTACTATTTAGGAAGAATATTGAAGGGAAGCCACCCTTGCATAGATATATGATCGAGCCTCCCTGACAAGGTCTCCTGACAACCTAAAGGATTGTCAAACATACTTTGAGCACAGCCACTCTACGGGACATTTATGGCAAAAACACATTGGGGAAATTCCTGGAAACATAAGTAATGACAAGAGAAATTGGAGTAGCAACATTCTCGAGAGATGCAAAACTGTCAAACGTTACCTGGCTTAAGTTGTAATAAACGTCTCTGGGGAGAGAAAGGAAATACATTTCAGTAAACATCATATGAAACATTAGCTAGAATGCTATATCTTCAATAGACATGTTTCTTCTTTATTTTTTCAAAAGAAATATCCATTATTGATTTATTAACTTCTCATTAAGGTAAATCCGGGATGGGTATAAGCATCACCCATTGGACAAATTCTGCGTCCAATGGACTTCGAAGGAAGGTTGCTTCAGAACGTGGTACAAACCACGCCTCTGTTTCTCTGGCCAGAGTTAACTGGATCACTCTAGTTGTGTTTGGTTTGCCTCCACTGATGATACACATACACACGCCTCTTGGCCAAGTGCAATCCAGTTTCATCTCCAGCATAAACACCTTCAGCTTATGAAGAGCTCTCAGAGACCTTACCCCTAGCCAGGACAAATGGCTTTGCACTGCAGTCTTCCAGGTGTACTCACCTTTCAGAAGTCCTGTCCCCAGCAGGCCTCCACAGGACCAAGGTGTCAGAAAGCAAGGTACACTGTTTCTAAACCTTTGGGTATTCTCTTTACATTTTGGCACACAAATATAAAGAACTTGATGTTAAATGTAAAACAAAAACAAACCCTATATATCATGCTGACTATGGACCAAATGGTCTATCAGTCATTCCACATGACGGAGGGACGAGGTGTTTGTATCTTAAAAGTATATTACCAAGTAAAAGAAGCCAGTCTAAAACATTTATATACTATAGATTCCAACTATATACCATTGTAGAAAAGGAGAACCTATAAGAAGAGGTAATTTTTTAAAATGTGATTTCTGTGGGCCAGGTAGGAGAGAAGAATGCACATGTGGAATGCAAGTACCTTAGGATGGTGAGAATCCGTGGAACCAGGATGATGGAGACCCACCATTATGTATTGGTCTATGCTCGATGAAAATACAGTACCAAGACTGGACTGATGATGCAAGCCCTAGACTTTTGGTGTTCAAGCACTGATGTTGGCTTATCAACTAAAAGAAATATGCCACTCTGGGAAGCCATATCGACAATGGGGATGTGTGTGACTACTTACAATATAAATGAAATGAAAAGTCAGAAAAATTAATATAATATTCACTTACCTTAATAAAAAAAATCAACAAAATTGACATATTAAATGAAGAAAAGCTGTTTCTGGGACTCCGCTGAGAGTAGTCTGCACACGTGAGAGTGTGGACTACAGAAGCTAACAGCTTCTGGGACAGGCGGGAGCCACAGAGCTTCTGAGACAGCCCCCTTTTCGGGCTCCAGACATCCGGGCACCTTCCCAGCCAGAGGATAGGTGTCTGCCTGGCCCTGGAGGGCTTTGCCTCAGCATCAGCGGGAGACATCTTGGTTTCGGGCCTCCACCAAAAGTAGTCTGCACAGGTGAGAGTGTGGACTACAGAACCTAACAGCTCTGTAACAGGCCGAAGCCAAACAGCTTCTGGGACAGGTTCTGTTTTGGGCCTTCATCTTCGGCCAGGAGGGAGGTCCAAACGCCAGATATCTGTGCACCTTCCCTGTAAGACTAAAGTTTGCCTGCAGAGAGTGCTCTGACCACTGAAACTCAGAGGAGAGAGCTAGTCTCCCAGGTCTGCTGATAGAGGCTAACAGAATCACGAGAGGAAAAATCTCTAACCAGAGACAACTATAAAAACTAACTCCAGAGATTACCAGATGGCAAAAGGTAAAAGTAAGAATCTTACTAACAGAAAACAAGACCACTCACCAGCATCAGAACCCAGCACTCCCACTTTGCCCAGTCCAGGGCACCCCAACACATCCGAAAAGCTAGACCTGGATTTAAAAGCATATCACATGATGATGGTAGAGGACATCAAGAAGGACTTTAATAACTCACTTAAAAAATACAGGAGAACACTGTTAAACAGGTAGAAGACCTTAAGAGGAAGCACAAAAATCCCTTACAGAATTGCAGGAAAACACGAACAAACAGGTGATGGAATTGAATAAAACCATCCAAGACCTAAAAGGGGAAGTAGACACAATAAAGAAAACCCAAAGTGAGGCAATGCTGGAGATAGAAACCCTAGGAAAGAAATCTGGAGCCATAGATGCAAGCATCAGCAACAGAATACAAGAGAGGGAAGAGAGAATCTCAGGTGCAGAAGATTCCATAGAGAACATCGGCACAACAATCAAAGAAAATGGAAAATGCAAAAATATACTAACTCAAAACATCTAGGAAATACAGGACACAATGAGAAGACCAAACCTACAGACAATAGGAGTAGATGAGAATGAAGATTTTCAACTCAAAGGAGCAGCAAATATCTTCAACAAAATTATAGAAGAAAACTTCCCAAACCTAAAGAAAGAGATGCCAATGAAGATACAAGAAGCCTACAGAACTCCAAATAGACTGGACCAGAAAAGAAATCCCTCCCGACACATAATAATCAGAACAACAAATGCACTAAATAATGATAGAATATTCAAAGCAGTAAGGGAAAAAGGTCAAGTAACATTTAAAGGCAAGCTTATCAGAATTACACCAGATTTTTCACCAGAGACTATGAAAGCCAGACTAGCCTGGAAAGATGTTATACAGACATTAAGAGAACACAAATGCCAGCCCAGGCTACTATACCCGTCCAAACTTTCAATTACTTAGAAAGAGAAATGAAAGTATTCCACGACAGAACCAAGTTCACACATAATCTTTCCACGAATCCGGCCCTTCAAAGGATAATAACAGAAAAAAAAAAATACAAGTACGGAAACCATGTCCTAGAAAAGCAAGAAGTTAATCCCTCAACAAACCTAAAAGAAAACAGCCATAAGAACAGAATGCGAACTTAACAACAAAAATAATAGGAAGAAACAATTACTTTTCCTTAACATCTCTTAATATCAATGGACTCAACTCCCCAATAAAAAGACATAGACTAACAGACTGGCTACACAAACACGACCCAACATTTTGCTGCTAACAGGAAACTCATCTCAGGGAAAAAGATAGACACTACCTCAGAACGAAAGGCTGGAAAACAATTTTCCAAGCAAATGGTCTGAAGAAACAAGCTGGAGTAGCCATTCTAATATCTAATAAACTCAATTCCAACCCAAAGTCATAAAAAAGACAAGGAGGTACACTTCATACTCATCAAAGGCAAAATCCTCCAAGAGGTACTCTCAATTATGAATATCTATGCTCCAAATGCAAGGGCAGTCACATTCATTAAAGACACGTTAGTAAAGTTCAAAGCACACATTGCACCTGACACAATAATAGTGGGAGACTTCAACAAACCGCTTTCACCAATGGACAGATCATGGAAACAGAAACTAAACAGGGACACAGTGAAACTAACAGAAGTTATGAAACAAATGGATCTAACAGATATCTATAGAACACTTTATCCTAAAACAAAAGGATATACCTTCTTCTCAGCAGCTCACGGGACCTTCTCCAAAAATGACCACATAATTGTTCACAAAACAGGCCTCAACATATACAAAAATATTGAAATTGTCCCATGCATACTATCAGATCACCATGGATTAAGGCTGATCTTCAGTAACAAAATAAATAATAGAAAGCCAACATTCAGGTGGAAACTAAACAACACTCATCTCAATGATACCTTGTTCAAGGAAGGAATAAAGAAAGAAATTAAGGACTTTTTGGAGTTTAATGAAATAGAAGCCACAACATTCCCAAACTTATGGGACACAATGAAAGCATTTCTAAGAGGAAAACTCATAGCTCTGAGTGCCTCCAGAAAGAAACTTGAGAAAGGACACATTAGAAACTTGACAACACACCTAAAAGCTCTAGAACAAAAGGATGCAAATTCATCCAAGAGGAATAGACAAATAATCAAACTCAGGGGTGAAATCAACCAAGTGGAAACAAGAAGAACTATTCAAAGAATCAACCAAAGGAGAAGCTGGTTCTTTGAGAAAATCAACAAGATATATAATCGCTTAGCCAGACTCACTAGAGGGCACAGGGAAAGCATCCTAATTAACAAAATCAGAAATGAAAAGGGAGACGTAACAACAGATACTGAAGAAATCCAAATCACCATCAGATCCTTCTACAAAAGGCTATACTCAACAAAACTGGAGAACCTGGATGAAATGGACAAGTTTCTAGACAGATACCAGGTACCAAAGTTAAATCAAGATCAGGTTAATGATCTAAAACAGTCAAATATCCCCTAAAGAAATAAAAGCAGTCATTAATAGTCTCCCAACCAAAAAAAAAAACCCCAGGACCAGATGGGTTTAGTGCCGAGTTCTATCAGACCTTCAAAGAAGATCTAATCCCAGTTCTTCACAAACTATTCCTCAAAATAGAAACAGAAGGTACTCTACCCAACTCATTCTAGGAAACCACAATTACTCTGATACCTAAACCACAAAAAGTCCCAACAAAGATAGAGAACTTCAGACCAATTTCCCTTATGAATATCGATGCAAAAATCCTTAATAAAGTTCTCGCTAACTGAATCCAAGAACACATCAAAACAATCATCCATCCTGACCAAGTAGGTTTCATCCTAGGGATGCAGGGATGGTTGAATATACAGAAATCCATCAATGTAATCCATTATATAAACAAACTCAAAGACAAAAACCACATGATCATCTCCTTAGACGAGGAAAAAGCATTCGACAAGATCCAACACCATTCTTGATAAAAGTCTTGGAAAGATCAGGACTTCAAGGCCCATACATAAACATGATAAAAGCAATCTACAGCAAACCAGTAGCCAACATCAAAATAAATGGAAAGAACCTGGAAGCAATCCTACTAAAATCAGGGACTAGCCAAGGCTGCCCACTCTCTCCCTACCTATTCAACATTGTACTTGAAGTCCTAGCCAGAGCAATTCGACAACAAAAGGAGATCAAGGGGATACAAATTGGAAAGGAAGAAGTCAAAATATCACTTTTTGCAGATGATATGATAATATATATGAATGATCCTAAAAATTCCACCAGAGAGCTCCTAAACCTGATAAACAGTTTGAATGAAGTAGCTGGATATAAAATTAACTCAAACAAGTGAATTGCCTTGATGTACACAAAGGATAAACAGGCTAAGAAAGAAATTAGGGAAACAACACCCTTCTCAATAGTCACAAATAATATAAAATACCTTGGTGAGACTCTAACTAAGGAAGTGAAAGGTCTGTATGATAAGAACTTCAAGTCTCTGAAGAAAGAAATTAAAGAAGATCTCAGAAGATGGAAAGATCTCCCATGCTCATGGATTGGCAGGATCAACATTGTAAAAATGGCTATCTTGCCAAAAGCAATCTACAGATTCAATGCAATCCCCATCAAAATTCCAACCGAATTCTTCAACGAACTAGAAAAAGCAATCTGCAAATTCATCTGGAATAACAAAAAACCTAGGATAGCAAAAACTCTTCTCAAGGATAAAAGAACCTCTGGTGGAATCACCATGCCTGACCTAAAGCTTTACTACAGAGCAATTGTGATAAAAACTGCATGGTACTGGTATAGTGACAGACAAATAGACCACTGGAATAGAATTGAAGACCCAGAAATGAACCCACACACCTATGGTCACTTGATCTTTGACTTCGACAAGGGAGCTAAAACCATCCAGGGAAGAAAGACAGTATTTTCAACAAATAGTGCTGGCACAATTGGTTGTTATCATGTAGAAGAATGCGAATTGATCCATTCCTATCTCCTTGTACTAAGGTCAAATCTAAGTGGATCAAGGAACTTCACATAAAACCAAAAACACTGAAACTTATAGAGGAGAAAGTGGGGAAAAGCCTTGAAGACATGGGCACAGGGGGAAAATTCCTGAATAGAACAGCAATGGCTTGTGCTGTAAGATCGAAAAATTGATAAATGGGACCTCATGAAACTGCAAAGCTTCTGCAAGGCAAAAGACACTGTCAATAAGATAAAAAGACCACCAACAGATTGGGAAAGGATCTTTACCTATCCTAAATCAGATAGGGGACTAATATCCAATATATATAAAGAACTCAAAAAGGTAGACTCCAGAAAATCAAATAACCCCATTAAAAAATGGGGTTCAGAACTGAACAAAGAATTCTCACCTGAGAAAATACTGAATGGCAGAGAAGCACCTGAAAAAAATGATCAACATCCTTAATCATCAGGGAAATGCAAATGAAACAACCCTGAGATTCCACCTTGTGGCCTCCCTTCCCCCAGCCTGGAACCTGCTTGCTCAAAGGTGGAGCTACCGGCTCATTCATCCTGCCACGCCCACTGCTGGAACCTGCCTTTGCTGCCTGGAGGCACACACGTGTTCGTCCTGCTACTGGACCCTGAGTTACTTGGCGGGATATTGGGTTCCCTCCCCTTTCCTTTATTACTGAGTGTCTGGAAATAGTAAAATTGAGCTTTGATCAGGATGTTGTCTTAGCTCCATTGTTTCTTCCGCCCCGTCTAGATTCCTCTCTTTTCAACGAACTGCCATTCTCAGTTGAACCGTTTGTGTTGTGGACTGCGGGCAGGCCGCAACAGTTGGCGCCAGAACTGGGACCTGAAGAATGGCAGAGGGATGCTAAGAGAAACGACTGCTGTGTGGAGCTCCACAAGAAAGGAAAGGATCTTCGTATCGGAGGAGCATCGGAGCAACGGACAGGTACACATGCTAGCGCTAGCCTAAAATTTCAGTTTTGTAAAGTGTTGCTGAGGATGCGGTAGGATACGAATCAAGTTTGAATCAGTGCTGACCCAACACTGTTTCTGCTTGGGGTCAGTAGTTCGTTAATCGGAACTAGATACGGAGACAGACGGTGTGCCGCAGTTTTTTAGAAAACTGCTTAGGTGGAAGAAGGAAGGGTTTAAAGTCATGGATCAGGAGGTTGTTTTTTGTTTCCAGGAGTTGCTTCGGGCCAAAGGAGTAAGGCTTGAAGTACAATTAGTAAGAAATCTTTTAGATAAGATAGATAGCTGTTGTCCATGGTTCAAAGAAGAAGAAACAATAGATTGTGGAACCTGGGAGAAAGTTGGTGAGGCCTTGAATATCGCTCAGACAGATAATTTTACCCTAGGTCTCTGGGCGCTTGTAAATGATGCTATAAAAGATGCAACTTTTCCAGGGCTAAATCGCCCTCAGGCGGAGCTTGTGATATCTCAGGAGGAGTGCCTATCAGAGAAGGCCTCCTCAGAAAAAGATCTTCTTAACTCAAAAATTGATAAATGTGGTTCCTATCCTAAATAGTAAAATTTAAGATAAGATATAAAGCAATGCCTCTCTATTAAAGCATTAAAGCTTGCTTTAATAGGTATTCATAGGTATTAATTGATATCCAAACTTCGTAATATGATAGTAATGCTTCTAATATTGATTTTAACAGTGATAAATTGTTTTAAACATAGGTTTTGCTTTCCCAAAGTTGTAGATATTATCCTAACCTTGCACAAAAACTTAAAAATTATGGTTAAAACTGCCACTGTTCCATTGACTTCAGCTTGCAGTTTGATTGCAAATTTAAGATTAATGCTCAGATTAAAAAGTATTTTACCTTTGAGTCAATACAGGGCTCTGGGCAGTCCCAGAGCGGCTTGTGGCCCTTTCTTTTGTTTTGCAAACAATGCCTAAAAAAGTTTTTCCCTGTGTTCAAGAAAATTTCTTTTTAACAGTGTTACAGATCTATTCAGATGTTTAAAATAATGCTTAAATTCAAAGATTTTTGCTTCTAGTAAACTGGTAATCACTAGAAAATTTTGCCTCTATGTATGGCTAATATAGCTTTACATTATGTAAGAAAAATGTTTATTGTTTCTGCTTCTTTACAAGAAGCCAAAAGTTTTAATCTTTCAGTATATATTGTTTCCTAAGTGGAAAGTATTTTATTAACTAATGCTTCTCAAGGGAAGTTTACCTTAAATCCTTGCTTGTCATTTTTCCAGTTTAGACTAGCTTCTAGCCTTTTAACTTTATGGCAATAGTACATCAGAGACTGTATATTCAGACTTAGTAAAATTAGTCATTTAATAGAGTCATAATGATTTTTCACTCTTCTTCAGTGTGACCAGCCATTCTAACTCAATCTTAGACTGGTCTAATATTTAGTTCAATTATTAGAGATTCCTATATTCTAAATTACCTAGCAAAGTTAATTCAGAGCATTTCCCCCAAGGTCACCAAAGGCTCATCTTGCCTTCACCTTATTTGTCCTAAACTTTTTGCAAACTGACATTAAAGGTCAGTCTGCAGCGGAACTGGCACCCAGTTACTTCTAATTTGAGATTAGCTTTAGCTTTACAATTTGCATCTAAATAAAGTACCTTGACTTCTCCAAACAGAAAATTTACATTGCTACACTCTCATTGTTTAGAATTCTTCCTTTTCTCAAGCAGGTCAATCTACATTCTCTGGTTCTCCGCCCCTAAGAGCAAACAGGTGGTACTGCTAATCTCCCTTCCAAGGACATCCCAGCATGTGGCTTTTCAGTCTAAGATAAGATTTAGATTTACCAGGAGAGCTAGGGAAGTAGAAATTTCATATATATTTACAGAGATTAGTTCTTATTTTGATAGAGATGGGCTTAGTCCCTTAGCTGGCCTCTGGCTTTTCACCCTTGCTGTTACTGCAAGGTGTCCTTAGTTCGTCAGGCTATTGAGAATAACAGAGATGAAGAGGAAAGACTTTCAGCTCCTATTTTAACCAAAATTAATGGTGTTAATACTGACATAATTCTTGTCTAGGCCTTGCTAAATCTGAGGTTGACAAGTCTCATATAAAGACCGCGCATAACTCAGAACTTCGCTACTGATTCATAATCATATGAATACAGTATGGGTACCGCTTGGCGCAGGAGATTACTGCGGAGGGAAGGTCCAGCTTGACCGTTTCTGAGTTCCCTGTGCGACACACCTGATTTGAAAGAGGTTGGTATCTGACTTCAGCTAAAAACCAAAAATACTTAAGGCTCTGCCTCCCCTCCCCAAAAGATACCAAGAGCCACAGATGTGAGTTGTTATAATGCTCACGGGAGGAATCAGGTCAATGTCCACCCAAGTCAAGGTTAAAGGCCCACTCATCTATGGATGAAAAGAATCATTTGATCACCTCTGTTAAGCATTGCCTATTTAAACTTAATTAATAGGGGGGAGAGAGGTTGGAGAACTTGCTGTCGTAAGGGCAGGCCCTTCACTGCCTCCCACCCAAATAAAAAAGCCAACTGGCCTTGTACTAAAGAGCTGGTCTTACCCCTTCTCACTGTTTCTCCTGCCTATCACCCAAAATTGCGGAGGATTATCAGCTCAGTGTTATTCTAAATTTGTTTAGTTAAACTCAGCCAGGGTTCCAACGCCCTACTTAAATTGCAAACAGGTAGCTACCTATTCAGCACTATTTAGCATTATAAAGTCAGAGCCTACAGCCCAGCGCTGCTATTCCATCAGTGCTTTAAAGACAGTCTTAGCCAGATACAGTTTACCATTAGAAAAGTTAGGGAATCCCACGGAAATAGGTTTTTTCTTTAGCCCTAAGAACTCAGGCAGAACTATTGAACATAGATAATTTTTCTGCCTCAGGCCACCCCCTTTTTTATTTTTGTTTTGTTAACTAATGGGAGGAAATGTGGCCTCCCTTCCCCCAGCCTGGAACCTGCTTGCTCAAAGGTGGAGCTACCGGCTCATTCATCCTGCCACGCCCACTGCTGGAACCTGCCTTTGCTGCCTGGAGGCACACACGTGTTCGTCCTGCTACTGGACCCTGAGTTACTTGGCGGGATATTGGGTTCCCTCCCCTTTCCTTTATAACTGAGTGTCTGGAAATAGTAAAATTGAGCTTTGATCAGGATGTTGTCTTAGCTCCATTGTTTCTTCTGCCCCGTCTAGATTCCTCTCTTTTCAGCGAACTGCCATTCTCAGTTGAACCGTTCGTGTTGTGGACTGCGGGCAGGCCGCAACACCACCTCACACCAGTCAGAATGGCTAAGATCAAAAATTCAGGTGACAGCAGATGCTGGCGAGGATGTGGAGAAAGAGGAACACTCCTCCATTGTTGGTGGGATTGCAAGCTTGTACAACCACTCTGGAAATCAGTCTGGCGGTTCCTTAGAAAATTGGACATAGTACTACCAGAGGATCCAGCAATACCTCTCCTGGGCATATATCCAGAAGATGTCCCAACCGGTAAAAAGGACACATGCTCCACTATGTTCATAGCAGCCTTATTTATAATAGCCAGAAGCTGGAAAAAACCCAGATGCCCCTCAACAGCGGAATGGATACAGAAAATGTGGTTCATTTACACAATGGAGTACTACTCAGCTATTAAACATTATGAATTTATGAAATTCCTAGGCAAATGGATGGACCTGGATGGCATCATCCTGAGTGAGGTAACCCAATCACAAAGCAACTCACACAATATGTACTCACTGATAAGTGGATATTAGCCCAGAAATTAGGATACCCAAGATATAAGATACAATTTGCTAAACACATGAAACTCAAGAAGAACGAAAACCAAAGTGTGGACACTGTGCCCCTTCTTAGAATTGGGAATAAAACACCCATGGAAGGAGTTACAGAGACAAAGTTTGTAGTTGCGGCGAAAGGATGGACCATGTAGAGATTGCCATATCCAGGGATCCATCCCATAATCAGCTTCCAAACGCTGACACCATTGCATACACTAGCAAGATTTTGCTGAAAGGACCCAGATAGAGCTGTCTCTTGTGAGACTATGCCGGGACCTAGCAAACACAGAAGTGGATGCTCACAGTCAACTATTGGATGGATCACAGGGCTCCCAATGGAGGAGCTAGAGAAAGTACCCAAGGAGCTAAAGGGATCTGCAATCCTATAGGTGGAACAACAATATGAACTAACCAGTACCCCCCCCCCCCAGAGCTCGTGTCTCTAGCTGCATATGAATCAGAAGATGGCCTAGTCGGCCATCAGTGGAAAGAGAGGCCCATTGATCCTGCAAACTTTATATGCCTCAGTACAGGGGAACAACAGGGCCAAGAAGTGGGAGTGGGTGGGTGGAGGAGTGGGTGGGGGACTGTGGGGGGAGACTTTGGGGATAGCATTGGAAATGTTAATGAAATAAATACCCAATTTAAAAAAGAACATAAAAAAAGAAAAAAATACAGAAAAAATGAAGAAAAATATAGAATTTTATATTATTCTTGTGTGGTAATATTCCTCAAATAAGTTAAAATATTAAGATACAATAAATTACAATACAAACCCTGAGGCACAGGCACAGTTGGGTGATAGAGTATCTGTCTACTAAATATGAATCCCTGGCTCAATCCCATTACCACAGAAATAAAATGAAATAAATAAAAATAAAATCCCAACAAAGAATATTGTAGAATTTACAAACCAATTCCAAAGATTTATAGGGAGGAAAACAAATATGTTTGAATGTAGCTAGGGTCAGGTATGGTGGCACTGGCCTGTAATCCTGCCATTAAGGACGCAAGGCAGAAGAATCATGAGGTCAAAAGCACCTGGTACTACAAAGAGACCTTGTCTCTAAAAACCCTCGGCTGGAGGGTGGAACTCACTTGCAGACTGTAAAGGGACTTAGGTTAGATTCCCAGCACTGCAAAAACCAAGAGATAAACAGCAATAAAATAAAAACATGGGTATCCCAATAAAGGATGAGGGTGACCACCAGACAAGAATGGGCACTTACGCTCATACTTGCCAGATTTTCTAATTACAATGTGAACTCAGAAAGAGAAATACTTCACATTGTTGTTCATATGCAGATCTTAGCTTGGAGGGTGTGTGTGTGTTGTGTGTGAGTGTGTGGTATGTTTAGGAGTAGGTGGTGTGTATGTTTGCATGTACAGTGTATGTATAAGTATATGGTAAGTCTGTATATGTGTGTGGTGTGTGTGTGGTATGTGTGTGTGGTGTGTTTATGATAATACAGCGTGTGTATTGTGTTCATTAGTATGTGTTATATTTGTATATATGTGTATTTGTGAGTGGTGTGTATATTTATGTGATTGTGTGTATGATATGTTTGGTTTCTATCTGTGTGAATGTGTGTGGTATGTGTGTATGTGAGTGTGTAATATGTGTGATGTGTGTGTGTATGGTGTGTGTGTGTGAATGTGTGTGCAGAATGTGTAGGGTTTGTGTGTGTTGTGTGTGAGAATGTGGTAGATGTGGTGTATATGTGTGAGAATATGTGTATGTGATATATGCATATGTGTATGTCATTGTATAGTATGTGTGATGTGCATGATGTGTGTTTATGCATGTGTGTGTGTGTGGTGTGTGTTTGAGTGTGTGCTATGTATGAGTGTGTGGTGTGTGTATGGGTGTGTGCTATGTATGAGTGTGTGGTCTGTGTTTGGTGTGTGTATGTATGGTGTGTGAGTATGTGGTGTGTATGGTGTGTGTGAGTGTGTGGTATGTGTGGTGTGTGTGGTGTGTGCCTGTGTAAAGCCTATTAAACTAGAAAGATGTCAAGAGAGGGTGTCAAACAGAGTGGGATGGGAGAGGTAGCAAAAGGAAACATGTGACATTAAAGTGAAAAGGCACTTTGGGGAGACCACATGGGAATGAAAAGGAGGGAACAGGAGGGAAAGGGGAGGAGAATCTACTAAAATCCACTTTGAAAAGGTCACAGAGATGCCTGCAAAGATAGCTTAGTGCTTAAGGCACTGGCTGCTCTTTCAGAGAGTAGGCTTCAGTTCCAAGCACCCACAAGGTAGTTCACAAACATTTGTAAGTGCAGCCTCAGGGGATCCAATGCCCTCTTCTGGATTCCTCAGATACTGCACATGTGTGGTGCACAGAAATACATGCACACACAATACCCATACACATAAAATACAAAAAGAAAGTGTCATAAAGTTATCTAATACCTTGTAAGTGGATTAAAAAGCTAAATTAAAATCAAACAAGCAGTAAAGAAGATAACAGAGACATATAGATGAGCTAAATAGAACAGCCAGCCGAGGAGGCCAGGCATATATAGAAAACTCAGCTACGAACGAGAAGATACTGTATATACATTGTGCAGAAAATTGGTGTGGAAATTAATTATTCATGTTTAAAAACAGAAGTGAATTTCCACCTGGAGGCTTGTTCAGAACTAATTCCAAGAGGAATAAGAATTTTTTTTTTCCTTCGGGCTTAAGAGATGGTTTAGCGGTTAAAAACACACTGACTATTCTTTGGAAGGTCCTAAGTTCAAAACCCAAAAACCACACGATGGCTCATAACCATCCGTAATGAGATCTGAGGCCCTTTTTCTGGTGTGTCAGAAGACAGCTACAGTGTACTTACATATAATAAATAAATAAGTATTTTCTTAAAAAGAACTTTTTTTCTGTTGGAGGAGGTGGTTCAAGACAGGGCCTCACTGTGTAGCCTGGGCTGTCCTGGAAAGCACTCTGTAGACCACGCTGGCCTTGAACTAATAGAGATCTACCTGCCGCTCAGTGCTGGGATTAAAGGTGTATGCTACCACTCTCTGTGCAGTCTAAGAGTTTTATAGAAAAAATAAAATAAAAGTTAATGTAGAATACTGTGATCTAGAAGGTAAGGAAATCTTTCTGGCTTCCTAATATTTATTTATGTATATGAGTAAAGCATTGCTCTCTTCAGACACACCAGAAGAGAGCATCGGATCCTGTTACAGATGGTTGTGAGCCACCATGCAGTTTCTGGGAATTGAACTCAGGACTTCTGGAGGAGCAGTCAGTGTTTTTAACTCCCGAGCCATATCTCCAGCCCCAGAAATTTTCTTTAAATGGATTTTAATCAACAAAATCTCGCAAAGGACGAATTTAAAATGAATTTGCAATAGGAAGGGCCTCTGTGAATAACAGGGAGCAGAAGTAATGATGTACAAAAACCTGAGCTATCGCTCCAGCCATTTCAACCTGCTTTCTTATAGAACCCATGACACCTGCCCAGGATAGGCACTGCCCATGGTGGACTGGACACTGAACCATCAATAACTAAGAAAATGCCCTACAGCCAGATCCTACTGAGGCATTTTCTCAGTTAAGGTTCCCTCCTTTCAGACAACTCTTGCTTGTGTAAATTGACATAAAACTAGCAGCATGCTTGGTGAGATCTAAAGGAAAGCAAGGGTTCACCCATCACCAAGGATTATACAGAGTCTCTGGGCTACTTCCTGGATAGTACTTCTCTTTTGGCTATGTGGAGGAGACAGAGCTAGCTCAGGGAGGCTGGAGATTTGTCTTGGTTATTATTGTCAGCTCTTGGGGCTCAGTGTACATAAGTGAGAACAGTAATCCATTATGTGACTCTCCCAGTTTCTTGGAAGATATCTTAGTTCCTTTCATTATAATGAAACCACCCCATGAGTGACTTTATCCTTAATTTCTCATAGCTCTGGTAGCTGGGACAAGAACTACCCAAGTAGGGTCAGCTTCACTCAGCTTCTCGCCCTAGAGTAGGCCATGACCTGGCTCATAGATGATAGTGTTTCACTCTGAATGGTAGGGAGTTTCTATCATAAGGCCCTAGTCATATCCATAAGGGTTCTATCCTTAGGGTCTTATTATTTTCCCAAAGCCCCATACCAACTATCACAATATGAACTTGGGTGGGGACACAAGAGCTTAGTTTCATTGAGATAGATTTTTCTCTCTGGTAGCTCCCAAGTTCTCTTTAAAAGAAGCAGAACATAGTCAATTCGGTCACAGTGGCAAGTTTAATTTCCCAACACAGCTCTATCAAGAGTTTTTATTTGCGAATTTGCCTTTGTCAATTGCACCGTGGTTTCAGAACCCATGCAAGGATGGCGAGTGATTAAGAACGAACAGAAGCCTGACATTTTCATGAGTGTCAGAGGCTCAAACCATGCTTCCTAGTGAGACTCTGGAAAAGTCGATGTTAAAGAACCACACGAAGAAGAAAATGAAGTGCTGTCAATAACCATGCCTTACTACACACGTGAGTGTTCTAATTGCTTCTGCCCATGGTACATGATGACTGCTAATGCAGCCAGGGAAGAGTGGGTTACAACATTATCACATGTAAAAATAAATCATATGAATAAAACGATATTACTATGGAAGAGGGAAGGAAGGTCTCCTCTAACAAAAACAGATGTACTGTAGATTAAAAAAAAAAAAAAAAACTCGAAATTCATTCTGCCTTCTTCTTGATGCTAAAGCATGCCTGTGCTCACTGATTTCTTTTTACTTATTGAATAACTTTACAGCACAATTAATCAAGTATTATCAAATGCCTCCTCCTTTTAGTTATACAAATCCATTCTTGTGTTAAGTAGTGACTGAAGATTTATACAAGACAGAGACTTTGAAAATAGATGAGAGATGCTCTGGTAGGGGCTACTCCCGCCATCTTCCTTCTGAGCCCAGTGGAGTTCGCTAAGGGCTTCAGAGTGCTCTTCATGCTGCAGGACCTGGGGATCACCTTGGGATCATGGGTGAGTGGAATGCAACATCAGCTCCAAAGAACCAAGGAGGATCTTGTGCCGGCAGGAACAGGGACAAAGGAACCCTGCCCAACCAGAGGCAGGTTAGGGCCAGCCCTGCCATCTTCTGTGTGAACACGGCTAAGGACCCCTAGCACACTCAGGACCCCCTGATCACCTGAGAGCACATGGGTGATAGAAGCAACAGAGCTTCTGGGTCAGGGTCTAGTTGGGCCTTCATCCTCGGCAAGGAGGCAAAACTGAGACCCAGACCCATGGGCACATTCCTTGCCAGAGGAGAGTCGGCCTATGGGGAGAGTTCTGATCCCAGAACTAAGGAGGTTGATCAGAGCTCCAGACTGCTGGACATCTGCCCTGAAAGAGGAAAGCTTGCTTACAGAGAGTGCTCTGACCACTGGAACTCAGGTGAGACTTGGGCTCCCAGGAGTGCTGACAGAGGCTAAAAAAATCACAGGAGGATCAAACTCCAACCAGAGACAGCTTGAACATTAACACCAGAGATTTCCAGATAGGGAAAGGCAAACATAAGAATCTTACTAACAGAAACCAAGAACACTGGGCATCATCAGAACCCAGTACGCCCACCACAACGAGTCCTGGATACCCCAAAACACCGAAAAGCAAGATGCGGATTTAAAATCATATCTCATGATGGTGTTAGAAGATTTTAAGAAGGGCATTAATAACTCATTTAAAGAAATACAGGAGAACACTGCAAAACAGGTAGAAGCCTTTAAGAAGAAGCACGAAAATCCCTCAAGGAGTTACAGGAGAATACTGCTAAACAAGTAGAAGCCCTAAAGAGGAAACACAAAAGTACCTCAAGGAATTACAAGAGAACACTGTTAAACAGGTAGAAGTCCTTAAAGAACTCAGGCAAACATTGCTAAACAGATAGAAGAAACACAAAAATCCCTTAAAGAATTAAAGGAAAACACAACCAAACAGGCAATGGAATTGAACAAAATCATCCAAGATCTAAAAAAGGAAGTAGAAACAATGAAGAAAACCCAAAGGGAGACAACTCAGGGGATAGAAACCCTAGGAAAGAAATCAGGAACCATAGATGTGAGCATCAGCAACAGAATACAAGAAATGGAAGAGAGAATCTCAGGTGCAGAAGATCCCATAGGGTACATGGACACAAAAATCAAAGAAAATGCAAAATGCAAAAAGATCCTAACTCAAAACATCCAAGAAATCCAGGACACAGAGAGAAGACCAAACCTACAGATAATAGAAGTAGATGAGAATGAAGATTTTCAACTCAAAGGAGCAGCAAATATCTTCAACAAAATTAGAGAAGAAAACTTCCCAAACCTAAAGAAAGAGATGCCCATGAACATACAAGAAGCCTACAGAACTCCAAATAGACTGGACCAGAAAAGAAATCCCTCCCGACACATAATAATCAGAACAATAAACGCACTAAATAAAGACAGAATATTAAAAGCAGTAAGGGAGAAAGGTCAAGTAACATATAAAGGCAGGCCTATTAGAATTACACCAGACTTCCCACTATGAAAGACTATGAAAGCCAGAAGATCCTGGACACATGTCATACAGACACTAAGAGAACACAAACGCCAGCCCAGGCTACTATACCCAGCAAAATTCTCAATTACCATAGATGAAGAAACCAAAGTATTCCAGGACAAAACCAAATTCACACAGTATCTTTGCACGAATCCAGCCCTTCAAAGGATAATAAAGGGAAAACACCAACACAAGGACGGAAACTACACCCTAGAAAAAGTAAGAAAGTAATCCTTTAATAAAACTAAAAGAAGATAGCAACAAGAACAAATTCCCAACTTTAACAACAAAAATGACAGGAAACAACAATTACTTTTCTTTGATTTCTCTTAACATCAATGGACTCAATTCCCCAATAAAAAGACAGACTTACAAACTGGCTACACAAACAAGATACAACATTTTGCTGCTTACAGAAAACCCACCTCAGGGATAAAGACAGACACTACCTCAGAGTAAAAGGCTGGAAAACAAATTTCTAAGCAAATGATCCAAAGAAACAAGCTGGAGTAGCCATTCTAATATCGAATAAAATTGACTTCCAACCCAAAGTTATCAAAAAAAAAAAAAAAGACAAGGAGGGGCATTTCATACTCATCAAAAGTAAAATCTACCAAGATGAACTCTCAAGTCTGAATATCTATGCTCCAAATGCAAGGGCAGCCACATTCATTAAAGAAACTTTAGTAAAGCTCAAAGCACACATTGCACCTCACACAATAATAGTGGAGACTTCAACACCCGACTCTCACCAATGGACAGATCATGGAAACAGAAACTAAACAGAGACACATGGACACTAACAGAACTTATGAAACAAATGGATTTAACAGATATTTACAAAACATTTTATCCTAAAACAAAAGGATATACCTTCTTCTCAGCAGCTCATGGTACCTCCTCCAAAATTGACCATATAATTGGTCAAAAAAAGGCCTCAATAGATACAAAAATATTGAAATGATCCCATGCAGCCTATCAGATCACCATGGACTAAGGCTGATTCTCAATAACAGCATAAATAATAGAAAGCCAACATTCACGTAGAAACTGAACAAAACTCTACTCAATGATACCTTCGTCAAGGAAGAAATAAAGAAATTAAAGACTTTTTAGAGCTTAATGAAAATGAAGCCACAACATACCCAAATTTATGAGACACAATAAAAGCAGTACTAAGAGAAAAACTCATAGATCTCAGTGCCTCCAAAGAGAAACTAGAGAGAGCATACACTAGCAGCCTGACAGCACACCTAGAAGCTCTAGAATGAAAGGAAGCAAATTCACCCAAAAAGAGTAAACGGCAGGAAATAATCAAACTCAGGGCTGAAATCAACCAGGTGGAAACAAAAAGAACTATTCAAAGAATAAAAAACAAAAAACAAAAAAACAAAAAACAAAAAACAAAAAAACAGGAGCTGGTTCTTTGAGAAAATCAACAAGATACATAAACCCTTAGCCAGAATAACTGGAGGACACAGGGACAGTATTCTAATTAACAAAATCAGAAATGACAAAGGAGACATAACAACAGATCTTGGGGAAATCCAAAACATCATCAAATCCTACTAAAAACGGGTATATTCAACAAAACTGGAAAACCTGGATGAAATGGACAAATTCCTAGACAGCTACCAGGTAACAAAGTTAAATCAGAATCAGATTAACAATCTTAACAGTCCCATTTCCCATAAAGAAATAGAAGCAGTCATTAATAGTCTCCCAATCAAAAAAAGCCCAGGACCATATGGGTTTAGTGCAGAGTTCTATCAGACCTTCAAAAAAGCCCCAATTCCAACTCTCCTCAAACTATTCCACAAAATAGAAACAGAAGGTACTCTACCCAATTCATTCTATAAAGCCACAATTACTCTGATACCTAAACCACACAAAGATCCAACAAAGAAAGAGAACTTCAACCAATTTCCATTATGAACATCGATGCAAAAATACTAAATAAAATCCTCGAAAACCAAATCCAAGAACACATCAAAACGATCATCCATCATGATCAAGAAGGTTTCATCCCAGCAATGCAAGAATGGTTTAATATACGGAAATCCATCAACGTAATCCACTATATAAACGAACTCAAAGACAAAAATCACATGATCATCTCGTTAGATTCTGAGAAAGCATTTGACAAAATCTAAGATCCCTTCATGATAAAAGTTTTGGAAAGATCAGGAATTCAAGGCCCATACCTAAACATGATAAAAGCAGTATACAGCAAACCAGTAGCCAACATCAAAGTAAATGGTGAGAAGCTGGAAGCAATCCCACTAAAATCAGGAACTAGATAAGGCTGCCCACTTTCTCCCTACCTATTCAATATACTACTTGAAGTCCTAGCCAGAGCAATTCGACAACAAAAGGAGATCAAGGGGATACAAATTGCAAAGGAAGAAGTCAAAATATCACTGTTTTCAGATGATATGATAGTATATATGTGATCCTAAAAATTCCACCAGAGAACTCCTAAACCTGGTAAACAACTTCAGTGCTAGATAAAAAGTTAACTCAAACACATCAGTGGCCTTTCTCTACACAAAGGATAAACAGAATGAGAAAGAAATTAGGGAAACAACACCCTACACAATAGTCACAAATAGTATAAAATACCTTGGTGTGACTCTAACTAAGGAAGTGAAAGATCAGTATGACAAGAACCTTAACTCCGTGAAGAAAGAAATTGAAGAAGGTCTCAGGAGATGGAAAGATCTCCCATGCTCATGGATTGGCAGAATTAATATAGTCAAAATGGCTATCCTGCTGAAAACAATCTACAGATTCAATGCAATCCCCATCAAAATTCAAACTCAATTCTTCACTGAGTTAGAAAGTGCAATTTGCAAATTCATCTGGAATAATAAAAAATCCAGGATAGCAGAAACTATTCTCAACTATAAAAGAACCTCTGGTGGAATCCCCTATGCCTGACCTCAAGCTGTACTACAGAGCAATTGTGATAAATACTGCATGGTACTGGTACATCAACAGACAGGTAGATTAATGGAATAGAATTGAGGACTCAGAGATGAACCCACACACCTATGGTCACTTGATCTTTGACAAGGGAGCTAAAACCATCCAGTGGAAAAATGACAGCATTTTCAACAAATGGTGCTGGCACAATTGGTGATTATCATGTAGAAGAATGCGAATGGATCCATTCTTATCACCTTGTACAAAGCTCAAATCTAAGTGGATCAAAGAACTCCACATAAAACCAGAGACACTGAAATTTATAGAGGTGAAAGTGGGGAAAACCCTCGAAGATATAGGCACAGGGGAAAAATTCCTAAACAGAACAGCAATGGCCTGTGCTAAAGATCAAGAATCGACAAATGGGACCTCATAAAATTGCAAATCTTCTGTAGGGCAAAAAATACTGTCAATAAGAGAAAAAGGCCACCAACAGATTGGGAAAGAATTTTTACAAATCCTAAATCTGATAGGGGACTAATATCCAATATATACAAAGAGTACAAGAAGGTGGACTCCAGAAAATTCAAATAACCCCCATTAAAAATGGAGTACAGAGCTAAAGAAAGAATTCTCAACTGAGGAATACGGAGGGGCTGAGAAGCACTTGAAAAAATGTTCAACATCCTTAATTATCAGGGGAATGCAAATCAAAACAACTCAGAGATTCCACCTCACACCAGTCAGAATGGCTAAGATCAAAAATTCAGATGACAGCAGATGCTGGCAAGGATGTGGAGAAAGAGGAACACTCCTCCATTGCTGGTGGGATTGCAAGCTTCTACAACCACTCTGGAAGTCAGTCTGGCGGTTCCTCCGAAAACTGGACATAGTACTACCAGGAGATCCAGCAATACCCCTCCTGGGGATATACCCAGAAGATGTTCCAACTGGTAATAAAGACACATACTCCATTATGTTCATAGCAGCCCTATTTATAATAGCCAGAAGGTGGAAAGAACCCAGATGTCCCTCAACAGAGGAATGGATACAGAAAATGTGGTACATTTACACGATGGAATACTACTCAGCTATTAAAAACAATGAGTTTGTGAAATTCTTGGGCAAATGGATGTATCTGGAGAATATCATCTTGAGTGAGGTAACCCAATCACAAAAGAAGTCACTTGATATGCACTCATTGATAAGTGGATATTAGCCCAGAAACTTAGAATACCCAAGGTACAAGTTCCAAAACACAAGAAAATCAAGAAGGAAGACCAACATGTGGATACTTCACTCCTCCCTAGAATAGGGACTAAAATGTCCATGGAAGAAGTTGCAGAGACAAAGTTTGGAGCTAAGAGAAATGGATGGACCATCCAGAGACTGCCCCACCCGGGGGTCCATTCCATAATCAGACACCAAACACAGACACTATTGCATACGATAACAAGATTTTGCTGAAGGGACCCTGATATAGCTGTCTCCTGTGAGGCTTTGCCAGTGCCTGAAAAATGCAGAAGTGGATGCTCACAGTCATCTATAGGATGGAACACAGGGCCCCCAATATAGGAGCTAGAGAAAGTACCTAAATGCTGAAGGGGTCTGCAACCCTATAGGTGGAACAACAATATGAACTAATCAGTACCCCAGAGCTGTGTCTATAGCTGCATATGTAGGAGAAGATGGCCTAGTTGGCCATCACTGGGAAGAGAGGCCCCATGGTCTAGCAAACTTTATATGCCCCAGTACAGGGGAACGCCAGGGCCAAGAAGTAGGAGTGAGTGGGTAGGGGAGGAGGGTGGGGGGAGGGTATAGGGGACTTTTGGGATAGCATTTGAAATGTAAATGAAGAAAATATCTAATAAAAAAATGTGGGAAAAAAATAGATGATAGCCATGGTCGGAAAGGCCAGAGGTCAAGTCTAGTGTTGTCTTCCAGCAACTTTGCAGTTTGGATCTCATATTCAACCCACCCAATCATACCACACTTATCTATTAAATAAGAATTATGGTTCTTACATGTCTATCATCATTATGAAGATTGAGAGAAAGAATATGTGTATAAAGCTGAAGCTGGGCATCACTGGACACTTCATGGTCACAGCCCTCTAGAAGGAGAGGCAAAAGGATAATCACAGGATGGAGACCATCCTGGTCTATAAGCTAAGTTCAGGTTAGCCAGAGGTTTACAGGGAGATCCTGTATAAAAACAGACTGATGGGGCTGGAGAGATGGCTTAGTGGTTAAGAGCACTGGCTGCTCTCTCAAACAACCCGAGTTCAATTCTAGCACCCACACGGCAGCTCATACCTGTCTGATACTCTAGTTCCAGGAGTGCTCCCTCACACAGACATATATCCAAGCAAAGTACCAAGGAACATAAAATTAAAAATAGAAAAAGAAAAACGAGAAAAAAACAGACAGATATGACCCTTCAGTGAGTCCTCAAATTGTAGTTGATAATTTTAAAACTTCTAACTCAACACAACTTTGGCAATACATTTGAGAATATCTTGGTTGGTGAATAGATGTATGTATGCAAACCATGATGTAGATAATGCAGCTTTGTGATTGATTTTCTTTTAGGCAAGAGCTAAATACTCTGAAAGCCTTAATTATATATTATTTTCCACTTACACAACTGTGAAATACCACAAGTAGCAAATATAAGAATTATCCACAGTCAGATGCCGTTCCTCTTCCTGGATGGAAGAGAAAATACAAATGAAAAATTATGTAATATTTGAAATAGATTCAGATATCAAAATGAGCCTAAATGTCACAGAGGACTGTTTCTTACCTAAGAACAAAGCAAACTAGATTTCAGACTAGAACTAATACCACACCTACAGAAGGTTCTTGAGGTTTTTATTTTTTACTGTTTACTGTAATGCTAAGTGCTGGCCTCCAAGATCTGGTGTCTGCAAGTAGCCTCTGGGACCCTGCCCCCACGTTAATTCTGATTGGTGAATAAATGTACTGGCAGCCAATAACTGGGCACAAGAGAGATAGGTGGGATCTAGATTCCTGGGCTTGAGAACCTTGATGGAGAGAGAGGGAGAAGGAGGGGGAGGGGAGGGGAGGGGAGGATAGGGGAGTGGAGGGGAGGGGAGGGAGTGGGAGAGGTGACACACAGAAATAATGAGCAACAACTTGGGGGTTTCCATAGGGGAATACATTCTAACAGCATGGAGTGTAGGCAGTTGCCCAGCTAGTGTGCTGCCTAAGGCATGTTTAAAAACAGAAATATCAAGAATGTGTGTATACTTTCATCTGGGAACAGAAATGCTCAAATGCGGGAAGAAACTCCACATCAGGATTTATTAACAGATTTTTACTGCAGAAGTTGTTTAACTCCTCAGCTCCTTGGTATGTACTAAACTAAGTGGCAAGTCTGGCAACTTGCCCTCCTCACTGTCTCTATCATGTCTTTCTCCCTTTTTCACACTCAACTCTTATCACTCATCTGGCTCAGCAGTTCTCAACGGCCCAGGGGACAGAGAAAGTTTGACAATGTGTGGAGATGCCTTAGGTAGTCACAAGTCTCTGTCTGTTTCACACACCAGCAGACTCAATGTCACTTTCTTTTCTTTTTCTTTGGTTTTTCGAGACAGGGTTTCTCTGTGTAGCCCTGGCTGTCCTGGAACTCACTCTGTAGACCAGGCTGGCCTCGAACTCAGAAATCTGCCTGCCTCTGCCTCCCGAGTGCTGGGATTAAAGGCGTGTGCCACCACGCCCAGCAAAAATCATCTGCATTCATGGGTTTTCTTGAATTAAAGGAAAGTAAGTGGAGGAAAGTCTAAGTATGGAGTTTGCCTTTGGTTTCCCATCGCCATCACCATGTGTGACGGAGACTTACTCATCCAAGAGTACCATTAACAGCCTCTAGCAGACTAGAGGATGAAGAAGCTAAGTAATAAGGATTTGGGTGCTAGCTAAATGGTGCAACATTGCCAAGCATGTACATGGCCTGGAATCTAACCCTCAGCAAAATGAATGAGTGAGTGAAGGAGGAAGGGAGGGAGGGAGGGAAGGAGTACAATTTATAGTGACATGAAAAATAGTGACAGACAGGCTGAAACTTTCAAATAGGTCTTCTGTTTATTTCCGACTAAAACTGTTTAAAGCAATTTGTGATAGGAGAGCTAAAGTAGAATGCTACTGTGGTCTCTTTTCTCTTTTTCTTTTCAATTTGTAAGCCTTTTGTTGTCCCAAAAGAGCCCAAACTGTACTTGTGATGGCTTTTCAAGATTCAATGAAATGTCACTGAAATCAACTTACTTGGTTTGTGGCAATTGGCTTTATCGTGTGAATTCCAGCCCTTTTGCAGTGTAGTGTTGTCTTGGGTGATCTAGTGTTCAGAAACAGTGAAGAAGAGGAAGAAGTTACAAATGTATATGAGGGTGATTAAAAATCCACCCACAACTTTTAAGCTTAAGCAATTCAACTGGGTGCTAGAAGGAGAAAACAAGAAAAAAAAGAAAACAAACCCTCTAATACAGCAACTGTCTAAGATGCTGTTCCATTGATGTGAAGAGATGCCAGGACCAAGACAACTCAGTATAAAAGAAAGCACTTAGTTTGGGTATGCTCATAGTTTCAAAGGTTTAGTCTACTATCACGGTGAGGAACAGACAGGCACTGGATCGGTAGCTGAGAGCTGTGTATTCTGATCCATGAACAGCAGGCCAGGAGAGACACTTCTGCCAGGCATGAGCTTTTGAAACTTGAAGGCCCACCCCAAGTGACACACCTCCTTCAGTAAGGACACACCTATTCCAACAAGGAATATCTTGAATACCTCCTAATCCTTCCAACCAGTCAGCTGGGGACTCAACAGGCAAATGTAGAGCCTATTGGAGAGCAGGGTGGGGGTGGGAACTATTTTATTTCAAACCTCCATGCGGCTTTTTCCTTCTGCTTTCCTTGAGCTAACCTTTCTTTGCACATAGGTTTAGTGGAAGGAAATTTACTGAAGTCAGAACATCTACATTATGTGAATGAATGTCATTTTTATAATGTAGGAACAAATGGATGTATATATAAGACAAAACAACAGCAACAAACATACTTACGTAGTGTTTCCAACTTTACAGCTTTCTGGTATTTTCCATGATACAAATGAGTTTCCTTCATACTCTAATTTAATCTAAGAAATGAGACGGAAGTTCATGTTAATAAAAACAACAAAACACTGTTCATCTCCGTGTTAGGTTGTGGATTCAACTTTCTGGTTTCTACTGTTTTAAAAAAACAACTAAACTTCAGTTCCTTTGTTATTATGCATAGCTGACTGCTTCCCTCAAATCTGTTTGCCACAAAGAGGAGAGAGTCTGCAGGTAACACACTGAGGAACTGTGCACCCAGTTAATTCTGACTGATAAATAAACATGTCAGCAGGCAGTAGCCGGGGAGAAGGGACACAGGCAGGGTTTTGGTCCTCTGCTTGGGGCCATGAGGAAGAGGAAAGAGATGCAGAAAGCAGCCACCATGGAAGAAGACGAATAAGCAAGAGGGAGGAGAGCTGTGCCATAAAAACATGTCCTTGTGGGCTGGTCAACTGCAGTTAAGAGCAGCCCAGATGGAACACAGAAATTTTAAAGTATTAACTCCATATTATGGGTAGTAAAGTAGATTATAACAGCATGGAGGGTGGATAGTTGCTGCTGCCTAAGGCATATTTAAAAATAAAAGGCTGTGTGTGTCTTTCATCTAGGAACATAAATGGTCAAAGGCAGTAAGAAACCCTGTTTTAGACGGGGTTTCTATTCCTGCACAAACATTATGACCAAGAAACAGGTTGGGGAGGAAAGGGTTTATTCAGCTTACACTTTCCCCATTGCTGTTCATCACCAAAGGAAGTCAGGACTGGAACTCAAGCAGGCCAGGAAACAGGAGCTGATGCAAAGGCCATGGAGGGATGTTCTTTACTGGCTTGCTTCCCCTGGCTTGCTCAGCCTGCTCTCTTATAGAACCCAAGACTACAAGCCCAGAGATGACACCACTCACAGTGGTCCCTCCCCCCATGATTACTAACTGAGAAAATGTCTTACAGCTGGATCTCATGGAGGTATTTCCTCAAGGATGGCTCCTTTCTCTGTGATAACTCCAGCTTGTGTCAAGTTGACATAAAACCAGTTGGTTCAAACCCCTTGTTTTGATTTTTAAAATAATATTATTCCTATAATTCAGTGAAGAAGAATATCAAAGGAGAATTTGTGACACACCAGCAGTCTGTACATCTGAGGTTGGAGAGATGGCTCCTCCTGGGGTAGAGGCAGTGTTGATTCCCAGCACACACATCAGGCTCTTAAGGACCTGGAACTTCATTCAGTTCCTGGAATCTTCCTTCCTCTTCTACCCTCCAGGAATACCAGCACACACGACAAACACTATCATGACTTATGGGTTACCCTTTTCTACCTTTATGGGTTACCTATTTCTAAAGCTACACACACACACACACACACACACACTGTGGGGGTGAGAGGGAGACAGAGACAAAGAGAGAGGGGGATGGGGAAGAGGGAGAGAACGGAAATAGTACTGCAACTCAGTGTGTCTGGGTCAAATATAGAACACCCAGACAAAAAGAATAAGCTATAGAAAGAGACTCCTAAAATTAACCAATATAAAATATATACATTTTGGCACAAGTCCCTTCCGGTCCACTCGAGTATCGGGGTGCCTTGCCAGAGGAGTCTCCGGACACCCGCAAGGACCCACACAGGATTCCCCACGGGATCCTAAGACCTCTGCTGAGTGGAACACAGCTTCTGCTCCAATCCAATTGAGCGGGACCTGAGACTGCATCAACTAGGGAAGCAGGCAACCCGGTCACTGCTGGGGCACAAGTCCCTTCTGGTCCACTCGAGCACTCCGGTGCCTTGCCAGAGGAGTCTCCAGACACCCGCAAGGACCCGCACAGGACTCCCCACGGGATCCTAAGACCTCTGGTGAGTGGAACACAGCGTCTGCTCCAATCCAATCGTGTGGAATCTGAGACTGCATTAACTAGGGAAGCAGGCAACCCATTCTGAGGTGGGGCACAAGTCCCTTCCGGTCCACTCGAGCACCGGGGTGCCGGCCACCCACAAGGACTCACACAGGATTCCCCACGGGATCCTAAGACTTCTGGTGATTGGAACACAACTTCTGCCAGGAGGCAGATTCGAACACCAGATATCTGGGCACCTTCCCTGCAAGAATAGAGCTTGCCTGCAGAGAATACTCTGACCACTGAAACTAAGGAGAGAGCCAGCCTCCCAGGTCTGCTGATAGAGGCTAACAGAGTCACCTGAGGAACAAGCTCTAACCAGAGACGACTATAACAGCTAGCTTCAGAGATTACCAGATGGCGAAAGGCAAACGTAAGAATCCTACTAACAGAAATCAAGACCACTCACCATCATCAGAACGCAGCACTCCCACCCCACCAAGTCCTGGGCACCCCAACACAACCGAAAATCTAGACCCAGATTTAAAAGCATATCTCATGATGATGGTAGAAGACATCAAGAAGGACTTTCATAACTCACTTAAAGAAATACAGGAGAGCACTGTAAAGAGTTACAGGTCCTTAAAGAAAAACAGGAAAACACATCCAAACAGGTGATGGAAATGAACAAAACCATACTAGACCTAAAAAGGGAAGTAGACACAATAAAGAAAACCCAAAGTGAGGCAACGCTGGGGATAGAAACCCTAGGAAAGAAATCTGGAACCATAGATGCAAGCATCAGCAACAGAATACAAGAGATGGAAGAGAGAATCTCAGGTGCAGAAGATTCCATAGAGAACATCGGCACAACAATCAAAGAAAATACAAAATGCAAAATGATCCTAACTCAAAATATCCAGGAAATACAGGACACAATGAGAAGACCAAACCTACGGATAACAGGAGTTGATGAGAATGAAGATTTTCAACTTAAAGGGCCAGCAAATATCTTCAACAAAATAATAGAAGAAAACTTCCCAATCCTAAAGAAAGAGATGCCCATGAACATACAAGAAGCCTACAGAACTCCAAACAGACTGGACCAGAAAAGTAATTCCTCCCGACACATAATAATCAGAACAACGAATGCACTAAATAAAGATAGAATATTAAAAGCAGTAAGGGAGAAAGGTCAAGTAACATATAAAGGCAGGCCTATCAGAATTACACCAGACTTTTCACCAGAGACTATGAAAGCCAGAAGAGCCTGGACAGATGTTATACAGACACTAAGAGAACACAAATGCCAGCCCAGGTTACTATACCCGGCCAAACTCTCAATTATCATAGATGGAGAAACCAAAGTATTCCACGACAAAACCAAATTCACACATTATCTTTCCACGAATCCAGCCCTTCAACGGATAATAACAGAAAAAAAAAAAAAAACAATACAAGGATGGAAATCACGCCCTAGAAAAAGCAAGAAAGTAATCCCTCAATGAACCTAAAAGAAGACTGCCACAAGAACAGAATGCCAACTCTAACAACAAAAATAAAAGGAAGCAACAATTGCTTTTCCTTAATATCTCTTAATATCAATGGACTCAATTAATCCCCCAATAAAAAGACATAGACTAACAGAATGGCTACACAAACAAGACCCAACATTCTGCTGCTTACAGGAAACCCATCTCAGGGAAAAAGACAGACACTACCTCAGAGTGAAAGGCTGGAAAACAATTTTCCAGGCAAATGGTCTGAAGAAACAAGCTGGAGTAGCCATTCTGATATCGAATAAAATCAACTTCCAACCCAAAGTTTTCAAAAAAGACAAGGAGGGACACTTCATACTCATCAAAGGTAAAATCCTCCAAGGGGAACTCTCAATTCTGAATATCTATGCCCCAAATGCAAGGGCAGCCACATTCATTAAAGACACGTTAGTAAAGCTCAAAGCACACATTGCACCTGACACAATAATATTGGGAGACTTCAACACACCACTTTCATCAATGGACAGATCCTGGAAACAGAAACTAAACAGGGACACAGTGAAACTAACAGAAGTTATGAAACAAATGGACTTAACAGAACATTTTATCCTAAAACAAAAGGATATACCTTCTTCTCAGCACCTCATGGGACCTTCTCCAAAATTGACCATATAATTGGTCACAAAACAGGCCTCAACAGATACAAAAATATTGAAATTGTCCCATGCATCCTATCAGACTACCATGGACTAAGGCTGATCTTCAATAACAACATAAATAATAGAAAGCCAACATTCACGTGGAAACTGAACAACACTCTTCTCAATGATACCTTGGTCAAGGATGGAATAAAGAAAGAAATTAAAGACTTTTTACAGTTTAATGAAAATGAAGCCACAACTTACCCAAACCTATGGGACACAATGAAAGCATTTCTAAGAGGGAAACTCATAGCTCTGAGTGCCTCCAAAAAGAAACTAGAGAGAGCACACACTAGCAGCTTGACTACAAATCTAAAAGCTCTAGAAAAAAAGGAAGAAAATTCACCCAAGAGGAGTAGACGGCAGGAAATAATCAAACTCAGGGGTGAAATCAACCAAGTGGAAACAAGAAGAACTATTCAAAGAATTAACCAAACGAGGAGTTGGTTCTTTGAGAAAATCAACAAGATAGATAAACCCTTAGCTAGACTCACTGGGGGGCACAGGGAAAGCATCCTAATTAACAAAATCAGAAATGAAAAGGGAGACATAACAGATCCTGAAGAAATCCAAAACACCATCAGATCCTTCTACAGAAGACTATACTCAACAAAACTTGAAAACCTGGACAAAATGGACAAATTTCTGGACAGATACCAGGTACCAAAATTAAATCAGGATCAAGTTAACAAGCTAAACACTCCCATATCCCCTAAAGAAATAGAAGCAGTCATTAATAGTCTCCCAGCCAAAAAAAGCCCAGGACCAGATAGGTTTAGTGCAGAGTTCTACCAGACCTTCAAAGAAGATCTAATTCCAGTTCTGCACAAACGATTCCACAAAATAGAAGTAGAAGGAACTCTACCCAACTCATTCTATGAAGCCACAATTACTCTGATACCTAAACCACAGAAAGATCCAACAAAGATAGAGAATCAGACCAATTTCCCTTATGAATATTGATGCAAAAATTCTCAATAAAGTTCTCGCTAACCAAATCCAAGAACACATTAAAGCAATCATCCATCCTGACCAAGTAGGTTTTATTCCAGGGATGCAGGGATGGTTTAATATACGGAAATCCATCAACGTAATCCATTATATAAACAAACTCAAAGACAAACACCACATAATCAACTCCTTAGACGCAGAGAAAGCATTTAACAAAATCCAACACCCATTCATGATAAAATTCTTGGAAAGGTCAGGAATTCAAGGCCCATACCTAAACATGATAAAAGCAATCTACAGCAAACCAGTAGCCAACATCAAAATAAATGGTGAGAAGCTTGAAGCAATCCCACTAAAATTAGGGACTAGACAAGGCTGTCCACTCTCCCCATACCTATTCAACATTGTACTTAAAGTCCTAACCAGAGCAATTCGACAACAAAAGGAGATCAAGGGGATACAAATTGGAAAAGATGAAGTCAAAATATCACTTTTTGCAGATGATATGATAGTATATATAAGTGACCCTAAAAATTCCACGAGAGAACTCCTAAACCTGATAAACAGCTTCGGTGAAGTAGCTGGATATAAAATTACTCAAACAAGTCAATGGCCTTTCTCTACACAAAGAATAAACAGGCTGAGAAAGAAATTAGGGAAACAACACCCTTCTCAATAGTCACAAATAATATAAAATATCTTGGCGTGACTCTAACTAAGGAAGTGAAAGATCTCTATGATAAGAACTTCACGTCTCTGAAGAAAGAAATTAAAGAAGACCTCAGAAGATGGAAAGATCTCCCATGCTCTTGGATTGGCAGGATCAACATTGTAAAAATGGCTATCTTGCCAAAAGCAAACTACAGATTCAATGCAATCCCCATCAATATTCCAACTCAATTCTTCAACGAATTAGAAAGAGCAATCTTCAAATTCATCTGGAATAACAAAAAACCTAGGATAGCAAAAACTCTTCTCAAGGATAAAAGAACCTCTGGTGGAATCACCATGCCTGACCTAAAGCTTTACTACAGAGCAATTGTGATAAAAACTGCATGGTACTGGTATAGTTACATACAAGTAGACCACTGGAATAGAATTGAAGACCCAGAAATGAACCCACACACCTATGGTCACTTGATCTTCGACAAGGGAGCTAAAACCATCCACTGGAAGTAAGACAGCATTTTCAACAAATGGTGCTGGCACAACTGGTTGTTATCCTGTAGAAGACTGCGAATCGATCCATTCCTATCTCCTTGTACTAAGGTCAAATCTAAGTGGATCAAGGAACTTCAAATAAAACCAGAGACACTGAAACTTATAGAGGAGAAATTGGGGAAAAGCCTCGAAGATATGGGCACAGGGGAAAAATTCCTGAATAGAACAGCAATGGCTTGTGCTGTAAGATCGACAATTGACAAATGGGACCTCATGAAACTGCAAAGCTTCTGCAAGGCAAAAGACACTGTCAACAAGACAAAAAGGCCACCAACAGATTGGGAAAGGATCTTTACCTATCTTAAATCAGATAGGGGACTAATATCCAATATATATAAAGAACTCAAGAAGGTGGACTCCAGAAAATCAAATAACCCCATTAAAAAATGGGGCTCAGAACTGAACAAAGAATTCTCACCTGAGGAATACCAAATGGCAGAGAAGCACCTGAAAAAATGTTCAACATCCTTAATCATCAGGGAAATGCAAATCAAAACAACCCTGAGATTCCACCTCAAACTTAGGATACCCAAGATATAAGATACAGTTTGCTAAACACATGAAACTCAAGAAGAATAAAGACTGAAGCGTGGACACTATGCCCCTCCTTAGAATTGGAAACAGAACACCCATGGAAGGAGTTACAGAGACAAAGTTTGGAGCTGTGACGAAAGGATGGACCATCTAGAGACTGCCATATCCAGAGATTCATCCCATTTTCAGCATCCAAACACTGACACCATTGCATTCACTAGCAAGATTTTGCTGAAAGGACCCAGATATAGCTGTCTCTTGTGAGACTATGCCGGGGCCTAGCAAACACAGAAGTGGATGCTCACAGTCAGCTAGTGAATGGATCACAGGGTCCCCAATGGAGGAGCTGGAGAAAGTACCCAAGGAGCTGAAGGGATCCCCAACCCTATGGGTGAAACAACATTATGAAATAACCAGTACCCCGGAGCTCTTGACTCTAGCTGCATATGTATCTAGTCGGCCATCACTGGAAAGAGAGGCCCATTGGACATGCAAACTTTATATGCCCCAGTACAGGGGAACGCCAGGGCCAAAAAAATGAGAATGGGTGGATAGGGAAGTAGGGGGAAGGGTATGGGGGACTTTTGGAATAGCATTGGAAATGTAATTGAGGAAAAGATGTAATAAAAATATAAATATAAATATATATATATGTATATATATATACATTTTACTCTCACATTAACAAAATTGACCACACTTATAAAAAAGGCTTAACCAAAATCAGTGAAGTATTGCTAATACATACTTGTCTTTGTTAGGGTTTCTACTGCTGTGATGAAACACCATGACCAAAAGGCAAGTTGAGGAGGAAAGGGATTATTCAGCTCACACTTCCATATTGCTATTCATCACCAAAGGAAGTCAGTGCAGGGAGACAAACACAGCGGGAATCTGGAGGCAGGAACTGATGCAGAGACCATGGAGCGGTGCTACTCACTAGACTGCTTTACATGGCGTGCTCAGAGTGCCTTCTTATGGAACCAAGAACCACCATTCCAGGGATGGCACCCCCACCATGGGCTTGGACCACCTCCATTGATCACCAAGTGAGAAAATGCCTTACAGCTGCATCTCCTGGAGGCATTTCCTCAACCGAGGCTCCCTCCTACATGATTACTATAGTTTATGTCAAGTTAATACAAAACTAGCGAATATACTACTATTCTTTTCAATATTAGCAAAACAAAATTAAAAGTCCTCATAAACTTACATAGAAAAAAAACTCTAGAGAGTCTGTAATCTTAAAGCAAAAATAAATCAGACAAAGTGGATTTCTGAATGATTCTTGAAAGAAAACAATCAATGTAATTCTAATAATACTTGAAAAAAATCAGTGGTAGCATTTTATGTTATCAAATTTTACCATATATAAGTAATGGCTAAAAGGATATTTATAACATCAGATGTGTGGAAAAGAAATATATTTGAAAACAAACCCAGTTGTCATTATAAGAATAAGAGAACATTCCCCTGAAGAAGGGAGATCTTTCTGAAAAGATAAAGAGGAGTTTGTAGAAAGAAAATAACATTTAGTTGTAGGAAATAATATAATGTTTATAAACCTCTATTGTCCTGGCGAATCTTGGTCATGAGCTTCATCATATCTAGAATCAAATATAACCTAAGGAGCTAGGCAGACAGGATGGGGTTTTCTTGACTGGATCAAGAAATGAATAAGAAAGCTATTGCTTTTTATCTGTTAACTCTCATTCTTGGTGTTAAGTGAATCTATCCTGTTGCTAAGACATTCCTTTCCTGGTGTTAGAACCTACTTCTTCAGGATTCCAATGTAGAGGGAAAACTTGAATGACTCTAGGAATTCCCCAGGTCTCCAACACCAGAGTTTACTCCTGAGATATTGAGTGTCTTGTACTGAACAACTACTGTATTCTCGGTCTTTCCACCAGGAGCCAGCCAATGTTGGACTACCCAGACCACAGGCTGTAAGCCAGTCTGATAAATCTAATAAACTCTGAGTACATATACTCCTATTGTGGCTTGAAAGCGAACTACACCCTCATTTGGCTCATGTGCTTGAACACTTGGATCTCAATGGTGGTGCCAACTGGAATGTCTATGGAAGACTGCAGTCAAGAAGTATTCTCCTAGTTCTGAGAAGGGATTGATTAGCTTCCATCCCCAAATGGGACACTTCAACCCTCCAGGGCTCAAGGACATTAAGGCCGAGACCTAGGCCATGGTAACAGTGTGAGAGCCAGAGCTGGAACTGAAGCTGGAGGGGAGTCCCAGGACAGCACAGTTTCTACAACATAATTGTGGTGGGGATTATGTGAAAAACATGTGATAAACCTGCACAGAGCTGGACATTAAAACAAAGTGCACGAGGAAACAAATCCACATGCTCTTGCAGCAGGATATTGATCACCCTGCAGACCCTGAGATTGTGTACTGGAAAAATCTGGCTCTAGTTGTGGTGTGGCTCAGTCCTAGCACATGCCTTTAACCTAAGTGCTTTCTCTTTATTGTAAGAGGGAGTAAATAAAGTCAACCACAGGTCAAGAGACTGAGCAAGCAGCCAGTTGACAGAGAATGAACATAGGAAAACACCATAGAGAGTAAGAGGAAGATAGGAGAACAGATAGAGAGGCTCACAGGAAGTACAAAGGAAGGACATTGAGTTTGAAGTGTTTCTGAGACAGTGTGGAGGAGAACTGGCTCTCTCCTTCTGGAATGTCAGTTGAGGAAGGTCTACTGGGTGCTTGTTCTGCCTCTCTGAGATTTTTCATTACAGCATCTGGAACCTGGGTCTTCAGAGTTCATTTGGTAACATCAAATGATTGGGATTTTGCTTGAAAACAACATTCAATATTGTGCCAATTGTATAAGATGTTACTATTGAAAGAAGCTAAATGAAGGGTGCCATGTTTCTATGCAGGTTCTCCTAGGCTTACAATTATTTATAAAGAAAACCAAACAAACCTAGTAACTGTGGGAGAGAGACACAGAGACAGAGTCAGAGACAGAGAACACTAGTTGATTGGCAAAGTGCTTACTGTGCAAACATGAAGACCTAAATTCAATCCCCAAGATTCATATAACAAGCTGGGTAGGGAACCAATCTGTGTAATCGCAGCACCGTGGCAGCAGAGACCAAAGAATCCCTGATCCTTGCTGCCTAGCTATCTAGCCAATCGGAGAACTCAAGTTTCAGTGAGGGACTCTGTCTCACAGGAATAAAGGTGGGCTGGAGAGACACTTCAGGGTTATAACACTTGCTGCTCTTGCAGAGGAATCACCCCTAACTTCAGTTCTACGGCATCCAACATCCTTTTCTCAATTCTAGAAGCAAACATGTATCCGTGTAGAAAACATTCGCACAAACAAACTGTTTAAAAAAAATAAATAAAGTTGTAGCATGATTGCAGAAGACAACCAATGTTAATCTAGTAATAGATTGGTTAAAAAACATACAAAATCTAATAATACCTATTTTTTTGTCAAAGATCTACACTCAGTGAGAGTATAAGCTTAATTGTCATTTTGGGAAGTGTCTTATACAGTCTCTGTAATCCATTAACTCTGCTCTTGGATACAGAAAGAGAAAACAAAACAAACAAAAACAATAAAACCTCCACAAACAAAAAACCTACAGAGATCCATGGAGAAGAACACTCATCACAGAGTTGTTTGTGGTTGTAAGAAGCTATATGTCCATCAGTAGGGGGACACCTAAATACATTTGAATTTATAAATTATCACTGTAAGTAGACAGCATTAAGAGAAATGAACTGTGGGGCTAGAGAGATGGCTCAGCCATTAAGAGCCTTAGCTGCTCTTGCAGAAGACCCAGGTTTGATCCTCTGCATCCTTATGACAGCTCACAATTAACTGCCTGTGACTCCAGCTTTCCAGTCCCAAAGCCTTCTTCTGGCTTCCAAGGCTACTGCACAGGTGGTACACATAGTTATATGCAGGTAAATACTCACATACTCATAAAGTTTTTTTAAAAGACAAAAATGAAGTAGATATGGTGTTAGACATTTTTAAAAGTAATACAGAGACTGAGGTTTATACCTGAGAAGAATTTATATCTGCAGCTCAGGCTTATATCTGTTGTAAACTTACAATTGTTGAATGACAGTTACTATTTTCTTCTCAATAATTAGGCAATATAAACACATAAATTGTTCTTACCTTGTAGGGAACATAGAAAGCCCCTACTGATTGTGCACTGCAGAAATGTGCACAGCCATGACAAAAACCAGGGTATTTGAAGCGCAGGCAATTAGCAGAGCTTGTCTCCATATGGGTCAGGCTCATAGCTGGCAAAATGGTCTTCCTCTGGTCTATGTGAGTGTTCACAGGTAATTAATTAATCACTGTGTGGAAAGCCTGGCAACTAAAGCAGCTTCCTCCTCTCTTGTTTACAGCCTGAGGCTGCTGACCTACAGAGATCTCCTAACCAGACTAGAAACCCTTCTTCTGTGTTGTGCATAACGAACAAGTCGGGTGCCAGGTTGGTACATTAGTAGATGTGACTCCATTTGAGTGTACAACCCACCCAACCCCTAGCTTCACCAAATGTGTTTTCCTTTCTTCATTCCTTCACCTCACTGTGAATCAGAATTCTAGATCCACTCCACATGGGTGACACTATGTACATACTTAAGGGCATGTATCAGAGGGGGTAACACTAGAAGGGTAATAATGAGAAGAAAAAGAAGATGCAGGGTTAAGTATCTAGTAAACAGAGATAGAGAGCGAAATTATTACTAACTTGTAGGAAATACTAAACTTTTTAAAGATATTTGATACTTACAGAACTCCTGGTACTAAAAATGGAATAGTCTTGGCTATTTATGTAGTACCTGTGGGGAAAAAAAGGCAGGATATGAATATTAATAGCAGTTTTTCCTTGACATATGAGAGACTCTACACATGATTAGGACATTCCCAGGCTTCCAAGAACTCTGCCCTCCCTGGGAAGTAAACCTAGAGCTAAAAAAAAAAAAAAAAAAAAGGTCAAAGATCGCTAGTAGCCATTAGTCTGGCAGGTCAGGACATGCTGAGTTCAGGAGACATTAAAATGACATGAGAAGTAAGTCCCCTTCCTTATTCATTTTGGTATTTGAAACAGGATCTCACTACATGGCCCTGACTAGACTGGCAATCACAATGTAGTCCAGGTTAGCCTCAAATTCCTGGCAAACCAATTGCCTCACCCCCGAGTGCTTGAATTTCAGACACCCATTTGTCATACTCGTTACATAAATTTGGTAGAACAAATGCCACTGGATATATTACGCTTGACTCTTTCACGTAATGAACTCAGCTAAAATTTAGAAAACCAAAGACTGGAGTTTCAGAAACCATTAGTTTTCATCTTAGCACATGAAAAATAAAACTCTTAAGTCCTTGTTCATGATCATTTTTACACTATTCATTATCAAGGATACCTTAATTTCAACATAACTCACCCATCTCAAGAGGAAATGTGGATGAGAAATATAACATAAGTCACTGTGTACTTGTAATTAATTAAACATTGTCAAGAAATTACAAAGTACAAGAAGGATAAAATTCACTTTCATAATATATTCAACCCCAAATGTAATTGCTGTAAAATAATGATCAGCAAGATATTTTTACATTCTTTTTAATAACTCCTTGAAATCTGATGTATCCATCTCAATTTGAAATGTATTTTTAAAAGCTCACAAGTAACACCTGTCAGTAATAAATCTCATGGCCTATGGCTTAGGCATGAAATAGGGGGAACATCCAGGGGGTAGAAAGAATTCTGGGATAGGAAGGCGAGGTGAGGCAGAGCGGAAGATTTGCCTGGGAAAATGTGATGAGATGGACACATAGCACCTGAGCACAGGTAACCAGACACATGGTAGAATGTAAATCAGAATAAATGGGTTAATCTAAGTTATGATCTAGTCAGAGAAGAGCCTAGCTATATGGACATGGTATCAGTAAATATATTTTGAGTCTGAGTCTTAGTTGTGGGAGCATGGGCCTGGGAGGTAGAACCAGACCTAACTTCTATATAAAACATCTTAATATTTTTCTGTCTTCCCATCTGTTTGATGATCTATTTCACATTTACCCTGCATATAAATTGCCATTGGAATATGTCCACTCTTAAACTTTTAAGTCAGACACAATAAGAAACTGGAGACAAGGGCTAATGCTTTAGAAGAAGTAGTTTTAGCAGTGGGACAGGATATAGCAAATATTAAGGTTAGGTTAGCTACTAAATGTCATGCTTCATTTCAATACTTTTGTGTCACGCCATTACCTTATAAGCAACCATTAATTGGGAAAAGACTAAGGCTCATTTGCAGGGAGTGTGGAAAGATACAGATATTTCACATTATATGGAGCAATTGAAGGCAGAAATTTCAGATATTAGCAGAAGTCATTTGGATACTTGGAACATTGATGAATTGGCCAGTGATTTAAAAAATAATCTTAGAGCATTGAATCTCTTGGATTGGGTTCAATATATAATCTTGCTTGCTATTATTATTGGCATTATTTCATTGATAATTGTTGTTTTTCAACTCATCTTTAGTGTTCTTCTGAGATCCCTAGCCATGAAGAGGTAGGATGTTCTGGAACTTTGTCTAAACATAAAAAGGGAGAAAATGCCACACCCACTCCAGTGGAGTCTCTGTGTCAAGTCCAAAAGCTTGCCCACGTTCCGGAGGCAAAAAGTTGCACGGAAACTGATCACCTGGAAGTTCTTTGGCATTCCCTAACACAGATGTGTTTCAGATTTGTCTCTGAGAGTTTTGCATGCTTACCTTTGGTATTGTTTTATTATAGGTTCCCCCAAGGAATGATCTGACAAATAGCTAAGTTAGATTGAACATTGCTTCCTGGCCTCCACCAGTATCCTAGTCAGTGTTGAGATGACCCTGGGCTTGGAATTTCATAAGGATGTTACTCATTCAGACGAAATGCCTCCAGTGTTGATAGTGAAAGACATGAGGCATTGAAGTTTGCTGGATAGGTGCTAGAAATCTCAGGGCTAGTTCAACAAAGTAAACTTAGAATTCTCATTAGATACATGAATGGCAGCCTACATTACATAATAGTAGAAAGAAAGTGGGTTGTTGTTTAAGGAGGAACTAGAGTATTGTATTATTCATGAAAAGGTTGGCAGAATGGAACTTCCCTGGGGTATGTTTTTCACTAGGCCCAGAGGAATAGCATAATTAGGTATTTCCTAAGGGAACCCTGTTGGTGTGTTAAACAATAGACTAGAATTGCACCTGGGTTTATTAGCCCTTTCACCTGTCTCCTGAGAATAGCTACCTGACTTTAGATAGGGCTGATCATATCTCAGTTGTAAACACTGCCTGGTTCCTTCTCGCTTTTATGTATGCATTTTTATGTTTTGTGTAAAGAGCCATTATGCATCTCGATGTACCTCGGCTGATGTATTGCCTAACTTCCTTGTTTTTCTTCTGTATTATAAGTCTGATGCTTGCTTTTGAGAAATTACATTCTGATACAGCACTCCCTTGTGTCTGTGTCTGTTTGTCATTCGCCAATTCCTTGACCACTTGATTACCGGGACCCTGAATTCTCCTGAGGGTTGAAGGACCGACTGAGTCCAGTGTGTGGCAATGAAGTTGCTGCAGGATGGTCTTATGCACTGTGTATTCAGATGCTCATGTCTGAACCCTGAGATCTGGTTGCAGTGACAACAGGGGCACGGCCATGATTATTAAAGAATCTCCTGTCTATGCTGTGTAAAGAATGCTCTCCAATTATCTGTGATTGGTTAGTAAACAGCTGATCAGCCAATGACTGGGCAGAGGAGATAGGAACATTGGAATTCTGATTCCCAGCCAGGGGGAGAGAAAGGGGAGAGGGACTGGCAGATGGAGAGGGAAGGAAGAGAAGAGAGAGAAGAAAGAGAGAAGAGAAAGGAAGCAATCTGCCATGAGGCAGGTGAGGTCCAGAAGTAGGTCACCATGAACAGGTGGCAAAGAGAGTTTGCCCTGAGGAGAGACAGACAGAACAGGAGTAGCCAAGGCCAGATTAAATGCAGGTAATGAAAGTGTGGTTGGGAAGTAGCCAGACTAGCATAGAGGGTTTAGATAAATGAATATCTGCCCAGGTATTGTTCTTAAGACATGTTGATTAAATCTAATAGATCTCTGTGTCTCATTACTTGGAAGCTAGGTCAGGGATTAGAAAAAACTAAAACACCTTTAAATTTTCTCCTACATAGGGGAAGTTGTTAGGATGCTATTATTTAATATTTTTATCAATATTACACAGACCTTAATAGTTCTCTGAAGTGTTCTTTCAAAAGACATTCACCATCAATAGAAATTTGCACCTTTTTATGGACATGTATAGATCAAAATAAGAAAACGCGTGCTTTTATATTGCACTGTAAACTAAATGAAAGAGATTTTCACCATAGGTTTTTACCACCAGTAACTGCAAACCATCTCTAACTTCCTATGGATTTAATATTAGATCCTTTACATTGTATTTGGAACTTTTAGGACAGAAGAAAAATACAACTGGCAGTTTTGGCATTTTAACTAACAGAGTTGAAGTATCCATGTAATTTGTGAATATGCTAGTGACTAAGTGACAGTGCTCCCTTTCATTGCGGATGTGCTGGTGGCTAAGTGACAGTGCTCCCTTTCCTTGTGAATGTGCTGGTGGCTAAGTGACAGTGCTCCCTTTCCTTGTGAATGTGCTGGTGGCTAAGTGACAGTGCTCCCTTTCCTTGTGGATGTGCTGGTGGCTAAGTGACAGTGCTCCCTTTCATTGCGGATGTGCTGGTGGCTAAGTGACAGTGCTCCCTTTCATTGCGGATGTGCTGGTGGCTAAGTGACAGTGCTCCCTTTCCTTGTGGATGTGCTGGTGGCTAAGTGACAGTGCTCCCTTTCATTGCGGATGTGCTGGTGGCTAAGTGACAGTGCTCCCTTTCATTGCGGATGTGCTGGTGGCTAAGTGACAGTGCTCCCTTTCCTTGTGGATGTGCTGGTGGCTAAGTGACAGTGCTCCCTTTCATTGCGGATGTGCTGGTGGCTAAGTGACAGTGCTCCCTTTCATTGCGGATGTGCTGGTGGCTAAGTGACAGTGCTCCCTTTCCTTGTGAATGTGCTGGTGGCTAAGTGACAGTGCTCCCTTTCCTTGTGAATGTGCTGGTGGCTAAGTGACAGTGCTCCCTTTCCTTGTGAATGTGCTGGTGGCTAAGTGACAGTGCTCCCTTTCATTGTGGATGTGCTGGTGGCTAAGTGACAGTGCTCCCTTTCCTTGTGGATGTGCTGGTGGCTAAGTGACAGTGCTCCCTTTCATTGCGGATGTGCTGGTGGCTAAGTGACAGTGCTCCCTTTCCTTGTGAATGTGCTGGTGGCTAAGTGACAGTGCTCCCTTTCCTTGTGGATGTGCTGGTGGCTAAGTGACAGTGCTCCCTTTCATTGCGGATGTGCTGGTGGCTAAGTGACAGTGCTCCCTTTCCTTGTGGATGTGCTGGTGGCTAAGTGACAGTGCTCCCTTTCCTTGTGGATGTGCTGGTGGCTAAGTGACAGTGCTCCCTTTCCTTGTGAATGTGCTGGTGGCTAAGTGACAGTGCTCCCTTTCCTTGTGAATGTGCTGGTGGCTAAGTGACAGTGCTCCCTTTCTTTGTGGATGTGCTGGTGGCTAAGTGACAGTGCTCCCTTTCCTTGTGAATGTGCTGGTGGCTAAGTGACAGTGCTCCCTTTCATTGCGGATGTGCTGGTGGCTAAGTGACAGTGCTCCCTTTCATTGCGGATGTGCTGGTGGCTAAGTGACAGTGCTCCCTTTCCTTGTGAATGTGCTGGTGGCTAAGTGACAGTGCTCCCTTTCCTTGTGGATGTGCTGGTGGCTAAGTGACAGTGCTCCCTTTCCTTGTGAATGTGCTGGTGGCTAAGTGACAGTGCTCCCTTTCCTTGTGAATGTGCTGGTGGCTAAGTGACAGTGCTCCCTTTCATTGCGGATGTGCTGGTGGCTAAGTGACAGTGCTCCCTTTCCTTGTGAATGTGCTGGTGGCTAAGTGACAGTGCTCCCTTTCCTTGTGGATGTGCTGGTGGCTAAGTGACAGTGCTCCCTTTCCTTGTGGATGTGCTGGTGGCTAAGTGACAGTGCTCCCTTTCCTTGTGAATGTGCTGGTGGCTAAGTGACAGTGCTCCCTTTCATTGCGGATGTGCTGGTGGCTAAGTGACAGTGCTCCCTTTCATTGCGGATGTGCTGGTGGCTAAGTGACAGTGCTCCCTTTCCTTGTGAATGTGCTGGTGGCTAAGTGACAGTGCTCCCTTTCCTTGTGAATGTGCTGGTGGCTAAGTGACAGTGCTCCCTTTCATTGCGGATGTGCTGGTGGCTAAGTGACAGTGCTCCCTTTCATTGTGGATGTGCTGGTGGCTAAGTGACAGTGCTCCCTTTCATTGCGGATGTGCTGGTGGCTAAGTGACAGTGCTCCCTTTCATTGTGGATGTGCTGGTGGCTAAGTGACAATGCTCCCTTTCCTTGTGATTTTGCTGGTTACCTGATCCTCTATCAGCTTCACCTCACCTGGGGCTGGCATCAGGGAATGGGGTCAAGGGATTCTATAAAAGTTGCCTGCACTTACTAATCTAGACTGCTCTGTTAACGATAATGCCTTCTCCTTCCTGCTTCCTTCTTTGTGTCAATTACTTAATGTGTTATTGTCAGAAATGGATCTCAGGAGACTTATACATGTGGGATATACAGATGGGTTATAGCCCTGACTTTGATTTCTAGTCCTGGGCCCCTCTAAAAAGTGAAAGAGCATTAATGGACGAACTTTAACCTTTCCTTCATCTCTTAATAGAAAACTCCCTTCCTAGTTTCATGGTCCCCCCCCCCCAAATTTCTACAATTTATGGATTATGCCTTTTGGGTGAATCATTTTATCTCAAACTCTATGCCTATTTATGTACAAACTGAGAAAACATTTTGGAGACTAAAATCATCCTACTTATAACAGGTTCGACTCCACACACCTGCTGGAAAACTAGAGGAAACGTACTCTTTTGAAGCACTCTCAGAATATTTATAAAAGTTCATCACTTAGTTGCTCAACACACGCACTAACATATTTCCAAGAACAGACATCATGTGGACACACTCTGTGGATATGTACCCCGGTTAAGAAGTTATTACAAGGCCAGGCATGGTGGCATATGCTCTTAGTCCCAACAATCAGGGGGCAGAGTCAGATGGATCTCTGTGGGTTCAAAGTCAGCCTGGTCTACAGAGTGAGTTCTAGGTCAGCCAGCGATATGTAGAGACCCTGTCTGAAAAATGTATTATAAGAGAAGAAAGCAAAATCTCTATATGCTTGGGATTTAAAAACAAACTGCTGGATCTGGGGATGTTCACACACACCTGTGGAGCTGAGGCTGGAGAATCAGGAGGTCAAGCCCAGTCTAGCCTAAAGAGTGAGACCTTTTCTCAAAGGGCAAAGCAAAACCACCCCAAAACTTACTGATAAATAATTCAAGCACGATAGAGAATAACATAAGTTAAAACTACCAAAAAATAAATTTTGGAAGGATTTCATGTTACTTTTTGTGAGGTGTGATTGAACAATCCTATAAGGGGAACCCATTCTTTAGAGAATCCAATGAGGAAACTATTAGTTAAATATCTGAAGACCTTAGAGCTGAATGTGGTGGTAAATGCTTCTAATCCAGTGCTTAGGAGACTGCGGCAGGAGAATCAGTCTGTGCTAAATGGTGAGACTCTGTTTCAAAAACAGAGAAAATGGGAGAGAATGCCAGTGAGCTAGAGAGAGAATGTTATATCAGAAGAAGCCCATCAAGACAGAAGGGATTAAGCTGGGTTTTGGTGGTGCATGCCTTTAATCCCAGCACTTGGGAGGCAGAGGCAGGCAGATTTCTGAGTTTGAGGCCAGCCCGGTCTTCAGAGTGAATTCCAGGACGGCCAGCGTTATACAGAGAAACCCTGTCTTGAAAAACAAAATAAATAAATAAATAAATAAATAAATAAATAAATAAATAAATAAATATTTAAAATATACAAACAGAAAACAGAGGTACAAAGATGAGTATGGCAAGAAAGCTTATGACAAGATTGATTAAGATTTTTAAAAGACACACTAAATGATATTAAGCAAAAAGGCGTCATAGTTAGAGAATAAAGCAGATATTAAAAAGGTAGTCACTGGGCCAGTGAGCTGGCTGTCTTAGTGAGGGTTTCCTTATGCTGTGTAGACACCATGACCACGGCTACTCTTGTAAAGGAAAACACTTAATTAGGGCTGGCTTACAGTTAAGAGGTTTAGTCCATTGTCATCATGGTGGGAAGCATGGTGGCATGCAGGCAGACATGGTGCTGGAGAGGAAGCTTAGAGTTCTACATATGGATCCTCAGGGAGCAGGAAGATAGTTCAACAAGGTCACACCCACTCCAACAAGGCCACACCAACCAATGCCACTACCTATGGGGGCCATTTTCTTTCAAACCATCACAATAGCTGAGCAGGTTGAAAGAGCTTGCTGTGTAATCCTGAAAACTCAGGTTTGGTCTCTAGAATCCATGTGAAAAGCAGGTCCAGTGCCTCTAGTCTACAATCCCATACTGTTATGTAAGACAGGAGGCAGAGACAGAATAAGCTGGAATGCTCTAGTCATAAAATAGTGACACAGTAACAAGATGGATCTTGCCGAGGCTGGAGTGGGCTATAGAGTGAGATGTTGTTTCAAAGAACAAACTATACATACATACATACATACATGCATACATACATACATACATACATGCATACATGCATACATGCATGCATACATACATACATACAAACAAATGTGTGTGTATACATGCATGTGTGTGTAAGGGTCCATGATTCACAGAAGAATGATACCCCAGACTCAAATAGTATATAAACTCAATAAACTCAATGAATGTTTGATTCTGCGTGGATCTCCTATTATCAAGATCCCATTGTCAAGACCAGAAGGAGAGCTCACAGGGCAGAGTTAAAGCACATTAGGGGAGTTTGGGGTAGGTGACCATTATCTTGCTCCACCTCTAGGGACATTCCAAAACCATTATTTGAGTGTGGGACCTGAAAACTGTTGTTGGAAAGGTCTGCAAAGTGTTTCTAAGGAAGTCTGGAAACTTCTGTTGACCCATTGTCCATGCCTCAGGCCAGGTGGCTGGGCAGCTTCTGAGGCCTGGAATTGCCCAGTTCTTAGAAGCAGAGATTTAGGCCTGAACTGACAATTTGAAGTCAGTCATGGGATCAGCCTAGCTTTCTCTTATGTATGTATATATGTTTGTATGTATGTATGTATGTATGTATGTATGTATATATTATATATACACATATATGTATATATACATACATGTATTCATACATGTGTATGTATATATGCATATATATGTGCCCATATAAGTATATATATGCACATATATGTGGCCTGAATTATATAATAGCTTCCAAAAAGTACATCTTATCAAAACTGACTCAAGAAGAAAGAAAAAGCCTAAAAATTTGTATAGCTCCCAGAGGATACAAAATCTCATCTGAAACAGTGGACTCGGGGGCTGAAGAGTGCTACTAAACTTTCAAGCAACAAATTAATCCAATCTGAGGTAAGCACTTTCAAAAAACTGGAAAAGAGCTAACATTTTGTGGATGGTTTTTGTATGTCTAGTGTTACACTAATAACAAAGCCTTAACACACAGAGCATGTCAGTACTTGCCTTTCATTCCAGCACTTGAGAGGCAGACACAGACATTTCTGTGAGTTTGAGACCATATTCTGATACTCATAGCAAGTTCCAGATCAACTACATAGTGAAACCTTGCCAAAAAAAGAAAGAAAGAAAGAAAGAAAGAAAGAAAGAAAGAAAGAAAGAAAGAAAGAAAGAAGGAAAGAAAGAAAGAAAGAAAGAAAATGAAAGACCAAGAGAAAGAAAAAGAAGGTAGTGGGTTGGCTGGAGAGATGGATTAGTGATTAAAGTTATATATTGATCTTAATATTGTTCTTACAGAGAACTGGAATTCATTTCTCAGCACCAAAAGTGGGCAGCTAAAAACTGCCTGTAGCTGGGCGGTGGTGGTGCACCCTTGCAGCATGTAGTTTTTGCTACCCAACTTTAAGCTCTGAACAGACTGTGCTACCAGCCCCACCAAGGTTCTCTAGATCCCTGAATGAAACACACACACACACACACACACACACACACACACACACACACACACACATTAGTTTATCTTTGATATGCTTTAGCTTAATATCCAGGCTCTTCTAAGCCTTTCCCAGCTAGCCTGCCCTTCTCTTCACTCCCAGCTCAACACCTCTAACTCTTCCCTCACCTCAGTTGCTCAGTTACCTTTAATCTTAGCTCAATACCCTAGATCTGCCCTCAGTCTCAACTTAACTATGTTTCTGATGTCCCAGCTGCTACCCTAGGCTCACTTGGCAGATGGCTGCTCCACCCAAGACCTCACATGACTGATGGCTCCTTCTTTCCCCCCTCTCCACAAGCACGGTGAATACTTTTCTCCTCCAGTGTCTGCTAGCCCACCTGCAGAGAAAACTGGAAGTCCCACCTATGCGTATTCTGCCCAGTTCTTTGGCTGCGAGCATCTTTATTGATCAGTCAAGACCCAATTGGGAAATAGAACCTTAAGTGTTCACCTAAAGATTCCTGGTCAAAACATCAGAACCACTCCCTAAATACCCCTTTATGTCTCAGCACTCACGAGGCAGAGACAGCCAGGTCTATAGAGTGAGTTGCAGGGCAGCCAGGACTACACTGAGAAATCCTGTCTCAAAATCAAACAAACAAACAAACAGTAAACCAAAACAAAAATTGTAATTTCAGCTCCCGGAGATCTGACACCTCTAGCCTTTGGATACTGTACTCATATGCACAAGTGTCATGTCCCTACACATATACAACACATATAATAACACAAATAAATGTCTCTTGTAAAAACCAAACTGAGCAGAAAAAATCCAAAGCCCAAATACATAGATACAAATATCCTCAAGTAAATATTTGAAGATTGAAGTCAAATAGGCAGGAACACAAACAAACCATAACAAGCTGGATTTATACTAAGTAATTGTTAATTAGGAAAATCTATAGATAAAACACACCACAAATATAAAAAGAATAAATCATATAAATATTTCAAGACATGGAGAAAATGACAGACTTTTGTGTGACTTCATAACTTAATAGGGCCTTTAATGCAAGAGACTGCCTACCCAGTGACAGGACACCTATCCTACACTTAGTAGAGATAATTGCTCAACTAGGAAACATGAGTTACAATTCCACCACAAATGCTGAGTAAGAGAGATGCCACTTGGAGGTACTAGGAAATTCAATAATAAAAAGTAAAATAAAAATCATAGGAATTGAGAAAAGGGCTTGGGGCATAGCTCAGGTATAGAGCATGTGCTTAGTATGTAGCCCTGGGTTCAATCCTGAACTTAAAATACAGGGGGGTGGAGTGGGAGATATGGTGTTTAATATCATCAACTTGACAGTCAAGAATCACTGCATTAGACTCACAAAATATGTTATCTCCACTGTGAAAGAGAAAAAGGCTTACGAAGTTATCAGAGCCTTTGCTCTTTCTCACAGATCGCTCCACAATGGCTACTTATTTAATATTTAATTTAGTAATTTTAACATTTTTTAAAAAAAATGTGTAATGTGTCTTGTATTTCCACATACCACTTATATGCAATGTCTATGGAGGACAGAAGAGGGCAACAAATGTGCTGGCACAGGAGTTGCAGACTGTTGTAAGCCAGTGCTCTTAACTACTGAGCCATCTCTCCAGCCCCTATATTTCATTTTCAATTCAGACTTTATTCTTTAGCAGGTCTAACTATAATCTCAAGTTTGCTTTGACTTGTTGGCCCCTGGAATGCTGGGACTCACATGCACTAATTCACATAATACATTCCTTGGGAAAAAGAACCCCGCTCTCCTTGTAAAGAAAACTTGAAAGTTATTTGATCTTTTCTTTTCTTTTCTTTTTTTATATAGGGTTTCTCTGTGTAGCTCTGGCTATCCTGGAACTCTCTCTGTAGACCAGGCTGGACATGAACTCAAAGATCCTCCCAAGTGCTAGGATTAAAGGCATATGCCACCACAAGCCTGGCTCAATTGTTTGAATCCTTGTTGGCTGTTTTAAAGGGTAATGGGGGAGGGGGGATAATTCTTTTTCTATTATTTATTTATTTATTTATTCATTCATTTTATGTATGAATATACCATTGCTCTCTTCAGACACACAAGAGGCATTAGATCCCATTACAGATGGTTGCAAGCCACCATGTGGTTGCTGGGAATTGAACTCTGGTCCTCTGGAAGAGCAGTCAGTGCTCTTAACTGCTGAGCCATCTCTCCAGCCCCTAATTCTTATTTTTATGTAGCATACTTGAAGAATGTAATTTTCTAGTTTATGATACCTTTTTTTTTTTTGAGAAAGGGTTTCTCTGTAGTTTCTCCTTAGAGCTCACTCTATAGACCATGATGGCCTCAAACTCAGAGAGATCTGCCTGCCTCTGCTTCCGGAGTGCTGGGATTAAAGGCATGAGCCATCACCATCTGGCTTAAGGTGCATTTTAACCCATGTGAAATCTAAAATATTTTGATATCCCTTTCGAGGTAGTGATTACTGACTGAATACTGAACCATCATACCTGCTTTAAGGATCTCTCAGAACTTCATAATATAGTCAGTATCTAAATCAATACTCCATATGGAAATTAATCTCTTTACATTTATACAGTATTTTAGGAAAAAACAAAAGCAAAACTCTGCTTCAACTTCTCAAGTCAGAAGCAATGTGTCCTTCCCTAGCCATCTCTGGTTCTACTTTGGGGAGGAACAGGATCCAGGTACAGGTACAGTAGGAACTTAGGAATTCATCTGGGAAGGGAAAGCTGGGCTTCAAAACCCAGCAGCAAACGGAAAAGAAAAAGATTAGTGTATGGTGGGATATGCTCAAAACAAATACATTACTTTCATTCATATATATATATATATATATATATATATATATATATATATATAGTTATCATCCATCTGTCTGCTGCCCCACCCCACCCCTTCTAATTTTCTTTTAAATGATCTAAGGCAGCAGCAAGAAGGTGCCACCGCCCTTCTGCAGAACAGCTTTTCAGAGGGCTGACTCATCTCTAAAGGCTCCAGAGAGAACTCAGGCCATCCACTGGGGAGATGGGGACCAAGCGGCGGGGCGGCGGGGGGGGGTGTCTTCAAGGCCAATTTCCAGGGATGCATCTTTCTACCTCCACAGAGCTGAGACACAGCAGCTCAGCCACAACAGCAGCGCTGCCACCACCTGCCGGGCTAACATGGCTCCAACTCCTCCTCTAAGCAACCACTTCTGCAAGGTCTGCAGGGCTAGCAAGCTCCCAGGCTTCCGTTGCCCTGCACTGGGCATGCTGGGCACGCGCAGGGACCAAGGGCTTAACTGCTCATGCGCGCGGGGAGTCTCCTGGCTTACCCTGAAAGCTAGCTACTGGGTGAATGCATGAACCCAATTTTCAGAACAAAAACTCAATCTTGAAAAATCCGAGGAGACCTATAAGAGATAATAATTATAATGATTACAAATGATTATCGTTTTGTTTTTCGATGCAATCTCCTGTAGCTCAGACTGGCCTCCAACTCTGTGTAGCCTAGGATGGCCTTGAACTCAGGAACTGGAGTATTAACCAAGAAAGGCTACTTACTGGCTTGCTCCCAGGGCTTGTTTCTTATACAGCTCAGGACCACCTGGCCAGGAATGGCACCAGCCACAGTGAGCTAGGCCCTCTCACATCAGTTGAGGAGATGCTTCAAAGACTGGCTCACAGCCGGGCGTGGTGGCGCACGCCTTTAATCCCAGCACTCGGGAGGCAGAGGCAGGCGGATTTCTGAGTTCGAGGTCAGCCTGGTCTACAGAGTGAGTTCCAGGACAGCCAGGGCTACACAGAGAAACCCTGTCTCGAAAAACCAAAAAAAAAAAAAAAAAAAAGACTTGCTCACAAGTTATGCAGTTACTTCCTCCATTGAGATTACCTCTTCCCAGTGCCTCTAGTTTGTGTCAAGTTGACAAAAGCTAACGAGGGCAGTTCCTATGAAACACTCAAGTAATTAATAAAATATTATATCTAATTTAAAAGATAGCACGAAATTACTTTTCTTGTTTTCATGGGGAAGAATGAACAGAAATGAATAGTCAAGGCTGTTCTTGCGATTAAAAAAGCCAAATACCAGGGATAGCATTTTTGCTGTCAAAGGCTTTGTAAACGTGGGATAAAATTGAGAACAAACTAAATTATCACCTAGCAATATGATTTCCATGTTGAGGGAAGCAACTGAATCTTCATTCTTTGTATGTCACTCTAAGAGGAAACACAGCTCAATGTTGCTAGCAGTGCAGGTACACTAAGTCAATTTAATTCGCAACTAAAGTTTAGTATTAGGGAAAGTGTGGGCTGGTGTCTTATCCACTGAATTCCATCTCTGAAGAGACTGTCTTGGAATGTGCTAATCCCAACGATGGGAGGAGAAAAACCACCCATCCAAATCAACGCAATCAATTTAATTAAAGCAGGCAACGAATTAAACAAATTTTTAATTTGTATACATTGCCTCCCCCCATCCGCAGTGGTGTTTGAGAGGTCAGTGTTGGACATTAGGAAGACAAGATTTCATAGAGCTCGGGTAAGGGGGTTACTGAATGGGGGATCTGGTGAACAAAACAGGTGGCTTTACCGGAGGAGAAAATAAGCATAATAAGTAATAAGTTAATCCTAAGGACCTCCAGGAACAAAGACGTGATTCTAAGGTGGGCAGAATCAGGTAGTCAGAGGGTTGTGAGACAGTTAGGTTTTGAAACAAAGACATGGTCGTTTACTGTAACATACAGTACAGAACCATTTGAAGTTAAGGTTACAGGTGGGGCCTATCCCTGTCTTTGAGAAGCACAGGTGTAACCATAAACAGGAATGAACTTACTTTGTCTTTAACTATAAGATGACTTTAAGAGGCTGGTGAGATAACACAATTGTTACAATCAGAGCAACTACCTATAACGGGATCTGGCGCCCTCTTCTGGCATGAAGGTATGCGAGCATAGCAGAGCACTCCTGTTTCTCCCATTAAAAAGAAGAAAGAAGCAGAAGCAGAAGCAGAAGGAGAGAAGAGAGAAGAAGGAGGAGGAGGAGGACGAGAAGGAGAAGGGGGAGAAGGGGGAGGAGGAGAAGGAGGAGAAGGAGAAGGAAGAAGAAGAAGAAGAAGAAGAAGAAGAAGAAGAAGAAGAAGAAGAAGAAGAAGAAGAAGAAGAAAAAGAAGAAGAAGAAAAAGAAGAAGAAGAAAAGAAAAAAAGTGGCATTTAAACCCAAGTGGAGGCAGGCTGGCTCATCATAGGTACATTGTGCAGGCTTAAGGTGGAGAAAGAAGTGCTGGTGGAGAGAAAACATGGATCAAAGGGATCCTGACACTGTCATACTTAAAATTTAAGGCATAGTTCATTAGCAATTTAACTGTCTCCTTTGTAGAGCTCAGAAACGTAAGTGCCAGCAGCTCTGGTTAAAATGACAGAAGGGAAGGCGGAAAGCCTTGAGCAGCTTCAGACAGGATAACACCATTACTTGGGAGGAAAGGCTGCAGAGGCATTCCTGCAAGGGTCAGAGTGTATTTACTTACCACCTGAGGTTGTTACAGGGCAGAAAGTAGATGGGAGGGTGCCTTAGTTAGGGTTTTACTGCTGTGAACAGACACCATGACAAAGCCAACTCTTGTAAGAACAACATTTAATTGGGGCTGGCTTACAGGTTGAGAGGTTCAGTTCATTATTAGGTCAGGAACCTGGCAGCATCCAAGCAGGCATGGTGCAGGAGGAGCTGAGAGTTCTACATCTTCATGTGAAGGCTGCTAGCAGAATACTTGCTTCCAGGCAGCTAGGATGAGGGTCTTAAAGCCCACACCCACAGTGACACACGTACTCTAACAGGGGTACATGCTCTAATAGTGCTACTCCCTGGACCGAGCATAAACAAACCATCACAATACACTCTCTAGCCCCCATAGGCTTGTTCAATCATGAGAGTCATGATTCTATGTTTAGGCCATACCTAAACATAGAATAATACAAAATACATGTATTCCAACTTCAAAGGTCCCCATAGTCTATAGCAGTCTCAATAATGTTAAAAGTCGAAATTTCAAAGTCTCTTCTGAGATTCATCCAATCACTTAATCCCCAAAGCAAGACAGGAAACCAGCTGGGCAAACTCCAAACTCTATATCTCCCTGTCTGATGTCCACGTGGTCTTCAGATCTCCAACTCCTTTTTCATCTTTGTTGACTGCAATATCTTCTTTCTCATGGGTGGGTTCCATTCTCTGTTAGCAGCTTTCCTCAGCAGATAGCCCACGGCTCTGGCATCTAGAACATCTTGGGTTCTCCATGTCAAATTCAATATTACAGCTCTTCTTGTTTCAATGTTTGGGATCCACACATGATCTTCTGGGCTCCTCCAAAGGGGTGGTATCACTTCTCCAGCTCTGCCTTCTGGAGCACTCTAAGAGCAAGTTGATCCCTGGTGTGGATTGACCAGGTGCAGTTTGTATTTTGATGCTAATTTCACTTCCCCCAAAGGGGCTGCCTTGAAAAGGGGGTGAATCAAGTACTCAGGTGACTTCATGTAAACCTCCCCATTTTAACTTGTAAAATAAAGGCAGAGACAGTGATTGGGCAGTGGAAGGGAAGAAAGAGCTGAAAGTTTTAGAGAGAGAGGGAGAGAGAAGGGGAGGTACCAAGGAGCATGGAAATGCATATGGCCTAAAAAAAAAATCCTCAAGTTGCAGGGGACTGCATAGATGGGGAATATAGTAGTGTAGTGGTAGAACCACCCAATCTATGCATGCAGCTTGTATTCATATTAATTGAGTTGTGTTTTTTTTATGCGGGACTTATTTGTGTTGGAGTTTTACCACAACAAATTGCTGCCCAATATATCTATTAGAACTCAACCAACCTGAAATAAAAGATCACTGTCCCCCGACACACCCCCATCTCCAAATACACAGTTGGGAAAGCTATGTAGGCTGCAGCAGTATGTGGTTTGAAAGCTGACTGGGTCTGAGGGGCCTACAGAGAACTGCAGAGAGGCTCCTTCCCCTCATCCCCCAGGCAGAGAGCTACAGCCAGGGGCAGCTCCCCAGCAGGGCAGGACAGGAGACCCTTGAGCACAACTGTTAGCAAGGTAGCTTTTGGGCAGACACAATGAACTGACCAGGGCATCTATGCCTGAGAGAGCCTTTCTGTGTTTATTTCCCTGTATACCCACTAGTCTATACAGGACTTGGACAGCCAGATTGGATCTCCCAACTTCTTGCTTGTGCTGCAGGCTGCCTGAGATTAGCACACAAGCACAGGCAGCCAGCTGCAACCCAAACAGAAGCATAGAAGCCAAGGGTCTTTCTACTGTCAGCTCCTCCCAGTGAATAAAAGAATCAGAGGAGACTACAGTGGTCTGAATCAAACATCAGAGGGAGACAAAGGTACAGAGGGCTCCAGATCAGGTAATACATTGATAATAAAGAGAGATATATAACTTTTTGATACTTAAAGATAAGAAACACAATAAATACCTTTTGGGCTTTATGGGATGATATTTTGAATGGTTTGACAGGGATGGATTTAAAGGAAATAGACACCTTGTCATTTACTCGTCTTGTTGTATGTGTTTTTCTCTAGCCACGTTCAGCTGCTGAAGCATGGAGCAGATAGAGGTGTTTGAATTAGAGCAGCTACAAGTGTAGCAGAGAGTGACTGATGCAAGGCTGTGGAATCTAACCCCACTCCATGGGCAAGTGTGAAGGAGTATTTCAAGGAACTAACTCTTAAGACTGTGGGGACCAGCAAATCTGGGACAATATTTATTCTACTGATTTTCTATGTCTTCTCAAAAGACAGAGCCCTAGATAAAAAAATCCTTGCCTTAGAAAAGAGATTACAGGTAACACTAGAACTGAAGGCACAGGATTTTATAGCTCAAAATAAGCAACAGAAAGTGGACAATAAATGTTGGAGACAGAAGCTGGAAGAGATGCTAGAACAGAAATTTCTGAAGTTCATAGATGAGTCTGAACAACAGAGAGATAACAGAGAGACTTGGCAATGCAGCCTAGAAGGACTACTAGAACTAAAGTTTCAGGATTTTATAGGTCAAAATAAGCAACAGAAACAGGAGAATGAAGGTTGGAGACAGGAGCTGGAAGAGATGCTAGAAAAAAGGATTGGACAATCTACAGATCAGACTGAACAGCAAGAAAATAGAGATAAAATTTGGAAGCAGAGTCTAGAGGATAATTTACTAAAGCTAGCAAATCAAAATAAGGCAGAGGCTGCAATATCAAAATTACAACATAAAAAGAAGCTAAGATTATGGAAGCAGGGTTTAGAACACAAGATACAGGAAGTGAGAAAGCAGCATGGACAACAAAAAGAGAAATTTAAGACATGGCAACGTGGCCTAGAGAAAACACTAGAATTGAAGACAGAGGAAATTATAGATCAGAATAAGAAATAGAAAGATGAAAGTAAAGGAAGGAGACAGGAACTGGAAAGGATAATAGAACCTAGAACCTGCCGCACATTTACAAGGGTTCTTGTGATGGAGAGATAAGGTGAGGGAGATAGTATGACAAAATAGAGCCAGAGATAGAGAGATTTCCACAGATCCGCTACTTGGTGAAGGTCACTTTGCTGATGAAGAAACTTTGGCATTGTGTCAATTGTCAGCCTTAAAGGCCTGGGACAAAGTCACAGAATCAGGGAAGAGACTTGAACCATTTACTCAAGTCATGCAAGTTCCAAAAGAAACCTTCCCTGACTTTTTGAAAAGCCTAGCCTCAGATGTGGAAAGGAGTGTATCAGATTCAGCAGCAAGAAAGGCAATAATTGAGTCTTTAGCCTTTGAAAATGCAAATGCTGTATGCAAGGAAATAATCAGATCACTCCTCAGATGCAAGGTCAGCATCAATAGATGAGTGGGTTAGACATACAGCTGATACTGGATCTTGCTCACCTGATATGACTGTAATAAGAGAAGCTGCCACTAGACACCTAGAGATGACCCAAGATTTCAAATGTTTTAATTGTGGTGAGCAGGATCATCGCAGAAATGACTGCAGGAAAAAACAAAGTAATGTCAAAGGAGGGTCTATGTCTTCTGGAATATGTCAAAGATGTGGCAAAAGCTGGCATTTGACTAGGGAATGTAGACAAATGGGGCAACACCCTGCCAAAAAACTCCCTGAGGGACCTCTCACAGGCCCCAGTGTCAGGCAGGGAGAGTTCTCCTCCTCAGGACAAACATCACTGCTTCAAAAACAGATGTTGTGAGGCCAGATAACAAGGCTGAGGCAAGTTTTATAGACAATTCAAAACCTAAAAGAGAGACCAAAACGAATATTTTGGCAAACTTCTATACAGGATCAAAGGTCAAAACAAAGAATACTAATAAACCATATTAAGATTGAAGGAATGGTCGACACTGGAGCAGATGTCATCATTATCTCTCCAAAATCTTGACCTGCAAGTTGGTCACTTCAAGAAGTAGACATCCAATTTCAAGGAATTGCAATTTTATCCCAAATAAAGCAAAGTACCAGATGGCTTAAATGTACAGGACCAGAAGGTCAGGAAGGAAAGTTGAGGCCATACATAGCTGATATATTCATTAACATATGGGGAAGAGATCTGTTATAGCAGTGGAAAATCCAAATTAATATCCTCTCAGTTTCAGTGTCTGGCCAAGAAACTGCTCAGGCTCCTAATAAAAATTTTAAATTAGTTAGGGAACACTATCAAAGGCAGTTACACACTGTCCAAGCTGTCCATAAACAAGACACAGCAGAGGCTGACAATTTACCCCAAGGAGCCACTGCTGCCAGACACCAACTGCCTTGCCACTAAGGTGGTTGACTGACCAACCCATTTGGATTGATCAACAGTCTATGACAAAAGAAAAACTACAGGCATTAGAATAGCTAGTCCAGGAGCAGCTGGAGGCTCAGCATATAGAGGAGTCTACCACCCCTTGGAATTCTCCAGTATTTGTCATTAAAAAGAAAATCTGGCAAATGGAGGATGTTGACAGATCTCCGAGCAATTGATAAGGTTATTCAGCCAATTGGATCCTTGCATCCTGGCTATCATAATGATTGATCTAAAAGATTTTTCCCCAATTCATCTATATAAATGTGATAAGGAAAGGCTTGCTTTTTCAGTACCTACCTTCAAGAGAGATCACCCAATAAAAAGATATCATTGGAAAGTCCTACCACAAGGAATGTTAAATAGCCCTACCTTATGTGAATATTTTGTATAACAGCCATTGGAGATGATTCACAAACAATTTCCCCAATCCATTATTTATCATTATATGGATAACATCCTATTGGCTGATCCAACTATAAATATACTGGAAAGAATGTTTGATGAAGTCAAACAAACAACAAAACAAAAACAAAAACCCTTGTCTTGCTGGGAATTACAAATCGCCCCTGAAAAATTCCAAAAGGGGATTCTATTAATTATCTAAGGCATAAAATAAGTCTGCAAAATGTTAGGCCATAAAAGGTGCAAATCAAAAGAAACCAATTAAGGACCCTTAATGATTTTCAGAAGCTACTGGAAGATGTTAACTGGCTGTGGCCTGCTATTGTCCTGGCTAGCTAAGAGCTAAGCAATTTATTTCAAACCTTACAAGGTAATAAAGATTTAAATAACCCAAGGAAATATCAGCCAAAGCTGAGGAGTTAGCTATCATAGAAAGGAAATTGCAAGATACAAATCTACATCATATTGATCCAAACATGGCATGCATCTTAGTCATCTTACCTCCTATGCATTCCCCTACAGGAATTCTCATGCAGAGGGAAGATTATATCTTAGAATGGATATTTTTAGCATATAAACAGAGTAAGAAACTAAAAACCTACATTGAAAAGTTCTCTGAATTGATACTTAAAGGAAAAATGAGACTTCAACAATTAGTCAGAATGGATCCAGCTGAAATTGTGGTACCTTTTACTAATGCAGAAATTGCCTCGTTAGGTGCACAATATGAGCATTGGCAAAAAGCATGCATTAATTTCTTGGGAGAAATTAACAACGGATACCCTAAAAGCAACTGGCTTCAGTTCATAAAAAGAACTAATTGGATTCTCGTGTAATAAAGGGAACTCTAATATCTGGAGCCCCTACATTTTACACTGATGCCAGTAAATCAGGAAATGCAGGATATAAATCAGAAGAAGGTAGCTGAGAGTCCCTGTAAGTCAGTTCAAAACTCTCAATTATATGTAATACTCATGGTGTTGTCAGATTTTCAAGAGTCTCTTAATATAGTAACTGGCTTTCAATATGCAGAAAGTGTTGTTTTATACATAGAGACTGTTGATCTTATTCAGGATGATTCTGAATTGACTTCACTATTTATTCAGCTACAACAAATGATCAGAAATAGGAGTTATTTACGATATAACTCAAGCAGAACTGCCACAGGCCATCTGGTGCAAGGTAATAATTAAATTGACTATCTATTGGTAGAAAGTGTACTAGAGGCTTCTGAATTTCATATAAAGCACCATGTTAACAGCAAAGGTTTAAAAAAATAAATTTCTATCACTTGGCAACAAGCCAAGGAAATTGTGTGGCAATGTCCTACTTGCTCATTGTATAACCAAACTCCATAACCTACTAACCCCAAGGGGACCCAAAGAAATGATATTTGGCAAATGGATGTCTTCCATTTTACAGAGTTTGGTAATCTGAAATATGTGCATCATACTATAGACGCATATTCAGGATTTCAATGGGCAGCTGCCTTACTGTGAGAAAAGGCTGATTCTGTCATTACACATTTGTTAGAAATTATGGCCATTATGGGAATACCCACACAAATTAAAATGGACAAGGTTCTGGCATATATCTCTAAAAAGATCAAGCAGTTTTTTGCACCATTATAATATAAAACATGTTACAGGCACAGCACATAATCCTACAGGACAAGCGATTGTGAAGAGATCTAATCGAACCTTAAAGGAGATGCTTAACAGGCAAAGGGGGGCAACAAAAACCCCAAAGATAGATTACATAGTACTTTATCAACCTTAAACTTTTAAAAATGCCAATGAACCAAACACCACAGCTGCTAAAAGACATTGGCTTGTGGAAAAAACTACTGTACTCAACCAGCCTGTTTATATTAAGGATATTCTGCCATCAGAATGGAAAATGGGAAATGTGTTATGCTAGGGGAGGGGCTATGCCTATGTTTCCACAGGAAAACAAAATCTGTGGGTTCCTTCCAAGTTGATAAAAAAATCAGACATGACAAAGGGAGACCTCCTGAAGACCTTGGCAATAGAGAAGAAAAGGGGGACTAGCACCATCAACAAAATAGGCAATATATGTATGGTGATATTTATGTCTCTGTATATGGAGACAGCTCTGGAACCAGCTGAGACTAAAATGTCTATACACAGCCAATAACACTTATTGGGCACAAATTTTTCATGACTTATTGCATAGCATCCTTTAAAATGGCATGTATATATAGCTATATTGCAGTTTATTATATGGTCAAACTAACCTTTGAAGAAAGGCAGTCGTTTTTCTTTATTGTCTTCATTAACGAATCTGTGCACCCTGCACACTCCATGTGAATGTCTTTACAGGAATATACGTTGCTTATAAGTTTTGTATACTGCAGGATGAAAGAAGAGAAAGCTCCAAAAAGATTCACTCTCCGGGATACTGAGATTCTGGGACCTTTCCTTCCAGCTCCTTGTTCAATTCTACCTCAACTACATCGAAGCTGCTTCTTTTAAAGACTTGCTTCCAGAACTTTCCAGAACAGCTAGCTTGCCTATCCAGCCTTTCCGATTGTCATGGCCAGGATGTCATGTAAGCAGTGAACTTTCTCAGGACACAGTTACTGGAAGGCAAATGTTCCTCTCCTCAAACCCCTTATCCCATACCTCTTCCCCCTCCCCACCTCTATGAGACTGCTCCTCCACCCACCCACTCCCACCTCACCACCCTAGCATCCCCTCAAGCCAAGGCACCAATCCTCCACAGGACCAAGGGCCTCCCCTCCCACTGATGCCAGATAAGGCAATTCTCTGCTGCATAGGCAACTGGAGTCATAGGTCTCTCTGTGTGTAATCTTTGGTTGGTGATTTAGTCCCTGGAAGCTCTGGAGGGTCCGGTTAGTTGATATTTTGTTCCTCCTATGGAGTTGCTATCCCTTTCATCTCCTTCAGTCCTTCCCCTAACTCCTCTATTGGGGTTACCATACTCAGTCCGATGGTTGGCTGTGGGTATCTGCATCTGTATTGATCAGGCTCTGGCAGAGCTTCTCAGGGGACAGTTATACCAAGCTCCTGTCAGTAAGCGCTTCTTTCCATCAGCAATAGTGACTGGGTTTGGTGTCTGCAGATGGGATGGATCCCTAGGTGGGGCAGTCTCTGGATGGCCTTTCCTTCAGTCTCTGCTCCATTCTTTGTCACTGAATTTCCTTTAGACAGGAACAATTCTGGGTTAAAATTTTTGAGATGGGTGGGTGGTCCTATCTCTTAAACCGGGAGCCATGCCTAACCTCTGGATATGGTCTCTACAGGTTCTCTCTCCCTTTTGTTGGGTATTTTGGCTAATGTCATCCCCGTTGTGTCCTCGGAACTACTTGCTTCCCTGGCATCTGAGACTTCCTAGTGGTTACTGGCAGTTCCCCATCCCCCACTGCTACATACCTCCATTCAATTTCCTGACCCTCTGTATTTCTCCCCTGTCTCCTTCCATACCTGATCCTGTTCCCCCTTTTCCCTCCCTTCTTCTCTCTCTCCCAGGTCCCTTGCTCCCTCTACCGCCTGTGATTATTTTGTTCCCCCTTCTAAGTAGGACTGAAGCATTCACATTTTGATCTTCCTTCTTCTTGAACTTCATATGGTCTGTGAGTTGTATTGTGGGTATTCCAAGCATTAGGGCTAGTATCCGCTTATCAGTGAGTACATACCATGTGTGTTCTTTTGTGACTGGGTTACCTCACACAGAATATTTTCTAGTCCTATCCATTTGCCTGCGAATTTCATGAAGTCATTGTTTTTTAATAGCTGTGTAGTACTCCATTGTGTAAATGAACCACATTTCCTATATCATTTCCTCTGTTGAGAGACATCTGGGTTGTTTCCAGCTTCTGGCTATTATAAATAAGCCTTATTATAAATAAGCCTTATTCTAAATAAGGCTGCTATGTGCATGGTGAAACATGTGTCCTTTTTATATGTTGGAGCATCTTTTGGGTATATGCCCAGTAGTGGTATAGCTGGGTCCTGAGGTAGAACTATTTCCAATTTTCTGAGGAACTGCCTAACTGTCTTCCAGAGTGGTTGTACCAGCTTGCAATCCCACCAGCAATGGAGGAGTGTTCCTCTTTCTCTGCATCCTCACCAGTTGCTGCTGTCATTTGAGTTTTTGATCTTAGTTATTTTGACTGGTGTGAGATGGAATCTCAGGGTCGTTTTGATTTGCATTTCCCTAATGACTAAGGATGTTGAACATTTCTTTAGGTGCTTCTCAGCCATTTGAGATTCCTCAGTTGAAAATTCTTTGTTTAGCTCTGTACCCCATTTTTTAATATGGTTACTTGGTTCTCTGGAGTCTAACTTCTTGAGTTCTTTGTATATATTGGATATTAGCTCTCTATCGGATATAGGGTTGATAAAGATCTTTTCCCAATCTGTTGGTTGCTGTTTTGTCCTATTGACAGTGTTCTTTGCCTTATAAAAGCTTTTCAATTTTATGAGATCCCATTTGTCAATAGTTGATCTTAGAACTTGAGCCACTGGTGTTCTGTTCAGGAAAATTTCCCCTGTTATGGGAAGATCTCACATGGTCATTAGTCTGCAGGATTAAAATAGTAAAAATGGCCATCTTACCAAAAACAATCTACAGATTCAATGGAATTCCCATCAAAATTCCAACTCAAGTCTTCACAAAGATAGAAAGAGCGATTCTCAAATTTATCTAGAATAACCAAAAAACCAAGATATCAAAAACTACTCTCAACAATATGAGAACTTCTTGGGGAAATCACCATCCCTGACCTCAAACTGTACTATAGAGTAATAGTGATAAAATCCACATGGTATTGGTACAGAGACAGACAGATCAATGGAATAGAACTGAAGGCCTAGAAATAAACCCATATACTTATGGTCACCTTATCTGTGACAAAGAAGCCAAAACCATCCAGTGGAAAAAAAGACAGCAGTTTCAACAAATTGTGCTGGTTCAGGTGGTGGTTGGCATGTAGAAGAATGCAAATTGATCCATTCTTATCTTCTTGTACAAAGCTCAAGTCCAAATGGATCAAGGACCTCCACATAAAACCAGATATACTGAATCTAAAAGAAGAGAAAATAGGAAAGAGCCTCTAACACATTGATACTGGTCTCTTCTAAATCACAGCTAATTTCTTAGCTCCCATTTAACCAGCATCAATTGTCCCAGTAGTCTCTTCTACTTTTCACTCTAAAGCCAGAGCCACATGGCTGAAGCTGCTGGGTTCTGCCACTTGTAGGAACTGGAACATGGCCCCTTTACTGGCTGGTTTTGTGCCAACTTGACACAAGCTGGAGTTATCACAGAGAAAGGAGCTTCAGGTGAGGAAATGCCTCCATGAGATTCAGCTGTAAGGCATTTTCTCAATTAGTGATCAAGTGGGGAGGGCCCCTTGTGAGTAGTACCACCTCTGGGCTGGTAGTTTGGGGTTCTATAAGAAAGCAAGCTAGCAAGCCAGAGGAAGCAAGCCAGTAAGTAACATCCCTCCACGGCCTCTACATCAGCTCCTGTTTCTTGACCTGCTTGAGTTCCAGTCCTGACTTCCTTTAGTGACCAACAGCAATGTGGAAAGTATACGTTGAATAAACCCTTTCCTCCCCCAACTTGCTTCTTGATCATGATGTTTGTGCAAGAATAGAAACCCTGACTAAGACAGCCCCCTTGTTCTCTTCCATTCTTCATTGCCTAAGCTTGCCTGTCCTGGAACTTGCTCTGTAGACTGACTTTGAACTCAGAGATCTGCATGCCTGTCTCCTAAGCACTGGGATTAATGGTATGTTTCACCAAGTCTGGATTTAAGTTTTTCTTCTTCTAGAACTTGTTCTGTTCTAGGCTGGCCTTAAACTCAAAGATTTGCTTCCCTTTGTCTCCTGGGATTAAAGGTTTGTACTAACATGCCTGATCCTAAACTTAATGGGGGTGGGGGTGGGGGGAGAAGGGCTGGTTGCCCTAAGGTTACTCCTCCCTTAATTCAGTTCAATATCCTTGAACACAGGTTTCATTTCCACTTCACTTCCTGGAGCCCCTTTAAAATTCAAACCATATATTTTATATTTTTCATTTCTCATCTTGATATGTTTGTTTAAAATGCTCTTCATGAGACTTAACCAGATAACAAAGTCTATGATGGGAGTCTCTGAGACTTCCTTTATGTGAATGCAATGAATCTGAGTTTCTTCACCTTAGCCTCAGGCAGATCCTTCAGACAAAGGCAAAAAGTAGCCACATTCTTGACCAAAATACCACAAAACAGTCTCTAGTCCACATATTGAAATTCTTAATGAAACCTCTTGGGCCAGGTCTGCACAATTCAATTCATTCTCAGTAACAAAATCTTCCATATTCCTACTAGGATGGTCCATTAAGCTCCCTTTAAAGCATTCCACTGCTTTCCAAGTCCTAAGTCCCAAAATCCACATTCTTCCAAACAAAAGCATGGTCAGGCTTATCACAATAATACCTGACTCCTAGAAGTGAAAGATCCTGGCAGAATGTAAAAGGACACAGAAGCCCTGAAATTGGCAAGATAGACGTCAGTGTTAGCAGAACTAGCTTCACTGATTTAGAAAAATAGAGGTGCACAATGCTCTGGCCACTCCTTGAACCTGTGTGTCTGCCAATGTTCTGACCAGGTGTGTGCCCATTGCTGCACCTTCAATAGACTCTTTCCTTGTACCCCTCCCATACCCATTTCTTGAGAATAGACATTGTTTAGATCTGGAAATCCCCTACTCTCCCCCTTCTCCTCCCCCCCCCCGAGGGCCTATAAAAAGTGGGACCTCTTTCCCCTCGAGGTCGACTCCTCTACCCCTGCGTGGGATATGAGTCGTCCCCAGAGCTCTGGCTTTCTCCAAATAAAGCCTCATGTGGTTTGCAACAAGCTCGGTCTGTCGTGAGTTCTTGGGTGTCCGCTATTGTCCTGAGGCCTGAGTGAGGGGCTCCTCTCAGAGTCTTTCAGTAGCAACTTCTGTCTTAGTTTGGGTTTTACTGCTGTGAACAGACCACTCCCAGGACCCAGCATATACAAACCATCACAGAGTAGGTGGACAGGGGTGTTGATATTCTGTCTAAACTCCACCCCATAGTTCTTGGCAGCAGCCAGGTAGGCTTGGCCCAGTATAAAAGGGGCTGCTTGGCCCCTTCTCTCTCTCTTACCCTCTTACTCTATTGCTTCTCTCTTGTCCCTTGTGACCCTTCTCTCCAATTCCTTCCCCCCTCCTATCTCCACGTGGCTATGACCGGCCACTATGTCTCTACTCTCTCCTTCTCTCTGCTTCTCTCTGCCTCCCTCTTAACTCCCCCCCCCCATGCCCTGAATAAACTCTATTCTATACTATAGCGGTGTGTGTCTGGTTCCTCAGGGGGAAGGGCTGCCTCGGCCTGGGCCCACTGAATAACCCCTTCCCCCCACACCCTGCCAGAACATATTCTTATAGCTCTTTCTCTTTTTATGATCACAACAAGGGGAATGTTGATAGGTTTCCTCTTTTGGCCCTCATATTGGCCTTAGCAAGGACTCCTAAATGAGTAGTCAAGCATGTGGGATGATTACGAAGTACTCTGGATGGCCAGTCACTATCAGGCTCTGGAGACTAGTGGCAAGAATTCAGGAAAACAAATGACCTCAGTTCTCTATTGCTGACTCCTGTGGTTTCAAGGCAGTTGACATGGTTTAACCAAAATGGAGATACTTTTAAAATGGCTATCAGGGGGGTAGAAGTCAGGACCAGGAGAACAGAAGTAGTAGATCATTGTTCATGTCCCAACTGGCGATCTTGATTCACTGTGTTACCTGTGCCCAGAGGTCTTAGTATATCGTAGATTCTTGGTATTTAATGATAAGACCGGTACTGGTACAGTAAGTACTCCTTATTATGATCACACCTGAAACCCTGCCCACCATAGAATTCAAGCAGAGACTGGTCTGGTTAGTATATGAGTAGGAGAACTATGCAATGTAAAACTGGACTTTATAGATGCTCGGAGATCAGGACAGTATAACCACACTGGGAGACAGCACACAGGATATGATTCTATGCCATATGGATTTGTATGTAATGGTGAGTATTAAATTCTAGGTCTTACATGTGCTAGCAAGCAATGAGCTACATTCTTGATTATTAGTCTTTTTCCAAAGCAATTATTTCCTTTACCAAAATGTAATGTCACAGTTTGGTTTGCAGTGAAAACATTAGATCAGGGCTGGAGAGGCAGCTCCGTAGTTCGGAGCACTTGCTGCTCTTCCAGAGTATCTGGATTCCCTTTGTAGCACCTGTTGTCTCAGTGGTTCTCAACTTTCCTAATGCTGTGACCCTTTAATACAGTTCCTCATGTTGTGATGGCCCCAGCCCCCAACTATACAATTACTTCACTGCTATTTTATAACTGTAATTTTGCTATTGTTGTGAATCATAATGTAAATACCTAACAGATAGGACATCTGATATGCAACCCCAGTGAAAGGGTTGATTGACTCCCTAAGGGGGTCTCAACTCATAGGTTGAGAATAGCTGTATTTTCAGATGTCTCACAGCCACCTGTTGCTCCAACTCCCAGGGATCTGAGGCCCTCTGCTGGCCTTCAGACAGACAGACAGACAGACACACACAACACGGTATGTGACCTCTCACACACAAATAATATAAATAAGTAAATAAATACATAGATAAACCCACATTAGATAGACAATAGGCACACTCTGTAATCAGTCACAATGGAAACACTGAGAAGCACGTAGGCTTACTCAATCTGCAGACTGTCCAAAGTACCATTTTAATGCCCATGAGAACAACTGATAAGCTATTTAAGAGTTCGAAGGTCTGGGGGGGGGGGGGGAGGGCATAACTCAGTGGTACAGTATTCACATCAAATTATAAGGTTCTGAATTTGATCTCCAACACTTCAACAGAGGAAAAAAATGGGAGAAGAGAAATTGTTTTGTAGAACGAACATATTTTACAAAATATGGTAAACTTTAAGGTTGTGGGGATCAAATAACCCAGGTACATTCGGATATGACATAGGCAATTGACTCATCTCTGTGCCTCAGATACTGTAAAAATGGGAAGAGTTACGATGCTATCTCTAGATTTCATTTTTACTGCTTTTAGTTTGCACTTTTAGTCCCTTTTCAGTTCTAAATCTATTCGGCTCCACTCCAGCCTCCACATATTTTTAAATCCCAGTTTGCATTTGTAAGGGTATTTCATTCTTTAAGATACCAAGTGTTTAGACACAGAAAACCAAATTGGCTTTTAGAGACCGAAACCAGCCAACCCTGACTCTGTGGTGCCATGCCTTGGCCGGCTCACAGAGCATTGCATGCTGGGAATTGTAGTTCCACACTCCCTCACCACCTTCCCTGCCGCGAGTTTGAAAGGCCAGAGACTGGTGGGCGGGGCACAGAGGGCGGAACTCTCCGTTAGCCCCGCCCTCTGGCCTCTGCTCTCGCGCGGTTCTCCCTGGTGCAGCGCGCCAGGCCGGGGATGGGGTGTGGCCTCCGCCCTGGGGTGGCGGCAGTTGAGGCCGTGGCGCCTGCGGGCCGCGCAGAGACTTCGGCCTGCGCCAAGTGGTCCCGCCCTGAGCGAGCGGGCGGGCGGCGGAGCGCGGGGCGGGGCCTGGAGGGAGGGTGGCGGCCCTCGGGGCGGGGGCGGGGCCGGCCTCTGGCTCCTTCTTCCTCCGCATGTGGCTGGTGGCGGAGCAGCAGTTGGGTTCACGTTCCGTTCTCCTGCCCCGTCTCCTTAAGGCTCTTCTGCCCTGCCGGGAGCCATGTCGATCTCCGAGAGCAGCCCGGCGGCCACCTCCCTGCCCAACGGCGACTGCGGCCGCCCCAGGGCGCGGTCCGGAGGGAACCGGGTGACTGTGGTGCTGGGAGCGCAGTGGGGCGACGAGGGCAAAGGGAAGGTGGTGGATCTACTGGCGCAGGACGCCGACATCGTGTGCCGCTGCCAGGTGAGGGAAGCCGGGCCCTCTCTGGGACGGCCGGCGCGGTGAGGTGTCACCTTGAGGTGCGTCCCTCGGGCTGGGAGCTGCGGGGAACCCCTGCCCTGGAGTCTCCGGTGACGCTCCGGGTGACTCTGGAGGAACCTGGAAGGTGCGCGATGTTGGAGCTGCATTTCGGGGTCTGGGGACTGGGCTGGCGGTGCGCCGCGGGCAGAGTTGAGGGAGCTTCCGCCCGAGGCCTGCTCGGGACTCTGGCTAGACCCGGCCAGGCCCACCCGCCGGCGCGGACTAGGAAGGGTCCTTTTCCCCAATTTCCCTGAAATCGAGATTCAGCACTGCATTACCTGCAGGCTTAGGCACGCAGAACCTCGCCTCCATCGGTCCACTTTGTTGATAGCAGAATCCGCTGCGGGGCGATGAGACTGTTTGGGGCCCTCCGGTGCTTTTGTTTGTTTTTTGTTTTTAACTCGAATTTCATAGACTACTATTAAGGGGCGATCTGTTTTTATTACACATCGGTCCTTAAGGAATCCCCAGTAAGTTGAAAAGTGAGTGTGAGGCAAGTAGATACGGAGATTTGAAGTCGGATAATTTAGAAATGTTTACAATGCTTCGGTAATATAAAAAGTTGACTTTCAGGAAATCCAGTGTTTCCTACCCGGAGACACGTGGGTTTTAGTGTTAGTTTTTTTCTTATTAGTCATTTGATTTGAAGCAGCCAAGAGGGTAGGCCTTTGTAAAAAGGCTCTCAGAAAACTATCTTCCCCGTTTCAGAATTCAAAATAAATGAGCAGTTCCCACATTCAAAACAAGGTGCAGTGTTGGAAGTTAATGGTGGCGTATTTAGATTGTAAGAATTTTTTCTCCCTGAAGGTATATGGTTTTGTGTGTGGGTGCCTTGTGGTCTAGGCTAGTCGTGGAAAGCTTTTTTCCCTAAAATTGAATCGTATGAAGAAACCGGCCTGTAAAAAGCCAGGTGCTTTGACTTGGGTCATCTTTTTACTGAGTGCAGAGCCCTACTTTGTCTATTGCTCCAACTGCCGCTTTACCACCAGTCTTCCATTCACAGGGTTCTTTCTCTTCCAGCAGCTTGTCTGGCAACATGCATATTTAATGGTGCTCTCACAGGTGTTGGCCTGGAATCTGACTCGCCCAGGAGGTGATCCAAAGCCCAGCCTTCACCTTTCACTTTTAAAATCAGATCTGGTAGCTGGGCTGAAGACTTAGCAAAGCGCCTAAACTCTTGCTGGGCAGAAGGATGGGCTTGAGGACTGCTTGCTTTTTTACTTGAAAATGTGCACAGGCCCAGCTGCGTCGAGGAGTAGTGTATGGTTGTAGCCATTGTGGCACTTCTCTAAAAGGGTTTCAAAATAATAGACCTTTAAAAAGTTATAGAATCAGTTTGTAGACTGTCGGTGTTACTATGTTACCAAGAAAGTGTTCTTGAGGGAGGTCATGTATCAGTCTGATCTGATGACTCTGGAATCCCCAGAGGAAAGATTGAGGAGGAGGCCAGCAGAGAAGTAAATGATCAGACTTCTCACTCTTATAAACTCCTTACTACTTACATAGTCCTTACATTTTGTTCTTGTATGCTTTAGAATTTTTACTAATCTCATTAGCTGTAAGAAGGTAAAGAATAGACTTAAGCATCTTCCTTCCTTCCTTTCTTTCTTTCTTTTTTGAGACAGGGTTTCTCTGTATAGCCCTGGCTGTCCTGGAACTCACATTGTAGTCCTGGGTGGCCTGGAACTGCCTCTCAAGTTCTTAATGGCACTATTGACCCTGTAGCATTTCTCTTTTGTGATGATTCATCTTTGTAACTAACTTACTTGACCAGCATTAGTAACTCGGTATCTACTTAATGAAGTTCTCTTAGTTACAACACTGAAGATAGTGGAATGTATAGAGTGGAGAAAGACATTTAGGGCTTGGATTGATTTTGAGTTTATTTCATAATTTGGGTTTTAGGTATAAAGAAAAAATTATGTCACTTACAGGAAAATGGATGGAATTAGAACATTTTGCTAAGTAAGACACACTTAGAAAGAAAAATATAATATGTTTCCTCATCCAAAGGGAAAAATTTTACAAAGACAAGAAAGACCTGTCTGGGAAGAGGAAGGAGATTGGGACAAAGAGTGACGAATATGATCAAAGTACATGATCCATCTGTGTTAACGTGTCAGAATGAGGCAACCATTTGTACAGTCACTATGTGCTCATTAAGTATATATTCAAACAGGTTTGTATTAATAAAATGTATCCTATGTTAGAGTGTACATGTCATTGAGAGAGAGAGGAGTGTGTGTGTGTGTGTATTCATTCCATATTTCAAGTAGAATCACAAAATAATTCCCTTACTTAGAAAACCGCTTGAAATGTTTTTAAAGGGGCATTTCCTTTATACATCTTAATCAATAGGATTCCTTTGGGGGAAGAAATAGATGCAAAACTAATGGCATTTTCATTATTGGAGCACTGAAGGCCTGTCTTTTGCTTCAGGATCATAGACAGTTTATAAATGTGTAGGTAAATAAGTGTGTAGGACTTGAATCAAAGCATGGCCGTTATTGCTGTGCTGCTGTTGGTTTTAGATCAATATAAGCATTCTTTTTTTAATGGAAAGGAGAAGTAGAAGAGCAGTCGCAGACTGATGATTCATCCAGGGAACACCTATTTTGTATCTGCCAGACAACACTTAGCTCTGCAGTGGAAATGCCAGAGAAGGGTGAGCTTGTTGTGCCTACAAGAAACTCCTAGTCTAGGAGTCTGCTATGCCAGGGCAAGGCTGAGGAAGGTGGTAATGTGTGAAGACAGAATAGCACAGAAGTAGCTTGTTAGGAAACCTATTTATTTACTCTTCCCATTTCCCCCAATAAATGACTTTATTTTGTTCCTGTATTTTGTTGAGTAGAAAGTACAGAGATGAGTAGAGTGTAGTAGTTGGTGCCAGTCTTATTAGTTCTTAGAGAAAGCCAAGGGTATTGATCTTGGTTACCATGGTAAACATGGTTTGCCCGTGATCAGGTAAAACTTGGTACTGGAATTTGATACTTTTTTTTTTTTTTTTTTTAAAGATTTATTTATTATATGTAAGTACACTGTAGCTGTCCTCAGACACTCCAGAAGAGGGCGCCAGATCTCGCTGCGGATGGTTGTGAGCCACCATGTGGTTGCTGGGATTTGAACTCTGGACCTTCGGAAGAGCAGTCGGGTGCTCTTACCCACTGAGCCATCTCACCAGCCCTGGAATTTGATACTTAGGGTCCAAAACTTCACTATGATCCTTCAAGGCAAGGACAAGTGCTGCTTTCATCGAGAGTTGTTTCATAATGGAAATTAACAAACCCTGAGACTCATCCTTTCCACATCTGTGTGTTTGAAACTGAAAGCAGCCATAACGGTGAAAGACCAAGTGGATGTTTTTAATCTTCCAAAGCTTGTCTTGTACATTTTTCCTAAAAAGTAATGCAGATGCCTTTATATTTTTCCTATGTGTCTGATTATGTTTGAAGAGTTCAATCAGTGTACTAGTAGTAATTTAAAATAGTCAACTTTGGAGTCACAAGCTGATTTGAACTAGTGCTTAAAGGGTGATTATTGTTATGGGTTGACATGTGCATTAGATTTGGTGAAATAGTTCTCTAGAAAAGTGAGGAGTCAGAACCAAGAAAGTGTCACTGACAGTAAGCATTAACTCAAACTGCCAGGTTCTTTCCCCCTACCTCCCTTTTGGTTTTTTAAGATAGGGGTTCTCTCTGTGTATCTTTGGCTGTCCTGGAACTTGCTCTGTAGACCAGGCTGTAGGTCAGTCTAATGAGAAATAGCATCCTTTTTGGGTTTCTGGAATAGTTCAATAGAGTCTGAAACATTGTGACTTTTGCTCTAATCTATAGGGGGAACCCCACTCTTTGATTCATTTTGAGCTCTGTTGATTATAGTAGTGTCTGTAATCAATAGGACACTATTTAGAGTCCTAAGGGGTCTGAGAAGTGCCTCTGGGATTTGTGTATGAAATTGTTAGTCCTTGACACTTGAGCTTTTGCTGTTGTAAAAGAAGATACCGTTGTTTTGTGCTCATTACACTGCCAATAGGTTGCCTTCATCTCTCTCACAGCAGGAACTCACTTAAGTGTTTTAAAAGAGGGGAATAATTTGAAAGAACAGAAAGGCCTATAAGCAAACTAAACTAAGGATGGACTTATTCTGATTGCAGACTGATTTCATTTCCTTTTAACTCCCTCTGCCCTACACCTTTTAAACTTCTCCTTTAAAACTTCGAAATTAGAAACTTAAACATCAACAATATTTGATCTGAACTTCTGTTGTAGAATTGGGCTTGGTGGCTTTTGGTTTTGAAGAGCCCAGAAAGAAAAAAAAAATATCCAAAGCATTTGTCTTCTGACTTAAGATTCAGTTAGAAAAGTCTGAGAACAATTGCAAGAAGACTAGAATTGTTATTGCATCCCTGTATCCTGCAGTGCCATTCTTTAAAGTATTGTCCTGGGCACCGTAGAAATGTTATTAAAATTTAGCATTTAATCTTACATTGTTATCACTAGATCAAGAAGTAAACTCCAAGAGCAAGGGCTATACTTACTGTATGTACTTGCTTGTTTCCTGAATTGTATGCATTCTTTGTTAGAGAGAAGGGAAAGAAACTGAAACAAGAAATGTGAGGATTTGTCTGGTGGTCGAGGAGAGTGACCAGGGCTGCTTCTGGGTTCTCTCTCAGCAGCATTCATAGTATAGCACTTTAAATCTTGGGTTTCTGAGTCTGATTGGCTCAGATTGGATTACTGTGCTTGTCTGGATCAATTACTGTGGCCAGGGGCAAGTTTATTGTGATTAAGAGAAAAGAGGGGTAGCTGAACATAACTCTTAAAAAGCTGACTTGGAGTTAATTTCATATGGAAATATAAGATAGAAGAAACATCTAGAAAATTTGGGATTGTTCTTGTTCATAAAATATACTTTTCTGGATCAAGCAATCGTTGGAACCAAATTATTTTTCTTATTATTACAATTCTAGAGCTAAAACAGACAGTGGGAATTAGCTATATAGAAATGGAAAGTTCTGGTTTCTTTGGAAAGTCAGTTATATCAAATGATGTCTCATTGGGGCACACAGGTAAATAGAATGTTTTCCTGAAGCAGACACAGGTGAATGGATTTTTTTCTTTTTGCTAAAGCAGACAAGTGAAAGGACTCATGATGTTTAGGAAGAATATAAATATGACCCTACAGACGCTGATTCACTTTACTCAGCCTAGCTAGTCTTCTTTGATGACAGCTTGCATATATTGGTTCACCTTACATTGTGTTGTTGAGCTTTGCTTATGGTGATGCCATAGAGAGAAACTCGCTGAAGAACTTCTCATGAGGTTCCCGCAGCTTCTTGCTGCTGCAGCAGACTTGGGCTGGTTTTCGAGCCTTACAGTTTCTTATGGATTGAACTGCAGCTGCTGATCCGTGTGTTGGTGTTTGCTAGTGGACTAGACTGACAACAACAAAAAAGATAAGAATCGCCCCAAAGAACTATTTCTAAACAGGTCCCCCAACTCTTAATAACCTTCCTTTCCACTGCCTCTGGTGAGTGGTGAGCTAGAGGGGAGGTTGAGCCCTTATTAAAGTCGGTTGAGAAAACTTTATGCCTAAAATATAGTTGGGAGTTTTTTGTTGTTTTGTTTTGTTTTTTGTTTTTTCAAGACAGGGTTTCTCTGTGTAGCCCTGGCTGTCCTGGAACTCACTTTGTAGACCAGACTGGCCTCGAACTCAGAAATCCACCTGGCTCTGCCTCCCAAGTGCTGGGATTAAAAGCGTGCCCCACCACCGTCCAACAACATATTTTTTAAAGGCCAAAAAGGATTCATTATAAACCTTGCTGTTTGTTCTAGGTGAGTTTTGTTGTTGTTTTGGGTTTGTTTGTTTTTGTTATAATGTTATTACAAAGCTCTGTGATGTAATACCCAAGTTATTAAGAAGCTTAATGTAAACCCTTGGGTTTTTTGTTTTTTGTTTTGTTTGAGTCAGAGGTTCACTCTGTGGTCGAGGCTTGCCTGGAATTTAACTGTTCTTTTATCTCAGCCCCCTGAGTGCTGGGATTGCAGGCTTTTGTCATAATGCTTGACTAAGATTATTTTTATTCTTTTTCTGCTTGTTTATTTTAAAGATATAAGTGTTTTGTTTGCTTGTATGGCTGTGTACCACCTGTGACTGGTACCTGTGAGGGTCTGAAGAAGGTCAGGAAAAGGCATTGGATTACTTACAACTAGAGGTCTATCTGGTTGTGAGCTGCCACATGGGTACTAAGAATTAAACTGAAGTGCTCTGCAGGAATAAGTTAACTTCCAACCCCTCTCTCCATCCATATGCCTTAGTTACTTTTTTATTGCTGTGATAAAGCACCATGACCACTAAGGCAACTTGCAAGAGAAAGCATTTACCTTGGCTCATGGTTTCAGAGGCCATTACTTTTCAATTTAGCCTCAGGCTAAAATTTTGGACAAGGGCAAAAGTCACATTCTTTGCCAAAATTTCACAAAAATGTTCTCTAGGCCAGTTGCTATTACTTGCCTCTAGAGCCTTTTGAGCTGGGCCTCTACAAACAGCCTGTATAGCTCTCAGCAGTATTCTCTTCCAAGATCCTACTAGGATGGCCCAATAAACTCTGCTCACATGGTTCAACTATTTGCCTAATCCAAAGTCTCAAAATCCAAAGTCTCACCATCTGGTCAGGCCTGTCATAATAGTCTACTCCCTGGTACCAGTTTCTGTCTTTATTACTTTTCTGTTGCCAGAACCACAGCATGACCAAAGCAACTTAAAAAAGAAAATGTTTAATTTGTTTATCGTGGTTTCAAGGGTTAGTGTCCTTGATGGCAGAGTGAAGGACCAGCTGAGAGCTCACAATTGATCCTCAACCATGAGGCAAAGTGTCATGGGAATCCCTAGTCTTCCTTTGCCCAGTGACAGAACTCCTCCAACAAGGCCACACTTCCTAATCCTTCCCAAACAGTTCCATTAACTGGGTACCAAATATTCAAATATGAGTCCATGGGAGTCATTCTCATTCAAACCACCATACCAGCCTCTAGATACTTAATCTTAATGTAAAAGTTACAGTCAAAGAAAACTGGTACCAAGTACCCATTAGGGGATATATACCATGTGAGAAGGTTTTGTGATGAAAGGTTCTCCAGTTTTCATTCATGTATTTATTGCTCATTTTTATGCAGTTAACTTGCATTTATTCTTGATATATACTATAAAAGTATCATGTAAGGCATTCAAATTTAGGATTTCCAAAAAAACTTTCCATATAATATATTGTAAGGTGTTCGAGAGTTATACTTTTTTTGTTTATTTTTTGGAAGGAACATATGTTTCAGACAAGAAAGGGCATGCTCAGGCTGGTATGGCCATAGACAAGTTTCTGTGTTTCAGACTAAATCTAGGTTAAAAGTGAGGCCATCTGAGGCTCATCTGGGCATGTAGCAATGGAGTTGTGTTGGGAGTGGCTCCATCTCCTCTGATAGTTTGTAGGTGGGAAGCTGAGGTCATGGGCAGTGGTACTCCCATTTAGAACCTCTTTGTTTTGCTATCTGCTAATGTATGTGTCCTCTCATTGGGTCAGTATCTGTGTTTGAGGACAGTTGCCTGAGCTCTCAAGATAATTTTACATTTTACAATCTATACATATTTTAGGTTAGTGTCCAAACAGGCACTTCAAATCTGATTTTTTTTATCTGTTGTATTTTATGAATATGGCCATGTACTACAACTTATTTTACAGATTACCTCATTAAGAAACTTCTTATATGTAGCAGCCTCTAAGCCCATCTTACTGTGTTTTAAGATTAATTTTTCATCTCAACTCTCAATAAGGAAATTCAAGATTATTCCTGATATTTTCACCATATTCCTGCATTCACTAAATTTAAATAATTTAAACTGAACTGGTTATTTAAAAATGGAAGTTAGTATTTTAGTGAGCAAACTTTGCAGCAAAATGGGATTTCTAGTCTTTTATAATTGAACTTTCCCAGCCCAAACTATGTATTAACTTGGATGAACTTAGGGAGGAGGCTAATTTATCTCCCTGAAATTATTCTTCATAACCATCTGCCTTTAAAAAATATCCATGCCAGATTTCAACTCTTAAGTGTGGCTGTTGTTAATAATGGCAGCCTTTAAACAAATCATGGGCTGAGTGGGGTACTTTTGAGACAGGGCCTTATGCAGCCCAGACTGGCCTCACTCACTGCTGTAGCTGAGGGGGACTTGAATTCTTGGTCTTCCTGCCTCTACCTCCCAATAGCTGAGATTGCAGAGGTGCACCACCAATATATAAATTTTTATTTTACATATGTAAGCATTTTCCTCCCAAACTGAAAAAGACTTGCACCCACTCATTGTACAGTTTTGCAAAATTATATAGAACTTGAAAATAAGGCTCTTTGTTCATAAGTGCAATGGATCTTTGATGTCCAGTAATCTGTTGTAAATGGTGAAAATAAATTTAAACCACTTAAGTGTTCAGGGCTCAGCAAATGCATTTTCTTAGGCAACAAAACATGAAGAGGAGACTACAGATGAGTGACATTTAGATTTTGGAAGGACACTTAAAGTAGAAAGAGTTTCCTGCCTAGGATAGCGCCTATCTCCCTTTTTTTCTTTTCTTTTCTTTTTTTGTCATATAGAACAGCAGACACCTTTATTACACTATGCATGAGGCTCATTTGCCTTTCCGGGCTTTGATCTTCTGCAGATAGAACTCCAGCTCCTTGCCTTCGAGCACATAGCTGTCTGCTCTGCCACACTGGCCTGGTCTTGAGGCAATACAGGCTAGAAGCTTGCCCTGCTGGAACTGCTCCAGGAGACTGCTGATTTTGGCATTCTTTTTCCTTTCGTCGTATTTCTTTTGAATTTTCTTTGATCGTTTTTTGTTTAAAAATCTCTTCCTCTTCAGGAGTCAGCTTGGCCCCCTTCTTGCGGCCCAGGGGCAGTACATAGTGGGACTCCTCCCACTGTCTGTACGGCGTGCTGTCAATAAGCACGGTGGATGCAGTTCTTCACCAGGGTCTTGGTGTGGACAAGCTCGTTGTTGGATGCATTGTAGACAACATCAATGATCCTTGTTTTGCGAGTACCAACACTCAGAGCCCCAGGAAAAGTTCCCCACATCCAATCTCAGGGCACGGTACTTCTTATTGCCTCCTCGAACTCGGACTGTGTATATGTGGCAAGGGCCAATCTTCGTGTTGGCAGCGGGCCGTCCCAGCTCATACTTCCGCTTCTTGTGGTAGGGTTTTCCCTTACCCCCAGTCTGGCAGCGCTTGTGCCAGTTGTCCCTGAGAGATGCCCATCGCTCGGCGCTGACTGGAAAGAGCTCTTTTTGTTGTTTTGGTTTTGGTGTTTTTCGAGACAGGGTTTCTCTGTGTAGCCCTGGCTGTCCTGAAACTCACTTTGTAGACCAGGCTGGCCTTGAAAGGCATGCACCACCACTGCCGGGCTCCTATCTCCTTTTAATGTAAGTGATTTGGTTAAGAGGTATTGAGAACATAATTTACTTTACCCTTAGTGGCTGGGTTTTTTAACTTACGTATGCCGCATCCACAGTGTTTGTGGCCTAGGCTGTATGAGATTTCAGGCTTTTAATTTGTGTATGAGATGGAAGCTTCATGGTATGGAATTTGACACTACTGGTATCTTGTCAGCACACAGAGGTTCAGGCTTGGAGGCTTTGGGATTAAGAATGAATATTCAACCTAGAGTAAATAACTGATGGCTTATCTCAAAGTTATCAATACATTGAACATGTAAATACTTATTAAATTTAATGATTTAGAATTAAACAATTTTAGTAATGACAAATTAGCATTTTTTGGACTTAGAAATTTTAATGTGCTTCATATTTTAAGAGATTTTTCTTGAAAATTGAGACATGTTATTTTGAAGCACAAAATGTATTTTTTTTTTTTAGAAAGGCTGATTGGCCTTTTAATGATAGAAAACTGGAAACAATACATTTCTTTATGGGACTAGTTTAATTATTGTATGTACAGATATAAAAGAATGAAGTGGTTTTATTTGCAATTTATGGAATGGCCGTTAACATTAAACAAATCTAGTTATCTGTCAACAGATGATATTTTATTCATAAAGAACGAAATGGCATAATTTGCATATACAGTTGTCTTACATATAAGAGAAAAATGAGAGTTGATAACTTGGAAAAAGGAACTGAGAGGGGAGGAGAAAAGAAGGGGAATGAATATAGTCAAATAATACATGATATGCTTGAGACCAGTACTTTGTTCATTGAGTGTGCAATACTAAACACTTCAAAAGAAGAAAGTGCCTGTGGCCTCCTGTGGAGACTCTAAGGTTCAGTCCTCACATTGTGACAAAACAGAAAATAAATATGTATTTTTTATGCAAAAAGTTTCTTCAGAGGGATCCTAAAAACTTGTAACTGATGCCAAGTGGTAAGTATATGAGAAAGACTTGACAGTTTTGTGTGTTTGTGTGTGTGTGTTTTAAAATGCTACACAATGTGCTGTTATCTATTGTATTCTCGCTTGCTGTTAAGTTTGTTGTACAAGCAAATCAGTTGCTTTGTATTTCCTTCCTTGTTTTTTAATTTACGTTGGAAAAAATGTATGGTCATTTAATATTGTCTTAATATCTAGTTTTTAAAATTTAATATTTGACATGTTACTGTTGATTGACCATATAGCCATGCTTTCGACTGTAATTCCAAGCATTAATATTTTTTGATCAAATGTCTTTTAGAAAAAGAAGGTTGTAGGGATCTGTCACTAACTAAATGCTTAAGATGGATTTGTAAACTAGAGTCTTATTAGGACAACCAGTACTGGGAACTACTTGGGACACATCCTAGTTTAAATCCATCCAAGAATACAAATTCCAGATCTAGTTGCTTGACATATAGCAAAGAGCAATGGGGATAACCTGAGTATGTATATCAATTTAGAATAACTGTCTCTCACTGGAGATGTGTGTGTGTGTGTGTTTGTGTGTGTGTGTGTGTGTGTCTCTGTGTGTGTGTGTAAAGAATCATGAATAATTAATTGATACATGTCCTATATAGGGCCAAAGTCAGCCTAAATAACTAAATTAGTTTTGCCTTTCGTAACTGTTCTCTCTTAAAAATAAATGTGACTTTGAATTCACAAATTTCTTGGTCTTTTGGCAGCAGTCACTCAAGTATACTGTAGTGCTGAAAGAAGAATACAAACAATTATAGGTTTTTTGGCGCATATATTTATTTATTTATTTCACTTTCAGCAAGAATGTATTCTCAAGGTCAATGTCCTCTTTATTCTGTTTCAGGGAGGGAATAACGCTGGCCACACAGTTGTTGTAGATTCTGTGGAATATGACTTTCATCTTTTACCTAGTGGAATAATTAACCCAAATGTTACTGCCTTTATCGGTAAGTGTTTAAACTGAACTTCTTGGGGGCAGCATGGGAGTTTTTCATTATCAAAACTGACTTTACGTTTCACTGACCAGATGTTTCCTTGATGCCTCACGACTTTTGGCTGTGATACCGTATAGGACAGACCTGCCAAGCTGCTTCTCACTCTCGGGTCTTGCAGAGGTGGTTCCCAGGGTGTTTACTTTGCAGGCACTTAGGTGCATCATAGCCTTTATTCCGTAGAGAAGTTCTTGTCATCAATGAGTTTTCCAAAGACTTTCAACTTTGACTCTATATAAGAAATATTTCATTCTAAACCCTTACAGTCTGATGATTTATATTCTGTTGTTTAAAAATGTTCATGTCACACTAAATTAATTTTGTGATCACTAGTAGAGTGTGGTTCTGAAAGACATTGGTGTAGGTGGTGATCCGGCTGTACCCTTAGCTTTTTTCAGAACATGATTTATTTGTTACAAAGAAATTCCAAGTAGTTTTGAACATAATTTTAGTGTTTTATATCCCTTATCTCTCTCTCTCTCTCTCTCTCTCTCTCTCTCTCTCTCTCTCTCTCTCTCTCTCTCTCACACACACACACACACACACACACACACACACACATATATATATAATAAACTTTGAGTACTTTCTGTGGGAATTCCGTAATAAAATATGGTGCTTTATTAATAATAAATATAACTTGTTCTAGTCAAAATAGACAGTTATTATAGATGTCTACATTTTAACATTTATGTATGTGTCTATATTATAATTACAGGTGTTTAAGGTGGAGGATTGTTTGTTTCTTTTAGGAAATGGAGTGGTAATTCATCTTCCTGGATTGTTTGAAGAAGCGGAGAAAAATGTTCAAAAGGGAAAAGGTATGAATGAATGGGTCTAACTGTAATGTGGTTATTTTATACAGTTTCAGTAAGATCTCATGCTGGATAGACTGAGTGAGTATTTGTCCTGTACTTAGAATTTTCAGATTACTAGAGTACACATTTTTATATGAGTTTAAATTTCACTCATAGTTATTATTTCTAATCAAGGATAACATCCTCATAGATCTTTATGAAAGTACCAAGTCCTTGGTGTATTCATTACAAACACACTTCATCTTGAGGTAGCTCTGACAGTGTGCCTACTACCAGCTCTTGGAGTTTTTGCACATTGCTAGAACTTCTTCTGGACTACTGCTTCATCCTTGAAAGGATCTTATCCCCAAAGTAAGGGATCGTGCACTGACCTGAAAAGAAACACCCTTGAGTCTTGCCTTAACTTTCAGCCGTGAATACTCGTTAGGGTGGAAGGGAATTTACAAGGAAAGTAATACACAGTTAAGGGCCATTCTTAATACAGTTTCCCTCAAGATGAGCTCAGATTTAAAATGCTTTCTATCGTGTTTGAGTTGTGTTGGGTTTAAAATAATCCATCCTTAAGTGTTCTTGACTATAATGTTCTTGACTAAGACACCCTGGCCCCCCTCTGTCTCTGTTGCCCACCCTCCCAACTACCCTCATTTTTTACCCATGTCCTCATCTCTCATCTCCCCCTAATTTATTGGGTGATGAGACCTAGGTGTGAAAGTTCATAGCCCCTGGTCTTGATCTCTTATAGTTACATGGGGAGATGCATCTATCTCATTACTGAGATATACTAAATGTAGTCATCTACAATACTGTGGAGAAATATTAAGTTTCATTATTTTGTTTAGTCATATTTCTTTATAACTCTTTTGTGAAGGGTGGCATTACTAAAACCAACTTCCTTCTCTAGAATTTCTCCCATGCTATATACATGATCCCCACACCTAGTCCAGAAAATATTTTCCTGCTGTTTTCTTTGTTTGGGTTCTTAGGAATATTTTATGTGAATGTGACTTGAGACAGGAACTATTTAGAACAAAATATTTGGAGATAAGAGTATGAATGAGCTTGTACATTGAACAGTGACAAACTTGATAAGCCCACTGCTTCCTATGCAGAAGAAGAGATGCAAACATGATTGCTTTAGTAAAAACACTTGTAGACATTCTGTTCATAAAAAAGTAAGTCTTAAAAATCGTTGCACAAAATGTTTGATAAAGTATATCTTTTCTTTCCTAGGTCTAGATGGCTGGGAGAAAAGGCTTATCATATCGGACAGAGCTCATATTGGTAGGAGGCCATTTGTATTTATTTATAACTGCCTCTTAGTCAAATGTATCAAGAGAAAGCATTTAAAAATGATGAATTATTTCTATGTTTGTTTAAGGATTGTAGTTGAAGTTAAAATAGTAATATCTTGATTTTTTTTCTTTGTTTTGTTTTGACAAGAACTAGATTGGAAATATACAAGACAAGTATAGTTAAGCAGATGAGTAGCAGAGCCAGTATTTTGTAATGTCTTTAGTCATTAAAGAATAAATCATATAAATAATAAATCCAAAGCATTTATTTGCATGTGTTGACATTCCTGTAAGAATGCGTTTGCCCTGTGGCAAGTCTTTAGAATGACTATCTGCAGATGTGCTGAATTCAGTCTTTAGAACAACTGTCTGCACAGTGATGAATGACCTCTCTTCATTCACACTAGTTTTCTCCATGAATTAGAACTAGATACTAAAATTAATTTCAGCTGTCACCAGTATGATTGGTGTTTTCTTCTTGGTTATCATTCCTGAGCCGATAGGATTGGTTAGCAGGGACGTGTTTACAAGATGATTACCTAAAGAGTAGTAGGGGATTTAGACCAATAGAGAACTTTGTTATGGACCTGAAGCTATTAAAAGGTATATGTTCTTACCCCCACCCCCCAATCTCTCTGACTCTCTCTTCCCCTCTCATCTTATTTATTTATTGTTTTTGTTTGTTTCAAGACAGGTTTTGTTTGTTTGTTTGTTTTTGTTTTTTGTAGCTCTGGCTGTCTTGGAACTTAACTCTGTAGACCAGGCTGGAACTCAGAGATCCACCTGCCTCTGCCTCCTGAGTGCTGGAATTAAAGGCGTGCGCCACTACCGTTTAGCTCATTGTTCTTTTTTAAAAAGGTCTTAACCAAAATGGAAATCAAATAACAGTGTGGCTATGTAACAGCTTCAGATTTGAGCCTTGTGCATCACCTCAGTAACCCAGTAAAATAATGGCAAGAAGTTCAGCCAGTAGCGTGCTTGCCTTGTAAACGTATGACCTGAATTCCTTGGCATATGTGTCCATACATGTACATTACACAAACAATAATAAAGTAAAAATAAAATAACTTTTTGAGGAAAACTGTATTGAATTTACATAGTTTATATGAAAAATGTCTTTCCCATTATATTGTTCAGTAGGGACTTGTCTTAGTTAGGGTTTTACTGTTGTGGACAGACACCATGGCCAAGGCAACTCTTAAAAGGACAACATTTAATTGGGGCTGGCTTACAGGTCCAGAGGTTCAGTCCATTATCATCAAGGGAGCATGGCAGTGTCTAGGCAGACATGGTGCAGGAGGAGCTGAGAGTTCTACATCTCATCTGAAGGCCTCTAGGAGAAGACTGGCTTCCAGGCAGCTAGGATGAGGATCTTAAAGCCCATACCCTCAGTGACACACCTACTCCAAAAGGGCCACATGCTCTAATAGTGCTACTCCCTGGGTCACATTAAGGAAACCATCACAGGACTTCTTTTTTTTGGGGGGGGGGGGGTTCGAGACAGGGTTTCTCTGTATAGCCCTGGCTGTCCTGAAACTCACTTTGTAGACCAGGCTGGCCTCGAACTCAGAAATCTGCCTGCCTCTGCCTCTCGAGTACTAGGATTAAAGGCGTGCATCACAGGACTTCTTAATCTATAAAATCTGCAAAGAGCAAATTTGTGCTAATATTGTGAAACCTTTTCATATCATGCAAAGAGACTGGGTGTGGGAATGGTGCAAAGGGGTCAGAAGGCCCTTTTTAATTTTGACTTTGAATCAGAGGCTTGCTAAGTTGCCAGGCAGTCCTGATACTCACTGTACATTCCAATCTGTCCTCAAACATGTGATCCTCTGACCTTCCTCTCTCACCCTTCCGTCTTAATACAATTTGCCAGCAATAAAATAACAAGCAAATGGAAGCATGCTGCTTGTCCAGTCTTTCTTGCTGTTGTCATAGATTTCATGTCAACATTACAGTAGAAACTTGATACAGTGTCAGTATTTTGAATTGCCTATTTTCTTCCAAAGAAATTTTAAAATGATGAAGCTGCTATGCAGTTTAATACCTAAGCAGGGGTTGAAGAGATGACTCAATGGCTTAAGAGCTGTCATTGCTTTGCTGAGAACCCAGTTTTGATTCCCAGTTCCTACATGGTGGTTCATAACCATCGAGAACTCCACTTCCATGGAATTTGGTGCTTTCTTTTAACCTCTGGGCACTAGCATACATGCAGGCAAAACACACATACAATAACTTTAAATATTTTTTAATTAAAATAATTAAGCAACTTAATGCAAAATTTTTGACCTAGCATATTGATATAGCATATTGACCTAGCATATTGATATAGTTTGTAATAAGAAAGATGCTTATTCAGAGTAACCTGAGAAGTGAATAGATGACTTAAATATAGTAAGCATCTGAAATCCAGATGTTTGCTGTTTGTCATTTTGCTCATATATTGAATACCTAACTTGTGCTAGACATGATACCGGACATTGAAGGTTCAAGAGTATTAGAAAAGACAATATTAAAAAGAAAAATCCTTAATAGAGCTTGTGAGCACAATACAATACATAAGATAAATATATAATGAATGTGTCGTGGCTTCAAGATGAAGCTGGGTGTCAGGAGAGCAGTCCTAAGCAGGAACAGTCAGTTTTGGGAGAGGTAGTGGGAACATGTCCAGGTTCATTCTAGATGAAGTGCCTGGGACCATTCACTGAGAAATGAGGCCTCAGTGGAGATGAGGCACGAGATAGCAAGCAGAGGTATTAGCTGTATTGTGGGCTATGCTGAATGCATTATTTTATTAAATGTTTAATAATAATGCTTAAGTAGAGGGCTGGGAATGTAGTTACATGGTAGAAAATCCTGAGTACTTACCAGTATCAAATACTTGCATAATTAAAACTCAATCAAGTTTATTTATAACAATACCTTTACAGGCATGCTAATGAAACTGCAAAGGATGTACAGTTATCTTTCAGTTTAAAAATTAGACTAATTCTCAAGGTTTTAGTTCTTTTGTTTTTGTCCTTCAATGTCTAGGCCTGTAGAAAACAAAAGCAGTATTCATAACAACTTCAGAGAGAGTAATCAAAACTAGTTAGAAGGCATTAAGGTTCTACCCCATGAGAGTCATTGCTCTGATTGTACTAATAGCTTCCTGGGGCCTAGGAAGGGCTTTGTCAGGGTACTAAATTAATTTTTGAAAATACAGCTCAACTGCTTTCTGTCAACTGTTTATTTGTTGTTTTTCTAGTTGCTTTTAAAAACTTCTCTGATAATGAAAAATGAGTATTTAAGTGCAAATGCTTTTGTATTCAGAAGAAAGTGTATGGCATATTCTAGTGCTTCAGTCATAACTGACTTGCAAAGTTATTGTTAATGAAACAATTCTTAAGGATAAATCTAGCACCTGAAATACTTTAGAAAGGCTATTGTCTTGGCAACAGGAGAGGAACATGATAATAAACTAATCATATGATAGCAGTTTGAAGTACAACATGATAGACTGAAATTCACTAAAGCGTAAACAAAATACTCAATCACCATAGTCTTTAAAATATATAGTCTTCCAAGTCCCTGGAAAAATTGCTCTGATGATTTTTCTGAGTCATTATCTGTTTCCTTTGATCAAAAGTGACACAGTTCTTGCTTCTTTTATAGATTAATTTTGACATTTGAAACTTTATTTAAAATTGTAGTTTATATTGTCTTTTTGCATCTGGCCTCCACTGAACAGTCTGCCTATAATTGTTACAATTCTATTGCTTCTTGAAGCAGGTTTTTCTTTTTAAAAAATTGTTACCTAAAATTCTATTATGAATATACCCAAATTTTTATCCCCTTGATGAAGATTGAGTTTTTCCAGTATTGGTGTATTAAAAATAGCATTGCTGTGACATTCTTGTAGCTATCATTGAATGTGTAATATTTCAATATAATTTTAAGGATGCTCTTTTATCTACTTATTAATTCACACACTGCAGACTCAGCATCTGTAATGTAATTGACATAAAAATCTCAAAACACTCACTAGGTGTACTGGCTAGTTTTGTGTCAACTTGACAAGCTGGAGTTATCACAGAGAAAGGAGCTTCAGTTGAGGAAATGCCTCCATGAGATCCAACTGTAAGGCATTTTCTCAATTAGTGATCAAGGAGGAAAGGCCCCTTGTGGGTGGGACCATCCCTGGGCTGGTAGTCTTGGGTTCTATAAGAGAGCAGGCTGAGCAAGCCAGAGGAAGCAAGCCAGTAAGTAACATCCCTCCATGGCCTCTGCATCAGCGCCTGCTTTCTGACCTGCTTGAGTTCCAGTCCTGACTTCCTTGGTGATGAACAGCAGTATGGAAGTGTAAGCCGAATAAACCCTTTCCTCCCCAACTTGCTTCTTGGTCATGATGTTTGTGCAGGAATAGAAACCCTGACTAAGACACTAGGCTTGCCAGAGGAAACTGGTGATCATACTAACAAAGCTTTAACTTTACCGTGCCAGGCAGGCTACAGGTAGGACTACCCTCCTAGTTTGTACAGTGTCTCAAAAAGCAGCTTAGGGAAACAGCACTTCCTGCGTAGCTTGGAGGCTAAGGCTCCTGAGAGGGTAGTTTCAGTCCAGGCTTTATCAGAGTTTTCTAGTTTCTATGTCTAATGTGTATCTTTTAATGTTTTTTGTTTGGTTGTTTTTGTTATTTGGGTGTTTTGTTTTTTTGGTTTGGTTTGGGTTTTTTTTGTTTTTGTTTTGTTTTTGGTTTTTTCGAGGCGGGGTTTTTCTGTATAGCCCTGGCTGCCCTGGAACTCACTCTGTAGACCAGGCTGGCCTCGAACTCAGAAATCTGCCTGCCTCTGCCTCCCAAGTGTTGGGATTAAAGGTGTGTGCCACCACTGCCCAGCATCTTTTAATGTTTTTAAGTTGTTCTTTTACAAATGTTTCCCCTAATTCTAAAAACTCAATCATTCTGTTTAACATTTGCATATTTCAATATATTTATTTTGAAATAATATAATTGGTGGAAAGAAATAGTGGCATAATATGCAAAAAACATAGAATTGTAATACCTTGAAACTGGTGAGTTTTATGGTCTGTTAATTATAAAGCTGTTAAGTAGATAAACTTTAGTTAGAAGTTCAGAAACCAAACCCTAGACCTGCCAGTCTATAAGCTGCTTATGTAGTCAGTCAGTAAATATTTGAGTACTTCCTGCTACAGAAATTAACTAGCAAATTGACATTGTCCTGCTACTCAGTGTGTGTCGGGGAGTGTGAGTGTGTATGTATACATAGAAAGAGGCACACTGCACAGGAAGCTTACAGTTGTAGTCAGGGACTGCTGGTGTGAACAGAATGGTGTTTGCCATATAAGACTTTTTTTTTGAAGAGTAGTAGAAAGCCCTTAAGTTTCAAAGACAAGGGTGTGATGACTTGTTTGTGTCTTGGCAAGAAAATTTTGGATGCATTAAAGAATTTTGATCCATGTCCAAGAGTGGAAAGAGGCACACAGACTAGAGTGTAGTTTTAGTGAAAGGTGATGTGAAGTTTGAGCCTAGGGTGGAAGAAAGGGGAGGCATTGAGGTGAGCTCTAAACCCCTGGGGTCCAGAACTTGAAGGTGTAGAGGAAGAAGGGGGAGGTATCTTTATAGATTGAACTTCATTGAGTTTTAGGTTAAGATATTCTAAAATTCGCCTTTTGTCTTCTTTTTTGCTCTCTTCAAACGTTGTATAATCCAAGCTGGCCTGAACTCACCATGTAGCCCAGACCTGCCTCAAACTTGTGATCCTCCTCCTGCCGGCCTATTTAATGTTGAAATTACAAGTGTAAGTTGCCATTGTTACCTTTAGAAACATATCTGTACAATTTGTCAGAAGCAAGGTTGGGAGGATCTCTGGTCTGAGTAGTTTGGAATATTTTTACCTTGACTGTTATCTTTGTTTCAGTAACAACTGTGGTTTGTTTGATTTCTCCTCAGTGTTTGACTTTCATCAAGCAGCTGATGGTATCCAGGAACAGCAGAGACAAGAGCAAGCAGGAAAAAAGTATGACATATATATTTCATTTACATCCTTATGTATAAATTTTGAGCCAAGATGAAGCAAAATAAAACCCCAGATAGATAAGAATAGTTCCCTAGGCTTCAGAGAAGACCAGTTAGTTAGATTATACAAATAAGCTTATAGGAAATTGCACAAATAGGAAATAATCATATGTAACTTTCTTCTTTGAAAAGATCTGACAACAAGACTTATATCTTCCTTGTGTAACTTGAAGCTGTTTTGATCTGTTTTTAAGTTTGGGTACCACAAAAAAGGGTATTGGCCCTGTATATTCCTCTAAAGCTGCTCGGAGTGGACTTCGGATGTGTGATCTTGTTTCTGACTTTGATGGCTTCTCTGAGAGGTAAAAGACTTTTTTTTTTAATATTAAAAAGCAAACAGATTTTTAAGACCCAGAGTACAAAATTGTAGCATCAATATTCACATTTACTTCATAAAAAATAACCTGATGATTGTGTAAGAATGGTATCCTAAGAGGACAGAACCAACCATACTGTTTGTGAGGACTGGCATATGAACTGGTTTTCCATGAAAGGAAATGTTCTCAGTGTGGCATTCTGATGTGCTAACCATGTCTTAGGTAGGATCTTATCTTTGATATTTGAGGTTCAGGGACCCATTATGTCTTCCCATCTAGAAATAATTAGCCTTCAATGTTTTGGTAAATTTTTTGGATATGTCTTTAAAAGTAGAAATGCTGTACTGACATATTCTTTATAAAATGATTTTTCATGGGAAGTGTAGTTATATACTTGCACTGGCAGGCCACGCACTGAAAAGTCCTAGAGATAGTTGCTACCGTCTAAGTGTCATGTGGACTGACCCTCTCATTTTTTTACACAGTAGAATATAATCTGTTTTGTATTTTCAGATTTTAGTTATTTCAATCCTTTTTCTTCAACCACACACATCACCTTCATTATATTTTGTCTTAAACATGAAAATGTATCTTGAGTGCATAATTGATTCATGTTTTACTTCAATTTCATTTCTCCAAAAGTAACTTCAGTTTCCAAACTAATTTGCTTTTAAGACCATTTATAAGGCACAGAAACCACTTGACTTGGATGATATTATTTAAAGTATTCTGTAACATAGTTAATGCCATGATCTGTTTATTTCTCAGGTTCAAAGTTCTAGCTAACCAGTATAAATCTATATACCCGACTTTGGAAATAGACATCGAAGGTGAATTACAGCAACTCAAGGTAATGCTTTCTTAGCTCAGCAATGGACTTTTAAATACTAACTTGCCAAACTGACATTTGAGTTTTTCATCCATTTCAGCTTTGTGTATTAACTAGTGACCAGTCATCCCTGGACATAGCATGTCTGTGTGACTTCACACAGTTGAGTCTCAATGGAAAACTGGATGGGAAAGGGAATGAGATGTGAAAGTAGCCAAATGATAGGTCTCAAATACACTTGCAGGAAACTTAGATGTTATTTAAGAGACCATGGAAAGCTATTGGAGAATTTTGAACACAAGGAAGCCCAGATTTGCATTATGAAGAAACCATAGAAAGCCACAGTGTGAAAACTTGTAAAGTTGGCTGGTAGGATTGATAATAGTTCCTGAGACAGCTAACTTTACTGGCCACCAGAGAAGACTATCATAGCTTCATAGAGAGTCATAGCTGTGAGATGCCTGAATTAGTAGAGCCTTCTCAATCATTGGTAAATCTCACATTGTTTCCTAGATGCCTGGTGATTATTTCTTTAAAACTGTTAATTTTGTTTTCAGAACTGAGTAAGAATCTACATACCATATGCCATTCCTTAATAGTTGTAGACCTTAAGTCTGTTTATGATTTTTTAAAAATTTATTTATTATTAAACATAAGTACATTGTGTAGCTGTCTTCAGACGCACCAGAAGAGGGCATCAGATCTTGTTACGGGTGGTTGTGAGCCACCATGTGGTTGCTGGGATTTGAACTCGGGGCCTTTGGAAGAACAGTCAGTGGGTGCTCTTACCTGCTGAGCCATCTCACCAGCCCTTGTTTATGATTCTTTTAAATTGGGTGTGGTGGCCTACACCGGTAATTCTTGTACTTTAGAGGTGGAAGCAGGAAGTTGATCACAAGTTGAAGTACATACTGAGGTAGAGCTCAGCCTTGAGCAGGGCGAGGGTGGGAGTGGGGTGGGGCTCAAGGGGAGAAAAAAAACCAAACAACAAAAGAAACCAAAGAAGATTTTCATAAGTAACATATATTGAACCAGGGCTTTGTTTTGGGCATATAGAAAGGACTAAAATATAAGTAAGAGATTAAAGACAAGTGCGAAGGAGGGGCCAGAGACATTCATAACAGGTGCAACGTATACATTCAGGTGCCTGGTAAGCAGCTTCTGCAATTATTATCCCTGGTGTTCATAGTCAAAACCAGGATTTATTGCAGCTGTACTGCAGTCCCCAGGGAAACTCTTATTTACAGTTGTTACATGAATTCTGAAGTTGAACATTACTAGCAACTCATGTTAGTACTTGGTACTCTCGACTAATGACATACTGCAGTGTTGTTGTCAGAAAGAATGACAGCACCCAGTCACTAATGTTTGAAAATTTGACAGTATAGTTTGTGTCCTTACCACATTTTGGTGTCTGATTTGAACTTGAAAATTGTTGGTTACATAGATTATAAATGCAGCTTTTCAAATACCTAAAATTAATTAAAAGTGCCGTCTAATATAAACAGATATAAGCTCTTTTTATTCTTCCTGAAAGCTAGTTTATGAAGTGAGCATTTGCACTGTTGCCAGTGAAGTTGTTATAGAACTTTTAAATGTTACAGCGCATGTGTATGTGTGTGGCTCAGGACCTCACACATGCTAGGTAAGTACTCTGCTACTGTGCCACATCCCTAGCCCTTGCATTACTAATCACTCTTTTCTGAGAGACCAGAGCTAATCCAAATGTTGCACTAGGATGAGCTGTCACCAGTGCCTTTCTGTTTTGGTTTGTCAGTTTCCACTGTGGAAGGCCAGGTAGTTTACTCTTTGACTGGTGTTACAATGTATTAGTGCACATGGAAACTGGTTTTTGTCTTTGTGTAGGGTTATATGGAAAGGATTAAACCGATGGTGAAAGATGGAGTTTATTTCCTATATGAGGCCCTCCATGGACCACCCAAGAAAATCTTGGTAGAAGGTGCAAACGCAGCATTGTTAGATATTGATTTTGGTAAGTGAGATATGATTTATAGGGAGTTTGACTGAGCTCAAAGTACTTAGATATGAATATTAATGTTAGCATTAGGAGGTTATAAATAGTGCATTTAGCTTGTGTATTTGGGAATGAGGTAGCTTGTCAATATAGTTAAGTTTTTGTTGGTTTTTTTTTTTTTTAAAGAATATTGTAGCAACCACAGTATACGTTTTATAGTTCATTAAAAATGGAATCATTTGGATTCTGTGGGTTTGGAGTTCTGCAGATTGTGAATTGTTGATTTATTCAACTACTGTTTCTCTGGAACTGTAAAATGATAAGATCACCTTTAAGTCTTTTAAAATATAAAAATTGGATTAAGCATATTTTGAGATCTAGGAAAGCCTGTTTATGCTAACTCTGTGCATGAGACTTTGATAGACTCGGTCTTTCTTCCATCCTCAGGGCTAGGCTGAACTTACCTAGATGACTGTCTGCCGTAGTTTGTTGGTGGTCACATCTAAACGTTTTCTTAGACTGCTAACAGTTCTGGGGAACATTTCTTTTTTATTTGTTTATTTTTGTTTTATGGTTTGAGTGTTTTGCCTGCATGTATTTTGTACACCACATGGATGAAGGGGCCTTGGAGGCCTGAAGTCCTTGGATCTCCTGGAAATAGAGTTACAGGTGGCTGTTGAGCCATCATTTGGGTGCTGGTAATCAAAGCTGGGTCCTCTGGAAGAGCAGCAAGTGCTCTTACTTCCCTCAGCCTCTTGACATTTCATTGACTCTAGATACTAACTAATTAAAGAGAATATATTTGTATATAATAGATACAGTATCCTTTTATCCTATAGTATGCCTTCTCAATCTGGAAAAGGAGTATAATTAGCAGGGCGAATGGTTAAGTATGACAGGAAGGAAAATGCATCTTCATAATTGTTCCTGTGATTTGAGGGTTTCTCTGAATAGAGTTTAAAAGCTGGGGAAATGTTGAACATCACAAACTTCCTGTTGCCCAGGGTCCTGCTGCACCCTAAATATGTCCACCTGGGAGTCATTTGCTTGGAATTAACAGGACCTAGTCAAAATATGTAGGAGGGTTTTTACATAAGATCCTCTGTAATTAATTAGTCATTATGTACTGTAGAGCCAAGATAACAACTGCACATGTTTTGCGGTTCTCTCTAACTAAAGCTCTAACTACCTGCATTTTTAACTGTGTTTTAACATAGACAAAGAGACTCAGAGCTAAAACATTGAGCACTTGAGAACAGTGACAATTATGGTCTAGTCTGTCAGATGCATGGTCTTAATGGTAATTCTGTGTTACAGTGTTTGTATACATGTGTTCATCTTAGTGGGTTTTTTGTTTGTTTTCTATTTTTTAGGAACTTACCCTTTTGTAACCTCTTCAAACTGTACTGTTGGAGGTGTTTGTACAGGTTTGGGCATGCCCCCTCAAAATGTTGGAGAAGTATATGGAGTTGTGAAAGCTTACACCACTAGAGTTGGTATTGGTGCCTTTCCCACAGAGCAAGACAATGTAAGTTTATTTCTCAGTAAGAAAACCATGTTTCCCTCACCCCAACCTAAACAGACTCCTGCTTCTCTCTTCATTTACAAGGATCATTTGTTGTGTTTGCCTTAAAACTTTCCGGAAAACTATAAAACTTTAGATCCTGGAATGACTAGATAGGTTTGTCTGTTTAAATAAATTTTAATAACATATTTGTTTTTGAGCTTTCCCTTTGTTATGAAAATTACTTGAGAAATTTAAAAGAAGGAAAAATGTATTTTTGTTGTTGTTTATGGTTTGAAGTCTGGTTAGCCTGTTCTGTTTCTGGGCCAGTGATAAGACAGTACGTCTACTGTGGCAGAAGGGCATGGTGTAGGAAAGCCCATCACCTCACCTTATGCAGTTAGGAAGCTGCAAGTGAGAGCAGCACGCAAGAAGTAGGCTTACCTTTAAAGGCATACCACAGGAACCTCTGTCCTCCAATAAGGTCCTGCCTCCTAATATTCAATTTAGCTGTGAACTTATTAATGGACCAATTAGGATACAGTCACCTCACAATATAACTGTTTATTATGTCAGTCTACACTTGACCTGTATATAGCATTGTAAAAATGTTAGCTTAAAATTTTTAAAAATAGAATCAAAACCAAATATATACCAAGTAATGCCATTTCCATGGAATTCCCATTTTCGTCTCATTTCACGAAGATGTTTATCAAAAGAGATGGGGGGGGTTGTTTGTTGTTTTGTGTGTGTGTGTGTGTGTGTATTATAATTCCCTGGATATATATACTGCTCTGATATTCTAACTCAAAAATTCTGTTATCCAGGAAATTGGAGAATTACTACAAACACGGGGTAGAGAATTTGGAGTAACTACTGGAAGGAAAAGAAGATGCGGCTGGTTGGACCTTGTTTCACTCAAATATGCTCATATGATCAATGGATTTACTGCGTGAGTATTGTTAAGAAACATTTAGGAAATGGTGGGCAGTTGGTAACCACAGATTGGATTCTGTAGAAAGTAAACTTGAGAGTCCCCAACAGAGAAGTTTCATTTGTTTGCCTCCAGAATGAAATCAGTTTCAGAAGTGGAATGAGATACAGGAAAAAGTGCGCAGGAAGAGACCCCAGGGTTATTCTGGATACCCAGTGCTTTAGAAAGAATGCTGATCCTCTGACCTCATGCGTATTTGTATAGAGGGCAGTAGCAGGATGGGTAGGCAGGTCAGAGCAGGAGGAGGCCTCCATGGGTGGATAGCATTAACAGTGTATGCATATAAAAAAGTGGAGATGGTGCATGGAGACTTAGTATGACTGCATGGACTCACCTTTCTGAGTCCCACTTTTGTCATCTTTAAATCAAGGTGATGGTATAAGCTGAGATACACACTGTCCAGAAAATATGTCATTGAAAATATGCTGTAAATGTGTTTGTATCTGGATTAATTAGGCTAAACTTCTAAACAGGCTTTTTTTTAAGACAACAAACAAAACAAAACAAAACAAAAAACTCCAAAATTTATGGATCAGAACCCCAAACCTAGTGTTTTATCTAATTTTCACAGATTTTTCCCTTAAAATCCTCTTTTCCAGTCAGTTTTCAAGAAACTTTGATGTATCATGAAGAGGTCGCTTCCTTCCTTTGTCAGTTTCTGACCAGAAGGGTGGAGGTGATGTTAACCAGAATGAAGAACGGGGCTGGTAGCATGTGTGGAAATGTACTTAATATCTTGTGATTATGTGGAACAATGTGTTCTGCTGTGTCCCTCTGGCACAAAGTGCATCCTTAACTCCAGGCAGACTTCCCACAGTTGTCCCTCATTGAGAAAGCTGAGCAAGTGTGAAACCACCAGTGAAAATCTGTCGTAATTACTAGAAAGTAACCTGGATGTACTATGAAGACTACATGTCCATGCAATGTCCTCATCAGTGTGATGTTTATGTGCGGCACGCTTTCAAGTACAGTTCTAACTAGTTTTCAGACTTGCTTTGGAACTTTGAGCTTTGCATGAATTTTCTTACTCCTGTATTAGTCTTACTGGATGCCAAAAGTATGCTGTTTCAACAATGTCTTTTCTTTCAAAATTAGGTTGGCCCTTACCAAGTTGGATATTTTGGATATGTTTACGGAAATCAAAGTTGGGGTTGCTTACAAATTAGATGGGGAAATCATACCTCATTTCCCAGGTATTCTTTTGTTTTTTAAGCTGTGCCTAAAATTTATAAGATTATTATGACCTATTATAAGTTATATTATTATTTAACTATATATTATATATGATATATAATTGCTACTTATTTATAAGATTATCTTTCACAGGCTTGGTTTTTACTGATAGTACAGATAAGCATTTTGTTTAAAACTGGCATTAACTTGAGTGTTGGGTCACAAGTATGAGCTTTAACTCAGAATAAGAAAGGTTTGGCTCATGCTACTTCAAGCTTTCAACTTTCTTAATTTATAGTAATTGACATACACAAACTAAGTATGGTGCTGAGTGCCTGAAGCCCAGCTACTTAGGAGCCTAAGGCAAGAGGCTCTCTTGAACTCAGGAGTTCAGAGTTAGTCTGGGCAGTATATAGTAAGACCCCTCTCCTTAACCAACATCAAAGTCGGGGAGAGAGAAAATAACTTAAAGTGACTGATTTCCATAGAGGAGGAGTTCTCTCTTCCTGGGGAATAAAGGATAAAAGGAAAGACTTGTGTCTTATGGTGTGCTCTTTCTTGGTACATCAGCTTACTCCACCCTCCAAGCCCCACAGTGATTTTGCTAACCTCTCTGAAGCTTGTAGGTGAAGGAGATGCCTACTTCACGCAGTACAGTTTTGTGAAGCCTGTCTTAAGTTACTTGAGAGTTAGGTCAATGCTCCTATTGTTAGAAATGGAAATCACTGATTTTTCAGATAGTGTTCCTAAACATCAAGGAAATGCAAATTGAAGCAATGTTGAAAACCTTAATGAACCTTGGCAGACTGGGAAGCTTTTGTGACTCTAAGACTAGATGTTCATGGAGAATAATTTTCTGTCATCTTTCCAATTTTTCTTACAGAAAACTAGGCATCTGTTAACATTTTATGACACCGTTGCTTGGAAAACTGATTATTCAAGCATATGTTTATATCTTGGTCATTAATGCTACCTCAAAGCTGTTTTAAGAGTTCTAATATAGCTTAAGTACCAAAGAAAATAGTATGATCAAATATAGTTACATGGCAAAATATGTCATAATTATACATCAAATTGTTTAAAATATTAAAAACTCAGAAACATAAAATTTGTGCCTTTTTTTGGTAGTTGTTTTTGTTTTGTTAAGCTGACTTAGGCCAGATTCCTCCAGAACTACTCCCAAGATGGTGATTTTCCTCCATGAAGTGCTTTGAATTTTCTCAGAAACCTGCTTATGGTGAGAGCAGTGGTACCTGGAGTGTCACTCCTTGCTGTGTCTCACATACGGAGAGGAGATTAGAGAGACTCAGATTCTGTTGTCTTCCTCTGAGCACTGTGGACTTTTACTTTAGGGAAACATTGAATTGATGGATGGTCATCTTGAACTTGTATCATTTGGTTTGGTTTTGTTAATGTTCTTATGGAAAGCCTATTATGTTTCCACAAACCTCTCTAGGTGGTACATGGTATGAATCATTCTTGAGACTCTCCACTCAGAAGAGGGAAACCTGAGCTTTGTACCACACTGTCTACTATGTAGTCTGTAGTCTGAGAAACTGCTCGTCATTTATAGTGCACATGCAGATTCTAGTAGGGGCTATATAAAGAAAGACATCAGGTGGAATAATAAAGAAAAATTTCATCCCACAGTCGATTTCCCAGAGGATTGAAGGTGTACCAACCTTGTGTGAAGTTGCTGTTGTATTCACACAATTAATACTATAGAAATTCAAGATGCTCCAGAAGCAGAAGGCTTGAAGTTTGGTCCAGCTCATTCTCCAGCCACTGTAACTGATGCTGTAACCCTGTAATCGTCTCCATTTACAGTGTGTAATCATGCTCTTGAAGAAATGTTGTCTTATAAACTATCACCCAGGTGGCTGAGTGCTGGTTCTCACCTTTCTAAAGGTCTGGAAATGAAATTATGACACGAGTCATAAGGATGACTGATGATTTTGATAATGTCAGTCATTTGAACTGGCCATAATGGTTCATGTTTCTGATCCCATGATTTGGATAGGCTTTAAAGAAGGAGGATTGCCAAAAGTATAAGGCCAGCCTGGAAAGAAGAGAAAACTATGCCAATAAATAAATAAATAAATAAATAAGTCATTTGGCAATAAGTGCTGTGTTCTATAAACACATATACTCCTTAACTTTTAGCAAACCAAGAAGTCTTAAATAAAGTGGAAGTTCAGTATAAGACTCTCCCAGGATGGAACACAGACATATCTAATGCAAGGACATTTAAGGAGCTACCTGTCAACGCACAAAATTATGTTCGGTTTATTGAAGATGAGCTTCAAATACCAGGTAAATACTTTATGAGCAGCTGTCTATTCGTCTGTAGGGTATTTTGTTTGTTTGTTTTTGTTTTTTTGTTTGGGTTTTTTTGTTTTGGGGTTGGGGTTTTTTTTTTTTGTTTTGGTTTAGTTTTGGTTTCTGCTTTTTGTTGCTTTTTGATTTCCCTGGGATGTTGACTCATCAGAAAATGATTTTTTTTTCTTTTTTTTTTTAATTTTTAATATTTTTATTACATATTTTCCTCAATTACATTTCCAATGCTATCCCAAAAGTCCCCCATAGCGCCCCCCACTTCCCTACCCACCCATTCCCATTCTTTTGGCCCTGGCATTCCCCTATATTGGGGCATATAAAGTTTGCAAGTGCAATGAGCCTCTCTTTCCATTGATGGCCGACTAGGTCATCTTTCGATACATATGCAGCTAGAGACAAGAGCTCCGGGGTTCTGGTTAGTACATCATGTTGTTCCAACAATAGGGTTGCAGATCCCTTTAGCTCCTTGGGTACTTTCTCTAGCTTCTCCATTGGGAGCCCTGTGATACATCCAATAGCTGACTGTGAACATCCACTCCTGTGTTTGCTAGGCCCCGGCATCGTCTCACAAGAGACAGCTATATTTGGGTCCTTTCAGCAAAATCTTGCTAGTGTATGCAATGGTGTCAGCGTTTAGAAGCTGATTATGGGATGGATCCCTGGATACGGCAGTCTCTAAATGGTCCATCCTTTCATCACAGCTACGAACTTTGTCTCTGTAACTCCTTCCCTGGGTGTTTTGTTCCCAATTCTAAGAAGGTGCACAGTGTCCACACTTTGGTCTTCATTCTTCTTGAGTTTCATGCGTTTAGAAAATTGTATCTTATATCTTGGGTATCCTAAGTTTTGGGCTAATATCCACTTATCAGTGAATACATATTGTGTGAGTTCTTTTGTGATTGTGTTACTTCACTCAAGATGATGCCCTCCAGGTCCATCCATTTGGCTAGGAATTTCATAAATTCATTCTTTTTTTTTTTTCCACTGTTTTTTTTATTACATATTTTCCTCAATTACATTTCCAATGCTATCCCAAAAGTCCCCCATAGCGCCCCCCACTTCCCTACCCTCCCATTCCCATTCTTTTGGCCCTGGCATTCCCCTATATTGGGGCATATAAAGTTTGCAAGTCCAATGGGCCTCTCTTTCCAGTGATGGCCGACTAGGCCATCTTTCGATACATATGCAGCTAGAGACAAGAGCTCCGGGGTACTGGTTAGTTCATCATGTTGTTCCAACTATAGGGTTGCAGATCCCTTTAGCTCCTTGGGTACTTTCTCTAGCTTCTCCATTGGGAGCCCTGTGATCCATCCAATAGCTGACTGTGAGCATCCACTCCTGTGTTTGCTAGGCCCCTGCATAGTCTCACAAGAGACAGTTATCTTTGGGTCCTTTCAGCAAAATCTTGCTAGTGTATGCAATGGTGTCAGCGTTTAGAAGCTGATTATGGGATGGATCCCAGGATACGGCAGTCTCTAGATGGTCCATCCTTTCATCACAGCTCCGAACTTTGTCTCTGTAACTCCTTCCCTGGGTGTTTTGTTCCCAATTCTAAGAAGGGGCACAGTGTCCACATTTTGGTCTTCATTCTTCTTGAGTTTCATGCGTTTAGCAAATTGTATCTTATATCTTGGGTATCCTAAGTTTTGGGCAAATATCCACTTATCAGTGAATACATATTGTGTGAGTTCCTTTGTGATTGTGTTACCTCACTCAAGATGATGCCCTCCAGGTCCATCCATTTGGCTAGGAATTTCATAAATTCATTCTTTTTAATAGCTGAGTAGTACTCCATTGTGTAAATGTACCATAATTTCTGTATCCATTCCTCTGTTGAGGGACATCTGGGTTCTTTCCAGAATCTGGCTATTATAAATAGGGCTGCTATGAACATAGTGGAGCATGTGTCCTTCTTACTGGTTGGGACATCTTCTGGATATATGCCCAGAAGAGGTATTGCTGGATCCTCCGGTAGTACTATGTCCAGTTTTCTGAGGAACCGCCAGACTGATTTCCAGAGTGGTTGTACAAGCTTGCAATCCCACCAACAATGGAGAAGTGTTCCTCTTTCTCCACATCCTCGCCAGCATCTGCTGTCACCTGAATTTTTGATCTTAGCCATTCTGACTGGTGTGAGGTGGAATCTCAGGGTTGTTTTGATTTGCATTTCCCTGATGATTAAGGATGTTGAACATTTTTTCAGGTGCTTCTCTGCCATTCGGTATTCCTCAGGTGAGAATTCTTTGTTCAGTTCTGAGCCCCATTTTTTAATGGGGTTATTTGACTTTCTGGAGTCCACCTTCTTGAGTTCTTTATATATATTGGATATTAGTCCCTTGTCTGATTTAGGATAGGTGAAGATCCTTTCCCAATCTGTTGGTGGTTTTTTTGTCTTATTGATGGTGTCTTTAGCCTTGCAGAAGCTTTGTAGTTTCATGAGGTCCCATTTGTCAATTCTCGATCTTACAGCACAAGCCATTACTGTTCTATTCAGGAATTTTTCCCCTGTGCCCATATCTTCAAGGCTTTTCCCCACTTTCTCCTCTATAAGTTTCAGTGTCTCTGGTTTTATGTGAAGTTCCTTGATCCACTTAGACTTGACCTTAGTACAAGGAGATAGGAATGGATCGATTCGCATTCTTCTACATGTTAACAACCAGTTGTGCCAGCACCATTTGTTGAAAATGCTGTCTTTCTTCCACTGGATGTTTTTAGCTCCCTTGTCGAAGATCAAGTGACCGTAGGTGTGTGGGTTCATTTCTGGGTCTTCAATTCTATTCCATTGGTCTATTTGTCTGTCACTATACCAGTACCATGCAGTTTTTATCACAATTGCTCTGTAGTAGAGCTTTAGGTCCGGCATGGTGATTCCACCAGAGGTTCTTTTATCCTTGAGAAGAGTTTTTGCTATCCTAGGTTTTTTGTTATTCCAGATGAATTTGCAGATTGCACTTTCTAATTCGTTGAAGAATTGATTTGGAATTTTGATGGGGATTGCATTGAATCTGTAGATTGCTTTTGGCAAGATAGCCATTTTTACAATGTTGATCCTGCCAATCCATGAGCATGGGAGATCTTTCCATCTTCTGAGATCTTCTATAATTTCTTTCTTCAGAGACTTGAAGTTTTTATTATACAGATCTTTCACTTCCTTAGTTAGAGTCACGCCAAGATATTTTATATTATTTGTGACTATTGAGAAGGGTGTTGTTTCCCTAATTTCTTTCTCAGCCTGTTTATTCTTTGTGTAGAGAAAGGCCATTGATTTGTTTGAGTTAATTTTATATCCAGCTACTTCACCGAAGCTGTTTATCAGGCTTAGGAGTTCTCTGGTGGAATTTTTAGGGTCACTTATATATACTATCATATCATCTGCAAAGAGTGATATTTTGACTTCATCTTTTCCAATTTGTATCCCTTTGATCTCCTTTTGTTGTCGAATTGCTCTGGCTAGGACTTCAAGTACAATGTTGAATAGGTATGGAGAAAGTGGACAGCCTTGTCTAGTCCCTGATTTTAGAGGGATTGCTTCAAGCTTCTCACCATTTACTTTGATGTTGGCTACTGGTTTGCTGTAGATTGCTTTTATCATGTTTAGGTATGGGCCTTGAATTCCTGATCTTTCCAAGACTTTTATCATGAATGGGTGTTGGATCTTGTCAAATGCTTTTTCCGCATCTAACGAGATGACCATGTGGTTTTTGTCTTTGAGTTTGTTTATATACTGGATTACGTTGATGGATTTCCGTATATTGAACCATCCCTGCATCCCTGGGATGAAACCTACTTGGTCAGGATGGATGATTGTTTTGATGTGTTCTTGGATTCGGTTAGCAAGAACTTTATTGAGGATTTTTGCATCAATATTCATAAGGGATATTGGTCTGAAGTTTTCTATCTTTGTTGGGTCTTTTTGTGGTTTAGGTATCAGAGTAATTGTGGCTTCATAGAATGAGTTGGGTAGAGTACCTTCTGTTTCTATTTTGTGGAATAGTTTGTGAAGAACTGGGATTAGATCTTCTTTGAAGGTCTGATAGAACTCTGCACTGATCCCATCTGGTCCTGGGCTTTTTTTAGTTGGGAGACTATTAATGACTGCTTCTATTTCTTTGGGGGATATAGGGCTGTTTAGATCCTTAACCTGATCTTGATTCAACTTTGGTACCTGGTATCTGTCTAGGAACTTCTCCATTTCATCCAGGTTCTCCAGTTTTGTTGAGTATAGCCTTTGGTAGAAGGATCTGATGGTGTTTTGGATGTCTTCAGGATCTGTTGTTATGTCTCCTTTTTCATTTCTGATTTTGTTAATTAGGATGCTTTCCCTGTGCCCTCTAGTGAGTCTGGCTAAGGGTTTATCTATCTTGTTGATTTTCTCAAAGAACCAGCTCCTTGATTGGTTGATTCTTTGAATAGTTTTTCTTGTTTCCACTTGGTTGATTTCGCCCCTGAGTTTGATTATTTCCTGCCGTCTACTCCTCTTGGGTGAATTTGCTTCCTTTTGTTCTAGTGCTTTTAGGTGTGTTGTCAAGCTGCTAATGTGTGCTCTCTCTAGTTTCCTTTTGGAGGCACTCAGAGCTATGAGTTTTCCTCTTAGAAATGCTTTCATTGCGTCCCATAAGTTTGGGTATGTTGTGGCTTCATTTTCATTGAACTCTAAAAAGTCCTTAATTTCTTTCTTTATTCCTTCCTTGACCAAGGTATCATTGAGAAGAGTGTTGTTCAGTTTCCACGTGAAGGTTGGCTTTCTATTATTTATTTTGTTATTGAAGATCAGCCTTACTCCATGGTGATCTGATAGGATGCATGGGACAATTTCAATATTTTTGTATCTGTTGAGGCCTGTTTTGTGACCAATTATGTGGCCAATTTTGGAGAAGGTACCATGAGGTGCTGAGAAGAAGGTATATCCTTTTGTTTTAGGATAGAATGTTCTGTAGATAACTGCCAGATCCATTTGATTCATAATTTCTCTTAGTTTCTCTGTGTCCCTGTTTAGTTTCTGTTTCCATGATCTGTCCATTGGTGAAAGTGGTGTGTTGAAGTCTCCCACTATTATTGTATGAGGTGCAATGTGTGCTTTGAGATTTACTAAAGTTTCTTTAATGAATGTGGCTGCCTTTCTTTTTGGAGCATAGATATTCAGGATTGATAGTTCCTCTTGGAGGATTTTACCTTTGATGAGTATGAAGTGTCCCTCCCTGTCTTTTTTAATGACTTTGGGTTGGAAGTCAATCTTATCAGATATTAGAATGGCTACTCCAGCTTGTTTCTTCCTACCATTTGCTTGGAAAATTGTTTTCCAGCCTTTCATTCTGAGGTAGTGTCTATCTTTTTCTCTGAGATGAGTTTCCTGTAAGCAGCAAAATGTTGGGTCTTGTTTGTGTAGCCAGTTTGTTAGTCTATGTCTTTTTATTGGGGAGTTGAGTCCATTGATATTAAGAGATATTAAGGAAAAGTAATTGTTGTTTCCTGTTATTTTTGTTGTTAAAGTTGGCATTCTGTTCTTGTGGCTGTCTTCTTTTAGGTTTGTTGAGGGATTACCTTCTTGTTGTTTCTAGGGCGTGGTTCCTGTCCTTGTATTGGTTTTTTTCTGTTATTATCCTTTGAAGGGCTGGAGTCGTGGAGAGATAATGTGTGAATTTGGTTTTGTCGTGGAATACTTTGGTTTCTCCATCTATGTTAATTGAGAGTTTGGCTGGGTATAGTAGCCTGGGCTGGAATTTGTGTTCTTTTAGTGTCTGTATAACATCCGTCCAGGATCTTCTGGCTTTCATAGTCTCTGGTGAAAAATCTGGTGTAATTCTGATAGGCTTGCCTTTATATGTTACTTGGCCTTTTTCTCTTACTGCTTTTAGTATTCTATCTTTATTTAGAGCATTTGTTGTTCTGATTATTATGTGTCGGGAGGTATTTCTTTTCTGGTCCAGTCTATTTGGAGTTCTGTAGGCTTCTTGTATGTTCATGGGCATCTCTTTCTTTAGATTTGGGAAGTTTTCTTCTATAATTTTGTTGAAGATGTTTGCTGGTCCTTTGAGTTGAAAATCTTCATTCTCATCCACTCCTATTATCCGTAGGTTTGGTCTTCTCATTGTGTCCTGTATTTCTTGGATGTTTTGAGTTAGGATCTTTTTGCATTTTACATTTTCCTTGATTGTTGTGCCGATGTTCTCTATGGAATCTTCTGCACCTGAGATTCTCTCTTCCATCTCTTGTATTCTGTTGCTGATGCTGGTATCTATGGTTCCAGATTTCTTTCCTAGGGTTTCTATCTCCAGTGTTGCCTCATTTTGGGTTTTCTTTATTGTGTCTACTTCCCTTTTTAGGTCTAGTATGGTTTTGTTCATTTCCATCATCTGTTTGGATGTGTTTTCCTGTTTTTCATTAAGGACTTCTACCTGTTTGATTATGTTATCCTGTTTTTCTTTAAGGATTTGTAACTCTTTAGTAGTGTTCTCCTGCAATTCTTTAAGGGATTTTTGTGCTTCCTCTGTATTGTCTTCTACCTGTTTACCAGTGTTCCTTTGTATTTCTTTAAGTGTGTTATTAAAGTCCTTCTTGAAGTCCTCTACCATCATCAGGAGATATGCTTTTAGATTCGTGTCTAGCTTTTCCGGTGTGTTGGGGTGCCCTGGACTGGGCGAAGTGGGAGTGCTGGGTTCTGATGATGGTGAGTGGTCTTGGTTTCTGTTAGTAAGATTATTATGTTTACCTTTCGCCATCTGGTAATCTCTGGGGTTAGTTGTTGTCGTTGTCACTGTTTAAAGATTGGAGCAGAAGCTGTGTTCCACTCACCAGCAGTCTCAAAATCCTGTGGCGGGGGTCGTGGGTAGCTGGCAGTACCCCAGTGCTGGTCCAGCCGAAAGAGGCCTGTGGTCCTACTCAGGCCGGTTTTCTGCTTCCCTAACTAATGCAGTCTCAGGTTTCTCGCGCAATTGGATTGGAGCAGAAGCTGTGTTCCACTCACCAGAAGTCTTAAGATCCTGTGGTGGGTGTTGTGGGTAGCTGGCGAGTGTCAGCCGACCCTGCGCCTTCGCTACCCCGGTGCTTTTCTGACCGGAAGAGGCTTGTGGCCCTATGTAGGCCGGATTTCTCTCTCCCCAACCAGAGCAGTCTCAGGTCCCGCGTGATTGGACTGGAGCAGAAGCTGTGTTCCACTCACCAGCAGTCTCAAAATCCTGTGGCGGGGGTCGTGGGTAGCTGGTGGGTGTCAGCCGACCCTGCGCTCTAGCTACCCCAGTGCTGATCCGGCCGGATGAGGCCTGTGTCCAGAAAATGATTTTTGTTGTGGTGGTGGTGATTTTTATTTGGCCTAAAGCTGCCCTTAAAAGTTGAAATCTTGCTGGGCGTGGTGGCGCATGCCTTTAATCCCAGCACTCGGGAGGCAGAGGCAGGCGGATTTCTGAGTTCGAGGCCAGCCTGGTCTACAAAGTGAGTTCCAGGACAGCCAGGGCTATACAGAGAAACCCTGTCTCAAAAAACAAAAACAAAAACAAAAAGTTGAAATCTTGGATAGACATTAGGAAATGAGAATATTTAAAAATGACATCTCATGTCTTAGGGTTTCTGTTGCTGTAGTGAAACACTGTGGCCAAAGCAACTTAGGAAGGAAAGGGTTTATTTGGCTTACTCTTTCACATCACTGCTCATCCTGATACTCATTCAGGGCAGGAACTCAAACAAGGCAGGAACCTGGGAAGCAGGAGCTGATGAAGAGGCTATGAAGAGTGCTGGGAGCTCCTGATGGCTTGCTCAGCCAATCACCTTTTGAGGGCTGGCACCACCCACAATGGACTGGGACTTCCTCCATCAATCGGTGATTAAGAAGATGGCTTATAGCCGAGCTTGCAGTCCAAATTTTTTTTTTAAGATGTATTTATTTATTATACATTAAATTCACTGTAGCTGTCTTCAGACGCACCAGAAGAGGGCATCAGATCTCATTACAGATGGTTGTGAGCCACCATATGATTGCTCTGGGATTTGAACTCAGGACCTTTGGAAGAGGAGTCAGAGCTCTTAACTATTGCACCATCTCTCCAGCCCTGCAGTCCAATATTATAGAGGCATTTTCTCAACTGAGGGTCTCCTTCCTCTCTAGTGACTTTAGCTTGTGTCAAGGCAATATAAACTAGCCAGTACATTTCATTAGCAAAAAATACAAGGCAATAATAAAGAATGAATTGGTTTACTCATTAGTCCTTGCTCATAGAAGGCTGAGGCAGGAGGATTGCTCAGGGTGCTAGGTTAGACAGGCCTATATAGTAAAACCCAATCTCAATAAAAGAAAAAACCCAAATAGACAAAAGGAGAAATGGATATAACTCATATAAAACCATTAAAATGAGATGACCAGACTTGCTTTTCCCTTTCATCCTTTTGCTTACATTGATGGGAACTAGAGAAGAAAAGTAGGTAGGAGGTATTTTCCACACACAACATATTATGTACTCATGCTGACTCTTGTGTTTCATTTTTATTCATGATTCGTTTCAGACGTAGTTCTTGTCCCAGATTGATATCAGCCTTACTAGCAAGGCATATTTGCTAATGGCTTTTAGTCAACAGTTTTTGAATTATAAATAGCTGACTTTTTTTGTTGTTTTTTTTGTTTGTTTGTTTTTTGAGACAGGGTTTCTCTGTAGCCCTGGCTGTCCTGGAACTCACTTTGTAGACCAGGCTGGCCTCGAACTCGGAAATCTGCCTGCCTCTGCCTTCCAAGTGCTGGGATTAAAGGCGTGTGCCACCACTGCCCGGCTAAACAGCTGACTTTTAATGAGCCCTATAAAATACCATAAAGGTTTCTCCTACCAATACTGTAGGGAACCCAGTAGTTCTACAAACAATCTAGAGCTCTGAGACAGAGATCACTACTCATGTCCCTGGACTGGTGTACCAGGCCATTCCTAAGGCTTTGTATTCTGAAATCGTCAAGATGTTTCTATATGTTTTAATGTAAAACAGTGGATTTTTTTTTATTTGCTTATATTTTCTATTTATCAGGAACTTTATTTAAAAAGAATTCTTTATGTCTCTGCTGATTGGGACCAAGACTTTATTGTCGTAATCATTGAGGGTGAAGAAATGGTAAAAGTGGTATAGTTAAAACAATAAAAGGCAGGTTAGTCAGATCTGGATCCTTCCTAGAAGAAAATGAGCAGAAGCTGCTGACAAAAAGAGCAATATGGGAAAAGTAGAGGACTGCCTCTCTTTCTGACATAGAATACAGCTTTTTATTTAAAAAAACAAAACTTCAGGGGCACCGATATGACTCAGTGGTTAAGAGCACTGACTGCCCTTCTAAGAAGACCCAGGTTCAATTCCCAGCACCCACATGGCAGCTCACAACTGTCTGTAACTCCAAGATCTGATACGCTTACACTTTCACACAGGGATACATACAGGCAAAACACCAATGCACATAAAATAAAAAATGTAAGTTTTTTAAAAAGCAGGCAAAACAAAAATACTTGGAATTCACCTTTGTTTGTTTGTTTGTTTTTTCGAGACAGGGTTTCTCTGTAGCCCTGGCTGTCCTGGAACTCACTCTGTAGACCAGGCTGACCTCGAACTCAGAAATCTGCCTCCCAAGTGCTAGGATTAAAGGCGTGCACCACCACTGCCCGGCTAGAATTCACCTTTATTAATAACATAACTGAGATACTTATTTTATCCACTTAAACTATTTTTGAGTAGCAGTAATGCCTTTGTGGTCTAAAAATGAAAATATATAAAATTTAATACACTGTATTTTTACACAGTACACGTATAAATCATAAAGCAAAAACTGAAAATGAAACTAGTTCATCAATTTTTCTACCAATAGATAAGAAGAAGCCTTATAGAAAAAAGTCCAAAACAGAAATATTTGCAACTTAATTTTCTAATGTCTTAAAAGATCAATTTTCTTCCTCAAATCCCTGTGTCTAAAGATGACAGTTTTCCCTGTGTATTTGTTTGGAATAAAACCAAAAAGTACTCTAAACAGTATATGGTTTTTCAATTTCAAATAAATTTCTTAATACAAAGGGTAACAAATCATGTTTTATGTTTATAATATGCTAAAATTATATTACATGGAGGAAGAACTCTTTAAGGTTTATTATTTTGTGTATGTCTAAATGTGCACCACATTTATATAATGCCCACAGAGCCCTCTGAAGAGGGTGCTGTGGATTTTCAGAATCTATAGTTACAGGTTTTTAAGTCATTTTGTGCTAGGAATCGAACCAGGATCCCCTCTGCAAGAGAAGCAAGTACTCTCAACTGCTGAGCCAACTCTCCAGAAACCCATTCCTTTTGATTCCCAAAATCTACATTAATGGATATTACTCAATTCATTTTCAAAGGTTTCTGTTATATACTATAATTATCTAGCACAATTATACCTATAGTTCTTTGGTTTTGAGATGAAAGATATTCAGTATTCATTATACTTTAAGAAATAATATTAACAGTATACAATAACCTTTAAGAAATAATACTAACTTTAAAAAAATTCACGTCAGTCACTCATAGTTCTGGAAAAACCTATTACTTGACTTTTTTGAACCTTTCCTTTTTAAATACAATATTGCTTTGATCTGAATGTGGGAGAGCTGTGAGTTCTGTCCTTTCATGACCCAAGGATGAATGCCTGAGGGACTTGATGCTATTTTCTTATGTTTTCCAGTTAAATGGATTGGTGTAGGTAAATCCAGAGAGTCCATGATTCAGCTCTTCTAAGGATTGCCAGCAATGCATGAGACACTCCTTAAGAGGAAGGGAAAAAGACTTAAACATTTCTTTGTGATCTGCAAATTCAAGAATAAAGACATTGAAATGAGTTTTCAGCTGGCGTTGGTTTGCAGTCTCTGATGGATGGCTGTCATGGCTGGCCTGGCGCTCTCATCCAGCTTCCCGGCTGGCATGGCTGCCACATCTGTTGCTCTGCTTCTCATGGTGCCGCACAGTCCTTTCCATGGTTAGTAACTGTATAATCCCCATTTGACTCTAGAACTTCCAGCATAGCTTTTCTTCATTATGGCCGTTGTGTTTGAGGTTTTACCCCAATTAGATGGTGAGAACAGTTAATGCAATTTTGCACAAATATTTTTACATTCTGATCATTCACTTCTGTCATTGTGATCTTTGCTGTTAGAAAAAAAAATGATGGAAAGATAAGGGTTCTGTCAACATTTGTAAAGCTAAGAATTCTGTATAAATTGTGAACTGCTTTTTTTTTCCTGTGCTGAAACCATTGCAAATTTGAGCTTTGGTAGGGTAGGGGGAGTATGTTCATGAGACTTGTAATTTGTATAAAATACAGAACTTAGTTCTCTCTGCAATTTATTTAATACAGTCAACATTAAATTGAGTGTTCAAAAAGAAGAGATGTTTCCCTACAATAACAATCTTAATGTTAGAAAATAATTATTAAAAAAATCTGTTATGATATTTGGTGGATATTTTTCTGTTTTCAGATATGATCTCAAATGTTTGTCTTTTCTTTTTTAAGCATAACTGTTGTTTCTAAAAACAGTGGGTTTGCTTCCAACATTTCGCCTGCCAGTATACCTACAAAATGACCCATAAGTAACCCACATGAGTCCAAGTTGTCAGCCATAATTTTGATCATGCCTTCATCCCTCCTTTCTTGAAAAAGCATAGAGGGATCGATCACCTGACCCTTGGCTTTACATTGTGCTGAGATTATCCTTCCCTGAACCATTAAATGTTTAAATTAGGTATCACCTGAAATTATTTTATAACACCACCAACAGCTGATTAAAAGGAGCCAAATATTTCCAGTATGCTTTGTGTGTTGTTTTTCTTCTGTTCTTGGTAATGCTAGTGGGGATGAATGGTGTCGCATGCACTCTGGGACTGGGTGGGTAGAGATCAGTAGGATGTTTGGGAGGATCTAAATTTTTTTTTAACTGAAATAGTTTGATTAATACATGGTTCAAGGGGCTGGTGAGATGGCTCAGTGGGTAAGAGCACCCGACTGCTCTTCCGAAGGTCCAAAGTTCAAATCCCAGCAACCACATGGTGGCTCACAACCATCCGTAACAAGATCTGGCGCCCTCTTCTGGAGTGTCTGAAGACAGCTACAGTGTACTTACATATAATAAATAAATCTTAACAAAAAAAAAAAAAAAATACATGGTTCAAGAAAAATTCTAAAACAGGAGCCGTTTCATTGGATTCAATAAATAATTAACACAGGTGATTCCTAAAAGACCAATGGCAGTAAATCCTGCTGCTGTCCTCATGGAAACTGAAAGATCTTGGAAGATCTGTATTCTTGGCTATAAGCACTGCATTATTGAGACATATTTTCAGTAATGAACACATTTTCATTCAAGTCAGGATTTTTTTCCTGCAATACCCAGAATGTCTCCCATTGTTGTGATTTGATTTTAAGCCACTCTGGATAATTCAGAATTATCTCTTTGAATGTGAACTATCAGTTGCTTAGAAGAGATAATCTCTGTCCTTCAAATCATTGATAACTATTATAATTCTATTTAACAAGGCTGTATATGCCATATCCTGCTAGATACTGAATATGCAGTAGCTGGGGCAAGTATGGTCTTATTGAAATTTATGGTAGCAACAGCATCCTAAACATTGAATGATGTTTTATACATATATATTCCAATGAAGCCATACATGGTGAAATGAATGGAACCTAATCCAAACATCTGATAAGGACCAGAGAAGGCTCTGAGGAGACAGCTAGACATACTAACTAGATGAATGGGATGAGGGACAATGCTCAAGGGTCCAGACTGAGAAGATCTGCAGAGGTGAAGAAATGGAACCAAATTAGGAAGGAGCTGGTGAGGTTGGTGGTGGATTCAGGAATGCTCAGCCAAAATAACCAGTACTTGTTATGAGAGATTCCTATAGTAGAAATATGTCTGTTATAGCTGAGCAGCAGCAGAACTGCTGAATTGGAAAACCTGAACCAGGGGATTGAGAGATACCTCAGCAGTTTGGATCACGTGCTGTCTTTTCAGAAGTCCATAGTTCAGTTCCGACACTGTGTGGCTCTCAGCTGCCTCTAACTTCAGTTGTGGAGCTCTGATGCTGTCATTTGGTCTTCATGAATACTTGCAAGCATGTAGTGGGCATACACATCTTAAAATTTAAAATTTAGTATATTGAGTGGGACTCACAACAAAGTTAACCTTACTCAATTGTAGCACGAGATACTTGTGTTAGTATATATAGTTGATGTTAATTGAATACTATAGAATCAGGAGGGCAGACAGACATATTTGAAAAGATAATAGACAGGTTGTGTGTGTTTAGACTGAATCTTAATGTCCTGGGCTGGCCTGGAAGTCACCTTATAGCTCAGAATTACTTTGAACTTTCTGGACTCCACTCCTTTGTGTGTGCTTCCACATCTGACTCAAGAGGTTTGCCTTAATCATTTGGCACATTACGAAGCTACTGTAATCAAATATATAGCATTATCATGGGGGAAGTTAAAGACTTTTTTTAAGAACCTGAGGGGGTTGGAATTTGAAAAGCTATTTTAATACAGACCCTTAAAATACTGAGGATGCCACAAACAAAAACAACTAGTAGAAAAACGAATAAGTCTACAGGAAGTATAAAGGGCATGAAACATGAAATGTACCCAGAGACCCTCATGAAAGGCTACTTGATAACTCGCATTCATGTTTTAACAGTTTATGGTATTTGGTGCTTTTATAAAATGTAATCGACAAGAGCAGGGACAGCTGCTACTAGGACCAGGATTTTTCATGTTATCGGTGCTAAATTGGTATTAAATAGAGATTTAGAACAGAAATTTGTACTTTCTATGATAATAACTTTAAAACCTGAAGTCAACACTTGGGAGGCAGAGGCAGACAGATCTCTTGAGTTTGAGGCCAGCCTGATTTGTCTACAGAGTGAGTTCTAGAACAGCCAGGCTAAACAGAAATCCCGTCTCAAATAGAGGCAATAATGGGAGGTCTAATTATTTAACAAGGCACAGGACATACAAAAGACAAATTAAAAGTGGTAGAAATTGTTGGCAATCTGTAAGGATTAAATACAATTAAAAGGAAAAGAATGGCAAAAGCCATCGAAAAACAGTCAAACTTCATTGAGTGAGGAACTTTTAATTTTAATCAAAAGAAACAAGTAGGGGTTGAGGATATAGCTCAAGTGGTGGACTGCTTGTGTGAAGTGCTCAAGGCCCTGGGACTGTATGAAGAAGGATCGTGATCTCAATATCTCATTACCCAAACATGTGCTGATGTTATTTCTTCTTGCTTTCCCGAAAGGTTTATGTGGGTCCTTACTAATGTTTGTGTGCATTGGAGTAAAAAAATGATTCACCTTTGTGGGGTCTGGCTCAGAACTCGCAGATTCTACATCTGAAGCTGGCCTTGCAGAGCTTACAGAGACTGGAATCTGTGGTGGTGTGGGTAGTCAGTGCTGTGTTTCACGGCTGTGAGCCTGTCCTGTCATTTTTTTTTTTTTCTTTTTGGTTCCAAGGGAGTACTGAGAATAATACTTAGCTTCTGGAAGAATTCCATATTTGACCCATGACCCATGAGCCGAGGGCTAGCTTTGACCCATGAGCCGAGGGCTAGCTGGAGGGGAAGACCACCTGGAAGTCATTAGAACCGCTTCTGCCTAAGGAAATAGTAAACCCAAAGCATAAGTATCCATGGGGGGCTGAAGGTGGTGTTCTTATGCTAAGATCCTGTTTCCCAGTTGGTTCTTGATTTGTTAGTAAAGAAATCTGGGGGCCTAATTGCTGAGTAGAAGGTACAGGCGGGAGTTACAGGGTCCCAGGAGGAAAAGGGAGATGCAAGGAAGGTAGAGGAGTTTCTGCCATGCTTTGGAGGAAGAACACGGCAACCATGTGAGGACTAGTGGGGAGCTGGGTCCTGTGGCCACCGCTATAGGTGGGTGGCCAAGGATGCTTGATTAGGGACTAGGTGGGACTAGCCACTAAAGTTTAGAGCAGATGGAAGAGATGGAGATAATAAATTGGTAAGGGTAAGCTTTTGCAGGCAGTAGATATCAGCACCCAGTAATTGTGCCAAGAAGGCAAGTAATAAAGGAAAATCTATGTGTTTGTCTTTTACCTGCAGATTCAAGAAAGCTGGGAGGGAGCTGGTAGTGCGGCCACCTTCCAGAGCAAAAGGCAGTATCTTAAAACTACATTCAATAGTGGATTGGGGGTACCACATTAAAATACAAGAGTAGCGGTTCCTTGTACTTCTTCCTATGGGTAAAAGATGTGGGGTTTTGGAGTCAGCAGATTGTCACAAGCGTAACCTGTGACTACCCTAGTTGTATCTGGGTGTGCCACATGTGATGCATTGCTTAAGCAAATCCACACATTCCTTCCTAGATGGCATGCAGCTTCTGAGTGACCTCCCCCCGCCCCATCCCTATTTTTAAAGGCTTTTAGAATTGGTTCCTGCATGCACTTTCACTGTCCTTCCACAGGAATGTCTTGACACAAACCCTGTGTCGTCTTTTGTCTTGAATATTGATCATTGGCCCTTTATGCTGGTGGAAGTGTGCTTGTTCATCCTACTAATCAAAAAGTAGCAACCACTTGTGGTTCAGTGAGATGACATTTGAATGCCAATAATTAACCCAACCGAACTGCAGGAGCCATCTGTCTCGGTGAAATGTTCTGTAGTACAGTGGTAGAGAGTGCTAAGATAGCCTTTGGGCTAGTGAGATGGCTGAATGGCGAGGGTTTAGGGGGCAATTCTGATGCTAAGATCCTGCTTCCCAATTGATTCTTGATCTATCAGTAAAGAAAGTCATGGGCCAATTGCTGGGCAGAAAGTACAGGCTGGACTTCCGGGTCCCTAGGGGAAAAGGGAAACACAAGGAAGGAGAGTGGAGTTTACCATGTGTTGGAGAGAGGAGAACCAGACAATCATGTGAGATCTCAAAACAGAGTGGCCACATAGGGTGCTTTTGCTTTTACAGTAGGTGGTCAGGGGAGTTGAGCAACTGAAGTTTAGGACAGGTGAGCGGGCTGAGATAAGGAATTGATAAGGGCACAATTTTCCAGGCGGGAGATAGTGGTGCCAAGCAGTTGTGCCAAGAAGGCAAGTTGTAATTGAAAAAGTGTGTGCAATTGTGCCAAGAAGGCAAGTTGTAATTGAAAAAGTGTGTGTGTGTGTGTGTGTGTGTTTTATTTAAGAAGTGTGTGTGATTTAAGGAAAGCTGGGAGTGGGCTGGTAGTGCGGTCATGCCCTGGAGCTAAAGGCGGATAGAGCATATAAAACTACACGCTACACAAGAGCTCTTGTACAAACCTGATGACTTGAGTTCAATCCTTGGAACCATGTAAAGGTGGAAGGTGAGAACTGACTCCACAAAGTTGTCCTCTGACCTCGCTATATGTGCCATGCACACAACATGCATGCCCCCCCATGTGTATGTACACACAATAATAAATAGTAAAATGCAATAAAAATAAAACTTCAAAAAGATAGCCCTCCTAAAGGAAAGGTTATGTTGTTGCATCAGGCTCCTCCCAGTAAGCCATTCCTACTGGGCCTCTTTGTATTTTATATGTAACTTATTCCTCGTTTGGTCTTGTTATTTCAAGCTGCTAATTTTGCCAAACAAATTATTGAAATAAAGGAATTCTCGTCTTATAGACCCGCATACTACCAAAAACTAAGGGTTCTAAGTTGGGCTCATGACAAGAAAATGCTCTATAGGCCCAGGCTATTCTGCAAGCTGTTCCACCGCTAAGGCCACGTGATTCAGTGGACTTGTTTGTGGCAAACAGGGATGCTGTTTAGAGATGTTGGCAGGCCCAGAATCACAGAACAGGTCTTTAGCACACAGAGCCAGACCCTTCCGTCTTGTAGAAAACTACTTTCCTTTTCAGATAGGTTTTGGCCTGCTGTTGGGCCTCAATAGAGACAATGTTTGACCTTAAGCTACCAAGTTACCGTGCAACTTCAGCTGTCCATCATGAGCTGTTACTGACACAAAGGGATGAGTCCTGATGGGAAAGCATGGCAAGCAAGCAAGCAAGCATTGTGGCTGGAGCAGCAAGCTGAGAGCTTCCATCTTGAACTATAACCATAAGTGAGAGAACACTGGGAGTGGTATGTGGCTTTTGAAATCTCAAATCCTGTTCTTAATGACATTTCCTCTAGCAAGGCCACATCTTTTAAACCTACCCAAATAGGGCCACCAATTAGTGTCTAAGTATCTAAATGCAGGAAACTCATTTGGACTGAACCAGGCCTTCAGACTTAGACCAGGACTTAACACACCAGTACTCTCCATGCAAGTTCTCAGAACTTTGGGCTAGGACTGGAACCTCACAGCCTTCAGGGGAGCTTGCAGAGGGTTGGTATATCACAGGTCTGTCATCATAAATCTGCATATATAATGCCCATAATATTGATTCATATATAATATTCTATTTAATACAAGAAGTTACACTAGATTTCTTATCTTTGTATCCCCTGAATTCTATTCTAGATGGACTGGCGTTTTATTTTGGCCTTATTCTTTGCTGTGTAGGTTTTCAAATCTTGGTGATGCCTAGTTGACCATGTTAGAGACTAAGAAAGGTGGTTGAAATTATATGGAATTCCATATTCTTGGAGGAAATTTATTCACAGAAAGGCTACAATTTGGGGGGTTGAATAAGAAGCCAACTGGTTGTCAGGTGTTGGATAATGTCTCCCAGCACCCAGAATGCAGGATTCCTTAATGCAGGATTCCTTTCCTTGGGATTATTACTTTTCTTTGGGACACTTTATCTCTTTTCCTGAAGAGTTGATGCCTAGTTATCAAGGCTTCTTGAGAAAGATGTTGTTGTGCTGGGCTGGAGAGATGGCTCAGCAGTTAAGAGCACTGACTGCTCTTCCAGAGGTCCTGAGTTCAATTCCCAGCAACCACATGGTGGCTCACAACCATCTGTAATGGGATCGGATGCCCTCTTCTGCTGTGTCTGAAGACAGCTACAGTGTACTTACATATAATAAATAACTAAATCTTTAAAGAGAGAGAGAGAAGGATGTTGTTTAGTATAATTATTAATAAGCCCTGGCTGCAGGTTCTGCTACCCACTCCAATGGTCTAGGTTCCCAAATGAAAGACCTTTATATTTGATAAGACTTAATCAGCACAATAGCTGGGCCACTGCCTAAGCTCCATGCAGTTAATCCTGAGTTATTACTGATTCTGTGTTCTATCTTGGCTTGGATCTAGTTGGGCGGCCCTCTAGGCCATGCTCTCCCTCCCAGCTCCTTCACATGATGGTGATGCGTCTCTGTCCTCCACTCTTCAGGCGTGGCATCTCTCCTCTCTTCCACATTCTACCAGCATGGCAGATCTCCCTCTTTCTGTCCCAAGCCCAGGAATCCTAAAATCCTGCCTCTGTCCTCTCCAGCTATTGGCTGTGGGCATCTTTATTTACCAATCAGAACCAACTGGGGGCAGGTTTCAGGAAGCTACAAGCAGGCATTCTTGTGCAAATAGTTTTCTAGGGAACATAATTAGCATTAGAGCTACAGTTAATTCTGTAAACAGAAGTCCATCAACCCCCTCTCTTTAATGGTCCTAAATCCCACTACAGATCTGTCTCTCATTCTTCTTCCTTGATCAGTTCCCTCTGGCTCTCTCTCTTCCTCTCATTTCCTCCCTCTCCCTCTCTTCTGCTTTCTTTCCCTCTACCCCTCTCTCTCTTCTCTCTCTCTGTAGATATAATAATGGCATAATCATAAGTATAGGAAGTTACTGTATAATCTCTGATCCCATGAATGAACATGTACTGAGAAGGTTAGGTGATTAGAAGCTGGGTCAGCATCATCAACAAGATGCTAACAGCTTATGAAAAAGTATGACATTGACATTGTTTTTATTTTCCCGTTTATGTGGTGGTGTTGCAGGCAAGCACTGTACTGCACAGCACAGCTATTCCCTTCAACAGATGACATGTTCTCAAGGTTGGATCTTGGTTTCCCAAACAATTTGCCCTGAAAAAAAGAATTTGCAAAACAAAATTCGTTTAGGATTAGATCCATCTGTATACACACTTAAAGGTAGTGCTGTTATTATTAATTTAGTCACTAAAAAAATGCCCAAAGTTGTTTTCTTGGAATGCCATGCTTACTTTAGTTTTAAAAAGTGCTTCTTGCATAGCTGCTTCTCTCACCACCACAGCAGTAGACTTCTGGTACTGAATTAACTGGTCTAGGATGCAATGAAATCGTGCCTAATTTCCGATCCCAACCTGGAATTTAAAAACTAATTAGTGATTTGTTATAGGGCTACTCACTCTGAAATTTTAACACACAATCTTTTATCAAACTGTGTACAATTTTAAAAAAGTATTTTAAGACACTTAAAGGGATATAATTGAAATATGGGTGCCAGAGAGATGGCCAGCGGGAAAAGGCACTTCTAGCCAAGTCTAACAAATTGGATTCAATCCTCTGGACCCAGATAGTAAAAGGAGAGAACAAACCCCATCAGTTCACTGGTGACCTCTAAATGAGCACTTGTATTAGCACACATATAACAAATAAGAATGCAATTTAAAACTTTTTTAAATGTAGAAAAGGGGGATTGAATCAAAGTTCCTTTCTTTAGTTTACAATTAATAGATATTATTAGATCATATTAAAATGTAATAAAAATCATTGGATGTCCTAATCTTAGAAAACTGTTCTTCTTTCCTATATCATCTGGAGGACAGTCTGTGTCAACTTTGTGTCTGTAATTGTTGACATCTCGAAATTCATGCCTGCTGGAGCCCCCATCCCGGTCATAACTCTTTACAATCCCTAGCAGGCCCTTGTAAGAGGAAGGGTTTAAGGAAGGTATGGGTTGAATGCAATGGCCTTTCATAATGAGGCAAAGCATTTTAACAATGGCATTATAACAAAACTTTAATATTGGGTTTAAACACACTATAGAAACAAGCATGTCATAATATGAAGAATGAAAAATATTTCATTAATCTAGGGAATATGACTAGAAATGCTTGTAAGTAAGATACTAAGGAAGGAGATAAAGAGATTTAGGGAGTGGTGGTTACAGGGCAAGATCCACCCCCCCACCCAAGTTTTTGTTGCTGTTGTTTATGCTTACTAATGCAGGCAGATTCCTAAGTTCCAGGCCATCCTGAGACAGAGCTAATTTAGATCCAGGTGTAGTCAGAATGGTAATCTCAGGACATGGTCTCACCTGGTTACTTTTACAAAGGCAGGCAGATCTCTGAATTCTTTTGCAATGTTGAAAAAAGGAAAAATAAAAAAGTACTTGCTGCCCTTTTCCTAAGTTAAGGAATGCTAATTCATGGGATGGTCAAGAGGGAACCTGGAATAAATAACTGAATTAATATGTAACTAAAAAACCACTTTTGATCTGTATGAGATGAGCCAGCAGAGAGCAATACAGTTCTTTTTAGAATTTTTCTCTAGCAAGAGTTGAGCTGTCTGGAGATCTCTAGAGAGCAAACACAGCTTTTCAAGAATGTTTTTCTAACAGGATTTCTGATTTCAGTTGGGAAATTCATAGAGAGCGAACACAGCTCTTTTAGAATTTTTTATATCTCTTTTAGATTTTTTTCTATCAGGATTTCTGACCTTAAATCCCAAGAATTACATAGAGAGCCGACACAGTTCTTTTAGAATGTTTTTGAGGGACCCTAAGGGTTTTTTCCAGTCCCACCCTCCTTACAGCTTCCCCCTCCCACCTGGTGTTAAGGTTAGGCCAAGTTCTATTCTCCACCCACAGGAACATTCTTGAGTAAAAAAATCCTCAGAATGACCCTCTGGAAAGTCCCAGGTAGAGTTCAAGTGCAAGTCATGCTTGCTAGCCAATAGATTTAAAGGTCAATATGCTTAGTCATTACATTTGACTGTAATCTTGCTGATGTAACCTGTGCCCCCCAAAAGTATAAAAACTGCTTGTAGTACCCATTCGAGTTCACCTTCTTGTCACTTGCCTCGAGGGACTGATTTGAGGGCTGACCTTGACATGCCATAAAATAAACCTCTTGCTTTTGCATTGATCTGTGTCTTGGAGTCTCACTCGAGGGTCGGGGGAGGGGGAAGGGAGTGGTCTTACATTTGGGGGCTTGTCTGGGATTTGAGGAGATGCCCAAGGGACCCAACCAGGCTAATCAGAAGGAAAAAGACAGCTAAGCAATGGCCTAAGTAAGTCTTTGTCTTTCTTTCTTCTACATTTACTTTTGACACTCAAGCATGATGTTGGCTGAAAAGCCTCTGGTCTGATGCAGTCAATTGCAGTAGGCAGATGTGCCTTAACATGGTGACCATGGGAAGTCTGGAGGACGCTTCAGTCTCCCTGCCCCCCTGAGTGAGTTGGGAGGACTCTGCTCCTTTTGGAAATGGCAAGACACAGTATCAGCAGGAGCCGACCAAGTCTTGCTATAACCTAGGTTCTGTACCCGTGACAGGGGTGAACTGTCTGTATAACCTGGTTTCTGTGCCCATGGCAGGGGAAAACTGTTGATTGTCTTTCTCTGTGTTGGTGTTGGTTATCTCATTCTGTGTTCTGGGACTTGGACTGATGACCTTTTTAGACATGGGACAGACTGAATCTACCCCATTGAACATCCTAGTTAACCACTGGAGGGAAGTTAGGGAAAGAGAAAACTTGTCAGTAGTGGCAAAGAAGAGCAAGTTAGTGTCTCTGCTCCTCCGAATGGCCCACCTTCAAAGTAGGGTGGCCACCTGTAGGGACCTTTCACTTGCAGGTCATCAAAGCAGTAGAGGAAAGAGTCTTTAGGCCAGGATCCCTTGGGCACTCAGACCAAGTTCACTATATAGTTATCAGGAAGGATCTAGTCAAGGAGCCCCCTCCCCCTGCCACACCCACTTAAATGTAATCTGCGTGACAAACCCAAAAGCTTGGCTGCAGTCCTGAGGCAAAAAGTTTCATGAAAACTAGTCTCCTGGAAGTTCTTTGGCATCCTGTAACACAAATTTGTTTCAAATTTGTCCCTGAGAGTTTTACATGCTTTCCTTCAGTATTGTTTTGTCATAAGTGCCTCAAGGAGTGATTTGACAAATAGCTAAGTTAGATTGACCTCCAGCAATGTTCCACTATCCTAGGAAATTGTTGAGCCAACCTTGGGCTTTGAATTTAGTAAGAATGCTGCTACTCATTCAGAAGAAATGCCTCCAATGTAGATAGTGAAAGAAATCAGGCATTGCAATTTACTGAAAATAAGAGCTAGAAATTTCAGGGCTAATTCTACAAAGTAACTTAGAATAACAGCTGAGTCACTCCCATATGCAGGAATTTACAATGGCCTAGGAAGAAGGAAGGTTGTGGTCTAAGAAGGAACTAGAGTAAATACTTAGAATAACAGCTGAGTCACTCCCATATACAGGAATTTACAATAACCTAGGGAGAAGGTGGATTATATAATAGACTAAAATTGGAACTATGCTTTATGCCCTTGCCCCTGGCTTCTAAGAATAAGCTGACCGTAGGTAGAGCTGATTTTTATCCCAGTTGTAAACACTGTCTGGTTCCTGTTAGCTTTTATGTATGCATTTCTATGTTTTGTATAAAGAGTCATTTTGCATCAGGTAACCTCAGTGTACCTTGCATGACCTTAATGTATCCCCTAACTTCCTTGTTTTCTTCTGTAATATAAGTCGGATGCTCGCCTTAAGATATTACATTCAGATCCAACACTCTATCTGGTGTTCGTGTCTGTTTGTCTTTTTTTTTTTTTTTTTTTTGCCAACTACTTGCCCACCTGATTACCAGAACCCTGATTCTCTCGTGGGTTGAGGGACTGACTGAGTCCAGTCCACTGCAACCCCCACCCCCTTGGATAAAAGCATTTTTGTCTCCGAGACTCTTGAAGGTCGTGGCCATGAAGGAGAAGAATCCCGTAGAGACCAACGACTCTGTGAAGAACATCCTCCAGAACCCTCCCACAGTGGGTCTGCTTCTGATGGATCCCTCCCACAGTGGGTCTGCTTCTGATGGATCCCTCCCACAGTGGGTCTGCTTCTGATGGATCCCTCCCACAGTGGATCTGCTTCTGATCCCTCCCATAGTGGATCTGCTTCTGATGGATACCCCAGTCCCTTAACCCCCCTACCATGGCCCTGATTCCCATGGCCCCCTTCAGGAATCTTCCTTGAGCCCTTGTCCAGCATCCCTTTACCCTACCCCCTTCCTCTGGCATCAGCAAGGGGAAGGGGGGGGGGGGATTCTTGGAACCAGGACCGGCCATGGGGACCTACAGCAAAAGGACCTCTTCACCCAATACAACAGTACTTACCCCCTCTGAGCCTATGGGCCTATAGATGAGGATGGCAATCAGGCTGTGCAATATTGGCCCTTCTCTTTTTTTTTTTTTTTTTTTTTTGTTTGTTTTGTTTTTGTTTTGTTTTGTTTTGTTTTTCGAGACAGGGTTTCTCTGTGTAGCCCTGGCTGTCCTGGAACTCACTTTGTACACCAGGCTGGCCTTGAACTCAGAAATTCGCCTGCCTCTGCCTCCCAAGTGCTAGGATTAAAGGTGTGCACCACCACCGCCCAGCTATTGGCCCTTCTCTTTGGCCAACTTGTACACCTAGAAGGCCCAGCCCCCACCCCCTGCTTTTCAGATAACCCTAAGGGGCTGATTAATCTCTTTGAGATTGTTTTTTGAGATTTACTCATCAGCCCACCTGTGATGATACCCAACAACTCATGAGAGTAATCTTCATGACCGAAGAGTGAGAGAGGATAATGCAGGAAGCCAAAAAGAATGTCCCCTCAGACACAAGGGCATCATCAATTGACCAGGCTGTCGTCTACAGCGGGTGTCTCCTGACTAGACCTGGCTGGGACTTTAACACAGCAGAAGGTAAGTGGCACCTGAAGGTCTACCGCCAGGCTCCATTGGCAGGTCTCAAGGAGGGCTGTACTACAACCCACAAATTTGACCAAGGTATGTGAAGTTAGACAAGGATCAGATGAGTCACCTGCTGCCTTTCTAGAGCGACTCATGGCATTCTGTCAGTATACACCCTATGATCCCAGCATCGAGGAGCACAAAGCTACTGTGACTATGGCATATATAGACCAGGCTAGTAGAGATATCAGGAAAAAGCTTCAGAGGCTAGAGGGATGACAGGGTAAGTCACTGAGGGGTTTAGTGCAGGTTGCTGAGAAAGTCTACCATAACAGGGAGACAGGAGGAGAAGGAGCAAAGAGGAAGAGGATGAAAGGGAAATGAAAAAAAGAAAAGTGACAGGAAACGAATTTACAGAGAATCTTGGCTACAGAAGTTAGGGAAATCAGAGATGAGAGACTCCAACCAGAGAGAGACAGAAAACCCCTTGAAAAGGACCAGTGCACATATTCAAGGAGAGGGGCCACTGGGCCCAAGAGTACCTTAACAAATAGAAGCCTTGGGCGGGAAATCCCAGGCCTTGGGAAAATTGCTCCAAAACATCGAAGGTGTTAGCCCTGGGTGAAGACAGTGATTAGGGGAGACAGGGTTTGGACCCCCTCCCTGAACCCAGGGTAACTCTGAGAGTGGAGGGGAAACCCAATCAATTCTTGGTAGACACAGTGGCTCAATACTCAGTCCTTCTCCAAGCCGATGGCCCTGTTTCCAAAAAATAATCTTGGGTCCAAGAAACCACTGGCAACAAAATGTATTTATGGACTACCTGAAGAACAGTGGACCTAGCAACGGGCCAGTATCTCACTCATTTATGGTCCTCCTAGACTGTCTTTACCTTCTGTTGGAGTAAGACTTACTCGCCAAGATGGGGCCCAGATACATTTCCTGCCCAACAGGCCACAACTAACTGGCCTAAAAGGAGAACCCATGGGTGGAGGGAAGACCTCTCCCTGACGGCTCCCTGTTGGGAGCCGAGCAGTTTTCTCCATGAAGGTCAGAGACAAGTGGGTACTGCTGTGGTGAATGGCATAAATGTCATCTGGGCTGAACCTCTACCCCACCCCCACCCCCACCCCGGGCACATCTTCGCAGAAATTGGAGCTAATTGCCCTCACCAAAGCCTTGGAACTTGGGACTGGCAAGAAAAATAACATCTACATGGATACCAAGTATGCTTTTGCCACAGCCCATGTCCATGGGGCTATATACCAAGAGAGGGGACTGCTCATATCAGAGGGGAAAGAAATAAAAAACAAGCAGGAAATCTTGGATCTCTTGGATGCCCTGATGAAGCTGACAAGTGTGAGTATTATTCATTGCCCAGGACATCAGAAGGGAGGAGAATGGCCCAGGGCAATAACCAGGCAGATCAAGTGGCTCAAGAAGTGGCTATGCAGGAGCCTGTCGTGGTTATGGGCCTGCAAGAGATACCCACTAGGGAATGGGACTGCACTAAGGGATGGCCTCACTTAAAATATATGGAAGAAGAAAGAATTCAGATTACTAGCCACCCTACCAACTATTACCTAGAGAAGGAAGGACAATGGTGCACACAAGAAGGGAGAACTGTGCTCCCCAGAAAGCAAGCAAAAGACTTACTTGGCCAAATGCACAGATGGACTCATTTAGGGGATAAAAAGCTTGTCCAAGCAGTCAAAGAATCTAAGGACCTCAGGGTTTTAGCCTGAGATACAATACAACAGTGTAAGGTATGCTAGCTAGAATAAACAGGGCAAAAGACCTAGGGGAGAACAGCCTAGAGTATATTGGTAGGTCGATTTTACAGAAGTTAAGCCAGGAAAATATGGTTGCAAATACCTTCTAGTGTTTGTGGATACTTTCTCTGGACGGGTTGGGGCTTTCCCCACCAAGCAGGAAACCATGGTAGCCAAAAAGATATTAGAGGAAATTTTCCGAGGTTCAGAATACCCAAGGTAATTGGATAAGACAATGGTCCTGCTTTTATCTCTAGGGTAAGTCAGGGATTGACAGAGATATCGGGGACTAATTGGAAGCTCCATTGTGCATACTGTCCCCAGAGGTCAGGGCAGGAAGAGAGAATGAACAGAACCCTAAAAGAGTCCTTTAACTAAATTGTCCTTGGAGACTGGTGCTGACTGGGTGGTGCTCCTTCCCGGAACACCACCTACCATTTTAACCTGACCCCTTTTGAGATCCTGTATGGGATCCCCATTCCCTTAACCCTGGCTCTTGACCTCCCTACCCCCTAGAGTGACTTTTCAGGCTGACTAGGATCTCATGGCTTGATTGCAAGCTTTCCAGATCAGTCACCAGGAAATTGTGGCCTAGACTTAATGCCCTGTATAATGCCGGTACCCCAGAGGTTCCACTCGAGTACCAAGTTGGAGATTGGGTATATGTTAAGAGACACTGTGCTGAAAACTTGGAAGCAAAGTGGAAAGTGTTGTTCCTGGTGTTGTTGACCACCCTGACCTCCATTAAAATAGATGGAGTAACTGCCTGGGTTCATGTAACTCCTGTCAGACCAGCACCTGCGCCTGATGCCAACTGGATAGCAACCAGACACTCAAGCAACCCCCTCCAACACAAGATCAACCGCCCTTCTGCAAGGCTAGAGAAACCATGAGATGGCTATGGTGTATCTTCTGGTGCTGAGCCTCAGCAACCCCAGCCCCCCAACCCTACCAAAGTGACTTGGCAAGTACTCTCAGCCACTGGGGATGTAGCTTGGTCCACTACAGAGGAACACCCACCTTATATTTGGTGGCCCGACATTTGATCTCTGTAAGTTAGTGGTGGGCCTTGACTGCTGGGATATCCCCACCCTATAGACACAGGAGGAGGGACAACCTGAATGTGGGGGATGAGGGACTTGTGAATCTAAACCATGTCCCAGAAGCAGCCTTAGAGGGTGGGGCTTAGGGTTCAGACACCTGAACTTGAGGAGTATCCTGCGAGAAACCCCCCATATATGTTTGCCCCCGAGATGGGAGAAGCCAGCAGCATGTCCATCAGTGTTGGGGAACCAACCACTTTTTCTGTGCTACCTGGGGTGTGAAACATCAGGAAGTACATACTGGAGACCATTCCAGGGATAAAGAATCAATGGCCAAGGTGAGAGAAGGGCTAGCCAAGCAGAAGAAAGAAAGAGAACAGAGTCAAGGCTGGTTTGAGTTTCAGTTTAACTTCTCCCCTTGGTTAACCACCCTCCTATCCACCTTTGTTAGGACCCTAATTGTTCTCCTGCTATAGTTGAACAAGCTTATAGCCTTCATAAGACAGAGAATAGGAGCAGTGCAGCTGATGGTCCTGGGCCAACAATATGAATTAGTTACCCAAGAACCTCGAGCATAGCTCCAGGATTGGAGCTTGCACAAGAAAAAGGGGGGGGGGGATGAGGGACCCTAAGGGTTTTTTCAAGTCCTATACCCTCCTTACAGCTTCCCCCTCCCACCTGGAGGCTAGGCCAAGTTCCATTCTCCACCCACAGGAACATTCCTGAGTAAAAAATTCTCAGAATGTACTGAGAGTCACCTGACCCTCTGGAAAGTCCCAGGTAGAGTTTAAATGCATGTCATGCTTGCTAGACAATAGATTTAAAGGAAAATATGCCTAGCCAAATCAGTTTGAACTGTAACCTTGCTGATGTCACCTGTACCCCTAAAACGTATAAAAACTGCTTGTAATACCTATTCAGGGTCACCCTCTTGTTACTCGCCTCAAGGGACAGATTGAGGGTTGACCCCGACAAGCCAGAAAATAAACCTCTTGCTTTTGCATGGATCTGTGTCTTGGTGTCTCACTTGGGGGCATCTTGAAGTAAGTAACACTGACGGAGGGTCGGGGTCTTACATTTTCTAGCAGTTATCAGAGAAGGCTGTTTGAAGAGGGAACAGAGCTCTTTTAGAATTTTTTTTCTGATTTTCAGCCTGGACATCTCTTCCCTCCTGACTCTAGCATCCCTCCAGACTGCAGCTGCTTTCTCTGGGGATAAGAGACAGGCGGGAACTCTTTCTCAACTCTACCACTCTTAAACTCATATTGTAGCCCAGGTCAGCTTTGAACTTGCAGTCTGCAAGCTTCAGCCTCAAGAGTAGCTGGTTACACTTGTATCATTGGTTTTCTGTTTTTCAGTAAAAAGACAGGAATTTTTTAAAAGGAAAAATTAGCAGTGCAGGCTATGACAGGTAGTAGAGCTTTGAGGTGAACCATGCTGAAAAGCAATATGGGTGTGAATTCTTCCTCTTTCCTCCTGGTGTGTGATTTAGTTAGTTCATGAGACATCTTGGAAACTTGGCTCTCCCTGTTTAAAACAATGGCACTCAGTCCAGAGAGCTGTATAGGGACTAAATCTGTGCCTGCCAAAGTGTGAGATCACCCCATCCCTCAAATGTTGGGGACCATTCATTTAGAAGCAATTCACTCAATGAGCCAAAGTTAAGCATCAATGGCTATGGTGACATGGGTACATACTGTCTAAGTGCGTGTCACATGAACATCCAGAATCCCCTCTGCCCACTTTGGGGACCCTCACACAGGCCACAACATACAGATGTGCTACCAGGGGAGTGTAGAACTTCTAAACCATGGTGTTAATTATTGTTATGGGCGTTTAAAAGGATTCCCTCAGCAGAGCATGGGTGCACTCAAGAATCCGTTTCCAGTGCTCAGCAGGTTAGCTTCTGAGGATAGTGAAGGGCCTTCGCTCTTTTGGTCTCAGATGCAGGGAGCTAGAAAGGAAGGAAGAAGGCTTGGGTATTGACTTCTTTCAACTCCTAGGTCTGCACATGTATTTCTGCCCCTAGTCTGACTGGTCCCAGCCATGCCCTTTGAGGCTGTAAGCCCCCATGACATGCTGATCTTGGCCCACTGGCAAGGTCAATCTCAGCTAGGTGATAGCACTTACCACTCTCATAAAATGGCAGGGAATAGTCTCTTTGGTAAGATGTTTCATTATGCCACAAGTCTGTAGGCCTTGACAGTCTTCTTGAACAAATGCTTCGAATGAGCGTTTGCTGGTCTAATTGAGGCTGATACGGAGTTGTGCTCTTGAGTGGAATTGTCAAGTCTATAAGGGGTCTATATTAAAACAAAAATAGCTTGCTGAGCACCTTTGGAGAACTGGCCCATGAGCTGCAATCTAGGAGTCAAAGCATTTTTTTTTTTTTAAGCTCATCTTGATGTTGTGTAGAACAGTTGTAACCTTCCCATACTCGTCCCAAACTACCCTCCAAAAAATGTAAGCAAACAAGAAATCTAAATGTAATGGCCAATAACTTCATCCACTCCTGGGCGTATTCATTTACAGACCTGGCATGCTTGAGGCTTGGGTGTAAGTACACTGGGACACTAGGCGGCCTGCACTGAGACCTTGAAAATATACATGTATTTTGTTTTGCAATGAAGGATGTCAACAAAGACTAAGAAAGCTTTTCAAGGGACTTTTGCACTAATAGAAAGAATGGGAACACCTTCATGTTGGAAACAGGAAGGAGACATCAGAAGTGTATCCATAATGCATCTCATTGCTTCTGGATTCTTTTTCCCATCTTGGAATAAGATTGGATATAGTCAATATTGTTTTTAAAAAAATGTTCTCCAACAAGGCACTAGATAAACTGTGTAAGTATACAGGTACACCTGTCATTTCTTCTCTTGTTTGTTCTCTATTAGAGGACTCAGTTCTAAATAGCTTATTAAGTCATGTATGATGGCACACACCTATAGTTCCCAGTGACTCCAAAGGCTATGGTTTAAGGTCATCTGAGCTCAGCTTGAATTTTGAGACCAGCCAGGGTAATGTAATAGGACCTTATCCCGAAAATTTAAAAACAGAAGTTACTCTAAGCAAATAGTTGATCTAGTACCAAGAGCCCTGTACTGGGACTTGGAAGTTATGGATTGCATTTTAAGCCTCACATTTACAGAAATTGTGTGACCTTAGTCAAGATATGTCACTTGGCCCATGGAGATGACTCACTGGGCAAAGGCTGTGACCTGAATTTGATCCCTGGGTTTTCTGAGTTCCACATGTGCTCTGTGGCATGAGCAGGCAGACACACAATAGCTACAATTGAGAACTAATGACATACCATTCCTTTGTGCTGTGTTTCTAACAGGATCAGGATGAGTTCAAAGTTGCTTCCAGCTTCATAATCTAAATGTAGACTCTACACTGCTCTAAATACAGGTGGTGTGCCAACCCCACCCCTGATGGGGGTAACTGGAGGTCAGTTAGACAGCAATCAACTAAGAGAAGGGAAATTATAATATATAGGAGATGGTGAATTCAAACGATGAGAATCATGCCAAATGCATTATCTGCCTTAGAATGTTACATCAATTCTTTTATTTGGGAGTGTGATACTCAGAGAATGTGAAAATTGCCCCAAATCAAACATTTTATAAGTTCCTCAAGTTGACACTTTTTTTTTCCTCCTATAGTTTCTAGCTTTTCTGAACCAGAAAATAAGGTCAACACATCTTTGCTTATCATTTTTTGCTTTTCTTTTCGTGAAAACCACACATGGATCGGGAGGAACCACATAGACCAGACTTATAACTCTACTTAGAATGAAATCAAATGCTAGAAAATTTCAAGTTGATTTGCCAATTTGGAATTCTAAACTACACGTTTCTTGAATTTCATAGATGATTTAGTAAAAATCTTATATTTATTGCTGATTGTGGAAGAACTATGTTCTCTTTTGAGAAAAATCTGTGAAATAGACAAAAGAGTAAACAAAAAACAAAAAAGGACAAAGTACTAATAATATTACTACTTGTGAAAAATACAAAGCAAGCCTGCTATTGTCAATGCTAGAGACACAGCTCCGTGGTGGAGCCCATGCTTCACCCACTTGGGCTTTGGGTTCAATCTCAACACTTGAAGTTCCACAAAACCAGAATAAAGAAACCCCAACATTTTAAATAGTTTGGTATATTTCCCCCCCCCCTTCTATCTGTCAGGGAACACTTGTGATTCACAGTATTATTATTGTTATTATTACAATTGTGCAGCTAGGAACTGGAGAAATGACTCAGCTCCTACTGAGAACCTGAGTTCAATTCCCAGCAGCTCACTTCTGGCCTCCATGGATACTTTCACTCAGGTATACAGACCCACATACATACACATACATAATTTTTAAAAATGAATCTTTGAAAAAGATAATGCACCCCACTTTCCTTTACTTATCATTTTAGCTATGATGATATTCTTAGAAATTAAGACTTAGGGCTATGTCTCACCTTGGAGCCTTCCTCCCACTGTAATCAAAATGGAGTCTTGCCAGTTGTCCAGGGTAATAGCCTTTGATGTCCCTTCCTTGGTGAGTGATATATAGCCTAGAGGAAGTAGGTGAGAGAGAAGTGATCACTATAGTCTATTCTTCCCAGCTGGTGTGTGATAGATAATTTATCTGGGCTTTGTGCCCTGTTCCAAGCGATTGAAGCCAGTGGAATTTTCCAGCCATGTTGGTTGTTATTCATAATAAGTGTCTTTTTTTTTTTTTTTTTTTTTTTTTTTTGGTTTTTTGAGACAGGGTTTCTCTGTGTAAGCCCAGCTGTCCTGGAACTCACTCTGTAGACCAGGCTGGCCTCGAACTCAGAGATCCGCCTGCCTCTGCCTCCCAAGTGCTGGGATTAAAGGCATGCGCCACCATGCCCAGCAATAAGTGTCTTTCTACCAGCCCTGAGTTTGTGGTATTGGCTGGTTTCCCTTCCCCAGTAACCTGTAAAACCTGTAACAGAATATCATTTTCTTCCAGGATTCACAGGGAAATACTTAGCATGCCATGTATTAGGTCAAAAGATTACGGAAAAGAAAAAAGGAGGAGAGGGAAAGCGGGTGGAACTGAGTGGGAAGAGAGCAAGAAGGGATAGAAGGAGATGAGACAATCTGTAAAACCAGCACCAAGGAGAGACACCTCAGAGCAGGTTAGAGCACTGGCTGCTCTTGCAGAGTACACAGATGAGTACCCAGAACCCACATCTGACAGCTCACAATCTCCCATAAATAACTCCAGTTCCTGGGATCTGATGCCTTTTTCTGGACCCTGAGGCTACCTACACACATGCAGTACACACACACACACATATACATATATATATATATGTGTGTGTGTGTGTGTGTGTGTACACACACATATATATACATATACATACACATATACACATACACACTCAGGAACATACACATAAAATGAAATAAATAAATCCTTAAAGTCAGTGAAACATGTTGATAATTGCTGAAACATAGGAATTAAAAATGTTTATAAGATTCCATAGTAAGTTTTTTACTTAACTGTAATAATTGGTTATATAGGACCACAGTGTGGAGGCATGTGGTAGTAGGTCAGGGGTGGGGGAGGGTTCTAGTCTCATCTAGGGGAGCTGTGTAGTGAGGACAGACAGGTCTGTCTCTCCATATCCTTGGCTAGCTCTGAGCTTTATTACCATCTTCCTGCCTCAGTGCTGGGATTGCCAGTAGATGCCACCACCTTGGTTCTTGTTTTGAAGCATAGCATAAACCACCTGCATGGGAAGAAGTATGTCTGGGGTGTGCGCTTGAGGTGTGTTTCTGCAACCGAAATGCAGAGGTTTGTGGAAACCTTACCCCCCCACACACCCGTGATGGCATTGCAGGGAAGTGGTAGAGGCTATGGAGATGGTGCTTAGAGGCGGTAGGTCATTGGTAATATTGAGAGTGGAGAATAGGATGGACCCTTACACAAAAGCTGTAAGACTAACATACAAAAGGAACCTACTGACAGAGGTTAGAGGACAAGCTGATGGGACACTAAGGAGGGCTGGGGCTGGAGCTTGAGAGATGGCTCAGCGGTTAAGAGCACTGACTGCTCTTCCAGAAGTCCTGAGTTCAATTCCCAGCAAGCACATGGTAGCTCACAACCATCTGTAATGGAATCCGATGCCCTCTTCTGGTGTGTCTGAAGACAGCTAAAATGTACTCATATAAATAAAATAAAGAAATCATACACACACACACACACACATATATATATATACATATATATATATATATACACATATATATATATATACACTAAGGAGGGCTGGGTGTCTAGGGTTTCCTAGGCTAAGAGTGTGGGGAAGAGCCTCTAGGGGAGGGAAGTGACACATAAACCAAGACTAAATCACAGCTGAGTTCAAGCAGAGTATGTGTGGATGTGTTAGCTTTTTGTTACTGTAACACATATCAGATAAATCTTCTTAAAAACAATAAAGGACCATGTGCATCCCCTCCCACTGATGCCAGATAAGGCAGTCCTCTGTTACATATGTAGCAGGAGACAGGAACAGGCCCATGTATGCTCTTTGGTTGGTGACTGAGTTCCCGAGAGCTCTAAGGGGTCCAGTTAGTTGATACTGTTGTTCTTCCTATGGGGCTGCAATCCTCCTTCAGCTGATGCCCCAGAGAAGGAGGATGCTGGAGGGATGAGGTAGAAGTGGGTGGATGGGTGGGTGGGTCGGTGGGGGAGCAACTTCTTAGAGGCAAAGGGGAAGGGTGATGGTGTGGAATTTCATGGATGGGGACCAAGAAGGGGGACAACATTTGAAATGTAAATAAATAAAACAATTAATAATAACTTGCAACTGGCAAAAAAAGGAAAGGAAAGGAAAGGAAAGGAAAGGAAAGGAAAGGAAAGGAAAGGAAAGGAAAGGAAAGGAAAGGAAAGGAAAGGAAAGGAAAGGAAAGGAAAGGAAAAAGATATCATTATAAATGATGTCAGCTGGAGTGAAGAGCTCAGACTGTTCTTCCAGAGACCCTGAGTTAAGTTCCCAGCAACCACATGGTGGATCACAACCATCTGTAATGGGATCTGATGCCCTCTTCTGGTGTGTCTGAAGACAGCTACAGTGTACTCATATATATAAGTAAAATCTTTTTAAAAATAAAATAAAATAAAAACTAAATAAAGGTTATTTGGCCTTATGGTTTCAGTTTGTGACTAATTAATTGTCCCGTTGCTTCAGCCACACAGCGCGTCACGGCACGGCAGGAGTGCATTCTGAAGGTTCCACCATCCCTCCCTCTATAGCACCCCTGGCAGAGAGACCAGGCCTTCAACATCCCGCCTTGGAGGACCATTCAAGATCTGAGTGACTGCAGGAGTCCGAGGGGGCATGGCTATCTAGTGTGACTCAAAGCAAGTGCTGGGCAAGACAGGTTCTGTCTGTGCAAACAGACCTCGGAGAGCTCTAATTTTCTGAACAACCACAGGCTGTCTGAGCCTGCCTAGTAGCTAAGATAATAGGAGAGGGAAGTTGGCCCAAAATAGAGAAGAAATGACATTGCTGAGTGTGTAGGAAGTGTGTGTGTGTGGTGCCACTTAGACAAACCTCTAGTTCTTAGCACTGGGGTAGAAGGTGCCCGCCCCCTAGAGTCAAGAGTTTTGAGGAATCTTGACTGAGCAAAGGCATCTGGGACTCGGTCCTCAGGGCTGCAGTGCTGTCTACAGCAGGCTGTTTGATCTTTTCTGACATCATCTGTACAACAATGTCTGCTGAGGCTCTCAAAAAGTTCATCCCGCTCTAGCCATTTCTTCGAGAATAGAGCCACCCTCCACTGGCTTCCAGTAGTATGACCCGCTGCAATCCCTAGGAAGAGACCCCCTGGCCGGTCAGGCAGAAGTGGCGAAGAGGTGGGGAGAGGGAGCAGCTTACATGGGGGAGGGCGGGGAGCAGGCCGAGTGGAGAAATGAGATTTATGTGGGGGAGAAAGAGATGGCTCATTGTATTTCTAACTTGCCTCTCTTCCTTTTGCATGTCCCGTTCACTTAGCCACCCCTTTCCCACCTTGTCAGAGCTGCCTGTTGAACCAGGAACTTAACGCATGCTAGGTAGGAGTTCTATCACTGAGTCTCAGCCACCCCCCCTTTATTTTATTTTGAGATAAGGTCTCTCTGAATTGTCCATACTGACCCCAAAACCCACAATCCTCCTGCCTCAGCCTCTTGAGGTGTTCTCCACCTTGCCTGCCCATCTCCCTCTGATTCTTTAGTGTGAGTTTCTGGAACATGAGAAAGCTTCTAATTCAGCCATTAAAGTAGTGACAGAAACCAAAAAAAAAAAAATCATCTCAGGGAGAAATGTGTCTGGCTTGGTACTCAGCTTCTCCCCTGGAGGCTTGGTGTGGGGGAAAGGATGAATGAATGGGAATGCCCCTTGTGTCAGGCCATGCTCATTGGCTACTGATTACTGAATCAGTCATGGAAAGCCCGCCTAAGGTGAGCGGGTAAGCCCACTGCATCTGCTTACACTGTACGTTATTTGCATGTCCCTGATGGCTTGGAAAGGTTCAACCTACATGAGACTAGCTCTGTCCCCTGGAAGGATGGTGGCAACCAGAACGGGATCTGGACTTTGAGAATATTCAGTATACATGGGTGAGTTCAGGAGTGAGTTGGTCTGTCTATACAGTACCACCGCCAGAGAGATACCATCATGTGCCCTTCTGAGCCATCTGTGCTGGGCCTCCAGCCTCAACGATAGAATCCCATTTAATTATCAGGCACCTAGCAAAGTAAACCCAAGCTCCCTGCTTTTATAACAGTAAAAGGAAGCTCAGAGAGGCTAAGCAAGCATTCTGGATACTACACAGCTAATAAATACCAGAGCCATAAAATGATCTCATTCCCTAAATTCTGTGCCTTATTCAGAGCCATCTATGGCGTATGTAGGGTTAATATTTTCCAGAGAAGTTCAGCACTATTTCTGTTTGGACTATGTAATTTTCCTGCTTCTAGGCAGACAGCAAGCAGGTTTGGGTTCAATCAGAAGAACTGATAAGAAGCTTGGATATATTTGCAGTGTTCTGGCATGGGGGTGCTCTCGAAGTTCATCTCATGGTAAGGTCAGCCATATCTAGACAATGTCGTAATGACAGCAGTGCATGCTGCAACATGTTCAAGGAGCTTGGGGCTAAATATCTCAGCTAAGGATATGAACAAGTATAGAAAATGAGATTAAAGGCAGGTCTGGAGATAGCCAATGTGCCCTCTTACCACCCAGGATGAACTGTCCCCATGGTATTTCCTCAAGGAATGGCAGGGGAGGTTCTGTTTGCTCATCAGTAAAATGGGAACAATAGCTACTATTTTCATCAGCGATGGGACAAGAGTAATGAGAGATCTGTAGCTGGAGACTGAAAGGTGCCTTCTTTGTTAGCTGTCTTTCTTGGTAGAATGAGCTGACCCTGCAGTGGTGTCTGAATATTTCAGACTGTTATGGTTGATATTTCTCTTAGTCACCGTTCTGCTGCTGTGGAGAGACACCATGACCAAGGCAACTCTTATAAAAGAGAGTGTTTAATTGTAGACTTGCTTGCTTTTTTAGAGGGCTAATCCAGGCCATCATGGTGGGAAGCAGCACAGTGTTGGAGCGGTAGCTGAGAGCTTTACATCCTAATCCATAGGCAGCAGACAGAGAGAGACTGGAACCAAGCCCAAACATCAAACATCTGAGCCTACAGAAGCATTCTTATTCAAACCATCACATTTCACTCCCTGGCACCCACAGGCTTATAGCCTCGTCATAATGTAAAATGCATTTAGTCTAGCTTCAAAAGCCCCCCATAGTCTATCACAGTCTCAACAATGTTTAAAAACCCAAAGTTCAAAGTCTCTTCTGAGACTCATACAATCTCTTAACTATAATCCCCTATAAAATCAACCAACATAGGCCAACCAGATCACATACTTCCAAGTACAGTGGCATGGAATATACATTACCATCCCAAATGGGAGGAAATAGTCGTATTAAGGAACTGCTGGACCAAAGCAATACTGCAGACCCCAAATTCTGTTATCTCTGTCTGACATCCAAGGGTTTAGATGACTCTTCATACATCCCACTCCCTCTAGGTTTTTTGTTTGTTTGTTTTTTGTTTTTTCGAGACTGGGTTTCTCTGTATAGCCCTGACTGTCCTGGAACTCACTCTGTAGACCAGGCTGGCCTCGAACTCAGAAATCTGCCTGACTCTGCCTCCCGAATGCTAGGATTAAAGGCATGTGCCACCTCAAGTGGCTCCCTCCACTTTTGTTGACTGCAATATCTTCTCTCTCTCTCTCTCTCTCTCTCTCTCTCTCTCTCTCTCTCTCTCTCTCTCTCTCTCTCTCTCTCTGTCTTGCACTGGTTCTACTTCTGGCGTGGCGTTCAACTCTCCTTGACAGGAATTCCACCACACTGGCATAGCCAACAAACAGCTTTGGATCTCCGATATAATTTAGGCTTACAGAGCTTCAAGCAATGGCCTCTCCAGGCCTCTGTGCCAGGACTCCCCTGCTACAAGCCTGTCCTAGGGTGGCTTTCCTTAACCATGGAGGAAGAGTCCACATCCCCTTTCCTGTATCTTTCTTGACTCTAAATCTAGAACTCATTTATTTTTATAATAACTTAAAAACAATAAACAATTCTAAAATTTTTAAAAAGAAGCTAACCCCCAGGGTATGAAGCTTGCTGCCCCAAACTTCTTAGTTTCTTAGTCTCTGCAGGTTCCATAGCAGAGACAGATGGGAGAGAGGGCTTAGGCCTTATGGATGGTACCTGCTGACTCCCAGCAAGATAAACCCAGCACAGTAAAGTATACCTATAGGGCTTATTATCCCATGTGATAAATGGCCTTGGAGAATGAATGAAAGCCCACCCTTGGTCTCACTCTATGCAGTCAGCTCTCATATTGCAGAGAAACATGGTGGGTTTTTATTTACCCCAAGAACAAATGGTTCTGGTTCAAAGTTTGAGCTTTGAGTTCCCCATTCTTCCTGGTGAAGCCCATTCCAGGAGAAAACCAACATCTGTATCATACTTTGGGTATTTGGAGTTCCCTGGTTGCTTGGATTCTGCAAAGAAGGTATTCTTATCTCACAACTTTAAAAAAAATTGGAGTTGGAGATTGGTTCAGTGGTTAAGACCCCTGAATGCTCTTCCAAAGGATTCTGGTTCAGTTCTCAGCATCCATATAAGATGTCTTACAACCACCTATATCTCTAGCTCCAAGACCTAATGTCCTCTTGTGGCCTGCAGGGGCACTTGCACACACACACACACACACACATGCATGAATATTGTTTACATCTTTTTAAAAAACCCTACAAACCCCACAACTTTCTCTAAACTCAAGGACTCGACACAACCTCCCGCCCCCAGCAGCAGTTGCTCCTCATTGCCTGAGAAGTAGGGTAGGTGAATCTAGTCCCCTGGGCACCACCTTCCTCAGCCTGGTGGGTTCTGTATCCAAGAGAGCCTTACCTAGGTGGAATCGATGGGCGACGCTCTACAAATTCTCGTAGTCGGATGGTCGACATGACTGAGGGGCATCTTAGAAAGCTGTGGAGAGAAATTTCACATTGCCAGTTTACATACATTCTCGGGCATTAGCTATTGCTCCAGCTCAGATCTGGATTGTCTCCAAAGGCAAGCCCTTGCTAGGCAGGTAGACCTGGACTGCTAGAAAGGTAGCTGAAAGCAAGCCAATAATAATCAAACAATACATTTAAACATTCATGTGAACAAGTTCATAATGGGGAGGGAAAGTGAGTGGGTGGGAAAGAGGCCTACTGTTTCTAGAGCACCTCATAGACTGCCCATGCTCTGTGTGCATAGGTTGTTTACTCTCTTCATAAAGAGAGCTGAGTTGCCAATTTGCATGAGCATGGCAACCTCTGGGTAGCCAGAGAACCCTAGATGGAGACTCTTTCGGCCTGTGTAAGCTACTTCTCGGCTCTGTGAATTGACTACAATACCTCTTTGTAAGGTCCAGTGAGGCAGTACTGTGTGGGGGAATGCTCTGTGACTTAAAGGCACTCTTGAGAAAGGAGAAACATGAGTTTGTGAGCCTGTGACATACAGCAGGCAGCATACTCTAACTAACAGCATTCTTGGGGCAAGTCTGCAAATCACTGTGACTATTTGACTCACAAGAAATTAAGTAACTTGTGCAAGTTTCAAGGGAGCCAGGGCTGGAGTCCTGAGACTCAAGGGCCATCATCCTTATTACTGAGTTATACCCAAACAACCCAGGGCACCAAGAGACCTCAGCCAAAACAAAACCAGGACTATTCAGTAGGAGCCAGAAGGAAAAAGAAGTAATGGGGAGGGAGAAAGGGTTGGGGGAAAAAATGGATGTGAGGCCAAGGCTGCCCCTCCTCCTTTTATAGTCAAGTTTAACTCACCTTCAGGGTCCCTGGCTGCTCTGCTTTCCCTCTCAAAATTTGTTTCAAAATCCCATCTTTTTAAAAATCAGTTTGAAATTTCTCAATAGCAACACACTGTAATAACTAGAGTGGTTAGTGATAGATCCCAAGGAGCCTGTTTATCACATAGCATATCCTCCCCTTTATGGCTGCATGGTGTTCCTATGCCATATTAATTCATTTACTCCCCTGCTGCTGGGAACCTGGGCTGAAGGGGTGTCTCAGCTACTGTGAACATGGCTGTGTCTCTTCCACATGCACTTTTGCCTTTAGTACTGCTGTGCTTTGTTTTGTCTTGGTTCTGTTTTTGATGGAAGAATGAATAAAAGAAAATGTGGTTAAACACGATTGAGCTCTTGAGAAATCAAACCCTTAATGTTGAGGTTTTTGCACGTGATGTGGAAGAGGAAGCCAGCATTTAGAACATTTGCTCTAGCACATTGCCCTCTTCTTTTGATGAGCCAATGCTCAGTGCCTAGAAGCTGTGGATGAGTGGCATAGGAAGCAAACCTGTCATGGGTTGCCTCTCTTTGACCGGGCCACTCAATCATTTTTGGAGGGACACATTAAAATCTTTGAGTCACTGGAGGCCTGGAAAGGGAATCTTGAGACTGTGGCTACATTTTCATTTCTCTCCTTTATCTCTTTTTAAAATTTATTTTTATTTATGTGTATGTGTGTGTATGTATATGTGCCTCATATATTTGTGTGCCTGTGGAGGCCAGAATTCGGTGACAGATTGCGTAAAGCTGGAATTACAGGTAGGCGCCAGGGATTGAACTTGGGTCTTCTGCAGGAGCAGCAAGCCCTCTTACCCACTGAACCATTTTCCCAGGCCCAAAAGCACACAGCTCTGTGCTGTCATTCCAACACCATTTACCACCAGAGGCCCCAAGCAATGAGGCAACCTGTTCCAGAGTAAGGCCTTTGCAATTGTGTTTCATTTACTGTTCTATGCAGTGAGGAGATACCATGACCAAAGCAACTCTTATTTTTAAAACAAATATCATTTAATTGGGGACTTGCTTACAGTTTCAGCAGGTTAGCCCATGACCAATTATGGCAGGAAGCATGACAGCAGGCAGGCTGGCATGGGCCTGGAGCAGTATCTGGAAGCTCACATGGTTCTCAAGTTGCAGGCAGAGAGAGAGACTAGACCTGATGTGGGCTTTTGACACCTCAAAGCCTATCCCTTCTAACACACCTCCTCCAAAGAGGCCACATCTACTCCAGCAAGACCATGTTTCCTAATCCTTCCTAAATAGTTCTACCAACTGGGGACCAAGCATTCAAACACTGAGAGCCTATGGAGGCCATTCTCATTCAGACCACCAAAGTGAGCCAAAATACAATTCTTATAAGTTGATTATCTCAGACATTTTGTTATAGTAATGGATAGCTGACTTGGACATCATAAAACATTTTTTTAAAACTGAAAACATAATATGCTCAGAAAAATAATGCTATAATTGTAAAGGCATCCATAATTTATATATCTAAAGCGGCATTATTTATTTTCTAGAAAATAATCTTTGGTTTTGTTTTTTTTAAAATGTTGTGAGACAACTTCTACATTGCCATGGTTATTGTAATTCTTAATCTTAATATTTAATAGTTATTAATATTATATAATATTACTATATTAATAGTTACCATATCTTAATAGTTAATCTTAATGTTTAGTGTTCCCAACACCTTCTAACACCTGAACCCTTTGGTGACTGATTACATCCAAACCATAGCAATCAGCTGTGTAGGGTCATCAGCTGTGTGTAGATAGTTCCTGTTGACTTTCTAGATATATTTTGTAAAGCCCTTTCTCCTTGGAAGAGCTGTGTCTGTGTTCAGGACATTCAGGGTAAGTCACATGACAATATGGAGACGGCATAGGGGTGCTAGACCTGCTTAGCCCCGTGGCTGCAGAGTTGCTCTGCAGCTGGGTATACCAAACTTCTATAAAATACTGAGAAAAAATATTCAAAACATCCCAAGTAGACCACTGTTCACATTCTAAAATAATTTTTAGGGGCGGAGACATAGCTTAATGGTTTCAAGAGCTTGCTGTTTTTTCAGAGGACCGAAGTTCAGTTCCCAGTACTCAGGCATCTAAAACTTCTTGAACCTCCAACTCCAGGGGATTTGATAGCTTCTTCTGGTCTCATGTGCACATACCCGCATGCAGATATATACACATACCTAACACCTGAGTCGAGTTGGGAGGAAGAATTCCTAGCTTTGCAAAGAATTCCAACCGTAAAGTTGTAAGTTGTGAGCACCTATTCAAAATGTGCCAGGTAGTGATGGCTTGTGCCTTTAATCTCAGCACTTGGGAAGCAGATATCTGAATCCGAGGCCAGCCTTGTCTATGGAGTGAGTTCCAGGATAACACAGAGAAATCCTGTTTTGAAAATCCAAACCAAACCAAACCAATTAACCAACCTACCAATCAACCATCCAACCCACCAACCAACTAACCAACCAACCAAACAAACAGCAAAAGCAATCTTCTCATTTAGCCATGTAGCCACAGAGTGAGAGGAGAGAGGCCCAGGCAGTAAGAGACTTGCTGCATTACCGGCTTGGCTTGGGCAGCAGTGGGCAGGGGCCTCCTTCTTCAAAGAAGTTCTCCTCTGAGGGCAGCAAGTAATTGAGCCACCTGTGTGTGGGGCATGCTGTGAAAAGCACACGGCAGAGCTGTGAGACCTGATCCCTTTACATCACTCAAAGGGGATTATGATGCACGGTTGAGTGGAAAGTTGTGCTAAGCAGTGCTGTTCAGGCTTAGAGAAAGCCTGTTTTGAACGTCTCTAACAGAAAGCATAGCTGCGCATAGAATGTAAGGGCAGAAATTGGTGTCAGAGAGAAACCATACAGGTAAGTGACCCAGACTATCAATCACTAAACTTGCTTTTCTACAAACATTGCTTCAAGGGGAACGTAGGGTCAGGGATCTGGTGTTGCATGTGTCCTTTGCAAGTTGGAACTGAAAAGGAGAGCTGTCACTGGGACAAAGGAACCCAGCACTGCCTGGTCTAAAATGACACTAGGCTATGGAAGGCCACTGCTACTAAAGCCATTGAAAGAGGTTTTTAATTGTTCAGGAATATGATTCAAACCAAGCCACCAACCATCACTATTGCACAACTACACAGAGAAGCGAGTCTCAGCCAGGAAAGAGAATGGCTGTAGAATGGTTGTTCAGATACCATAGCAAAACTAAGCCCAAAACAAACAATGGCATTGTCTACAAGAGGCTGGCCTGGAAACAAGGCAGGGCTCAATCAAACAAAGTTTGCAAGTAGGTGGTTTTCCCACTTCCGTTAAGCCCCTCTAGAAACACCCCCTCAACGTGCCCAGGGGTGTGTCTCCTAGGAGACTGAAGTTGACAGTGAAGATTAGCCATCACGACAATTATGACTTTTCTTCAGATTTTCAAGTTTGGAAGTATAATCCTTAAATAACTCCTCTCCAGTGTCTGCTGGGGAGTCACGAGCTGGGGACAGCATCTCTTCATTATCTTTCCTTCCTTCTGTGGTGATTAGAGAGACTTCTCTCATTTGCATAGACTCTCTAAACATTCCCTTAAGCTGACAGGATGGCTCAGTGGACAAAGATACTTGCCACCACGCCGGAAGACCGGAGTTCAATTCCTGGGACCCACGTTAATTTAAAAAAGTGAGATCTGACTCCTGTAAGTTGTCCTCTGACTTCCACATGTGTGCTGCATGCTGCTCTTCCCCCCCCCAAATAAACAGGGGTGGGTTATTTTAAAAATAACACCTGTTTCTAGAATTCAGGTAATATAGAAAAACAAAGAACATTTAAAGTAATATAATCTTCAACCCAGAGAGACTAGTATGCATATCTAATTAATCACTAATTAAATTATGGCTACTACTGGGGCAGTGTGTAGTGTCTTGGTGCCTAGCTGATCAGAATTCCTTCCAGTATGGAGCAACTGTGCTCAGGATCCCTCCCCTGCCATCTACAAACATCCCTTGTAGTCGCCAACTTGGAAAATGCAATCCGCTAGCCGGCCATGACACTTAACACTCCTCAGGCCTCCTCACTGACATCTCTCCCTGCCTCATGGAAAGGTGACTTTAAAAATGGAGAAGTTTCTAGTCACTGGTGTAGGGACGCTGTGCAGGAGAACATGGTACATCTCAGATCCTACCATCAACACTGGACTGTCTCCACATCTACAGAGAGTGTGAGTGATCTTGATCTTGCTAACCCATAACTTCCCTGGGCCAAAGAACACTAGAGTCAAAGGTTTATGGCCCCACGTGCAGGTGGCCTACAGTCAGGACTCATTCATCATTGTGAGGAAACCTCTGTCCTTAACTACTCTCTCCCTCCCTCCCTCCCCTCCCTCTCCCTTCTCTTGCTTACAGACAGTCCTAGGTAAAGCTACGACCACATTTACTCTCCTATGTCTCCCTCTCCTACGAACCTCCCTTCCCCACTACAAATCTCTCTCCCTGTCTGTTTTGCTTAGGAACCACTGGGTTTTTTAAAAACAATCTGCACTTAGAGATTGTTCTATAGTCAAATGCTATGTCTTCTCTCTCCTAAGCCAGTGTTGGTTTGTTTCCTATTGCTGTGATAAACACCCAAAGGCAACTTGGGGGATGAGGGTAGCAGTGAGGAAAGAGTGCCACATTGGGAGAAAGCCTTTGGAGAGACTGAAGAGATGAGGAGAAGTTCCTTCCTGGTGATTCAACTTGCTTCTCTAATTTCTACAGTTCTGAAATCCTATATTCAAATCCAAACTTTCCAGGCTTCGCTAACATTGTAGTCTTTGTCTCAGGTTTTAATCTTTATCAGACAAATACTACACTGTGTTTAAGGAGAACCTGTCTGGTGTTGACCAAGCTACTGGCCAGTGAGGCAGGAAGAAATCCTAGGATGTGAAGTCAAACAGGCCAAGGCCTGGGATGGGGGTGGGGTGAAGGAAGGGGCTGGGGGTAGGGTTACCTCAGGGTAGGTCATGTACTGCATGCAGGAAGGCCTGGGCTCATTCCTGGGAACAACCAAAAGCAACAACAAAACCACAAGCTCAGTTGTAGCCTTCCTTGTACTTCACTTACAAAACAGGACAATAAAGTCATCAAGGGCTAGGACCCTAAGACTGATTGGCACTGCCTGTGTCCACACTCGGCTCTCAAATGTTTGTTATAATCACAGAAAAGAGCAGCCTCAGAAGTCACACAGACTGGAGGCTCCACTCCGACTTAACAGCAGAAATCTGTCTGTTGGCACAGTGGTATCTTAAACACACTTTCCACATATTTTATGTAGAGAACGTCAAATTCACAGAGAAGTTGAAAAGATAAAAAGAGTATGGTGGACACTTAATGTACCTGCTTTCTCCAGTCTTTAATATTCTGCCATATTGCATAATTTGTCTTTTCATGCTGGAAGTCCAGTCCAGGGTCTCCCCAGCCCCACCCCACGCCAAGCATGCGCTGTAGGAGCATTCTTTGGGTTCCCCTTTCTCTGTTTTCATTGTTTAGATCAAAGTTATTATCTGACAGTTTTGTACATGTATGTGACACATTGAGATTATTTAGCTTCACCCCCATCCCACCCCCACTCCCCTCCCCTCCCCCATCCCTCACTGCCCCCACTCCACCCTTTACCTCCCCCCACCCCTGTCAGTCTCCCCTCCTACAAGTGTCCCTTTCACTTTCAATTCTGTTTATTTTGTTATGTGAACCAGTGAGTTTTCTAAGACGATGAGTACTTATGGTAAGTACTTTGTCATTGCCTGCTCTGCTATTTCTGGGTGGGTTATTGGTGACAATACTCAGAGATCTCAGGGGAGGTCTAGTGTCCTGAAACACTCCTGCAAAAGAGGAGAATGTCACCTCGACTCCACGACAAAGTTTTTAAGTCTTTGAAGTCTGCAAACACTTCTACTGACAGAAGAGAGGTGACCCGAGTTAGTCAATAGACAGGCAGATCCCAGCACAAACACACCAGTAACAAGAAAAACCAAGACAATAGGTCTTCTCCAAAAATCATCACTCCAATGGTAACTCCAGACGGTCTGGTTCCCTAATTGGTTCTTGTGGGACTTCCAGGTTCCAGGAGGAAAGAGCAGGGGCTTTTCGGCTAGGCTTTGGAAGGAGAAGCTTGCTACAACCCCCTTGGGGAAACTAGAACTAGCCAGCCTCTGCCACCATCGGAGGCTGGCTGATGTAGGCTAGCTGATAAGGTTGGGGCAGGGACTCTGTGCCCAACAATTGTGCTATCTGGCAAGCTCTAAAATAATAAAGCTGTCTAGGTGTTTTTCATCCAATGAGCAAAGGTAGGCAGAGGATGAGAGAAGCCAGGGCAGTAGCTGGTGGCTTGGCGAAGCTAAGCCGGGGAGGAACTAAAGAGAAGTCCAGAGGAAACTGGACAGCGCAGACAGCAGCTCCCAGTTTTCCCAGATTGGGGGATAGTTGCAATCGATCCTGGGCTAAGCTGGATGGAGCCAAAGGAATCAGGAGAGGTCAGAGTGAGGGCTGAGCTCCCAGGAAAGGTGTTAGCATGTTTTAAAAAAATTGCACACAACAGTCTTCTCCAAAAACATCACTCTAACAGTAACTCCAGTGAGATTCCCTGAAATGAAACTTTAGACAAGGAAAGAAGAAGGGCAATTATAGGGGCTGGAGAGATGGCTCAGCACTCACTGGGCTTATACAACACCTGGGTTCAGTTTCCATCACCCACAAGACAGTTTACAGCCTAACTCTAGTTCTAGAGGATCTGGTGCCCTCTTCTGGCCTCCTCCTGCACCAGGCTGGCAAGAAGTGTACATACACACATATAGGTGAAACACTCACACACATAAACAAACAAACAGCAATGGAATTGTCAAGGGCAGCCAGACACACAAACACATGTACAGAAAAGCTGGGGTCAGGTGAGCTGTACATACTCTGAGAGGGTGGCGCCAACTGTGCAATAGCTGGGCACTTAGGCACAGGGGTAGGGGTCGGCTAGTCTCAGGAGGTTTTGGTAGGCTACAGGAGGAAGCTAGTTTTTGGACACACTGGCCAGTCATTTGTTAACTCTGGTACTTGCATACACTGCCACCATTTACACTTGGGCCAGAGGAAGGCTTTGCCAATGCAGAACCTGGTGCACATGGAGAGGCTTAGTTGATTTCCCATGAGTCCTAGGCCTTGGTCCTTGCCATGGCTGTGCCCAGGTTAACAGTATGCATTCCCTCAGGACTTCATCTGCTCCCCACGAAGGCCAGCTATGAAAGTGTTCAAATAAGTTAAAGACAAGAGTACAACCTTGAGTGAATTCCGAGAGAATACAAACAGCTGAATGAAATTAGAAAGTTAACTTTGGGATGTGAAAATAGAGTTCAACAGAGATGAGCAAGGACAATCCAACACACTGTGATGATAACAGAGGCAAAAAGCTTAAAGGAGAGCATTACCAGCAGAACAGATCGTGTGCTGGCGTAATATTAGGGCTTGGAGAAAAGAAAGAGGAGTTGGATCATTTTGTTAAGAAAAATGATAATTTTTTTAAAAATGTGTGAATGGAGCATGAAGACCTTTGGGAAGACATAATGGGAAAAAATCTATGAATATGATTTTAAAGAAAATTTCATGCCACAGGCATAGAAAATATTTTAAATAAAATCATAGAAAAAAAATCTTCAAGTAGGGATGAAGTTCACAAAGATGGCGGTGGTGGCTGCTGGCATCTGCTGAAGAGTCTGAGAGACCCATGGAGACTCCGAGGGGTGACAAGGGAGTCTGCAGGGCTTATAATAGCTCCAGGACAACTAAGGAAAGAAAAAAGGCAAGTCTTATGGGAAGATGCTCTTAAAATGTGAACTCACAAGATTGGAAGGGAAGATGGCGGAACAGAGCTCTGTGGAGAATGACTATACCCTTTGCTGCTGTAGCTCTGCAGATGTCTCAGGGAGATATGTGGTCCCCTGAGCTCCCTCAGAAACAGGTCTTTGCTGAGTAGGTCAAGCCTTAGGCCTACCAGCTGGTCAGACACCTACATAGAGCCTCTGTGGCTGCAGCTTGTCCTGCTGCTGGGTAGAGGGAGCTGGGCATTGGTTTGGCCCAGTTGTGCCTGGTGTACTGACTGTGGGGAGGCCAGCATCAAAGACAGGGTGAGTCACAGTGACCTGGAGCTCCCTTGGAAACATGCCACACTGAGTAGGGATGGTCCTAGACCAGCCAGCCAGCACCCAGGATGTTGCCTCAGCAGCTGCCTGGCCTGCTGGGAGATGGAGGATGCAGGACAGCAATGCTGCCTGCCTGCCGATTACAAGCACAAAGGTGGAGCCTGGTGAGCCTTGGTGTGGCATACACTGAGGTCAGGGAGGTGTATGGCACCCTGGAGCTTGCACAGAACCTGCCCCTGGATGCCCTGCCTAATTGCAACATCACCCTGACTCTGGGCAACAGCAGGATATCTGAGACGAGTCTCAGAAATGGTTCAGTATTTATAGTGCTTCAGAAACCAGAAACCTTGAACCAGAGCTAGCACTAGTTGCAATGAATCTTTGTATTCAAAGCTGCCTGGTTCCTAATACACACATATACACACACACACATATATGTGTATATGCTATATAATATACATATATGTCACATAATTATATATTTTTATACACACATATACATATCATGTGACACTTAAGTTTCCAATGCCACTATGACATACAAATATTTGATGGAGAGGTTGGGAAGATAGAGGAATGGAGGCATGAGTGAATAGTAGAGAGGTGGAGCTAGAGACTCAATGGTGGTAAGAGATGTGAGAAAAAGCTGCAGTGGATGGTGGAACTCCTCGTTGGCAAATAGGGTAGACACAGTGGTGTTCAGCAGCCCGGAGCTTGTACTCTGACTCAGCCCCCAACCACATTGCCCAGTCACATGATGGTCCTGGTTCTAAGCAACAACTGGGTATCCAAAATGAAGAACAGTTCATTTTCTGAATTGGACCTCCTTGAAAGGCCTCTATGGTCTTTGCTGCCCTTGGATACTATGTGTGGTTAACTGCCCTAGGTGTATTGAAGTCAGAGGTTCATGTGGATGTTTCTGGTCCTTCAGCATCTGGAAGTCATATTGATGTTCCTGACCCAAGTTATCACTAAAGGTCCTACAGCTGTCCTTGGTCTGGGTCACCACCCGAGACCATGTTGATGTCTGTGGGCTGTGCTGCCACCTAGGGCCATATTAATATGTCTTGTGATGCTGCTCAAGTCCATGGCGATGTCTGAGCTCATGCTGCAGCTGAGGGCCATGTCTTGGCACTGGTCCTATTGTAGCTGGGGCCTGTGTTACCACCAAAGACCATGCAAATGTCCACGGTCTGCACTGCCTCCTAAACCCATGTTGATGCCTATGGGCTATGATGCCATCTGAGGCCTTGTTGATGTTCTTGGCCTGTGCTTCTGCTAAAGGCTATGATGATATCTGCAGTGCAGTGGAAGAGGACTGCATTGATGTCTGTGGGCTGTTACTGGAGACCATGCTGAAGTTCATGGCATGTGCTGATGCCTGAGACCATGTGGATGGATGTCCACAGTCTGCGCTGTCACCAGAAACCATGTGTATGTTCATGGTCCATGCTCCTGCTGAAACTCATAAAAATTGTGAAAGGATGTGAAATATAGCTCCCCACAATTGATGGGTTCTTGTAGTGGGTGGGGTAGGGAAGGGCTCTGTTTTTTTTTTAAGGGGCTGGCCAATGGGAGTTTGACCATCCTCCAGTGAGCAAGGGGGCAATGCTGAACTTAAGAATAAGAATTATTAAAAGAATAAGCTGGACTTATTTCTTCTTCCTCCCCTCCCCCTCCCCCTCTTCTTCTTCTTCTTCTTCTTCTTCTTCTTCTTCTTCTTCTTCTTCTTCTTCTTCTTCTTCTTCTTCTTCTTCTTCTTCTCTTCTTCTTCTCTTCTTTCTCCTCTTCTTTTTCTCTTTGGTGGGGCAAGGGGTCCCAGGGGTGGGAAGCCAGACCTGGGAGAACTGGGAAGTATGTGTGCTTGAGGTTCATGATGTGAAATTCCCAAATAATCAATAAAAAACACCAAATAGACAGGACCAGAAAAGAAATTTCACATAGTTAGGGTATTGTGCTGCATGCTTTTGATCTCAGTACTGGGGAGGCAGAAGCAGAGGCAGAGGCAGAGGCAGAGGCAGAGGCAGAGGCAGAGGCAGAGGCAGAGGCAGAGGCAGAGGCAGAGGCAGAGGCAGAGGCAGAGGCAGAGGCAGAGGCAGAGGCAGAGGCAGAGGCAGAGGCAGGTGGATCTCTGTGAGTTCAAGGTCAGCCTGTTCTACACAGCGAGTTTCAGGACAGCCAGCCCTACATAGTGAGACCCTGTCTGAAACAAATAAACACCTCACCCCTATGAAGAAAACAGCAAAGAAGAAACTTCATATGTCATATAATGGTTAAAACAGTGGATATTACAGACCCCAAAAAGCAATATTGAAAACTGCAAGAAAAAAAATCAGTTTCGTATAAAGTCAAGCCCTCAGAATAATAGCTGAGTTTTTAATAGAAATCTTAAAACTAGAAGGGCTTAGAGAGATGTTGCCAGTTTTCAACAAGATCATAACTGTCAACCAAGTCTGTTACATCCAAGTGCAGCTATGATCACAAGCAAGATCTGCATGTCGGTCTTCTGTGCCATCTGCCAGAGGCTTCAGACCTTGTATGGGGAAGACAGGTAAAATGTGAGGTTCAGGTGGTGCTGGGAAGGTGTGCTGACAGCCACACCCCTACATAATGGTAAAACAGTACATTTAAGGACAGCTGCCTCCCTGGTGATGGCTTTCCTCTGTACTCTAGTAGACAGATGGGTGAAACTTCCTTTTTTGTTGTTTGTTAGTTTTGTTTTGTGTTTCGAGATAGGGTTTCTCTGTATACCTTTGGTTGTCCTGGAGCTTGCTCTCTGGACCAGGCTGGGCGGGTACTCACAGAGATCCACCTACCTCTGCCTTTTGTGTTTCGAGATAGGGTTTCTTTGTATACCTTTGGTTGTCCTGGAGCTTGCTCTCTGGACCAGGCTGGGCGGGTACTCACAGAAATCCACCTACCTCTGCCTTCCATGTGCTGGGATTAAAGGTGAGCACCACCACCTGGCCTTTCTTTGCTATTTACTTAGGAAAGGGCAGGTGCTCTGAGGAAAAAAATGGTCATTGTCACTACCACCTTTTCTAGTCTGTCAGCCTGTGTGCCCTTTGAGGAGCAGGACCAACTAATAACACAGCTGTCACAACACAACCAGAGTGATGATCTTATCACTATTAACATTGTTTCTACGCCTACCCCCACCCCTGACTCACAGGGAGCCAGTGAACACTTCTCCAGGCTCCCAGACTTAGATCTAGGGTTTCTGATGACTGCTTCTATCCGGAGTTCTTTATATGCTGTCACTGGAAAGTGGTAAATCTCTACAAATGCCTGAAATAGGAGTCCAGAATGTAAATCATGATTCCCATAGAATTCGGTCTATGAAAAATAAAGGAATAGAAATAGGTTTACATAAAATGTGGAACAATATTGCTTGCTGTATAACCTCTATTTATTGAACAGTTACTACAAACACAGCACAATTATTTTTTTCAATTTACATCCTAAAAATCCATTTTGGGGGCTGGTAAGATGGCTCAGGGGGTTAAGACACTTGCCATCAAGCCTAGTGGCCTGAGTCTGATCCTTGGAACCCACATAGTAGAGGGAGAAAACCAGTTTGTACATGCACGTGCTCAAACATGCACACACAGACACAAACACACACACACTCACACAGGTAAATAAAATGTAGTTTGAATTCTTAAAATACTATTTTGTAAAAGTAATATTTATTTGCCAGATGTAATTGTCATCTCAGTGACTTGCTGCTGAATAAGCTCACCCTTTCTAGTTCTTTCTGAAATCTGGCTGGCTGGTTTAAACCAACTGTTCTGGCCCAAATGCCTCTCCAAGCTGACTGATTCAAGAAGGCTTCTCTTGGCTTTTGACTGAATGACTCTGCTCTGCCTCATACTATGGCAATATGTTCTAATCTTCTGGCTCCTTTTCATTATCTGGCCCATGCTGTCTTCACCTGCAACCTACACCCACACCACACACCACCACTTGAGTCTCATCTTTTTTTCTCCCTGTGCCACTCTTAAGTCTCCTCTCTTTCCTGTCTGTTCTCACGAGAGTTGGACGCATCCTATCGCTGACTTGTCCTTCCAACTCTTTCTCTGATTCTCCATTTTTCTGTCTCCCAATTAGACATCACTTTTTTTTTATTAGGTATTTTCCTCATTTACATTTCCAATGCTATCCCAAAAGTCCCCCATACCCTCCCCACCCCATTCCCCACCCTCCCACTCCCACTTCTTGGCCCTGACGTTCCCCTGTACTGAGGCATATAAAATTTGCACGACCAATGGGCCTCTCTTTCCAACTAGGCCATCCTCTGCTACATATGCAGCTAGAGACAAGAGCTCCGGGGTACTGGTTAGTTCATATTGTTGTTCCACCTATAGGGTTGCAGGCCCCTTTAGATCCTTGGGTACTTTCTCTAGCTCCTCCATTGGGGACTCTGTGATCCATCCAATAGCTGACTGTGAGCATCCACTTCTGTGTTTGCTAGGCCGCTGCATAGTCTCACAAGAGACAGCTATATCAGAGTCCTTTCAACAAAATCTTGCTAGTGTATGCAATGGTGTCAGCGATTGGAGGCTGATTATGGGATGGATCCCCGGGCATGGCAGTCTCTAGATGGTCCATCCTTTCCTCTCAGCTCCAAACTTTGTCTCTGTAACTCCTTCAATGGGTGTTTTGTTCCCAATTCTAAGAAGGGGCAAAGTGTCCACACTTTGGTCTTCGTTCTTCTTGAGTTTCATGTGTTTCACAAATTGTATCTTATATCTTGGATATTCTAAGTTTCTGGGCTAATATCCACTTATCAGTGAGTACATATCATGTGAATTCTTTTGTGATTGGGTTACCTCACTCAGGATGAAGCCTTCCAGGTCCATCCATTTGCCTAGGAATTTCATAAATTCATTCTTTTTAATAGCTGAGTAGTACTCCATTGTGTAAATTATCACATTTTTTGTATCCATTCCTCTGTTGAGGGGCATCTGGGTTCTTTCCACTTCTGGCTAATATAAATAAGGCTGCTATGAACATAGTGGAGCATGTGTCTTTCTTACCAGTTGGAACATCTTCTGGATATATGCCCAGGAGAGGAATTGCGGGATCCTCTGGTAGTACTATGTCCAGTTTTCTGAGGAACTGCCAGACTGATTTCCAGAGTGGTTGTACAAGCTTGCAATCCCACCAACAATGGAGGAGTGGTCCTCTTTCTCCACATCCTTGACAGCATCTGCTGTCACCTGAATTTTTGATCTTAGCCATTCTGACTGGTGTGAGGTGGAATCTCAGGGTTGTTTTGATTTGCATTTCCCTGATGATTAAGGATGATGACATTTTTTCAGGTGCTTCTCAGCCATTCGGTATTCCTCAGGTGAGAATTCTTTGTTTAGCTCTGAGCCCCATTTTTTAATGGTGTTATTTGATTTTCTGGAGTCCACCTTCTTGAGTTCTTTATATATATTGGATATTAGTCCCCTATCTGATTTAGGATAGGTAAAGATCCTTTCCCAATCTGTTGGTGGCTTTTTTGTCTTATTGACAGTGTCTTTTGCCTTACAGAAGGTCTGCAGTTTTATGAGGGCCCATTTGTCAATTCTCAATCTTACAGCACAAGCCATTGCTGTTCTATTCAGGAATTTTTCCCCTGTGCCCATATCTTCGAGGCTTTTCCACACTTTCTCCTCTATAAGTTTCAGTGTCTCTGGTTTTATGTGGAGTTCCTTGATCCACTTAGATTTGACCTTAGTACAAGGAGATAGGAATGGATCAATTCGCATTCTTCTACATGATAACCGCCAGTTGTGCCAGCACCATTTGTTGAAAATTCTGTCTTTTTTCCACTGGATGGTTTTAGCTCCCTTGTCAAAGATCAAGTGACCATAGGTGTGTGGGTTCATCTCAGGGTCTTCAATTCTGTTCCATTGGTCTACTTGTCTGTCACTATACCAGTACCATGCAGTTTTTATCACAATTGCTCTGTAGTACAGCTTTAGGTCAGGATGGTGATTCCACCAGAGGTTCTTTTATCCTTGAGAACAGTTTTTATTATCCTAGGTTTTTTGTTATTCCAGATGAATTTGCAGATTGCTCTTTCTAATTCGTTGAAGAATTGAGTTGGAATTGTGATGGGGATTGCATTGAATCTGTAGATTGCTTTTGGCAAGATAGCCATTTTTACAATGTTGATCCTGCCAATCCATGAGCATGGGAGATCTTTCCATCTTCTGAGATCTTCTTTAATTTCTTTCTTCAGAGACTTGAAGTTTTTATCATACAGATCTTTCACTTCCTTAGTTAGAGTCATTCCAAGATATTTTATATAATTTGTGACTATTGAGAAGGGTGTTGTTTCCCTAATTTCTTTCTCAGCCTGTTTATTCTTTGTGTAGAGAAAGGCCATTGACTTTGAACTATCAGGAGTTCTCTGGTGGAATTTTTAGGGTCACTTATATATACTATCATATCATCTGCAAAAAGTGATAATTTGACTTCATCTTTTCCAATTTGTATCCCCTTGATCCCCTTTTGTTGTCGAATTGCTCTGGCTAGGACTTCAAGTACTATGTTGAATAGGTAGGGAGAAAGTGGGCAGCCTTGTCTAGTCCCTGATTTTAGTGGGATTGCTTCAAGCTTCTCACCATTTACTTTGATGTTGGCTACTGGTTTGCTGTAGATTGCTTTTATCAGGTTTAGGTATGGGTCTTGAATTCCTAATCTTTACAAGACTTTTATCATGAATGGGTGTTGGATCTTGTCGAATGCTTTTTCCACATTTAACGAGATGATTATGTGGTTTTTGTCTTTGAGTTTGTTTATATAATGGATTACGTTGATGGATTTCCATATATTAAACCATCCCTGCATCCCTGGAATAAAACCTACTTGGTCAGGATGGATGATTGTTTTAATGTGTTCTTGGATTCAGTTAGCGAGAATTTTATTGAGTATTTTTGCTCGATATTCATAAGGGAAATTGGTCTGAAGTTCTCTATCTTTGTTGGATCTTTCTGTGGTTTAGGTATCAGAGTAATTGTGGCTTCATAGAATGAGTTGATTCTATTTCTATTTTGTGGAATAGTTTGTGCAGAACTGGAATTAGATCTTCTTTGAAGGTCTGATAGAACTCTGTACTAAACCCATCTGGTCCTGGGCTTTTTTTGGTTGGGAGACTATTAATGACTGCTTCTATTTCTTTAGGGGATATGGGATTGTTTAGATCATTAACTTGATTTAATTTTGGTACCTGGTATCTGTCTAGAAATTTGTCCATTTCATCCAGGTTTTCCAGTTTTGTTGAGTATAGCATTTTGTAGAAGGATCTGATGGTGTTTTGGATTTCTTCAGGATCTGTTGTTATGTCTCCCTTTTCATTTCTGGTTTTGTTAATTAGGATGCTGTCCCTGTGCCTTCTAGTTAGTCTGGCTAAGGGTTTATCCATCTTGTTGATTTTCTCAAAGAACCAGCTCCTCGTTTGGTTGATTCTTTGAATGGTTCTTCTTGTTTCCACTTGGTTGATTTTGCCCCTGAGTTTGATTATTTCCTGCCTAGACATCACTTTGAAACATGACTGCTTCCTTCTACAAATGAATTTTACCTTCATTGTTTGGGAATAAAGGTTCGTGGTAAGGTCATGTCTGTATTCCAGCCAGAGAGATTAAAGGTGTGTCATTACAACCAGATCACACAGACCTAGATTGTATGTCATCCCTTGCCACAGCAGCCATGTTGTTACATTAATATTCCTTTATACTATTTGTCATGAAAGCAACTGGGTTCTGGACACATATAGTATCTGACCAATCAAGGTAAAGTGTTGAGAGCTTGATGCTCTGGAAGTGGTAGATCACCAAGAGGTGGATCAGGTAGAGGGTCCTGGGTCATTGGCAATGTGGATGTGAGGGAGACAGTGGGACTCTTGATTCCTTCTTCTGTTTCACATTTTGGCCAAGGTGAAAGTTTCCATTCCTACCCACTCTTGTCATGACATGCTGATCATTACAGGTCCCACAGCAACAAGCCAACTGACCAGGATTGAAACCTCCAGACTAAGGACAAGACAAACCTTTCTCCATCATAAGTTCAGCATGTCAGGTCTTTTTTATCATAGTAACCAAACAGTAACTGGTACAGCTCTGAACACATCTTTGTGTGACCCCTAATGTCTCTCTGCCTCTGTAGAACGTTCTTTGAGACCAGTGGGAAGACTATGAGTCAGAAATTCTGAGCTGAGTTTCCGGCTTTGCTCCTGATTTTGGGTGTGTTTTCTGGTTTCCTGCAGTGAAGGAGATGGTTTCTGTGTAGTGGAGGCTTCCTGCGTCTGTGCCTTCCACTGAGTAGGCTCATGTGACAAGTTTGGAATGTGGAGACACCCTGTGGGGTGGGGCAGTGGAAGAAGCAGTGCTGGGTAGGCTCTAGCAGAGAGACAAGTCTGGAGGTGAAACAACATGCCAACCTTCCCATTCTTTTAGGTTGGACTGCACCCCTTTGTCCCAGAGCTGAGGGACTCTGCACTGGCAGGGGAGAGTCGACTGAGGCTGAAGTTGCCAGAGGAAACCAAACAATTCTTATTTACCAAACTGTCAAAATCCTATCATTGCAATTAAGGAGACGGGCAATTAACTGTGTCTTAATTACAGCAGCTGCCACTTCTTCTGAATGCTGTAATTTACAGAGAGAATGGGAGGAGACTCTAAATTAATGTGTGTCTTTAAACAACGAAAAACATTGATGAGGCCTGAAGGAAATTGTCAGCGGTGGTCTTGGGGCCCCTCCTGAGAGGAGGCATTGTTGGGAGATGCCTCCAAGTGCAGTCATGATTTCCAGAGGCTTTGTTGCCTAACGGCTGCGATTTTGATAAATGCCCAGTGACATCGTTACATCCTATTTTGTGTATAATGCAAATCTCCACAGCCGCAGCATCTGTGGCAGCCCATTTCAGTTTAGTTGTTTTAAACTTAGCTTTGAAACAAAGACATTTAAACAATGACTCCAGACTCCCAGGCAGAGAGAGCTTTTCCATGGAAGCTCCTAAGGGGCAGATCCACAACACTGAACTTTGTATAGGACAGCAATGAGGACCAGGCCGCAGCACAAGCTATCCATTGGCCAAGTTGCCTTTAAGCTTGTGTGGCCCCCAGACTTTGTCTCTCTCCAGATGCTGACTTGCATCATGATGTGTAAGTAAGGGACCCCACCAGGGGAGATGGCAGAGCTGTGACCCTGAGGTTGGTGAGCAGCTCTGGGAAGTTCCTCAGCAGCCCTGGGCCTCTGTGGCCTAGTACACTCAGCATGTTGAAGGCCCTGTGTTCAGTCCCCAGCATCAAAGAAAGAATACGGCTGGGGTTATAGCTTGGTTGGTAGAGTGCTTGCTTGCTTGCTTACCATTCACAACATCCTTGGGCTCCATCTCCTGTAGCTCCTCAGCTGGGTGTGGTACACGTCTGAAATTTCAACTCTTAGGAAGTGGAGGCAAGAAGATCAGGAGTTCAAAACCATCCTTCGCTACCTTATTAATTTGAAGTTTTAGGTACAGGGGACCCTATAGAAAATGGGAAGAAAGGAGGAAAGAGGAAGGTGGCTGGAGAGGAGAGAGGGAGGGGGGTAGAAAGGAAAGGTAACTGGAAGTTAGGGCCCACACTCAGCTGTGGTCTGGAGCAATGCTATAGTCTCTGGGAAGCCTGGGGACTTGGTGGTAACAAAGCCCTCAGACTGGACTGAGTAGGCTTCAAACCTGTCCTCTTCCTGCTTCTCAGTTAGGTGACCTTGAGAAAAGCCCTTGTTTAGGAACCAAAACACATGTGACCTTTTACTTGAGCAGTGGGAGGTTGTATCAGTAGTCTTTCACAACTGCTGGAGAGATAAAGGGACAACGCAGTCCTGGGCCTGGACCAGCGACTGGCATGGGAGAGGCCTAGGGTGTATGCTGACACATCTCTTCTTTTCTGGAAGGTAACTGAGGCCCTCGGATACTAAGGAATAGGGGGTGCTGGTGACTTCCAGAAGAGAGAAGAATGCAGCTGCTTTTGATAAGAACTAAGTACATGTTGGGAGAAGAAGACTCAGTCTTAAGGATGAGGGTAGGTATTCGTTATCACCACCAAGGACCAGACCAATGAGGGACGACTGAGACCACAGACTTGGTGCTGAGTCCTGGAGAAACGGGCGTTGAGGCTGTCCAAAAATAAAGTCCAGGAGCTGTGTGAGAGACTAAATAGCTCAGAGGCTGGCTCCACTCCAGGATGCTGTAGAGAGGACATTCTCTCTCCTTTACTGCTCTAGAAGCCTGAAGCAGAACAGTGCGAAAGCACAATTCCTCCCTCCCTCTCCCAACAGGGTTTCTCTCCTGGCTGGCTTGGAACTCATTTTGTAGACTAGGTAGATCCTGGAACTGAGAGATCCACCTGTCTCCCTCTCCAGAGTGTTTCAAGTAAAGATGTGTGTGCCACCATGCCCAGTCTACAAAACCATAGCACTTACCTTAAAGAGGATAGGAGAAGAATTGATTCTGGAGCTAAATATGAGTGGCCATGCCCTGGCCACACAGATATGAGCTATTCCAAATGCCACATTTCAATATGGCAATAACAGTTCCATGAGGACTTTATAATTAGAGAATGAAAGAAAGTCATAAATCAAGGTAGTTTTCAAATAACTCTTATGGGAACACCACATAGACAGGTTCTGAAATGTGGGGAGAGCTCTGCAATTACCAAGGCTCTGCAATCATCACTGTTCCAGACAGCCTTGTAGAATTTTTAGCTCAGGTGAGGCTTTGGAACTTCATTTCACAGGGGAGAAGGAAACAGCACTGGGAGCTCTCAGTAAGGGGCACAGCTCTGCCCTGCCACACACTCCTCAGGCTGCTAGATTTTGGATAATGTAGTTGAGAACTGTTTTCTCAGAAGATCAGCTGATGCCCATAGAAACCTTCATGTGTTAGAGTTGACTCTAACCTGATAACTCGCATGCTAAAGACAAAGCCAGCCAAGGGAGCAGAGGCTCTGTAAGAGCTAAGGCTAACCTGTAAGCCACACTTCCTAAGGGCAGATACTTCTTGAGATGCCAGAGGCTGTTGTTCATATAACAAGTAAAATGTTTCTATGTTCTAAACAAGTTTGGTTGACCCAGTTGCACCAGATGTGCCCAATCCCATGTAGGCAGGAGATATGCAGGCAGGAACTACATCAGAATATAAGCTTAGCCCGATTGGATGAAGGTGGGACATACATACATATGGACATAAGGACATAAGGACATACATAAGGACATACATAGCCTTGTGTGTGTGGGGGTCACCTTTATGAGCACTTGACTGGCCTAAATTTGGGTCCATTTTTCAGGAGTTCGGAATGTGGACCTGGCCAGTGTTCATCTTTCTGGTGAGTACTAAATAAAGCTTGCTTTAATTGGATAATTGTGGGACTGGTCTTTCTCCTCGAGATTCTTGGGTTAACGTGTGCTTGTTCTATGCTGCTGTAACCAGATGTGCAAGTCTGGGTAATTTATGAACAAGTTCATTTGTTGGGAAGTTTAATATCAAGACTGAGGCACAGGTCTCTGGAGAGGGAGCTGTCTGCTTTCAAGATGGTGGCATCTTCTGGAGGTCAGGCGCTCTGTCCTCACATGGCATAAAGAAGAGAATAAAGAGGGACACATAATCCCAGAGCGTGAAGCCCTCCTGACTTAACTGCTTTCTGAAGGCCACACCTGCCAACAGTGTTCACATTAGCAGGTGCTTGTCTCTGCTACCTCCTGTCTCCTCACTCCTCTGACTGTGTCCAAGGTAGACGCTGATGTTTGTCACCTGTGTTTAATGGGAGGTGAGCACTGGAGAGTCTCCCCTGGGTGCTCCACTCATCAGGATAGTGACAGGAATGGCAGTCCCATGTGCAGAGCTCTGGCTCAGGGAGTTAATGTGGGTTTCCCTGCAGAAGACAGAAGACCAAGCAGAAAAAAAAATAAAGTGATGGTGGCACCGAGGACAGGATGCAGAAGTGCACCAGGAGATCTAGGTGCACCCCACTGTTGGATGTTATTTTATTAAAAAATTTAATTTACTTATTGTACTGCCTGGTTTTGTGTCAACTTGACACAAGCTAGAGTTATCACAGAGAAAGGAGTTTCAGTTGAGGAAATGCCTCCATGAAATCCAGCTGTAATGCATTTCTCAATTAGTGATCAAGAGGGAAAGGCCCCTTGTGGGTGGGACCATCTCTGGGCTGGTAGTCCTGGTTCTATAAGAGAGCAGGCTGAGCAAGCCAGGGGAAGCAAGCCAGTAAGAAACATCCCTCCATGGACTCTGCATCAGCTCCTGCTTCCTGACCTACTTGAGTTCCAGTCCTGACTTCCTTTGGTGATGAACAGCAGTGTGGAAGTGTAAGCTGAATCAACCCTTTCCTCCTCAACTTGCTTCTTGGTCATGATGTTTGTGCAGGAATAGAAACCCTGACTAAGACACTTATTTATTGGTTTATTGTGTTTGCACATGTGGAGGTTAAAGGGCAACTTTCAGGAGTCAGTATTTTTAGGGTTAGGGTTAGGGTGTGAGATCCACCATATGACAACCTCAGGTTGCCAGGCTTGGTGGCAAACACTTTTACCTGCAGAGTCATTTCTCCAGCCACAGGGGTCTTTTTTGACGCCTTCATTACTTCAGTCTTATTTGAGTTTTCTTTTATTCCCCTGTTGTTAAATTGAACTCACCCATTTACTTATATGATCATGGCTTGTTGGGGGTACAATTATGAATGAGATGTGGACTTGTCCTTGGGGGTTACCATCATAGACACGTGATAAGCTTTACCCAGCTGACCTTACCTGGAATGGGTCCAGTGACCAGTATATGTCCTGTCAAGCTGAATTCCTGCCAATTGACTGACTTTCTTGTCTTTTCCTTCCCATGAGTTAATACCTGTTCTGAGAGGATGCTGTATAGAGGTTAGATGACAACCCAAGGGAATGGGTTCTCTCTTTTCACTGTGTGGGTTCTGGGCATTGAACTCAGGTCCTTAGTCTGGACAGCAAGCACCTTTACCTGTTGAGCTATCTCACTGCCCCAGTTCAGGTTCCTTGCTGGCCCCATTCCATCTCATCTATATAAAGGGAAAGGCACCTGTAAGGCCCCGGAGTTGAAAGTGAGTCCTGGGCATTTTCTCTCCCTCAGGGACACAGATATAGGCCAGATTAGAAACAAACAAAGCCAGGTTTATTAGAAGGTAGCTCTAGGATCTTACAGGTGGAGGTCAGTGATGTCCCAAGCCTGGACTCAAAAGCAAGTAAAGTCACAAGCAAGGTCTTGGTGGGAGTCAGTGATGAAGTGTGAACTAAGAGCTGGGATTGTGCCCATATAAGGTAAAAAAAAAAAAAAAAAAAAAGCTGAGCCCCTGAGCAGGCACTGGTGGATGGGTTGCTGGAAACACAGAGGCGGGGAGAGATTATGTGTTAGCCTGGAGTTTTCTGGAGTATATATGTATGTATATATCGGTCAAGGACTGCCATGCACATGGAAAGGCCCACTGCACTGTACTCTGAATTTCTGTGAATGGGAGCGTATACTCTTAGCTGTTGGGTGGGTCCTGAAGGGAAGGGTCAGTTATGAGTGTTATAGCTTGAATCTAAAGTGTCCTAGGAAAGATCAGCCGTGGAAGACCTGGTCCTCAACACAGCAATGTTTATGAGGTGTGCACGTATGTAGGTGACGGGATCCTGACAGTTCTGACTGCACAAAAGGATTCATTTCTCTGTAGATTCATAGTTTAATGGGCTTAGGGAAAGGGCCTACTGAAAAGCCATGACCAATGGTTGATTATGAGTAAGCTCTTCATAGATATTAGGGAAAATTTAAATGTTCTATATATTTCTTCATAAGAATATTTTTTAATTTATTTTTTTTTCATAAGAATATTTTTAAACTTATTTTGACCCAAATGAAAGTTATAGTTTCATAAGAAATAAATTGTAGAGATGTAAACACACAATAATTAAACATGGCAAAGAGGAATTATGAAATAGAAGAGTCTCATGGGATTGAATTGCTCACCCTTCAGGATCAGAAACTAACTCTGGTAGTATTAGAACTGAACTAGTGAAAAGGCAGAGATTATGAAATAGAAGAAAACCACCATTGTCTTTTCTTATTTTATTCTCAGATACAGATCATTTCTTTTTTTTTTTTTTAATTATTTATTTTATGTATATGAGTACACTGTTGTTGTCTTCAGATCACACCAGAAGAGGGCATCAGATCCTATTACAGATGATTGTGAGCCACCATGTGGCTGCTGGGAATTGAACTTAGGACCTCTGAAAGAGCAGTCAGTGCTCTTAACCGCTGAGCCATCTTTCCAGCCTGATACAGATCATTGCTGTGGTCACCAAAATGTTTGTGGATATTTTTTCCTACCAGCAATCAGGTTTTGAGGAAAATTCTTCCGTGAATACTAGCTCAATACTTTGTGATTCAGTTCAGTTCTAATACTACCAGAGTTAGTATCAGATCCTGACGGGTGAGCAATTCAGTCCCATGAGACTCTTCTACTTCAGACAGCATTTACACTTTGTAGGCTCTCACTGTGGAAATAAAAGAAAATTTACAATGGGAATAACATTGAAAGCTTTTCCAGTGGGGCCTGGAAGCCATTAGGCCCCATTTTATGCAAGATTCCAGTTGTTGCTTAGGAATGAGAACGTGTGTTACCTCTAGCTTTTGACTGCAGGCGACTGGGATCTGCATGGTTGACATGTCTAGGTTAGGATGCACATAACAGTATCCTCAGATCCCTCTTTTATGGACACTTCCATCTGGTGTAGATATTATTTTTTCCTCTTCTGATATTCACATGGCCTGGTCCTTCTCAACATTCAACAGATACTAAACTCCCACTCTTCCTGCCTACTTTGGGAAAATGGCTCTTTGGAGCATTCCATGATCCTGAATCTCATAAGTTGCAGTTCCTAAGACCCACCATCACCAGTAAAGTCTTTTTACTTCGGCAGTTTCTGACTTTGGGTTGATTGATATCACCTACATTTCTGATCAGCTAGCTGCAAATTGGGGTTTACCAATCCCTCTTCGAGTTTCATTAATTTGCTAGCTCAGCTCACAGAACTTGGGAAACCACATGTACCTGCATTGACTTATTACAAAGGATTTTATAAAATGTACAGATGAGGGAAGAGCAGGGCAAGTGGGAAGTCATGCAGAACCTCCATCTCCTTCCAACAGCCCACCCTCTGAGTTCCTATGTATCCAGCTATGTAGACCCTCTCCATACCTGATACTTTTCAGTATGAATGGAAGTTTTACTACAAAGGCATAGGTGATCATATCATTGACTTTTGGTGATTCTAGCCTGAGCCTTTCTCCTTACCTGACAAGTTATATAATGGGAAAATGTGAGTCTGAAACCAGGGCTGCAATCACAGTTGATCCCCCTGACAGCCAGCTCCCATCTATTCCTAAGAGTTCCTGGCTATCGGTTAACTCGCTAGCACACAGAGACACCAATTAGAGATTTCAAGGGTTTTAGGCATCATGGACTACATTACTTTTCTTGTTATGATGTAACATCTGACACACTCAGAAATAAGGAAGAAAAGTTTTGTTCTGATCACAGTTTGGGGCTACAGTTTATCATGGTGGGGGAAGGGGTTGTGGCCGGTATGAGAGACACCTAGTCACATTGCATTCACAGTCAAGAACAGAGAGAAAGGAATGTCCCACACCCAGTACATGTGACAGTACCTCCCACACTGAGGGTGGAGTCCCAGACCTGCACAGAGTTTCGTTCTATGATGATTCCAAATCTTGTCAAGTTAATAATGAAGATTAAGTATCACAAGAGCCAAGAAACAAAGATAAAATATCTGTTTCACAACTCTGAACTCTTTACAGACTTCCCTAAAATATAAATACACAAAGAGAAGTGCAAGAGCCTATAAACATATATAACATACCAACAGTTAGCATAAGAAGGTTAAAATAGCCATATAAATATCAGATAAAATAGATTAAAAAACTGTATGTGTTATCAATAATAATGATAAGAGGGTTAATAAATCAGGAAAGATTGGACTTGCAAACTTTATATGCCCCAATATAGGGGAATGCCAGGGCCAAAAGAATGGGAATGGGTGGGTAGGAAAGTGGGGGGTTATGGGGGGCTTTTGGGATTGCATTGGAAATGTAATTGAGGAAAATATGTAATAAAAAATATTAAAAATTTTTAAAAAATAAATAAAAATAAATCAGGAAAGATGTATTTGTGTGTGCTTTGAGTAAGAGCATTTCAAACAGGAAGCCAAGAGTATCCATTTGAAAGAGATACTGAAGTAATGTTGAAATTGCTGCTGGAGGTTTCAATATCCCATCTCTTGGCAGTTGATAAACAGTCATAACCATCAGCAAGGACTCAGAAGCTCAAAACAAATTATTATAAACAGACAGAACACCATGCTTAACACAGATAGGATAAATACAGGAGCAAACGATGCATCTAGCAAGATAGTTGAGGTTCTAGGTGTGTTAAGAGCAAACAATACAACTAGCAAGACAATCCAGATTCTGGGTGTGTTAGGCAGCTTTTAGTTGCTGCGGTAAATAAAGTAGAGAGTTCAGTGTGTGGTTCAATAGCTTCCCTGCTGTGGGCTCAGGAATTGACCAGGAAGGGGAGAGAGATCTCTCTTGAGGATCACTTGAACCCAGGAGGTGGAGGTATGCCTGGGCAGCATAGCCAGGTTCTTTCTCAAAAGTGAAATTACAAAAATAAAATTGAAAAGTTTGAAGAGGAAAGAAGAAAGGAAAAAAAGGGGGAGGGGGCTTTCTTCTCCTATGAATGTGTATGTTTTCAAACAACCATAAGGTAGTTGTAGACCACACGCCTATAGTGCTAGGAAACTGATCTGTCTTACACATACCAAGCATGCCTCTGCCACCAAGCTAAATCCCCAGCCCTGACATTTATCTAAAATCAAGAATACTTTTACTGAACATTACTGAATGTCCTAGCCAATGCAATCGGATAAGAAAAAGAAATGAAAGATGAACACACTGAACAAAGAGAAATAAACAGCTACAGTCATAGAAGACTTTGTCTGCCACATAGCCAAGCATCATTCAGGGCGTCTGCCTGTGCTGACGGGGCTCCTTGAAGGCTTACAGGAAGCTTAGATTTTCGTTTGAAGTCCTGAGAGTAATCAAAAAGATAACACAAAGTAGTGCGTCACGGAGCTTGTTTACAAAACCAAATGCAATAGTGGTTTTTTTTTTTTTTTCTTTTTTGATGAGCACAAAGTGCACAACCAGATCAAAGAGTAGATGGAGAAAGATTATTCCCTGTACAGTGTTTCCCTAGGCAAAGGGAATCGAGGAGCTTTTACTAGGGAAACTCCCACAGACTCATGTAAGAAAGGCTTGTCATCACACTTACTGTCACACGCAGAGGCAGACACATTCCCAAGCATACTCAGTTGGAAACCATGCATTGCATTTTCAAAAAACATGGCAGAATGGAAACTGGATGGAGAAGTTTACACTATAATGAGCAAAACTGATGGTAGATCCCCTAAGGAAGTTGGTAGGTACCTGAGTGTTTGAACTGGGAACAGCTCTGTGCAAAAATAGGGAAGCCTGTTTTGGGGCTAGAGACAGCTCAGTGATTAACCATGTTTATCACCAAGTTCTTGATGCTCTTCCAGGGGACCATAGCTCAGTTCCCAGCACCCATGCCAAGTGGCTCAAAACCTCCTGTAGCTCTACTTTTAGGGGAATATTATGCCTGTTTCTAGCTTTGGGCACCTATATTTCTGGCATCCATTGACTTCAAAAATTGGGTTGTGATTTATAATCTATATAATATAAATTTATTTTAAGTATAAGAAATACAATATACTCTAGTGAGTAGACAGGACTAATCATAGCTGAAAATTGTGTTAAGAGCTGTCTATCAAGGGCAAATATAGGAAGAAATGAGGATGGGGAGGTTGGATTTTTCACTTTGTTTCCCTGAGGTGATCTGGAACTCATTACACCCTGAACTCATGGTGATTCACCTGCCTCTGCTTCCCAAGTGCCACATTACCACACGTTTTCTTCCTCCCTTCCTCCTTCTTTCTTCCTTTCTTTCAATTTTCTTCCTTCCTTCCTTCCTTCCTTCCTTCCTTCCTTCCTTCCTTCCTTCCTTCCTTCCTCCCTCCCTCCCTCCCTCCCTCTCTTCCTTCCTTCCTTCCTTCCTTCCTTCCTTCCTTCCTTCCTTCCTTCCTTCCTTCCTTCCTTCTTTCCTTCCTTCCTCTCTCTCTCTCTGTTTCTTTCTTTCTTTCTTTCTTTCTTTCTTTCTTTCTTTCTTTCTTTCTTTCTTTCTTTCTTTCTCTCTTTCTTTCTTTCTCTCTTTCTCTCTTTCTCTCTTTCTATTTTTCTCTCTTTCTCTGTTGAACCAGAGCCACACAGTGCCTTTCCAGCATGAGTAACTTTGTTCTGACCTCAGATAATCCAAGCGGTTAAATAGGCATTTGAAATATAGAACTGTCAGAACAGAGAGATGGAAAAGGTCAAGCCATGTGCCAGCAGATTAATTTCCTAACTTAATGTACCAAAGTACCTTATCTGAGGACTTACCTAAGGGAAAGTTGTCATTTCACAGTTCTAGAAGTTACAGTTGGAGATACAACTGGTCCTGATAAAGGCAGGACTGATACTGATAAAGGCTTCAGGGGGAGTCTGCCTGACTTTCCTTGGGGGGAAGCATTTATCTACTTACACCCTCTCCCATACAGGGTGCCAATACACCAGAGACAGGACTCCCTCCAAGTCCATCTGGGTGTGCATAAGTTCACTGCGGTTAATAACAGAAGTGTGGGTGACTCACAGATGACTGTGCTAACAGGGAGCTCCCTGAGTAACAGCTACACTTCCAGTGAGTCCACCCCAGTTAGCTATTAACCCCTTCTATAGCTCTGATAGCTTTTCTAAGGATTGCATGGAGGCTCATGAGCACCAGGAACTTTGTGAGCTCGGTAAACTTTGTGAACCTCCTCCATCTCTCCTTGAGTGCTGAGGTCCAGCCTCATCCTGAAGGAGGGTCCAGAGGAAGGGATGAATTGGAGCAGTGGAAGAATGACTGAGAGTCAGTGATGGATGCAAGCTGACAGCTCTGTAATCTGCTTGAGAGAGCTGTGTCTTACAGACCAAAGCCCAGCCTTTTATTTACTATGATTGCATAAACTACTTCTTTAGAAATTGCATAACATTTTAATCACTTACCCAGGTTCCCCTTTGATCATTCTACAAATCAGCCTTTTATGACCTTAGCCCCTTGACCCTTAGAAACAGAAATAGAAATACAGGGCACATTCAAGGCAAATGAACCAGAGAGCAAGTGCTTTTTTTTTTTTTTTTTTTTTTTTTTAAACATAGCAAGTCCTATGTGGTTCTCTGGGCACAGCACTTGTGGTTGCCAAATCTAGACATAGAGGCTATTTTTATGTGAGAAAGTTAGCTTTAAGTATAGCACCTTTTATAATTTTCCCTGCAATTTAGTGAGTTTTGTTTATGCCAATGCAAGCAGCATTAACACTCATTTTTAATAGTTCTTAGCTACTTCAATATACTCTTTGTAAATTTTATTTTTTTTTCTTTTTTGTCTCAGCAACTCCAAGTCTTATTATTGGAAAGTATTAAGCAATCACAGAAAGTAGGAATATCATTAAACCTTCATCTTTTTTCTTGATATCAGACTTTTGTCCATCCCCAAACTCTCTATTTGGATCACACATACAACTACCTCTTTTAGGGAGTAGAATACCTGGATCAAATTTAGTTGTTGATGGCTTCAATAGAGGAGACCACCATTTTGTCATTAATACTATCTAACCATCTACCTGAGCCTTGTCTTTTTTTTTTTAACTATTCCTTTCTCTTTTGTGATCCAGGTTTTTCCTCTATTGATCAAATCATATCTCCTTTAATATCTTTCTGGTTAAACTTCTTCTCATTAGTGCAGCTGCGTCTGATCTTTCAGTTCCATGAAGCCTTTCATACAATTCATATCGTATCCTTATATTTTGCATAGTTGAGAAATCCTGTAAATAACAGTTCTTACACTGATTTATGTACTCTTGAACCTCTAATGAACTCATGTTTTCTTTTTTTTTTTTTGGTTTTTCGAGACAGGGTTTCTCTGTATAGCTCTGGCTGTCCTGGAACTCATTTTGTAGACCAGGCTGGCCTCGAACTCAGAAATCCGCCTGCCTCTGCCTCCCGAGTGCTGGGATTAAAGGCGTGCGCCACCACGCCCGGCTTGAACTCATGTTTTCAGAGTTCTTTCCCACAGCCTTAATGGCTGTTCCGAAGGTCTCAGCATCACCTAATTGCTGAGGGTCACTATACACATTCTTACTTTCTAAAATCCTGCTGTCTCTGATTATCATGGAATCATTAACCTTGGCAGGGAGAACATTCCCTGAAGGATGGATGAGAAGCAAAATATGTACATTACTATGCAAACAAGTGTTATGCCTACAGCAGGAGACCCATATCCTGCTGGCTCTGCTCCAGGGGTGGGACCTGGCACATGAGGGAGTTAATAAGGTTCTTCCTGGATGAGTGTCCACAGCAGTACTGATTCAAGATGGCCATAGTCATGCACAACCCAGTGGAAACAGCTACACAACACTTAATAGACATGTCACTTTGATTTCTGCCTTCCTCTTCAAAAATGTCTAGTCAGAACCCGTGTGTGTGTGTGTGTGTGTGTGTGTGTGTGTGTTTGTCTGTCTATCTAGTCTCTTCTTCTCCTTCTCCCCCTCCCTCTGCTTTTGTGTTCATATTTCTCCTTTTAACTAACCATCTTAGATTAGGGGACCACCCTACTGACTTTATCTTTATATCTTCAACAACCCATTTCTAAATGAAGTCACATTTTGAAGTATTTGGGGTTAAGACGTCAACATAAATTTTTAAGAGACATAATTTACCTCTTGTTACTATATGTGAGACATATTGTGTGGCTGATATGTGAGGAATGTAGGGTGTAAAAGAGAAGGAAGTTAGGTCAAAAAGCAAGACCTTGGTAAGCCTTTTAATGTGATGATTGTGGTGGTGATGGTAATGGTTGCTATTGTTGATTGAGCAGCTGTTTTATAGCAGATATTACTCTCTGTATCTTGTATGTTTTAGGATGAATATTATAATTTCTTTGTTGGAAATAGAACATTGTTACATTGCCCAAGAAATTGTGATTCTCGTGCTTCAGTCTCCAGAGTGTTGGGATTGTAGGCATACACCATCACACAAGGCTGAATTAGTATATCTAATTCTTATCTTCCCCAGCTCTGGTGCTGATGTTGGAATCCAGAGCTAAGTACATGTTCTACCACTGAGCTACATCCGAAGCCCTAATCTTCAGCATTTTTTTTTAGATGGAGAATTTGAGGTGCAATGATCTCTTAGCTCAACTTTGTAACTACCAAGACATTTCCCTCAAAGAGATTGCCTTTTCTGAAAAGTAGAGAGAGGAAAGGAAATAATGTCTGGTTACATTTTCTGTGGTGCAGGGACGCTTACTCAATGGGACTCCTAACTAGCCTTCTTAAAAGTTGACTGGTCAGTGTAAGGATTGAGTCACTGCTGTGGAATGTTTCCTGGCAGGAAACACTGTTTTTTAAGCCTCCAAGAGAAGGTTTAAAGAAGCCAATGCCCTCCAGTAATCTCTGACTCATGGCTCCTTTACAGCTCACTTGTGAAAGTTTCCTACAGTTTCCTGATGTTCCTTACACTTAAGCTAAGCTGGTCTTGTCCTACCCCTTTTCAGTATGTGCCAGGTTCCCTCTTGGAAGGCCTTCTCAGTAGCTAATAATTTGCAACTGAGTTCTGAACTGGGATTAATGCAGCTCTCAGACTTCATCAAAAAAGCTTTCTTGGTAATAAGAGCTTTATATCCCCACCCCCACCCACCAGCCCTGCCTCTACAGTCTTGCCTTCCTAGCCCCACCTTCCCAGCCCCACCTCCTTAGCCCCGCCTCCCCACACCTGCCTCCCAAGGCTCAAGAAACACACGGAAGAGGATGTGGAAGGCTGATCAGAGCCAACAGCTGGAGAGGATGAGAACAAAACAGTGCCTTCTAGACCTGACAGAACTGACACACAACTGTACTTTCCTGCACAAGATCATGAAAGTAGGGAGTCAGTGAGCCGCTACCCAACTGAGAAGCTATGGACAGTTGATGGCTTCTAGGGAGAGTCAGTTTTTATGAGGTCATGGCTCCTAGTGTCAACCATGCCCCAGCGATGGTCCTACATCCAGGAATATACAGATAGCACAGATTGGAGTTGATGGCTTACTAACAAAAAAATGACCAAAAAGAGGAGATAGGGAAGTAAGAGGAGTTGGGGTGACTATGATCAAAATAAATTGTATGAGATGCTCAAAGAGTTGATAAATATATTTTAAAATTTTGCAGTAACTCCAGTGGCAGTTAAACTGCTTCAACAGGTCTTCAAGATGCAAAAGGTGAGTTATGTCAAATCTGAGATTATTATGATTATTAATGCAGGAGCTCTGGCTTTGCATTAATACTGACTCAGGTCTGAGTTACTCCTAAAACGTGAAAGTCCTACTATGCTTGAGGACAGAGAAAATTTGCAGGAGGGAGGGACAGAATTACAGGTCTTCCGAGGATTTTACGATTTTGTTTCTGTTTTCTGAGACACGGGAACATAACGTTGAGATATTAATGATAATAATGAATCTATCTACCTATCATCCATATAATAATTCACTTTTTCTGCTGGGGAGGAAACCCAGGGTTTTGCATATGGTAGGTAGGTGGACATTCTACCACTAACCAGCACTCCCACGACTTCACTTGAAATGAAGGCCTTGGGCAACCTCCTCAGTGTATGGTAGTGTACTGTCTGTTCAATGACACAACCTCAATGAGTCAGAGAAGCACAAGTTAGCAGCAGCATGGAGGTTAGCTGGTCTTTCCAATCTCCTCATGTGTTAGGAGGAAGGGCAAGGAAGCAGCAATGACTTCTCTAGGCCACATGGTTCCGCCTGAATCAGAGCCTACAGTTCCTTTGCTTGTTCTAAAATTTTATCTATTTTTATTTTTGTGTATGACTGTTTTGTCTGCACACGTTCATGAATACCACATGCATGCATGGTACTCTGCGAAGCCAGAAGATAGCATCAGATCCTCTAGAACTGGAGTTAAAGATGGTTGTGAGCCATCTGCTGGGAACAGAACCCCAGTCCTCTGCAAGAACAGCCAGTGCTCTTAACCACTGAACCATTTCTTCAGGCCCTTAGATCCTATATTCTTGTCTGCATTTAAATAACATAACACAGTGGAATGAGATTTGCAAACACTGAAGTCTTAGGTCTATGAGATCTTTAAGCAACATTCATGTATTCTTGTTTTCCCTGGGAAATAGATACCATCTAGAGAGAGGGAATACCACAGAGGTATTTGGGAGTCAGACTGCCCCTTGATGTGTTTGAATATACTTTACTATTTATTTATTTAGAGGAATTTTAGGTTGAATGCAGTTGTTTTCATTCTTTAAAAAAAATGAAAACATAAAGGAAAAAGGAAGTTGGGTCTTGTTGTACTGCCCAGACGAGACGAGACCTGAACTCCTGCACTCATGGATCCTCCTGTCTCACACTCCTTAGTAGCTGGATCCTGCAATCAGTTTTAGTTTTGCACTGTGGTGCTAGGGATGGGGCCCCGAGCCTTGGGCACCCAGGGTGAGGTCTCTGCCATTGGTCTACACCCCAGCCTCTAACCCTGCAGTTACCATTTTACCTACTGTGGTTTGATATTACCCAGGTGGGCATATTGGAACATGCTGTGCTGCCCTAAGAGACCTGCAAGCACTTGTGTTTTGGGACCTGCACTGGGATGGCTTTCTCTGCTTTGACCAAGACCAACTGTTTGTTCTGGACACAGCCAGCTGAGACAAGAACCTAGCATAACTGTCCTCTGAGAGGCTCCACCCAGCAGCCAGTGGAAAGAGATGCAGAGACCCACAGCCAAACGTTAGATGGATTTTGAAGAGTCATATGGAAGAGCTGAGAGAAGGATTGAGGAACCTGAAGAGGACAGGGACTCCACAGGAAGACCAACAGAGTCAACTAACCTGGACCCTTGGGGGCTCCCAAAGACAGAATCACCAATCAAAGATCGAGCATGGGCTGGACCAAAGTGTCCCCTCCAACCCTGCCTCCACATATGTAGCAGAAGTGGTCCCAACAACAGTAGTGAAGGGCTTTCTGAATCTATTGCCTGCCTGCCTGCCTGCCTGCCTGCCTGCCTGCCTGCCTGCCTGCCTGCCTGCCTGTGGATCCTGTTCCCCTAAATGGATTGCTTTGTTTGGTCTCAGTGGGAGAGAATGTGTTTAGTCCTGCAATGACCTGATGTGCATTCTCACCTCTCTCTGTGTGTGTGTGTGTGTGTGTGTGTGTGTGTGTGTGTGTATAGCATGGTGTTATCTAGAGGGGGCTCCCTTCTCAAAGGAGAAGAGGAGGGAGGAACTGGGAGGGGATGTTCTATGCGAGGAGGTGTTGGAAGGAGAGGGGGAACTGATATTGGGATACCCTGCCCTTTCTCCAAGGGTGTTGACCTCAAGAGTTCTGTAACTAGTTTCCTTTCTGTCACTCTTCATCTCGGTCTGTTTCCCAGACAACCCGTCTGTAACTGTAACACCAGGAGTTGCCCAAGAATGGGAACGATGTTGAGATGAAGTTCTGCGGTCAGCCTGCTCTTGGGCTGATAATGAGGATTCTGTACCTGCTTCTAGATGAACACAGCTTAGGCCTAAGCTCAAAGAGCAGTACAGTTGGCAAATCTTAGCCAGTAGTGAGTGTAGACTGTGCTTCAGTGGGAGGAAATGCAGTAGCAGAGAGAGGAAGTGCATTAGGCCCTAGGGAAACATGGCCTGGACTGGGAATTAAGGTGATGGGATTTGGTGACTGTTGGACCAGACAATTGATGCCGTTGCACAAATTCCAAGCTAGGTGTGAAAGCCATGGCTGGATAAAAGGAATTCCCATTTGTAGTAGCTAGAAAGCAGACAAAGTTTGGGGTAAAGCTCATTTTACCTAAAATAAGAATTCTCAAAGGAGTTGAGGTCTCAACCTAAGTAGGTGAGCCATTCCCTGGTCTAGGCTCTGGCTATGTAAGGATGGGATCTGGAGATGAGCACATGGGACTTCAAAATCCCAATTCCCTGGAACTTCCTAAGACAGAAAAATCAACTCTCTACATTAGCAGTTAGCATCCACCTGCTGGTTAAGAAGATACTGCAGTAGCCATGTTTCTGAAGACAACAGGCACCTTAGGAACTGCCCTCTTCTGTCCCCTTCAGCATTAGGCAGGTAATTACATGCTATAGCTCAAGGGGGAAGAGCTGGACCTTCAGAGAAAGAGAAGGGGCTACATAGACCTCTAAGGAGTTGTGAGATCAAGCCAACGTCAACTTTCAAGAGCCAGCACAGTGTAGGTAGGCCTCGGGTGAGGGAATAAATCAGAGAGTGGGGTAGGTCAGTGGTTGGAGCTGTGCTGATTATATATTTTTTTCTTAATTTTAAGGGGTTTAGTGTGTTTAATTCTCTGTCTTTCTCTTGGTCTCTGTCTCTTGTGGTTTTGGTCCTAATGAGCTATTTAACGTCTTGCATTTTTCTGTGTGTATGTACATTTTGTATGTGCACGTGTGTAGTATGTGTGTGTGTCCACATACACATGAGCATATGGAGACTAGAGGTACAATAGCAAGTGTATTTCTCTCTCTCTTTCTCTCTCTCTCTCTCTCTCTCTCTCTCTCTCTCTCTCTCACTGTAGAATCACTTACTGAACTTAGAACTCACTGAACCTAGGGTTCACTGATTTGCCTACCACGCTCCAGGGCTCCTCCTGCCTCCCACTGCTCTCTGAGCTGGGATTACAGGTTTGCACTGCTGTACCCGATTTATAACATGGGGGATGGGGATTGGCTTTTACTTGGATGCTGGGTATCTGAACTCGGGTCTCTAAGTTTGTGTTGCAGGGACTTTACTGACTAAGCCATCTCCTCCGTCCCCTTCCCTCTGTATTCTTCATGATCTGTCTGTTGAAGCTTTAACCTGCAGAGAGTACAGAGGAAGCTAATGTTTAGAGACACTGAAGCTCCCTGGTAGCACAGCCTTGACGCCTAAACCAGCCAATCCAGAGCCCTGAACCACCTCCTTTATCACACCTTAACCCATCAGGTCAGTGTGCCCTAAACCATCCCAGGCCACGGGAACTGGACAGCTAGGAATCACCCATACAACCCAGAGCCTGCTGATGCCATTGCCACTATTCAGTCCTAAGCTGTCCCTGCCCTCTCCTGCTCCTGCCAGAGAACAGACCCAGTCAAACACCTCTCCCTTTACCCCACTGCTTCCTGTTTCTTGAATCTGTCACAAGAAATTTCTTAGTAATAATTGTTTCCAAGCTTGCTCTCTTGCCGACTCAAAGGAATCCTGATGCTTTTTATTTTCTATCTGAACACTCCCCTGGGTTATGATTGGGTGCTCTGGGTGAGAACCCCAGGAGAAAGAGAGGGTGCATTGCTATTGAGGCTCTGAGAGATAGAGAAAGCAGCATCCTATGGAGACAGGATGTGCAGGACCCAGAGGAAAAGATCAGAAATGTATACACTCCAGAAGGCTGGAAAATGTGCAGCTGCCCTGCGAGTCTGCAGGGATCAAACCCCAGTCTGAAGGAAGGGCCTGGTTTAAAAAGACCCACCTATGTGTCAAAGTAGGATTTTACACCTGTCTCCTGGAGATCTATCTGCATGCTGTACTGTGCTTTTACTGGGTATGATCCAAGGAGGCTTGGAAATCTATAGCATGAATACAGTGTGTTTTTCATTTGGAATCTTATAGATGTGCACACAAGGAGAGCTTGTGTGCCAGAGGTCATATTCTTCCACCTTTAAGGGGGTTCTGGGGACTGAACTTAGTCAGGCTTGTGCCACAAGCGCCTTCACCTGCTGAGTCATCTATCCATCTTTGAAAACTTTCTAAAGAAAGCGTTAGTCATTAGGAAGGAAGCAGAACTAATGGTAAACTTTCCATGACTCAGTGACTCAGGGAAAACTGCTCAGCGTACTCCATTTTTGGAAGGAGAGAGAAACAAATTATGTAATATTACAACAATGAATACTTAAATCCTGTTCTCTAGTGGCTGCTGGCAGAAGTGACTGAGGACTCAGAGGAAGGCCGAAGCCATCCTCATGGAGGTTTCTATTTTCTCTATTCATTTGCTCCTTGGAGTATTGTGAATCCCAGGGCCATTAGGGGAAAACCTGTGCAGGCCGGCAGGGCAGGCTCTGACAATCCCAAGACAATCTCAATCTTCTCTCTCTCTCTCTCTCTCTCTCTCTCTCTCTCTCTCTCTCTCTCTCTCTCTCTCTCTCTCTCTCTCCCCCCTACCCCGCCCCCCGTCCCTGTGTCAGATGCATCCCTTTGTCTCCGAGTCATCTTTCCTTACAGAGCTACTGACTCTCAAGTCTGTTGTAGGACAGATTTGGTGGCTGTATAGGAGATAGGGATGCCTCCTGCTCATCCTGGAAATTTCATTACTGACTTGTCTGGCTCCTGAGGGAGGGCTTTCAAGCAAGCTTGGGCTGGTCCAGAGTTTCTGAATTTGAGGCTGGTTGCCTCTAGGTGGCAGCAGTGTCCCATTTTCTGCCGCCGCTGCTGCTCGGATACGTTTCTCTCCCACCCTGTTAATTTGAGAAACCAGTGCTCAAGGGAATCTTCCAAGAGGTCTTTCTTCTGTGCCCAGGCAGACTCGAGGCTTCTTGTGGTTTGCTGCCCGAGTGGAGACCCACATTTTTCGGAGTCAGCAAAGGGTGGGAAGACAGGCTAGTTGGAAAGAGAAGAGATGGAGTGACTTACGGAAGAATGGAAGCAAGTGAGGTGGTGGCGAGGAAGGAGCCCCTGCAAGCATCAGTCGCTGACATGGCCTTTGTAGAGGGGCCACTGCGGGTGGAAGCTGCAACGCCTCGCAGAAGCTCCCGGGCTCCCCTTGGTTCATTGTCCAGGGTATAAAACCACAGAGGGAAGCAAGGAGAGCTTTACTCTCAATCATGACCTGACGCCAGGCTGCCACACAGGGGCTACTGTGGCTCATTGCAGTTTTCAGATGGCTTCAGGGACAGAGCACAGAACTCTGTGTGACCCTGTGAAAGCCGCCTTCTCACAGGATCCCTTGGAACTTGGAGAGGATTTAGTAAAGTCTTATCCTCCATGCAAGATGTCAGACTAAGGGAGGAACAGGGTAGGTTGGGCTGTCAGTCTGCCCCTGCATGCTGAAGATGTGGTAGCCATCTTCCTTAGCATTCTGGGAAGTTTCACTATCAAACGAACTCAAGACCTTAGTAAAACTGGGCTTGCCTAACACTTGTCATTTTACGATTAGGAAATAGCTTTCTTATTACTTGCAACAATTACTTATTCATCCTGCCCCTATTTCCTATTTCTGAGGATGATGTCTCAATGTGTAGGCTGAGATGAGCAGCCGGTCCCCTGTCTTCATCCCTAAGGGGTATTCAGTCCTGTCTCATGTCACACCCCTGTATACTGTATGTCAGATGTCCTCATGATTCCGATTCTGCTCACATAAGGATGTCCCCTCCAAAGCTCATGTCTAAATTTGGATCCCTGTGTGACAGGCCTGAGGTGGTGATGTCATCAGCGGTTAGGGAACAAGAGGCATGTATACGTCTATGTTGTTGCTTGCAGTAGCCCATGGTGTTCTTTTTCACACAGAGCCTCACTGTAGAGCCTTGACTGACTTGAAGCTTTCTGTGTATACCAGGCCAGCCTTGCATTTACAGTCATCTCCTGCTTCTGCCTCCTGAGGGCTGGGATTTGAGGAGTGAGCCACCATGCCCTGCTGCCAGGCCTCTGGAGTTCTTCTCAGAGCTCTGCACACAGGTGAGGCAGTACTATTGATTTTGCTGTAAAAAAGACTTCATGCCGAGCAGATATGTCTCTGAGCTGGGGTTTATAAGAGGAGGAAAGTATATAGCCCACTGGAATGTGAGTGTCTCAAGAGGGCGCTCGGGGGTGGGGGGTGGGGATAAAAGCTGGAGTGTAAATAAATAAATAAATAGATAGATAGATAGATAGATGGAGCTCAGTTTTACTTAACAACGGCCATATCCAGAGTTTTGGTGGGTAGTAAGTTCCTGGAAGACATGGACAGGATTACAGCTGACAGGGTGACACCCTGAGTCCCAGGCTTGCATGGGAAATGAAGATGCTCTCACTGTTAGCAAAAGTTACTGGTTCGTGAGATTCTCAGGAAACCTCTGGGAAAGGAGAAACGTCATACTAAGGTCAATAGGTTCTCAGCCGTAAGCATGGTTTATTGCTACCTTAACATCCTTATTTGAGTAACTGTATATAAAGCAGCCTTATTGTCTATATCTATATAAAAGAAGTAGCAGGAGCTGTAGAGGTGGCTCAGCAGTTAAGGTTACCTGCTGCTCTTAGAGTTTGGTGCCTAGCACCTCTGTTGTGTGAGTCTTGACCTCCTGAGCACTAGGGTTACAGGTGGACTCTGGGACCCAAACTCCAGTGTTTTGTCCTCCGAGTCATCCTCCAGTCCCCCATGCTAAAAGTCTCCATTCTCAGGGACTGGAGGCTTCAACAGACCCCAGAGTCCTGAGACATGTTCTTTCCCCATGTTCTCATCTACCCTGGGGTTCCCTTCTGAGGTGATAGGTCAAGAAGGATCAATGGACCTCTCATGGCACTAGATCAGTCACTGCGGGCAGATACTCAGGCAGCAAACTGTGCCTGTGTTTGTCCCTTTGGTGAGTGCCCATTTGCTCCTCTGCATTTCTATCACAGCAGTATGGCGTAGCACGTGGCCAAGGCCTGTGCAGCTGCCTGATTGTGCTCTTACAGCTGCTGGAACCAAACAAAGAACTCACAGAGGAAACAGAACCATGAAAGGAGCTCGAGGAGTGTGGGGGAAACCAGGCAAGTGTTTGTCTTGTCTCTGCTTTCTAGAGGGTTCATAGACTCCTCATGTCTCCATCCGTCTGAGTGGGAAGACTTCCTTCCTGTGGCTCTCTGAAGCTTTGCTCAGTGGCCTGAGAACACACACTAAGCCTGGCTTGTAAGGAGGAGTCCAGTAAACACCTGCCAAATGTGACTCTATAGTAAGAATCTATACATATAATCCAGAATCTACCCATATGCACTTCCAGCCTCAGCTACTCCTGACTCTATCAGGGACTCACCACTGTAGGCCTTATTCAAAACATAATTTTCGACCTTTGAACAGGTACAGAGCCCTGCTGAAGGGGAGGCGGAGAGATCAGAGATGAATAAGAATAACAATCTTTAGTAGTCTACAGGGTCGGTCTGTGCTGGTGCAAACCCTTCATCCCAGCACTCTGGGAGGCAGAGGTGGGAGGAATTCTGACTTTGAGGCCAGCATGGTCTATGGAGTGAGTTCCTGGGTAGCCAGGGCTACCTTGTCTTGAAAAACAAAACCAGATAAAAGTTTAAAAGGAAAGGAAGGCTATACACATGAGTAACTAAAGCCCTCTCCCGTGCTTTCCCAGATGAGGAAACCCTGCAGATAGCTTAGTGCTTTGGAAACAAACCAGCATGGCTTACTTACTGACGTAGCCCTCATTTGGAAACTCTTAATTTTGCTTTTTAATGTTTTTCTTTCTGACCTACCTAATGCAGCCCAGTTTGTAACTTATTTCTAATTTCCTGACAGGAGTTCCTCCTAATATAAGAGGCACCTGCTTCTTATATTCCTATCCTGGAATATTAACTAGTAGTCAAGATTCTTCTGAGGATGATCTCACAAGGCCCTGGATTTAATTCCCAACAACCATCCCACCCCCACACCCCTACAGCTTAAACAGACACCTAACTCAAAATGGGAATTATGAACAGCCAATTACCCTGGCTTCCCTGGGGGGTATTCACCTCCCCTGAATGGCCTCTTCTAGCTCACTGTGAAGACGGAATAGATAGAAACTTTGAGCTGAAGACCGTGCTCATTTTGTGCCTTCAATGTAAATGTGACACTCATACATGAAGACCCGTAATGGATAGGAAATTGGCTGGAAGTAAACAGACAGAGCAACAAGCCGACCTGCAGGATAGGTGGGAGAAATGAGGCGTGAAGAACAGCTAGGGAGGGGACTCAAAATCAGCCCGGTGCTCGACAGGAATCACAGAAGAGACGTCTTGGCAGTGAAGCTACTGCGACATTCATGGGAGTCAGGGAGGCCTGGGCACATCCAGCCTGGGGTACCAGGCAGATGACTGAGGCATCTGGGATTTACTCAGTGACCAGGCTCTGGGGAGGCTAGAAAACACAAATCTGCCAATGACATCGAAGGTCACTGCAGCTTCCTGGACCCCAGTGTCTTCTACTGCCTCACAGAAGGTTAGGCTGGGCAGTGGCTCTCAGTTACTGCTGCAGACTAGCATGGCCTGGGGGGATTCACAAATCCAAACCCCAAGCCCAAACCCAAACCCAAGCCCAAGCCCAAGCCCAAGCCCAAGCCCAAGCCCAAGCCCAAGCCCAAGCCCAAGCCCAAACCCAAGCCCAAGCCCAAGCCCAAGCCCAAACCAAAGACACTTGCAGAGATGCTCCAGCCCCTGAATTCACCAATTTAATTGGGGTGAGGCCCAGACTGGATACTTTTTAACAGCTTTCTTGAGTTTTCGTTTACAAGCCATAACTTACTCCTTGGAAGTATAGAACTTGACACCTCTAGGCTGCTCAGAAAAACCATCACCTCTAATTTGAGAATACTTTCACTGCCTTATAAAGAACTGAGTGGGAACTGGAGAGATGGAGTCAGTGGTTAAGAGCACGGACTGCTTTTCCAAAGGTCCTGAGTTCAATTCCCAGCCACCACATGGTGGCTCACAACCATCTGTAACGGGATCCGATGCCCTTTTCTGGTGTGTCTGAAGACAGCAACAGTGTACTCACATATATAAAATAAATAAGAACTGAGTGTACCTATCCACAGCGGGAAATAATAAAAAGTGGCACCATCCCGTGCTATACCCAGCTACTCTCTGTCCGAGGTCTCTTCGCCTCTAGGCTAGCCCCATGTGGTGGTCTTCCAGCTCCAGCTTACCTGCCTCAGAGTCGCTTGTACCTTCTCAGCCATCTACCCCCTTGGGCTAGTTGTCACAAATCTCCTTGACTCAGTAAATAAAATCTCTAGAAGCTAATAATTCATCAGTCAGAATTATATATCAATAAATTCTCAATTCATAAGATGCCCACACAATAATTTCAGCCCCAATTGATAATGATATAAATTGCTCACCTAGATAAGACAAATCATCCTGTAATTATCCATCTCTTATGTGATATTCATAGCTACCTGTGGCTATTTAAAGCCAAGTGGAATCTGGATCGTCTTTCTGTTCCTCCATTTTCCTTCCTTCTTCCTTCTGTCCTCTCTCTCCTGTCTCCAAAAATCTCCGCCTGCCTACCTTTTCCACTGCTCAATCACAGGCTCTTACCTTATCTTGTGCCTGCCCTCACCTCCATATAGACATCAGCCCACACAGTCCTCACTCCCTATCTCCCCTTCCACCAAACTCTAGGTGACTGTTAATCTACTTCCTGTCTATAGATTTGCCTACTTTTAGTATAAATGGCCAGATAACACACACAGTTCATTCGTTTTCTCTCTCTCTCTCTCTCTGTCTCTCTGTCTCTCTCTTTCTTTCTTGTAATTGGTTTTTTTGTTTTTTTTTTTTTTAAGTTTCAGATATCCATGTTATTCCTAGTTAGCATCCTCCCCCTCCATCTCCAACTTGTGGATCAGGATGTAAGCTCATGACCCAACACTGTGACTGCATGATGATTGTGGACTCAAATCAGCTGTGAGCCTTTACAAATGCCTTGGTCTTGGAGTCTCTTCACAGAGATAGAAAAGTAATGAAGACATAGCCTTCCATTCCTTTGTATGGCCAGCTAATATTCTCTGAAATGGAATAATTTGACTGGCTTTGGAATCTGGTAGGAGACACACTTATGGGTGTGTCTGTAAGAATGTATCCAGATAGGTTTAACTGAAGGGGGAAGACCCACCCTGGGGTGTGATGGAATCGTCCCTTGGGCTGGGGAAAAGGGGAAAAAGAAGAGAGCGAGCTGAAGGCCAGCATTCATTTCTGTCTGCTTCCCAACTATAAGGCCCTGACGTCATGCTTTCTCTGCTATAATGCATTGTACCCTCAGACTGTGAGCCAAAAGGGACCAATCTTCCCTTAAGCTGCTTTGTCATGTTTTATGTCACAGCAATGGAAAAAGCAACTAATATATAGTTTTATAGAATCCCAGGGCTGGAAATGCAACTCATTGTTAGAACCCTTGCTTAGCATGGGTAGGGCTCTGGGTTTGATTCTGAGCAGTTGGGGAAAACATTCCAGGTAGTTCTAATGTGATGCTGTGGTTATGAATCATAGGTGTGGGGGTGGGGGGCTGGAGGGATGGCTTAGTGGTTAAGAGCACTGACTGCTCTTCCAAAGGTCCTGAGTTCAATTCCCAGCAACCATGTGGTGGCTCACAACCATCTGTTATGGAATCTGATGCCCTCTTCTGGTGTGTCTGAAGACAGGTACAGTGTACTCATATACATAAAATAAATAAATCTTAAAAAAATAAAAAGAATCATAGGTAGTTCTTATTAAGACCCCACCGAGCCTCTTAATATACATGGGCAGGACAGGCTGGAGTTAAGCAATTGGCTAAAGTCAGCTTCTAGCAGTAGAGTGTGGCACTCTAGTCGCTCAGCTTTCAGCAGTACTGTGTGGCACTCTAGTCTGCAGTCCCTGTGTGGTGAGGATTGGTTATTTCTCTCTGAGGACTTGGTGGCATGTGAGGCTGCAATGATACACCAGAGAAAGATGACAGAGACTGAGGTCACAGGGGTCAGAGCCCCAGGGCGAATGGCATCTGGGCCCAAGAGGGAGGGGGTCATAAGGTTGCAGTAAGTCGGGGAAGTCTTTTCTGGTCTCCCACACCCTCTCTGTAGCCTTCCCACCTGTATTGAGCAGAAGGGCCCAGCTGGGTCCCAACCAATCAGACAGGTTGGCATTAACCCTCTGAAATACCATTTGCTGGGTAAGGAAAGATGGGCCCACCTGTTCTCATCCTGTTCAGAATCTTTATTGCACCCTGGGGCTGTTCGGCAGCTGTTTAGGCCACTGAGAGGAAGCAGACGGACACTTCTGTCTGTTTTATTTGTTTTTCTCTTAAACTTGTGAAGGCACTGATTTCAACAGTAACACAGGACTGGACTTCAAAGATGAAGGGACAAAATCGCCAGCAGCATCTGGGTTGAGCTCCCTGGTTCTGCCAGAACTTATACTTGCTGTCAATTCTGTTTCCCTAACCTTCACAGTCATGATTTCTGCCTCAGTTTCCCCATCTCTCCCTCTCTTCCTCTCCCTCTCTCCCTCTCTTCCTCTCCCTCTCCCTCTCCCTCTCCCTCTCCCTCTCCCTCTCCCTCTCCCTCTCCCTCTCCCTCTCCCTCTCCCTCTCCCTCTCCCTCTCCCTCTCCCTCTCCCTCTCCCTCTCCCTCTCCCTCTCCCTCTCCCTCTCCCTCTCCCTCTCCCTCTCCCTCTCCCTCTCCCTCTCTCTCTCTCTCTCTCCTGTACTTCATCTCACTTCGGGGCAGCCTCACTCCTCATGTGGCCTGGAATCCCCTCATCCACCCTAGCGCTGCTTGCAATTTCAGGTCTCTCATTCCCTGTGTTTTTAACTCCCCTCTTGCCAATAGCTGGGAAGTTCTGTGCTGGAGTTTCTCCCCACTGTTTCCTTCCACAGAGCACCTGGCTGGGATGTCCTCAGAAGGCCTGTTGGGCACTGTGAGTGTGGCTCAGAGGTAGAGTACCTGCCTGGTACATGTAAGAGCTCATGGGCTCCATCCTTACGGCTTCACATACATGTGTGCATCCATGCACGCAGGCTGAAGGAGTGATCAGACACATGGATAACTGGAGGGGTTCCTGTAGCCATTCTTGTGTCTTACCAGCCACTCCCAGATGTTGCCCATCTGTAGCTACCTCCATGGCCTCCCTGACATGCCCAAGGCATGTCGGGCAACACACAGACAGTCTGAGGGAGGATTCAGCTGACTCTGGCACTTTTGCCACTGGGGACACAGGTAGCAGGTCTGCAGACAGAGACTGGGCTTAGGCTCTGGGCCTCCTGGGAACACAGAAAAAATGAAGCTTCCAGCTCATGGGCACATGGCCAGTAAGTAGCAGAGCCAGGACCCAAGCTCATGTTTCTTAACCTGGGCACCTCTGTTCCTTTTCCATGGCCCTTGGTCACCAGAGCATGACACGATGGAAAATAGTGGTGAGGGAGCCCAGGGACACCTGGGTGGCCAGGTGAGACACAGGCCTGTCTTCATCAGGAAAATAAGGTACAGAAGTTGAAAGCTGTCAGTAGAGTCCCCTCTCCTTTCGTGGCGACTGGTTCAGAGAAGTATAAGGATCATTCACATCACAGAATCTTTTCTCAAAGACCTTCGTAATTCTACCCCCGCCCCATCTTAGCTCTCAGCACAGCATCTGATTAAGCACAATCACCAATGCATGGTGTGTCCCTACAAGGCTTTATTTACTTATTCATTCATTTATTTTTGGGGTGCTGAGGATTGAACCCAGGGCCTTGTGTGTACAAAGCAAGCACTCTACCCTGCCCCCCATGTTACATCCATAGCATCTAAAATAATTATTCTTTTCCTCAGAATTATCCGAGACCCCATTGCCTCCCCACCCCCCAATTCCAGAAGATCTAGACTTACATTTTAACATGGTACTTCCAATCCACCTTCTACTGCACACATGTATGTCTATTGCCTCATTTTTTGCATAATTGTTTAAAAATTGTTATAATGTGTATATACATACATTTGTGTGTGTGTATATATGTATGTACACACACACACATATACTGTAAGGGTTCCATTTCTTATCTGTTTGGTCAAACATAATTTTGAGGCCTATGTATGTTCATGTGTGTCATATTTGTGTGTTTTTATAGATGAATGAACACACGTGCACGTATGCATGTATGTAAGTGTAAATGGAGGCCAGAGGTCAACACTGGGGGCTTCCTCGGTCACTCTTCACCTTATTCTTTGAGACAGGATCTACTGCTGAACTTGAAGTTCACCAACTGGCTAGACTGGCTGGCCAGCAGGCTTTAGGAACCTGCCTGTTTCTGCTCTTTCCCACCCACCCCCAGCACTGGGGTTATAGCTGGGTGCTATAGCTGCTGCTGAGCCTGGGGTCCCCTGTCGATCCTGCACGTTTGTGAACAGGAACTTTATGGGCTGGGCTCTCTTCTCAGCCTCGCTTTGGAGTTTTCTGGGTTCTAGATGTCTCCTCCTTCTGTCTATCATAAAGCATTCTGTCAGATACAAGTTGCTTGGTCCATTTTCCTAGTTGCCCCAACTCTAGTATACTTCACTGAAGTCTCCAGTCCCCTTCATGCATAACTTCCTATAAACTTGGATAATCTCCCCAGGGCATATGCCCAAGAACGCTTTTCAGAGCCCTGGGGAATACTCTGGACAGCGCTCTTCCCAGCACTGCCCTAGCACATCCTATGGATGGTGGCCAAAGGTTCACATTTCCCATGTTCTCATCTCCAGTCTGATAAACTATGGCAGTCTTCCTTTTCAACTCAGAAAAAGGCCAGCCTATGGAAGAGGTGGGTGTATTTGGTGAGGGATAGCTGGGTATTCATTGGTAAGGCCTTGACAATTACATCCCCAGATCCCAGATCCTAGATCAGAGAAACTCACTCGTCGGGTAAGACCGGATCTCCAGCTCTGCCACTGGGTAACTGTGGGACCCTAGCTGAGCTCTTTGCTTTAGTTTTTAAGTCTCAGGCTTATCCTACAAACTCCCTCCTAGGATTATTGTGGGGATTAAACCGGTGCATGAAAAACCACCCATAAGCATTCTATTCATGCAAGCTAAAGAATTATGTAAGAAGAGCTGTGAGGCTTCCTGAAAACATTAATATTCCTAATGGCTTTGGAGGGTGTGAGTCCTGGGAGATGTCACAGCCTGAGAAGGGCGATGTGTGGACAGCTACATCATTCAGAGTGCTAAGACTCCAAGTGGTTGGGAATAATCTTGCCATCTGCCCTCCCCTTCCTGCTGGCCAGTCTGGCAAAGCTTCAAGAGGTGAGGTGTTGGGGTCTAACTGTGGCCAAACCCTCTTTGGCTACAATATCTTGGTGACCCCAACATTTGAGAAGATCCATCTGGACATGGAGAAGAGGGTGAGGGAGAATGGCAGAAAGAAGCCCCAAGAACAGGCCCTGGCCTGTCTCCTCATCACAGAGTTTTTCATTTGTTTTAGACAGAGTTTTCCATAGCTCAGGAGGGTCTTGATCTCACCACATAGCTGAGGCTGGCTTTGAGCGTCTGATCCTATGGCCTCCACCTCCCACGTGCTGGGATCAGAGGACTGTATCACGAGGGCTGCTCTGAAGGTCCGGCGGGGGGGGGGGGTGTCGGCAGCCTCTACTTTCCAAGCAGCGTCTGTGGTTGACTATTTTGCTCTTGGAGAGTTGCAAACAGTTGTCTGAAGGGTAAGGAGGTTAATTGTTTTAACTTGAGCCGAGCAAACTTGGAAAGTGAGAAATCCTCCCCATTCCAATAGGTCTCTGGTCCAAAACCACACCTGGCCTCGCATCCTTCTAATGATGGTCCCCACAGAGTTCCAGGTGTTCAGCCCAGTGACTGATTACCAAGCCTGCAGAGTTCAGAGGGACAAAATGGAGGCTATATATAAACCTTACAAAGTTTCAAAAGGCAAAAAGACGCATGACCGATTACGAAAGCTTACCTGGCTCCAGGAGCGGCTTTTATTTCTGCCCTGGTGAACTCCTTGTCTTTGTTCCCTCTTGGAAGACAAGGAGATTCTGGGGCCACAGTCCCTCATCTGTGAAATGGGGTGAGATTATCCACCCGGTGGGGACTCGTCTGTGCAAGGACTGAGGGGAGGTCTAAGAGCAACCTCAGTCTGCAGACAGTGGTGCCAATATTCCCAGGCTGAGAGGCTGTGGAGGGAGCTGAAGCTGGGTGGCACCTGTGAGTGGCTGGCAGGGTCATGGGCAAGGCTGCAGCCCAGTGACAGTTGGGGGAGTTCGAGGTCAGCAGGTAGCCCTGCAGCAGGCAAGGCCGTGGGCCTTGGAAGGCCATGCCTGGCATCCGGCTCCAATTCGTCTCGGCTCTATTTACTGAACCACGCAGACCGGCAGAAGGAGGCTAGCACAAGGTAATGCCAGGAAACAAACTCGCAAAAGTCAGGCAAGGTGAAGCAGCTTCCCCTGGAAATGCAGTCTCTGCGATGAAGAGGTGACCTGTTAGAGTCTGTAGTGTACCGGCTGGGGAGGCAGAGATAGGAGGACCCTGAGGCTCATCGGTCTGGCAGTCTAACTTAATGAGTTCCAGGCCAGTGAGAGACCCTGTCTGAAAAAAAAAAAAAAGGAAGGAGGAGGAAGAGGAGGAGGAGGAGGAGGAGGATGAAGAAGAAGAAGAAGAAGAAGAAGAAGAAGAAGAAGAAGAAGAAGAAGAAGAAGAAGAAGAAGAAGAAGAAGAAGAAGAAGCCTCCAAGAAGCTGCACAGGGCACTTGACATGGCTCTTTTGGTCTTCACACTCCAGGTGTATACATATTTACTCACTACATCCACACTTTCACGTGCAACACACACACACACACACACACAGGTAAGGAAGTATATGGATGTATGTGGGTTTATTTTAGCTCATGGTTTGAGCACACAGTCCATTCTAGCAAGGAGAGAAGGGCATCAGGAGTGTAAAGCAGCTGGTATCAAGAAGCCGAGAGTTGGGACTGGAGAGGAGGCTCAGTGGTAAGAGCACTGGTTGCTCTTCCAGAGGACCTGGGTTCAATTCCCAGCATCCACTAGTGGCTCACAACTGTCTGTAACTCTAGTTTCAGGGAGTCTGATGCTCTCTTCTGGTCTCTGTAGGCATACATGTGGTGTACAGACGTAATACACAAAATAAAATAAGAAATGAAAGAAGCAGAGTACAGTGAACGCTGACCCTCAGCATCTCTCTTCTCCTTTTAACTCACTTTAAGACCCCAGGACTAGTGCCCAAGGATTAGTGCCACCTGTAGGTGGATCTTTCCACCTCAAATTCAGTCTAGAAACTCCCTCCCAGACATGTCTTGGGGGTATCTCCTAGGTGGCTCTAGATCCTGTCAAGCTGACAATATTAGAAGTCACAATATAACTTTTGGAATTTATTTTCTCCCAGATAAAATGAGAGGGATGACGGCTTGGGCGTGGTGCAAGGAAAGGGGACGGTGGGCTTCTGGATACCAGCCCACTCTCTGCACCTGTGTCAGCAGCACAGCCTTAGGATTGCCATTGTACGAAATAATGGCAAGCTTGAGTTAATTTAGCCTTCCTCAATCACCTGGAAACATGGTGGGAGGGGCGCTTGCCTGGGGATGCAGATCATGCTGAGCTCTTAGTTCCCAACAGCAGTGTGCTGGGGAGCCACAGCTGTGCCTCCTACTGCCAGCGAGCATGAGCAAGGCCTTCTTTCTGAACTTCAGTTCCTAGACCAAAAATGTGTAGAAGAGTAATTAGGTTTTCGAAGGAATAAAATGAAGTAGTTTCAAAAAGAGACCCAGAGTTGGACTGGCCAGACCAGCCAATAAAGAAGTCTGGGGAGTTTGGTCCTTTGAACCCAGGTAAAAGTGGAGGGAGAAAACCAACTCCACAAAATTTTCCTCTGATCTTCACATGTGTACCATGGTGTGTGGGTGCTACATATCATATACGCATCATATATATGCCACATACATCATACACATATGTACCATACATATCATATACACATCATATATGGACTACACACATCATACACATATCACACACACACACACCATACACATCACGTATACATATCACGATTCTCTTCCCACCATACCACACATACAATGCACCACACACACCACAAATACCTTTCCCTACATGCACACACACATGCATTCTCTTACCCTACATTCACATGATCAGTCTGTCTGTGTTCAGAGGCACCCTGAAGTCTCCAGTGTTCTTTTAACACAGCAAGGTGCTGGCGGGTGAAGACATAACTGCTTTTATAGTCTAACTTACGTGGATTCTGTGGTGGCCTGGTTTCCAGTGTTGCCTGTGTGATGTTCTGGGAGTGTGATCCTATTCTTTAGCAGTCTAAATTGAGAGGATGAACTGGTGTGTGTGTGTGTGTGTCTGTGTGTCTGTGTGTCTGTGTGCCTGTGTGTCTGTGTCTGTGTCTGTGTCTGTGTGTCTGTGTGTCTGTGATGGGGGCACTAACCTTCTGGCTGATCTAAGGGGTCTAACAGCATTCCCTCCTCAGATTTTGGATCACAATGTGTCACCAGGTCTCAGCTTACTTTAAACCTGCCACCAGGGAGACTTAAAAAACATTCTATTGCTATCTGCAGTGGCTCTTCATCAAAATTCCTTATTTTCGGGAGACTTCAGGAGGAGGAGTCAGAGCTCATAATTTAGGGATGACCCAGACGGTGGCTACCACTTTCTTCTACATGTTCACACAACCGAGTTCTTCCCAGCATGGCTGTCACATGAGTCCACTTGCCAACGTCCACCTCTATCTCTTGGTATGAAAACTAAGAGTATGTAAAGTTAAAATAGGAAAAATGGCTTAGCAGTTTTAAGCCTGTTTCAGAAGAGACAAACCATTCAACAGCTGTTTCCTATCTTTCCCCTCTTTCTCTTTCACTATCTCTCTTTTCTTTCTTCTCTCCCTATTGCCCCTCTCCTTTTCCTTCCTTCCTTCCTTCCTTCCTTCCTTCCTTCCTTCCTCTTTCCCTCCCTCCCTTCCTTCTTCCTTCCTCCCCTCCCTCTCTCTCTCTCCCTCTCCTTTTCTCTAACAAGACCTGAAATCCCCTAAAAATGGTAATCAGAGTTCTGTTAAACAAATGGTGGTTGTGTCTAAGCAGGTATAGATAAACTGTACATGGCTGAAGGGCAGAGCCCCTCCTGCTCCTCAGCCCTATAGCAAGTCAACTCAAGCCCCGACAGACCACACTCCCACACCCCAAAGCATCATGGTTTTAAGAATGTTTTCTCGTGGCAGAAGGGTCTGAGATCAAGTGGAAGCAAAGGTGTTGTGCCTGTTTCGAGAACCCCAAAAGACCACCAAGGAGCCAATTCCAATACAATTGCACCAGGGTCTTTATTCAAGCTCCAGCCCAGGCCACACTGTGATGGAAGAGAGTGAAGCCCCGAATCCAGTTTCAAGCAAGCATGTATAGAGGCAAGCAAACAAGCAAGGGGTGTCCAGCTTGGCACACATCTAATTAGGGGGGCTATTGTGGAATTTACTGCCCTTTAAAATGATTGGCTGGTGCAGGGAGCCAAACCATAAACTTTCATATGTAAATATCTTTAGGTTCAGCTGTAGCTTCTGCTTCCCTCCCGGTTGGTGGTTGTTAGGGAGTGACTTGAAGAGCAGTGCTAAGTGCAGGCCTGGTGTGTAACTCAAGTTCAGCCTTAGGCCAAGTTCTCTAAGATGGAACCTGAACCTAAGATGGAGTTGGTCTGGTTTCTCAAAAGTAGGCAGATAAAAGGGACAGGCCTTTTATCTTCAACTTGTGGCCTTCTTGTCCATAAGAGCACTGAGTTAAAACAAAAACAAACCACCACAAAATCTAGTGTTAACAGAGACATTCTGTAATTCTTTTCTTGACTTTACAACAGGAACTTTCCCCAGGTCACAAATTAATCTTTGAGAACAGTTTTTACATATCTATTACATTATGTTTTTTTCTCTTTAGTGGCAGTTGGGTTTCATTGTATTTTCACACACACACACACACACACACACACACACACACACACACACACACATATATATATAGCATACTTTGACCGTATTCTGTCCCTATTGCTCTCTTGCCTCCCCTTCTCCTGACTCCAGCATTTACTTTTTAATTAACACACATATTTATGGACATATTTATAGGGTACCATGTGACTTCTTTATTGTTGTTTGTTTTTGAGACAGTTTTACCACATTAGCTCTGGCTGACTTGCAACTCACTGTGTAGATGAACTCACGAAGATCCACCTGCCTCAGTTTCCAGGATGCTGGCATTGAAGATGAGAACCATTATATTTGTGGCCCACATGATATTTTTGAGACACACATATACATTGCAAAATGTTCAAATTAGAGGAAACACATTTCTCCTCAAATATTCGTTTTCAGTATGAAAATATTCAAAACCCTTCTAGCTTTCTTTCCTTTAACTAGGAAGTACATGAAAATTTAAGTTTATCCTTTTTTTCTCCCCCAACCCCAGGTTTTTTGAGACAAGGTTTCTCTGTGTAGCCCCAAGCTATTCTTGAACTTGGACTGTAGACCAGCCTGATCTCAAACTTAGAGATCTGCCTGCCCTTGCCTCCATATTTCTGGGATTAAATGTGTGTGCCACCACTGCCCAGCTGTTGTTGGGGCTGTGGGTGGAATCGTGGGCTTTCCATGTGTTAGGAAAAGTGGTCTACTTCTGGCCCTGAAGACATATTTTTGATGTTGACATGATTACATAGTATCTTCTCATTTAGCTCTCCTTGATGTATCCAACTGGATCCCCACTGTTGTGTACATAGGTTTCCAATTTTCAGTGTGATGTGTAGTTGTGTGATAAACACTCTTGTAGGTCATTTCTAGTTTCAGATGTCACTTGAGACTGCTCAGTTGACATTCTCTCTAGCCCCCAATTCAGAGGCTGGTGGGAACCAAGGAGCCTCAAGCTACTGCCAATGGACCCAGGGCATGGGTCTCCTGACCTCCAATGCTATGGGCCTGCCTTCTGAGCTGTCTCCTTCCTGGACAGTGTCTGCCCCTCACTTCCTTTGCTTTCCACATAGGAAGCCTTGTGCAGGGAGCCGAGGTGTGTTGGGAAGCCCTGGGATGTTGCCCCTTTGTGCCTCTTACCCCTTCTGAAGCTGCCCGTGCCCATCCAATCTCCCCTGTGGTCATACAGACCATTATCTCCTGTAGTCATATAGACCAATCTCCCCTGTCATACAGAGCCATGATCTTGTGAGGCTACAGGACACCTAAGTCCTTAAGAGCAGAGCTCATTTATACAACCATTTTTTGTTTTGTTTCTTTGGGGAAAAAAAAATTGTGCTGACAACTGTCATTTCTCAGACTTTGAAAAGTTCACAGCTAGAGAATGACCAGGTCTAAGGCTGAACATACCAAGCACTGGGAGGAGCTAAAGAGCAAGAGTCAGATGTAGGGATAAGAATATAAATAAAAAAGGTGGCACATGCCTTTAATCCTGGCACCTGGAGGCGGAGGCAGAGGCGGAGGTGGAGGCGGAGGCGGGCAGATCTCTGAGTTCCAACTTGGTCTACACAGTGAATTCCAGGTCATCTAGGGCTACACAGTGAGACTCTGTCCCAGTGCCTATAACAGTGCAAGTGTTTCCTGCTAATATTGCCAGACTTTAGAAGTCCTGTTTTATTGTGAATAACCAATCCTTTCCTATCCGCAGGGGATTTTTGCCTTTTTACAAGTTTTTATTTTTAATTTTTATTGTACTGAATTACATAATAACATTTCTAGACAAGCGTATAATGTTCTTTGAACATCTGCCCCTCACATCCTGTCACCCTCCCCTTTGCAGTGGCCCCCCTCCTGTTAGTCCCCTAGACAGTGTAGAGGTCTGGGAAACCCAGCATGAGGGAAGATGGCTGGAAGTCTGTGTCACCTCTCCTCACCATTCACCCAAGGATCTGAGGTCCCTTTGGCTGGCATGCTACACTCTCTGTGTAAAGCTATTGATCTTGCTGTCAGAGGCACCTGAAGCTCACCTCATGTACCAGGGAGACAAGCAGTGAATTCAGTAAGTAGAGGACACAGAAAAGATCATCTGAGTGGGAAGACACTCTCTGCTCCTGGGAGTGCTTGAATGCTGTCAGTAGGTGGGACACTACCTAGCTGGCCCACTGACCCTAGCGAACTGAAATTTAGCACAAGAGGAGGTCTATGCAATGCACATTTCTTCATCAACCCCCTAGCTTTGATGAGTTCTTGGCTTCCTCCACACCACACGCTGCACAACAGCAATAGCCAAACCCATCTTGTATTTGATGAGTCACCCTGCATCACCCTTGTGGGACACAGGCACCCAGGAGCTTCTGGGGCTGCTGTGTTGGACTCCTGCTTTTTCCAGAAGATGAGGTACAAACAGAGGTGTGACCTAGTGGTAGAGAACATGTTTAGCACTTGGCACATGTTTAGCACTTACAAAACAAAGGTTTGGATCTGGAGAGCTGGCTCAGCTGTTAGGAGCAATGACTGCTCTTCCAGAGCTCCTGAGTTCAATTCCCAGGACCCACATGGTGGCTCACAACTATCTGTAATGGGATCCGATGCACTCTTTTGGTGTATCTGAAGACAGCTACAGTGTACTCACATAAATAAAAAAAAATAGATACATCTTTAAAAATAAAACAAGATAAAGGTTTGATCTCTAACATCCCAATCACACCAAGACTTTCCTCCCAGCACTGTAAACAGAAGACACAGTTAGGTTCTCAAGCCCCATTACCAGTCAGGCACCACATGATCCGTGATTTCACTGACTTAACTCCTCAAGACTCCTATCCCTTCCTCATGGTTCACTTGATGGCCCTAAGTGGAAAGAGCAAAGAAAATGGCTGTACTTACATCACAAAAAACACAAGAGAGAGAATTTGGCAGTGGGTATATTTAGGAAAGCATATGACTGTGTGGATTTGTTCTCTTTATCTATTCTGAGGCCAGGGCTTTATGCTATATTGGGGTTAGTCATCAAAACAGGTTTTGGGTTTTTGAAGAAATTTAACCAAGTATGAGTTTAGACTCTACTTCTAGGAATCCTTCGTGTTCTCATAGTGCATGTGCATATAGCGTTTAAATGTTATTTTTTGGTTTGGTTTGGTTTGGTTTTGGTAGTGAAACTAAACACAAGGCCTCCTGCATGCCAAGCCTGGCCTCTAGCACTAAGCTACCCTCAATCGTTAACAGTCATTTGATTTGCTTTATCTTATATAAGCCTCAGAAAAGCATAATAATATTTATCATGAACTCTATTTTACAGACGAGAAGCCAATCATTAGAGTGAAGTGATCTGTTCAAGTGAGAGAGAGAGACAAATAGTTACTTGGTACTTAAATATCGCCCTGTGTGTGATTTTCCCAAGACATACTACATGACTTCCTGAGATGTCTTAAATAAAACACCAAGGGAAATATTTTTGAAGACCCTTTCAAACGTTTTTTGTATCCCTCCCCTAATTTTTTTTTTATAAGGGGCTGGTTTGTCTAGACTTGTATATCCCCAGTGTGGCCACAAGATGTCAGGTTAATCTCAGTCTTTGAGAAACTGGCTTCATTGGGGCACCAGTAGTAAGGTCTTTTGCTGAAGAAGACAAATGAAAGCCATGAATAAATAATAATAATAATAATAAAAATAAAACTAAGGAATAAAGGAAAAACAAAACAAAACAAAAGCCCTTAGGTGGCTACATAGGTTAAATAGCAACTTTCCTCTCTTTCTGTTTTGAATCAAGCAACTGAAAGTTCAAATAAGCCTGTGTGTCACTTCTGTTTGCTCTTGGAGGCAGGAGGTCAGGACTTGGGCCAGCCCCTTAGCGAACATTATTCATCTGTCCAGCCCCAGCTCTGGAACAAATGTGAAGAAATGAAGTCGCTTCAGTGAGGGGAGACAGTGTTGTTATTGTTGCTGGTGATGGTTCTATTTGCCAGCAAGCATAAAAACATACTTTGGAATCCAAACAGGCTTGTCAGAGGGAACTTTTGTTCCATGTTTGGGCTGGGATGCTTCCAGGGCAAAATCAGGCGGGCATTTGAACCTCAGGAGGCCAGGAGAGAGCTGCGCACAGCAGCCACTGATCGAAAAGGCCAGCCATCAGCTGCAGTTTCATCTGGGTGTTATTTGACCGCAGTCTATGCAGCTTGGGCTGCCAACTGGGGTCACTTCTCTGAATGAGTACTAAGGGGGGGGCAGGACTCTATAGTCCAGGACGGAGGACTCGTCGGCCCACAAACGGGGATAAACAAGCTTAGAAGCTTGAGCTTTTGGAAAGCCGCTCCTCACTTTAGGGCTTTGGAGAGAGAAAGTGGTCCTGATTCTGCAGGATTTATCTGCTGTCAGGTCTCAATTACCCCAAGATCTCTGGCAATGCCTATGGGATCCCTTTGCTATGTGGATTAACTGCCCTGGGGACAAAGCCGTCTTTGCTGTGTGTGGTGAGAGTTTAGGGTAGAGAAACTCGTGGTAATGCTAGTCTCAAGAAGCCTAAATTGAGAAAGCCTCTCTGCCTTTCTCCGCTACTGTTACATAATTTGAGCTGACGGTCCCATCCGCAGCTGTCCCGCTGCCTCCTCCCTCTGCAGATGGGAGAAGCTCGCTGGGTGGACAGGCTTACACTAATCTATCTATTTGGAAGGCAAGGTGGTGATAAATTACGGCCATGGCGAATATCACTAAGATGCGGTAGAGCCAACAGTACTCTGTGAATTCTCAGTTTTTCCTCACAACTCTGTAGGACTACCTAGGGCATCACTGAATGTTTTATTTCACCTTGAGATCCTGGGATAAGAGAGGCTCTTACTCCAGAGCCCAAAAAGTCCCCATCTGAAGTGGCAAGCTCCCCACAGGAGGAGCCTGTGAATTTCAATAAATGGAGGAGCCTCTTATTTTGTAAATAAAGTAACAGCTCAAGGAAATGAAGTGATTGCCCCAATTATACACCTAATTGGTGGCAGATTAGGGACCCGAGCACAGCCCATTACTTCTGCTTCCTATCCCACTTCTGCTGTCTTGAATTTGAAAGTACCTTTCACTTTATTTTAACTTAATTAGTTAATGGACTATTGCTTGGCTGGGACTGGAACTCAGGTAGGCAGATGCTCTACCACGAAGCTGCATCCCTCGTTGAACGTATTTACTTAAAAACATGCCTTATGTTAGCCTTCAGTTTTGTTTTTACAGTCAGGCCAGAGGCTGCCACCCAGAGCTGTCTCTGCTTCTAACCTCCAGGTTCCTTCTCCTCTCAACCACAACTACCAGGCCTTGTAAACCTTACTGACTCTCAAGCTGAAAGGATCATTTTCAGCATTTAACCTCAATTCGGGCCTTTAGGATGGAATGGGTTTCACAGCATGGCCTGGGGAACGTTTTCTAGAAAGAGCCAGATAGTCAATACTTGGGGTTTTGAAAGCCATACCTTACATAACAATTTGAGATGAAAATGTCTTTGTCGCCGGGCGTGGTGGCGCACACCTTTAATCCCAGCACTCGGGAGGCAGAGGCAGGCGGATTTCTGAGTTCGAGGCCAGCCTGGGCTACAAAGTGAGTTCCAGGACAGCCAGGGCTATACAGAGAAACCCTGTCTCGAAAAACCAAAAAAAAAAAAAAAAAAAAAAAAAAAAGAAAAGAAAATGTCTTTGTCATAACTACTCAGATTTGAGTTCCCAGCATGAAAACAGCCAAAATTACACAAGGCTCTATGATCGCAGCACTTGAAAGGGTGAAGTCTGGGAGGACCGTGACTCCAAGATCAGCCAGGCCTACACAGTGAGTTCAAGGCCAGTGTGAACTATATGACACCTGGAGTCAACAAAACAACAAACAACCGGAAAAAAAAAATAGCCATATAGTATACTAGGTAAATGAGCACGGCTTCTTGAGAATCAATTTGGTCTCTGGGACAAAATCTTCTATTTTTACAATAACGAAACGCAAGTTTGAGTTTCTTTTCTTCAGCATATTATTGTCTAAGCTCTGTCTTTGTGTTTGTTTGACCTGAGCGTATGAGATGGTGTCTCAGCTTGGGCTACTGTAAGGCAGGACTGGGTGCCTCAAACACCAGACATTTTTCACAGTTCCAGAGGGTGGGAAGTCCAAGGTCAAGGCGCTGGGCGATCCAGTGCCAGGTGAAGACCTTGCCTGGGTTTTTAAAGGTGGCTGGTTAATAATTATGGACCCACATGGTGTGCGTGTGCATGTGTGTGTGTAAGTGTGTGTGCGCATGTGTGTGTGTTTAATCTTCCCTCTCTCCATCCTCATTTGTTTTTGAAGACAGTATCTGCTTGTGTAGCTTAGGCTAGCCTTAAACTCCCTTTATAGCTCAGATTGCCTTGGAACTTACTGTGTAGCTCAGTCTAACTTGAAACACACAATACTTCCGCCTCGGCTTCTCAAATTCCTGCTAGAATCACAGGCGTGAGCTGCCATGGATTCAACATTTGTGTTTCTTATAAAAGGATATTAACTCCATTCGAGAGGGTATCCCCTTTCATGGCCTGCTCTAACCTTAAAATCTCCCCAAAGTTCCTCATTGTGACATATTCTCACTTGGAGGACCAGGGCTTCAGTGTGAACATGGGATGCAGGAGAGTTGCCCAGGTCCCCTTCACAGCAGATGGTATAGGTAGCAAAGTTTGAAGATGGAAACAAACAAACAAACAAAAACCAAACAAACGAAAGGAAGAGTGGGGGAAGATTAGAACCTGAGACCTCTCTCCACTGTCTAGGGTATGTCAAACTCCAATGTGTAGGGCCTTGGACCACAGCATCTTTTTAAAATCCTCACAGCATCTAGGAGATAGAGCACTACAGTCAAAAACATGCTCAGGTCTTGTTAACAGCTGGGCTGTCTCTAGTCCAGCGCTACTGTCTGTGCTTTCCCCAGCCTGGCAATGGCTTTTAAGGAATCTGTACGCAGGCGGGCATAGGGTGGAATGCTGAATCCCACTTCCTCAGTCGCTGCCTACTAAATGGTTGTTGAATGAGTACTTGAAGGGATAAGAATTTGTGTGTTCATCTAATGCTCTCTTTAAAATTAACTATACAGAGGGGCTAGGAATTAGGTTGGTTGTGGAGGGCTCCTCTAGCAACACAGAATAGAAGAGAAACTTTTAACCCCTGTCTTAAGTGAGCGTGTGGCCCAGATTGAATTATTAGGTGTAGGGCTCCCCCTGTTCCTCCAGACATCAGGAATCCCAGGAGGCAGTGTGGGCATCCTCATCAGCTCAAAGGGACTTCGAGCCTTCCCCATAGCGGGCGTGGTCTGCTGCAAGTGGGCGTGGCCCGTCTTTGGGAGGAGCCTGGAGAGTTCCCTCTCTGGGAGGTGGAGGAGTGACTGCGGGTTTGGAGAAGTCCCACATTCTCGAGGGAGGAAGCATTGGACTGTCCCCAGGGCCTTTCAGTTAGAGGAACCTGAGACTACGGTGGGCTCTCCTTAGTGAAGTCATCAGCTAAAACTGTGTGCAGGTCATGCTTCCCGGATGATCAGGATGCCTCTTGGGTGTGGAAACCTGGCCACTCTGTGCCGCGACTTCTCCTTTTTCAGGCAGAGCTCAGTTCACCCTCACAGAGGGATCTGGGTGAAAATTTCTAACAGGGTTGGAAGTCGCAGTGTACGCAATACACTAGAGACTCCCCTCCCCCACCTTCCCTCCCCCCCCCACCCCCCACCCCCGACCGGGTCGTGATGGAGACTTTTTTAGGTTGTATGTGTGCAAGGGTGGAGGTGGATGAGCACATGACTATCTTCCTGGTGCTTGCTTTTATGCCTGGAAACTGAGGCCAGGAAGTGACTTTTTCAAATACTTGCTCCATTTCGAAGAGTCTTAGGGGCTGGAGGGCCGGGACCTGGAGTTTTGTTTTTACAATATAAAGGCTACAAGCCCTTGCCGCACCTGTTTCTGAGTTATACCGTTTTTTTTTTTTTTTGTTTGTTTGTTTACCTTTTAATTTAACTATATGTTTATGCATACAGATCTCTTAATGTTGCTGATTACAGAAAAACTTTGTGTTATGATTGTTTTAAACTCCTTTAATGCTTATACAGATTTTCCTTTCTCATGTAGGGGTTTGGCATCCATGCATTATTTTTAATGTTTTTCTTCTTTTTAAAAATATTTACCAGGGACTGGAGAGATGGCTCAGCGGTTAAGAGCACAGACTGCTCTTCCAGAGGTCCTGAGTTCAAATCCCAGCAACCACATGGTGGCTCACAACCCTCTCTAAAGGGATCCAATGTCCTCTTCTGGCGTGTCTTCAGCTACAGTTTACTCATATACATAAAATACATCTTTAAAAGAATTATTAGGTTGGAGAGTAAGAGCAGCAGAGTGCCTGCTCCTCACTTGGGGGTACCCAAGTTCAATCTGCAATGTTACCATAACAGAAGGCCTAGACATTTATGTATGTATGAATGTATGTATGTATGTATGTATTGCATGGTGCACAGGCCAGCAGACAACCCTTGGAGTCTATTCTTTTCTTCCATCATGGAGTTTCCAGGGAAGCAGCTGATGATATCAGGTTTGGTAGCAGGCATGGTTAGCTGTGGAATCATCTCACTAGCCCAAAATCTTCTTTACATTCAAACTTAAACTATTTTTGCTTTGAAAAGTCTAAGTTAACGGACACCTAAACACTTGATCAGCAGGTCTAATATGTATTTAAGTGTGTGTGTGTGCGCGTGTGTGCGTGTGCGTGTGCATGTGATGAGATGTTTAAATGCTTTGCAGACCCCTTTCCCAGAGTCAACTGTTGTTAGGAATTGATATATGAATAGTTATTCTCTGAATTGTGGCATGTCTGTGAACACATGTACATGTATGTAGCAGTTTTATGATTGCTACATAGTACCCACCACTTAGTTTTTTTTTATAGGACTTTAGCTCTTGGTGATCTCTTCATTGCAGCATTCATAGCTTCATGGCACTCTTCTTAATTGTGTCATATTGGTTATGTTCCAGGTGGATACGTTGTCCTTCACTTACGACGGGATGACATAGTGATGAGCCAACTGAGAGCTGCAGAGGCATTTAACACGTGCCTCACCTTTGGCCTACCGCAGCTTACTCAGCTGCATGGTGAATGTACTGTGCCCTGGAAGATCTCCGAGGTTCACCTTTAGGATCGTGAGACTGACCAGGACCTGGACCTCCCTGTTGAAGGCCAAGCACTGGAAGACAGTGCCATACCACATGCATTGAAACCAGGAAAAGATCCAAGAGCTTACTGTACATCGCTTCTGTATCACCACAACATGTAAAAAACCCAAATTCCCAGCTCAAATCCACTGTAAGTCAAGGATGGTGTGTGCTGTAACTGACACTTGACGTTCTTCTAAATGTCGTTGATGCTGTGAGATAAGAATTCAGTGACTTCCTGTCTCCAAATGGCCATTTACCCAGTAGTGGCCCTTTCCCAGGTGTGGAGGTGGACACGTTTTCTTTTACAGCCTTTTTTCTAAGTTGGCACAGCTGACCATACAGTTTAGAATAAAGAAGAGCAAAATTGATATGTCTTCTCCAATCCAAGAAGAATTTCCCATGTGCACCCCATTGTAATCCCACTATATCTCTGGGACATGGGGAGTATTTTTCTCCTGTTTCACACCTGAGTAGGTGAGTGGGAAGTGAGAGGTCACAGATCTTCCCCGGGCTCCACAGCTAAGAATCAAGTCTGGGTTTTGCCTGCATCATGACTAAGAAAGGAGAGACCTGTCCTGCCTCCCGACCAACAGCTCTTTCCTCTCCCCTTCCTTTCACCCAACAGTTGCTTATTGAGGACCGACTATGAGACAGCTGTTGTGTGAGGGCTTGTGGTAAGGAAATCTTATAAGCTTCAGAAGGCATTGCTCTCGGCTTGAGCCTTGTTGTCCGAATCTATGAGGTCCATTTAAGCTCAGAGTCTGGCAAAAAGACTCATCAGTTTAACCAAGTAGATGAGCTCACCAAAGAATCTGTTTCCTTGGTCAGGTTTTTTGTTTGTTTGTTTGTTTGTTTGTTGTTGTTTAATATCAAGAATTTGCTTGATGTTCTGTTTTTGAGAACATCATAGAATCCTAGCCCTTGAAAGGATACATAGTCTTTTGGTCTGTCTGGCTTCTTAGACAGGGAAGTGACAAATTTTTTAGAGAATGACTGAATAGTCTTTCCAATCTATCACAATAGCCTATTATTGTGATAGATTTGAAACAGCAAATGTTTATGATCACACAGTCTTGGTGGGTCAAGACACCCAGAGTGGAGCTGTCCGTCTGAGAATCTGGCTGCTGGCAGGTGACATCAATTCCTGATGACCTGGGTCCCTGCACAGGGCAGTTTATAACATGGGGACTGACTCCATTCACAGCAAGCAGGCAATGCTGAGTCAGGACTGCCTTATTAGCCTTTTGGTATTCCCTGGGAAGTGAGGTCCCATCACCTCTGCTGTAGGAGATGGGGCCATCGAGAGTCATCCTTGAGGCTTTCAGACAATATAGGAGGAGCTCTGCTCCTCAGCTGGAGTGTAGAGAAGGCAGGTAACTTAGGGGAGCTAACATGAGAGGAAGGGGAAGTGTTGGAGGACAAGGCTGATAGCCTGAGCACAATGCCTCTGTACATGCTGCCTTGTGGTGAGAATGAGAGGACAGACTTAGTGAAATGGGAGGATTGGGAGGACTGGGTCACAGAGATGGAATCTCCCACCAAGGGCGGCCATCTTAGCCTGTTCCTTCTCATTGCTGTTATTGTAGACTATGGCTGGTGAAAAAGCTATCATTACTTAATTGCTGTAGGCCATGCAGTGCCTTTCCCTTGTCTTAAAGATATGCAAATCATAAGTAAAGAACAGCAACAAAGAATGCAACAAACCCCACAAAAGGATACAAAGCCAAGTGTATCCCACCCACATCCATTCCCTAATATCCGTCACATTCTCATGGTCGGGACAGTGTCTGACAGAACCACTTACAGGAGAGAGGGATTATTCTGGCTCGTGGTCTACCCTCCACTGACGCTTCCAGCTAGGTCCCACCTCCTAAAGGTTCCATCAGCTCCCCAAACAGTGTCATCAACTAGGGAACAAGTGTTCAAAAACATGAGCTTGGGGGGTCATCTCACACTTTAACCATAATATCCGGGCTCTTTACTCCTCCCTACCCCCATCAGCACTGCCCTCCAGGAATACATTTTGACATATCTTTTTGGAGATACTGTATACACATATATACTTGTAAGAACATTTTCTATGGTCTTTAGGATATAGATGCAAGAGTTAAAAAGTAGCTATTTACCAAACGTCTCTAAAGGAGCAGAATTGATGGAATGAGTGAGTGGATAGTAAAATGAGACTTTTTGTGTTGTCTTACGTGGTCTCATTGTCCAACAGTGGAGGCAGCAACATTGTGCAATCAGGTTAGGTGAACTTGCCAGTACTACAAGAAGGCAAGCAGGCAAAAAGAAAATGGTTTTCTTCCTCAGACTTCTATTTATCTGGCTTGCCAGAGGAGAGAGGTGTGGCATGCTTAGGGTGGGTCTTCCCACATTAATTCAACTGATGTGTCCAAGGGCTTCTCTGGAAGTTGATACCAGGTCCAGTCAAGTTGGCATCACTGATCATCATGGCACCCCACAGAGAAGATAAAGACCCTGTATGAAGTGAAAACACATAAACAAAACACATTCTATAAAGCCAAGGAGAATGAGCTGGGTGACTCACAGAGAAACTTGGCAGAGAAGAAAGCTACATGAGTATTGGACAGCTCAAGATATGCAAATATCATGGTCATGTGCAAAACCATGAGGAGATGCCACCACAACACACAGGTATGGGAAACACAGACTCCAGCGATGTGTGACACAGCCCTCTTAATACATGGAGCTGTTCCTAAATTTTCTTTCAGCCACTCTTGCAGGTATGCATCGATGGTCCTTGGGCTACCAATGTGCTTCTCTCTAATGGCTAACAAAGTCTGATATCCCCTTGGATGTTCGTGAGCATCTGTAGACCCTTGCCAATGGAATGCCCTCACATGCCTTTTTTTTAATGCCATCAGATTATCTGCATCTTACACCCTTGAGTTTCTGAGAGTTTTTCATGTACCAGAGACTCAAAATGCCTTTGTGTGAAGAGTGCTTATATAAACACCCAGTCTGGCTCTCAGCTCCTAGTCTGTCCTTTTCTGTTTGTCTATCTATGCCAACACCATTCTGTCGCAAGCACAGTAAGTTTATAAACATTTTAAGCATCTGGCAGTGCACCTGTTGGCCTCCTCAGTCCTTTATCTTCAAAGCTGACTTTATCTGCTCTCAGCCCTTTGTTCTTCTGTCTCTGTTCTGCTTTGACCAGTATATGGAGTTTAGTATAAGCAGAATTGTGATGAGTTTGTGGAAAACTGACATTTATAGAAATGAACCAGTTCTCTACGTATTTAGAGTTTTTTTTTATGCCTTTGGATAATATTGTGTAACTTTATTTTTCAAAGGGTCCTGCAATGACTTAAGTGTTCCCAGAAGGCTGTGTGGTGAAGACTCGCTCCTAGCTTGCCTCTATGGAGCGTGGTAAGAACTGTGAGAGGCTTTCAAGTCATGGAGGGCCTGCCTTTCAAGGGGATTGTGGGATCTCAGCCCCTTCTTTTAAAAACCCATTTAGTTATTTATTTAACAATTTTGTGATGTGTGTATGTGTGTGTGTGTGTGTATCTGTGTATGTGTGTATCTGTGTATATGTGTATCTGTGTATGTGTGTATGTGTGTATGTGTGTGTGTATAAAGATTTTGGATTAATGTTTACCCTCCTCCATCCTCTCCTATCTTCTTCCATCTACCATGAAATATTCTCTTCTTTCTCTCTTCCCCTCTCTCATGGCCCACTGCCTTTGATTAGGGCCTCTTGTATGTGCATGGGTGAGGCTTATTAACTTGAGCAAGGGCTACACTTGTACTGAGTGACTGTGACTCCCCCTGCCCCCTCTTCCAGTGACCGTGAATTGCCTATTGCTCCTTGTGGAGGGATTTGGGTCTAAAGGCCTTTCCCCAATGGAATGTTGGTGGGCCTGGTCTCCTGCAGGCCTTGTTGTGTAGGTAGCTACAGCTGCTGTGAGTTCATGGGTACAGCAGCCATGTCATGTTCAGAAGGCAAGGTTTTAATACTCCCTCTGACCCTCCTGCTCTCACACTCTTCTCCCCTCTCCTGATTGTGTTTGCTTTGGAGGGGGACATAGAGGTCCCATTCAGGCTGAGCACCCAACATGTTCCTTCCAGCATGTTGAGCTGTTGTGAGTCTGTATTAAAAACCCCACTGCAGTTAGAAGCTGCTCACACCAAAGATGAAAATAGCCCTCTCCTATGAGATCTTGTCTTTTTCTTTTTTCTTTTTTGGTTCTTCAAGACAGGTTTTCTTTATGTAACAGAGCTCTGGCTGTTCTGGATTTGATTCACACACCAGGCTGACCTTGAACTCACAAAGATCTGCCCGCCTCTGCCTCCCAACTGCTGGGATTAAAGGCATGTGCCTCCACATCTGGTCCTTCGGCTCATGTCTTTTTCTAACTTCAGAGGAAAACATTTTCCTTTTGGGGGGGAGGGGATGATATCTTGAGTAGTGCCCTTCTGTGCCTTGTTTATCAAGAGTTTTTTTTTTTTTTTTTTTTTTTTAAGATTTTTATTTATTATATGTAAGTACACTGTAGCTGTCTTCAGACATTCCAGAAGAGGGCGCCAGATCTCGTTGCGGATGGTTGTGAGCCACCATGTGGTTGCTGGGATTTGAACTCTGGACCTTCGGAAGAGTAGTCGGGTGCTCTTACCCACTGAGCCATCTCACCAGCCCTATCAAGAGTTTTTTGTTGTGAAGAGAACGACATTTCTATTTTCTAATATATTTATGTATTATAGATTTCTTTTTAGTTATATATCTAGCAGTCTTAAGTTTTGAATGCTGTGTTTATAATTTAAAAGTACTATTAGATTTTTGGGAGAATTTTCAACTCTTTTGGACTCAACTCAATAAACTATGAACACATTTGTTTCTCTAACCTCTCCCAACTTCATGTTTCTTTTCTCTTTGCCTCTCTAAAACAACAGATCCCGAGAATCAACAGATACAACGAAAACCAGTAAGACAAAAAAGAAATACTAAAACAAAATCAAACAAAACAACAAGCAGATGAAAAACATGGAGTTTTGTGTTTTGTGTTGGCCTACATCTCCTGAGCATGGTGCCTGTCCTGGAATGAGGTTGGTGGACCCAGTGACATTCCATTGGGATGTTCCCTTCCCAGCAGATATCAGTTGAAAATGGCTTCTTGGTTAGGGTGGGACTTCACATCCACTTCCCCTTCTCAGCGTGCTCGTGCTCGTGTGTGTGTGTGTGTGTGTGTGTGTGTTATTGTCTGGTTTGAAGCTGTGCAGGTCTTGAGCATTCTGCCACAGTCTCCATGAGGTCATAAGTGTGTCGTGTTGTGCCTGGGTGGGATTGTTATACTTATGTATATAAGAATCTGTTTTAGGTTTAATTTTGCATTTAAATTATTTTCTGTTGGAACTTATTATTTTTAACTATATGTATATATGTGTATCTCTGTGTATGTATGTCCCTGTGAGTGCAGGTGTTCTCAGAGGACTGAGATGTCTGCCTCCCTGGAGTTGGAATTACAGGCAGCTGTGAGCCACCTGAACCAAACCTGGGTCCTCTGCAAGAGTAATACAAGCTCTTAACTGCTCCAGCCCCTTAAATGCACTTTTAAGTCCAACAAAACAATGGAGATGATGCACAATTATGGGGTTCTTTGTGATGTTTAATGGATGCAGTGTTTAAATCATGTTAATCATTGATTTCCTGAAATATTCATAATTTCTCTATGGTGAAAACTTAGAAATTCTTCTAGTTCTAAAATTTTAAAATTAAATTATTTATTTCCTGTTTAGGTGTGTATTTGGGATGGGTGTCATGCATGTGTGGAGGCCAGAGGACAACTTGCCAGATTGGATTCTGTCCTTCTACCATGGGTGTCCTGGGATTGAATTTGGTCATCAGGCCTGATAGCAAACATATTTACTTGCTGAGCCGTCTTTCTGGCCCTCCTCTAGGATTCTGAAACATACACTGTATTTTTGTTATCTATAGCCAGTTTATTGCACATATGTGTTTATATATAGATTTTTGAATATTTTGTCCTGTATGCTCTAGAAGATTCTTCACTACTCCCCTCTAGCTAGCATATTGCTTCTCTGTATCTAGTCTAAACTGGACTCACAGACAGACTTAAAAAAATGAGTCTATTTTTGTATTTCAAGCTTTCTGGTTGACTCTATGTACATCTGTTCTTCCGTTGTTTGCCTCTCCACATAGCCTTTGTCTGTTCAAATGAAAGTTATTGCTTCATCTGTGTCATTATCACTTTAAAACGCTATAAAATTGGTTTAATCAGAAAAAAAAAATTGACACTCAGATTGTCGATGTCATTGTCTCTCCCTTTCTCTTGTTTTGGGGGAAATGTTTTATGCGTTCTCCTTCTCTTGCTTCCGCCTGCACATTTTTTTCTCTCTTTACCAGTGACTTCACAGCTGCATATAATGGCTGATAACCACATCTCTAGAGAAACAGAGGACGGTGTATCTAGAATTACAAAGGACACTGGCCGTTGCTGTTATGGGGACAACAAGGCCCATGATTTGCCATCCATAGAGCTGAAAGAGGGGAAATGCTACTGAGCTTGTGTATCTGAGCTCAGGGGGCGATGCACGCCTGCCCCAGACAGGGGAGTGTCCGGTCATCCTCTGGTCCTACCATTCTCTTTGGGTCCTCAGTGGGTTGGATGATGTCTGCTCACACAGATGATAACCACCTTCTTCACTTTCTTTTTCTGGTTGCTAATTCCTTTCAGAAACACCATCCTAGACACACCAGAGATATTTTACCAGCTCCCCCTTAGTCAAGAGACACATAGAATTAACCAACATATGTCCCGGCGGTTCCGGAACTACCTTATCCACTAAGTTGAATTTGGTTTCTTTGTCACAAAGTCTCCCTTTGTCTTCTGTTTCCCTGGGCTGTGAAGGGGAAGACCAGAGATGGACTGACCAGCAACTTAGCTTTCAGAATTATTCAGACTCAGTTTCTTCCTCTACCAACTCCCCTCCCATGGAACGTGAGTAGTTTCCCCATTCCATAGGAATCACATTCTAGAATATTCCTGCCTGAAGATGAGTGACTTCCATTGCTATCCCTGCTGGCCGTTCCTTTTCTGTTTATTCATTTATTATGCTGGGAATTGAACTTGGGCCTTACATGAGCTGAGCAAGCACTCTACTGCAGAGCTATATTCCCAGCCCAATCCTAATTATCTTTAGCTCAGCTACATGGCTTGTGTTTGGTTTTGTGTCCATCGGTGCTATGTTTTCGCAACAAGGATGTGTGAGACAAAGCAGGAACACACCGGTGTGGCCAGGACTCTCCTCATCTTAAGGATCCGATTGTTCTTCCTCCTCTAGTAAATGGACAAGCTTGTATTTCAGGGAGCCTTGATGCTGGGCTCTGACTGTCACTGTCATGTCCCAAAGAGATGCCCTGAGTCATACCATGGAGACTTACGCCTAGGAAAAATGCAGGACAGTGGAAGGAGTTGTCAGCTGCGAAGAGCATAGTCTACACTGTAAGGATGGTGTTGGAAGAGATGAGGCAGGAGGTTGGGGGTTGTTACAGTTTGACTGTGAAACATCCTGGAAGGCTCACATGTTGAAGGCTGGACTTCAGTTGTTGGTGCCATTGGGGGGTGGCAAAATCTTTAGGAGGTGGAGCCTGGGTAGAAGAAGCAAGTCATTAGGGTCATGCCTGTTTAGGAGCTCTGGGGACCTTGGTCCTTTCCTCTCTTTGTTTCCTGGTCACCACGAAGTGGGCAATTCCCCTTATCACATGTTCCTGCTGTGATGTACAGAGCTGCCACAGGCACCCAGACTACAGAGTTAAGCAACCATAGACAGAAACTGTGAGCCTATGTGGACCCTCTTATCCTTTAAAGTCTTTGTTTCAGGTGATTTGTAACAGTGACAGAAAGCTAGCACGGGGGTGAAGTGGGGTGGGGGGAGGGGGACTTGTTCTCCACTCTCTCTTCTCATCAGATTTCACAAAGGAGAAAAGTTTTAACTTGCAAGAGCACAGATCTGGAAGTGTTGGAAAAACAAGAAATTAGAAGCCTCAGTTGTGCCATTTAAAATTTTTTGTTTTTATAATTATTTATGACATTATAAACAATCTCAAATATTACCATATAAACAGAAACTTTACATGAAGACAAACATTTTCGTGTCAATGATTATGAGAAAAATCAGAACTAAAAGTTTTTACTCTATTTTTTCTATATTTTTTAAAAATACATTTTCTGTAAAAAAAAATCTAATCTTAAATATTAGTTAGATCTGGTACTTCTGTGTATATACTGTATGCATGTGTATGTGTACATGTGTTTTTGGGTGTAGAGATCAGGGCATGTTGGGTGTCTTGCTCTATTATTTTTCTTAAAATAATTTTTATTGGATATTTTCTTTATTTACATTTCAAATGTTATCCCCTTTCCCGGTTTCCCCCGCTCCTGGAAACCCTCAACACATCCCCCTTCCCCCTGCTTCTATGATGGTGTTCCTTCACCCACCCTCCCACACCTGTCTCCCCACCCTTGATTCCCCTACACTGGAGCATCTATCGAGCCTTCATAGGACCAAGGACCTCTCCTCTCATTGATGCCTGACAAGGCTATCCTCTGTTGCATATGCAGCTGGATCCATGTGTACTCCTTGGTTGGTGGCTTAGTCTCTGGGAGCTCTGGAAGGTCCGGTTGGTTGATAGTGTTGCTCTTCCTGTGGGGTTGGTTGATAGTGTTGCTCTTCCTGTGGGGTTGGTTGATAGCGTTGCTCTTCCTGTGGGGTTGGTTGATAGCGTTGCTCTTCCTGTGGGGTTGGTTGATAGCGTTGCTCTTCCTGTGGGGTTGGTTGATAGCGTTGCTCTTCCTGTGGGGTTGGTTGATAGCGTTGCTCTTCCTGTGGGGTTGGTTGATAGCGTTGCTCTTCCTGTGGGGTTGGTTGATAGCGTTGCTCTTCCTGTGGGGTTGGTTGATAGCGTTGCTCTTCCTGTGGGGTTGGTTGATAGCGTTGCTCTTCCTGTGGGGTTGGTTGATAGCGTTGCTCTTCCTGTGGGGTTGGTTGATAGCGTTGCTCTTCCTGTGGGGTTGGTTGATAGCGTTGCTCTTCCTGTGGGGTTGGTTGATAGCGTTGCTCTTCCTGTGGGGTTGGTTGATAGCGTTGCTCTTCCTGTGGGGTTGGTTGATAGCGTTGCTCTTCCTGTGGGGTTGGTTGATAGCGTTGCTCTTCCTGTGGGGTTGGTTGATAGCGTTGCTCTTCCTGTGGGGTTGGTTGATAGCGTTGCTCTTCCTGTGGGGTTGGTTGATAGCGTTGCTCTTCCTGTGGGGTTGGTTGATAGTGTTGCTCTTCCTGTGGGGTTGGTTGATAGTGTTGCTCTTCCTGTGGGGTTGGTTGATAGTGTTGCTCTTCCTGTGGGGTTGGTTGATAGTGTTGCTCTTCCTGTGGGGTTGGTTGATAGTGTTGCTCTTCCTGTGGGGTTGGTTGATAGTGTTGCTCTTCCTGTGGGGTTGGTTGATAGTGTTGCTCTTCCTGTCTGGTTGGTTGATAGTGTTGCTCTTCCTGTCTGGTTGGTTGATAGTGTTGTTCTTCCGATGGGGCTTGCTCTATTATTTTTAGTAAACTGGAAGCTTTAAGTTTGGGCTAGGCCATCTGGCTGGTGAGCTCATGGGATTCACTGTCACTGTGCTGAAGTACTGGGGTCACATGTAGCTATGCCCAGCTTTTGGGGGGGGCTTGGGTCTCAGGCACAGGTCCTTCTGTTTGCACAGTAAGCACACTTACCACTGAGCGATCTATCTATTGCCCTAGTTCTGAGTTCTAAAGGGAAGATTCCCAACACATTTGCACTGTCACCAAATCTGCCGTAGCACTGTTGAATTAATCTAGAAGACGTTTTTTCCCATTGTAAAGGGGGAATATCTCAGCTCACTCAGTGTGACCTTTCTCTTTATAGCCCGTTAAAAAACACAACTGTAGAGGCATGCTTAGTTTCCTGTGTACGAAGATGTAGCTCTCAGGGGGTTAAAACCTCAGTTTCTCTGGATTCCATGGGCATGTGGCGGCCAGCCCTGAGCCATGTTAATTTCCCAGAAGATTTCAAAGAATTATCTTTTGAAAAGGAGAAGTTTGAGCTAATGAAAACCAGGATAACCTCCGGCAGTCTTATGGAAAAGAATAGAAACAAATTACTGCTGGCTTGTTTGACATTGTTGCTGGGGGTTTTCTCTAACCAAAGCATTGGGCTTAGTTTTCTTGTGTGTGTGTGCGTGTGTGTGTGTGTGTGTGTGCGCGCGCGCACACGCGCGCGTGCGCGCAAGCAAGCCAGAGGTATTGGATTGTCTGAAAAAGCAGTCATAGATGGTTGTAAGCTACCCCATATGGGTGGATGCTGGGAACCTGGGAACTGAACTCTGGTCCTTTGCAAAGGTAGTATACTCTCTTTCTTAATTGACAAGTCACTTCCCCAGCCCCATCCACTCTCTTTCTTAGGCTCAGCTCTTTGTGGGGATCATAGGAACTTGACATCTGCACACTCTGGGTTTGAATTCCTGGTGAGGTGGTTTTAATGAGAGGGCCCTATACTCTCAGACATTTTAATACCTCAGGCCCTAGTTAGGAGGTGTGGCTCTACAGGAGGAAGCACATCACTGGCTCCTGGCTTTGAGGTGTTCAAAGCTGTGAGCTATCCCCAGTGCACCCTCCCAGCCTCTTGCTTTGGGTTTAATATGTGAGCTCACAGCTCTTCATGCCTGGGACCATGCTTCACTGTTATATGGTGATGGACTCATGGACCCATATTCCTCTGAAACTGTAAACCCAAAACTCGTTCATAGGTTGCCTTGTGTGTTTTAGCACAACAATAGAAAAAAGCAATATGCCCACTTTCCACTTATACCCAGGGAATCCCTGGGAATCCTGCTTTTCTACTCTGAGCTTCAATTTCTGTGACATTTAAGCAGGTGTCAGTATAAGAATGGAGAGTTGGATTATGGGAAGGTCTTTAATGTGCCTGGTACATAGTAGATACTGAAAATTTTATTCTGATCAGCTTAGCTCTTCAGTCTCAGGCAGCTATTCAAATACACCTTTTTTTTTTTTTTTTTAGTTGTTGTTGTTGGTAGGGAGGGTGTTGGGAGTGGAACCCAGGGCTAAGCACATAACCAATCACTGAGCTGCACCCCTAACCCAACAATCTCACCATTTTAATAAGTAGTTTTTTCTTTTTCTTTTCTGTTTTTTAACAAGTGGTGGCCAGATGAGTCATACAGATTTTGTGTAAGAAGTCAAAGGAAAACATCAGGTATCTATTAGCTATAAAACAAGTTATGTCCAAGTTGACAGCTTCAAACAACCATTTTATTAAGTCCCCCGGAGTTTGGAATGAAAAAACGAGCTCTATGTGATCCATTACCTTATTGGGAAGAATGTAAGAGTTAGGGACTCACCAGCTCATCAACTAGAGTTTAAAACTTACCTAGAGAAATCTTCCCTTGCCTTCCTAGCTGTCAGGATTTCCCACTAAGAACACATAAACATGCTGTCTCCTTAGGACTTGGGGTCCTCACCTTATGGTAGCTTTATGCTTTCATAGACAGCAAACATAGACATGAAGGGAAGTTTCCCAAGAGAACAAATTACACAACACACACACACACAGGTCCAAAATTTGCAAGTAGTCACATAATGTCACTCATGATTCTCAATCCCTATTAAGCTCCAGGGTAGGGAACATAGACCATATTTCCAGTTGGGAATGCCCAAGTCATATGAAACATGAGGACTGGGGGCGAGTGATCTGGCATCTTTAGAAAATAAAATCCTCTACCAATGATGAGTCTAAAATCTTCTAAAAAGGTTGGCCATGTTGGTGCATGCCTTTCGTCCCAGCCCTCTGGATGCAGAGGCAGGTGGATCTCTGTGAGTTGGATGCCAGTCTGGTCTACATAGTGAGTTCCAGAACAGCTAGGGCTATGGAGAGAAAGAGAGGGAGGGGGAAGGGGAGGGGAAGGGGAGGAGGGGGAGAAGGGGAGGGAGGGGGAGGAGGGGGAGAGGGAGAGGGAGGGGAAGGGGGAGAGGAAAGGAGGGGGAGAGGGAGAGAGGGGAGGGGGGAGGGAGGGGGAGAGAGAGACCCTGTCTCCAAACAAACAAACGAACAAACAAACAAACCCAAGCCAAGCAAAGCAAAACAGGACAAAAGTCCTCAAATGATTTGACTGGATCTGGTAGTAGTGTGGTAATTTGACAAAAGGAAGATCAGATGAAGACAGAGCTAGAGAGAATGGAGAGGAGGTAAAAGAGTCGACCTCACAACTAACACAGGCGAGGCAATGAGGAGGAAGGAGAGAAAGGAGAATCGAATGGCTCTGAGGTTTTGCCCTTGAGTGTCAGAAGGGTGGGACTGCCATGGTCTGAAACAGGGAAGTCACAAGAAAAAGCAAAAACCCCCTGTTCCCTCTTCATTGACCACACGCTGACCCCCTTCCAGCAACTTACGCACACACAGCCTCAATCTATTTTGCATGTTTGCATCTTTTGGTTTCACAAATCCGTATGGTGGCTCAGATTCTGAGCCCCCAAGGAAGTCCCTAAAGGACTGAGGTGATGACTCCCTTAGACATGACATCAGTGGTTGTGGGTAGACATGAAGCCATGAGTCTCACTTGGAATCAAGAACACTCATGCTAATGGCAAGTTTTCCCAGGCTGAAGAAGGCAGAGGGTGGACAGGCGATGTAACACCATCATGAAAACATGTGATCCAAGTATTTTCCGGAGGATGATCTTAGGCTCCTTTTCTGTGCTTGGAGGTGAGGTCCCCAGGTCTCCACCCTTGACTTTGCTGTCTTGGTCTCCTGTCCAGGGCAGACACAACTTCCTTACACAGCTTCACTTTCACCTTCCATAGTTTCTTTCACCAGAGAGGTTACAATGTAGTTAGGAGACATTTCAAATACATTCTCAACTAGTGTTACTCTCTTCTCAGTGGGATCCTTGGAGGGACACTAAGCATCCATGCCCATGAAATGGTCACTGCTTTAACGTTTTAGGAACTAACTTTTGGGATGTGGCTTACCTGGCCGAGTGCTGCTCCAAAACCCTGAGTTGGATTTTCAGCACTACATGATAGGAGCATGATAGTGCATGCTTGCAATACCAGCACTGCAGAGGTGGAATTGGAGGGATCAGAAGTTTAAGTTCATGCTCAGCCTCATAACCAGCCTAGGCTACCTGAAATCCTGTCTCCTGTTCCCCGTCCCTCACCCACAGAATTTCTGTTTGGGTCATTGGGAAACATCACTGCATGCACGATGTACATCAGGGATCTTTGCGACAGAGATGAACATAATTAAAATGAAAATGTGTATTTCTGATACATACACCAAGCTCCAGTGTCTGGCATCAGACTACGACCAGTGTGTCTCTGCTCCTTTCAGTCTCATTTTAGATTTGATGCACAAATCTGAACATTGGGAACATGGCTCCCATTGGAATAGATTCCTCCTGTGCACAGTCAAGTGGAACTCAGGAGATTTACATTTGTGGCTCTTCAAGAAAGGCCATCTTGTTTTCTTCTGGTGACCTTTGTTCTCCCCTTGGAGCAGAGGACTAAACCCAAGGCCTTGTACTTCTAGGCCTCTGTACCACTGAGACAAATCTTCAACTCTCTTCTGGTGATCTTAAAGCTAAGTTCACAACCACATAAACAAGTACAGTGCTCCTGGGCTGATGTTACCAATGGAAGCCCAAGTCCTGAAGTGTGAGGTTGCTTGGGTTCCAACCCTCTCTTTGTTATTTATTATGTGAAATATTGGGGGGAAGTAACTAACTTAGGTGTTCTTGATGATGAAACAGGGTCAGTGAATTCTTGGGACTCCAGCAGGACTGTAAGTGAATTGTGGAGAGAGGAGTTGTCTTCCCCGCTCCATATTCTGAATACTTGCAGTGACATTTTCCTGACCACTGTAACACTTCACTCTGTGCTCAGAACCTGCAGGACCTCTCAGGGATCAATACTATATGATGTTGTCCTCTACCTGCCGCCTGGTAAGCAGGCACATTCTAGTCAAATGGGAGAAATACAAGTTGACATTATTTTAGTCTTGAGAACTTCATGGCATCTTTCTCTAAAGCTGGCTGGAGAATCCCAGGGGTGTGGAGGAGCGTAAAATCAGGAAATGGTGTAGAGTTCATAGTGTTCAAATTGAGAATGTTAGTAAGAGCAGACTGCTGTTCTTCACTAATTTTTTCAGGTCCATGGTGCCCACTGGAACTGGCCTTGCCCTGTGCACAGCCATGCTGGACTTGGGACACTTGTGTTCGGGATTATTTAGGAAAGGCACCTTTCCATCCATCCTTTGGCATTCTTAGAGCTAAGCCCATGCTCACACAGGTACACATTGGATTCCCAGCTTGGGTTTATCTTTCCTTTATTCCTTGGTCACAGTTCTTGAGACGCTTATCTATGGCAGGCAGGGAGGTTATACCCAAGGGGAGATTAAAATCCTGGTTTTGTGATTTCTGCCTCTGCCTATATGTATTTTCTTGGGCACCCTAGGAAGCAGTATCCACAGTGCCCATTCCCACCCCTGTCCACTTCAGTCTTGCCCTGGACAATTCCCTAACAACTTGAAAGCCAAAGAATCTGCCCTCTGGATCTGAGTCTCCAGATCTTTTCTAGAACCAGAACCCAAGCACCAGACTCATGAACACACTCACAGGATTGTCTGAGCTTCCATCTCAGGAGCTCTGAAGCATTGTGAGTGATGTCAGCTTGAGTACACCAGACTTCCTGGAGGACTGCAGAGATCTAGGCTCCAAATGCTTGTTCACATGTTTCTTCACTGACATTATTTCCAGAGAATGTTTTTGGCCTTTCTTCTTCACTGAGTTTTCCAAGTGGAGCTTCTCTGTCCAGGCAATCTAACCTGCACACTACAGGCTGCATGTGGCCAGAGACAGCTTCTAATGGAGCTCAACACAGAACCATACTGCCTTAGGTAGGGTTTCACTGCTGTGAACAGACACCATGACCAAGGCAACTCTTATAAGGATAACGTTTAATTGAGGATGGCTTACAGGTTTAGAGGTTCAGTCCATTATCATCAAGGCAGGAATGTGACAGCATCCAGGCAGTCATGGTGTTGGAAGTGTTGAGAGTTCTACATCTTGTTCCAAAGGCAGCTAGGAGAAGACTGGCTTGCAGGCAGTTAGGACAAGGGTCTTGAAGCCCACACCCACAGTGACACACCAACTCCAACAAGACTACATACTGCCTTTCCTAATACTGCCTTTCCCTGGGCCAAGCATATACAAACAATTGCATTTTTCATTTACTTAAAACATTGGGAATTTTTCCAGCAACAAATTATATGGTTCTTGAGCAAAGACTTGTTGATAACAATGTCATGTTGAAATGTCAAGAGCTTTGACATGCCTACTGGGTGTTTTACACACCTGCCTTATCTATCTGTTTAATAAGGTGACTGACTCTATAATACCAATGCTCTCCAAAGCTATTTTTCATTCTCTGCCTAGACCTGGGCAACTTCTCATTTGACCTAGCCTGAATCCATTTAGGCATGGGGGCTCAGGTTCCTATAGGGATTGCCTGATTGCCTGTATCTGTCCAGTCTCTTCCATGGTGGCAAGTTCCAATGGTGAGCTTTGTTAAAGGGCAGGGAGCAATCTGAAACTTGTGTCTCATGGTGTCTCCTGGAAGCTGTCATTTACTGGATGACCTTGGCAAGTCCGTTATCCTCTCTTCATCTGTGCCTAGGGGAGACTGGTCCTCAGCTCATAGAGCAAGCAAACCAACAGCCTGGTCCAGCATTTGATGCATACATAGTCCCGTCTTCACTCTCTGTGTTCCCTAGATGTTTACTAAAAAAATCCCCAAATATGTGCATTGATATACAGATCACGGAATGGTTTCCTTCTATTTTGAAGTGTTCTTAGCCATGGCAATGTTTGTCTTCATTGATTTTGGCAACATAACTGTTATGTGAAAGACGACAGGAATGTGGACTCCATCTCCCCCTGGTATTAGAGCTTTAAGCAGGACCAGAGGAATTCAGCCTATATGAATGCTGGCTTTTAACTCTGTGGAGAGTTCCATAGCTTGATGGGAGAAAAGGGAGTTTCCACTGTTGTTTCAGCTTTTATTTCTCTGGTTGCCAGTGACAGGGAAAAGCAGTTAGGAGTATTTGCACTGAAACTCATGAACATCACTGAACTACTGCGAGACACCAGGCATGGTGCTCAGCACGGCAAATGTGACCAATTCCCGAGGCTTCTAAGGCTAGGAAATCTCACAGATGGAGGCAGGTCAACTGTCTGAGAATGAGGGTAGCTCTCAGGGGAATCTGGGAAGTGCTCCTGAGACTCTCTGCCCAGCCCGAGCTGTTCTTTGTCCTGGTCAGCGATCATAGCACCTCGCCTCTTGCCCCTCATACCTCTTCCCCAAGCCTTACCTATGGCCAAACTCCTGAGCTCAGCTTATCTAATGTACTGGAGACCTTTGGAGCGTGTCTTTCTTGCCCGGAGTCACTTTGAAGCATCTATCATTGTAGAAAAGGAGTGCTCACTCATTGCCCTTGGACAGACTCCCAGGCTGAACGATCAACCATGACAGCAAGTGTGTATGTCCTCGGAGGGGAATGACCTTTCTTCAGCAGAGCTGGCCTGACTCTGAGCTTCTCTAAAACAACCAGGAGAACTCAATGAGCTTGGAGAACCTTCATCACGGGCTTTTGTGGAGTGATTCACATAGGCTTGGCCATATGTGTCTGCTCTTTGTAGGGAGTCTTGTCTACCTAAAGTGACTGTATTTTATACCCCACACCACACTTTCCTGTGAGCCAGTCCTATAGAAACCAACAGCAGTAAGAAGTATTAGTCAATAACTGAAAATGGTCTTTGGACACTGCAGAGCAGACATAATTCCAAGAGATGAAGCACAGCTGTCTAGCCCAGGATCTTCTCCTGGAGCCAGATCTTAGTTCTACCTTTGCCTAGCTAAGAAGCCTAAGTGTTTGTTCCTAATATAAGGGAGTAGAGATTAATGGGATAATTTGCATCTCAATAAGTTAATGCAAGGTAGGAGATACTGCCTTTCACCTACTTTGTAAACATCAACATTAGATATAGATAGATAACAGATAGACAGACAGATGGTAAGTAGGCAGGTAGATAGATGATAGATTGATTACTAAAGACAGATGATAGAGGTGTATGTGACAAATACAGATGATGATAAATATGATAGAGATGGATGATAAAGATATGGTTTTAGATTGATGATATAGAAAAAAACAGATATAGTGGCTATAGATGGTAGCACATTGATTGAAAAATAGATGATAGACAGATGTAGATGACAGAGATAATAGATCAATTGATATAGATGATAGAGCCAGGTGAGAGACAGATACAGATAATAGTGGCATAAGATAGATATATAAAAGATAGGTAGATAGAGCTGGGCCCTGATTGTACCTCCATGAAGGAGTCAGGAATCTTAGGAGATGGCTCAGGCTCACAGGATGGCCTCAGGATAGTACATGCCTGACCTGTTCTCCAGGGCCTCACCTTATGGCAAATCTGTCAATCAAAACCTACAGGTGTCTGGGGCTAGAGTGATGGTTCTAGAACAAATATTGGTTGCTACGGATTGTCACTCAAGCTTTGGGGTCTGATGACCTCTTTTGGCCTCCAAGGAGCTCCCACACTCGTGTGGCACACACACACACACACACACACACACACACACACACAAGTTAAAAACTGAAGAATTAGGAGAAATACTAAAAATGAAGGAATAACCGACACCTAGCATCACGTATGTGAAGGAGGGCAATCAATACCGTGTAGAGAAGAAAAGTGCCATAACCACTCTTTTATGAGAAGCCATGTGAACTCGGATCACCAATCAGACAAAGCCATTTAATGGAATATTAACTCCCTGGTAGAAACTCTGACTGTGTTACTAACTAGCTGAGCCATCTTCAGGACATTGCACTGCTCTGAGTTTCAGTTTCTACCACTTGGGTTAGTGATAGCTACACCTTCATCTGCATAGGGCTGTGGAGAGGACCAAGCACAGTGATATGGGTTAGTGATAGCTACACCTTCATCTGCATAGGGCTGTGGAGAGGACCAAGCACAGTGATATGCATGCTTAGGATGCGAGTGCACCCAGGGGAAGCACCTCAGCTGTGGTCACTCTGTCTTTGGCTGTGAGTGTCAGGTGATGCAGACCTATGTGGGGAGTCCTAGCAAAGGGCGGTTGTGACTGGTTGGAGAATATGTAGTACTTTTCTGCAGGATGCCGAGGAGCTACCAGGCTGGGCTTTTCTTGGAGTTATTTTGCTGTAAAAATGTTCAACATGAAAAGCCAGAGAAAATGTGTAATAGACGTGTGTCAGTCAGTTACGTGGACATATCAGTTGTTAACATTTTACAGTATTTGATTTATTGTAGAGGGTCTGTTTGTTCATATACTTCAAAGTAAGGTTCAAATGCTATGTTTCAGTCCTGAGTGTATCTTGGAAACATGGGCACATTTTCTGTCAGAACCACAATGCCCTCCATCCCACCTAACCAATCAACAACTCCATGGTCAGGTACCCGGACCTTTGGGAGTTCTTTTAGACTTTAATAATTTTATTTTATGTCTATGAGAACTTTGTCCATACATATGTGTATGTGCACCGTGCGTGTGCCTTGTGCTTTCAGAGGTCAGAATAAGACATCAGATACCCCAAACTGGAGCTATGAATGGTTGTAAGCTACCACGTGGGCGCTGGGAACCAAATTCAGGTCCTCTGCAAAGACGACAAGTGTTCTGAACCACTGAACAATCTCTTTAGCCCCATCGTGGAATATTTTGAATCGCCCCTTTCTTTCAAGATATCTTATGCTGGAGAGCAGGCCACTCTTTAGACAACATGTGAGTCACCACCTGCAGGGAAGTTGTCGCAGATGGTAGGACAGAGAGGAGACTATATTGGGCCAACATCCTTGGTATACATTTGCTCTCCGTACACGTTGGGAGCAGCAGAGCCTGGCCTGAGGATGAGCCTCATTGCAATTTGCTTCTTTCAAAAGGAGGAAAACATGTTTTTGAAGACTGCTTGACAGACAAGGAGGATATTAATAAATGACATGCAAATTTCTTAATTTCGCTCTGGCTGGCTATGTGATTGCTACTTCTGCAGTGAAGGCTGCTGACGGAACTTCTTCTGCGCTGTGAGGTGGTGTTAGGCTGTCTGACTGAACTCAGTTAATAACCAGAGGGCAGGGTCCTTCTGACTTGAAACAGCAAGATGAGGGCACATCTGATGGAAATTGGCCCGGCACGAGAAGTTGAGAGCTTGATTCCCAGGCTGTTCCTTAGGTGGCTGTACTGCAAAGCCTAGTCTGAGAGGCTGCTTGGAGTTCTTTTTATAGCTCTGTGGCTCACAGACGAGGAATAGTTTCATCGATTATTGGCCTCCTGACTTGATTTTGCCACTCTGTTGCTTATCTGCATCTTGCTTTGGTTCTGTACCATGCAGGCTTGTGCGCTCTGGGCTTCTCAGCTCCTATAACCCCTTTTCTCATCTCCCAAGACCATGTGTATCATTTTACAGGATATCAAGGTTCTCTTTGTCTCGTGGTTGCTTGCCTTGGCTGTTACCAACTGAAGTGGAAATTTTTGTTTTTCTTTGAGACTCAGTTGTGTCAAGTGATTTTTTTTTTTTTTGGAAACTGTTTACACCCAATGGTGGTGAAGCAGGCACTGGAACGAGACTCCTTGGGCAGAGAAGCTGCTTCGCCCACTCACTGCCTCTCTTCTCTTTTCTCAATGGCATGGTGGATCCTATCTTTCAAAGCCATTTCTGTAAAGGCCTGTTCGTTACTGCAACAAAATACCCAAGGCGATCAGCTTATAAGGAGGAGGGGTTTGGGCTCACAGTTTTACAGGTTTCAGAGTGTGATCTCATGGTGCTGCTATCTTTGGGGCACTGGGAAGGCAGCATGTCACTATGGGATCCTGTGGTGGGAGACAGGCTCACCTCATGGTAATAGAGAGGGGGAGGGGGGGAGGAGGAGGGGAGGGGGAGGGGGAGAGGAGGGAGAGGGGAGAAGGAAAGAGAAAGAGAGAGAGAGAGAGAGAGAGAAAACGAGAGAAGAGACCAGGGCCCCCCTATGGCCTTCAAATGCATGCCCCCAGTGACTTAACTTCCTTCACCTAGGCTTCACCCCTAGAAAATTCCACTGCCTCCCAGTCGTGCCAAGCTGGTAACCATGCTGCAGTACCCAGGTCTTGGTGAGATGTGAAGTTCTAGACTATGCTGTCTTCTCTTGGATTAATTCTTTTGAGAAGACTTCTTTTTCTTTTTCTTTTTGGAGAAGGTTGTCCTCCTCCAGCATGAATGATTTGTTTTCTTGTGTACTGAAGAAAAGTAGCAACCCAATCCTAGGAGGGCACATGAGAATACAAAAATGCCCATTTGTGTCCTGTTAGGTGCAGAAGAATCTCAAGTTTTACCTCCTCTTCTTTGAATACACTGGGTTTTGGATGGTGTTGGCCGATGCGGATTGTACTTACATAGAATAAAAAAAAATCACACTATCCCAGTTCTAAGACATAAAAATGACTGGTTTTATGGAAGAGCCCTTTTATAAGATCTGAAGGTTATAACCAAGTACAAGCTGGACACAATTTGACTATACAGCTATTATTTAACAAGTAGCCAACACTTTAAAACCCCCACTGGGGGTTCATATCATACTGTGCAATCTTCCAGAGATTTAAACTAATACCATCGGCTCTAAGCAAGTCGTGAGCTTTGAGTTACTTATAAAATGGTTTGTGGATCCTAGAGCTGACTTTAATACATGAATCTTGAACCTCAGGCTCTTGCCTATGGACCCTGCTCACAAGTCTAGGGATTAAAGAGCCCATGTGTCCTGGGCAGAACATTCTCCAAAGAGGAGGCTGGCCAGCAACTCCAGGGAATAAATCTAGATGATTCTTTGAGCAGGCTAGTTGGAAAGGAGTGACTTAAAAGATTGAGAGATGGAAGTTAAGTGTCAGGAGGTATCCAGTAGCTTACATGACTGGTAAAAGAGAAATTTAAATAGTCTTGAGTAACATTCAACATGGGGGATAAAAAGATAGAGACAAGGAATCTTACCTTCTACTGAACCATAAGCAGAGTTCTGTATTCAAACATGAATCTTGTGCACAAGCCACCTCATGGGTAGTGTGTGCTTGTGATCACCTTAGGCGGCCTTGGGTTGGAAGTGGAAGGTACCTATAATCTCATACTTTCCTCACTTCTATCACAGACCTTGTGACGTGATTTCCCTCGCTCCAGTGCTTGTGTTATGGTAACTGGGCAACTGTAGGCTGTCTGTGAACTCACTGGGAAGCCATCACATTGTTCTTGATAGGCACTCGACTTGTCGGGTCTTGTCTGTTGGGGCAGATGTTCAAACAACATCTGCCTTCTGTAGGCGACATTGTTTAGCAAGCCCCCTTTTTCATCCTGGGTTGCAAGGCAGCTGGCTGTCAGAAGTCCTTTTCTCAGCTTTCATCCCGTGGTTGCAAGGCAGCTGGCTGTCAGAAGTCCTTTTCTTTCTCAGCTTTCCTACAGCTGGGGATGCATTTAACAAAGTTGGGGTCCTGAGCTGGGGAAAAGAGACTGTAGACTGCATGCACCTCTCAAAGTAGAGCAAAGCTTTACAAAGGGAAACTCTTTTTCACCCTTTGTTCCTTCCTTGCTTCAGTTTGGAATTGAAATGTGGCCCCCAAAGCCAATATATTAAAGGCTTGGTCTCCACATGCTGCTATTGGGGGTGATGGAGAACTCTTTATTATTATTATTATTAATCATTTTATTAGTTTACATTTCAAGTGATATCCCTCTTTCCAGTTACCCCTCTACAACCCCCATCCCATGCCCCCTCTCCCTCCTCACCTTTGCCTCTATGAGGGTGCTCTTCCACATACTCTCCCACCTCACTGCCCTAGCATTCTCCTACACTGGGGCATTGAGCCTCCACAGGACTAAGGGCTTCCCCTCCCATTGATGTCAGATAAGGCCATCCTCTGCTACATATATATGTATTTAGAGCCATGGATCCCTCTCTGTATACTCTTTGGTTGGTGGTTTAGCCCCTGGGAGCTCTGGGTGGTCCAGTTAGTTGATATTGTTTCCTATGGGGTTGCAGTCCCCTTCAGCTCCCTCAGTCCTTCCGATGGGGAACTCTGAAGAGGTGAGATTGACTGGAAGATTAAGTTATTGGAAGTGTTCCCTCAGAGGGGATTGTGGTATCCTTTTCAGCAGAGAGGGGAATGGATCTGCCACAGTGTATGCTGGCATCATTATGCACCACAGGCCCTAACCAACATGACCAAGAGCTGAAACCTACAAACCTATGAGCCAAAATAAATGACTTCTCCTTATTAGTTGGCCCTTATCATGTGTTTCAGTAACAGAAGGACAGACTGGAATGGCAGATGCCAAAAGATTCAGGTGGCATTCAGAAAAAGTATAGGAGGAAGTCCTGACTGTGTTCAGAAGGGAGTGAAGACCAGAATGATGGACAGAATCTCGGTTCCCATAGCAACACTGATGCCCTGCACCTGCCTTCAGACTTCTTATTGTTGCAGGGAAAATGGGCTCTCAGTGATTCTAGCTCCATATTCTGTGACCTGTAGCTAAAAGCATGCTTGAAATTTTTATTACCTTAGTTAATTACTTTATTTGCTTTTTTGGTGCAGGTACAGTACAACTTATGGGAGCTGATTCTCTCCTTTACAAACGTGGGTCCCAGGGATTAAACCCCATTTGGACTGTCAGACAAGCGGCTTCTGCAGTGTCACATTACTAGCCCTGAAGGTATTTATTCCCAAGGAATGTTGATCCAAAAGAATGTTTTTCCAGAAACCACGAGCACACTCACCTAGCAGTTTTTCAGCTTCTTTCAAGACGGTACATTTTCAGCCTAACACTACAGTTTAGATGACTATTTTCTTTTCCTGATCCATGTTTCTTTCTGCTGAGACCAAGTAATTGCAGATACCATAGCCAATAAGTGTGGGGGACACATGGCTTTGGGCCTTTGCCACCCTTCTATCAGCCTGCCTGCATTTCTCCTAGGTTTTCTCTCTCCCTCCCTCCCCCTCCCCTCTCCTCTCTATCAAAAGCCGTTTGCATGCACTTTGCCTTCTTGAAATGAAGAAAGTTGCCTCTCTAAGTTGCCCACACCAGCCTTGAACTCTCAGCTTAAGCTAACCTCCTGCCTCCCCCTTCCTAGTCATTTGAGCCACAGGCATCTGCCTGGTCTAGTCTTTCTGTATTGACGACACCCCAAGAGGAGTTGTATACACTTGGTTTGCACAGCGTTTGGCCCCCGTCACATAAAAGGAAACCATGAGGAACAGTATCGATAGCCTCACATGCTGTACATCTATTTATTCCCAACAGTTATTTAACAAATGTAAGTTGACCAGACGCGTTATAACAGTCTCCTCAGAGAGTTGAGCAACTCCAGGGGAAGTTTGCTTGTCCTGAGGCATGCAACAATTCTGTTAGCTGAATTCCAATGCAATGATTATTTCTGTCAAAATCCATGAAACCTTGTCTGGATCATTTCCCAGCACAACTGGGCCAACCAGTCCTTCAAAGCCTTAGGAATTTCACCATGCCAGACATAAGGCACGAACTAGAAGGGGAAGGGTGCGTCTCAGGGTGGAGCTCTTGCCTGGTGTGTGAAAGGCCTTACCTCTGAACTCCAGCAATGCACATCAACAAAACAAGCAAAACAATAACAGGAACCCCAACCCCCAACAAATAAACAAACACCCAAATTGTGGAAGGCCAGAATACAGGACTCGCTGAAGAAAGGGACTGGTTTTTTTTTTCTTTTTTACATGTACATGTGTGTGCACTCATATGCTGTATGAATACATGTATATGTGAAAGTGCACGTGCAGGTGTACGTTTGTGTATGTGAATCTGTGTGCATATGTCTCTGTGTGTGTATGTGTGTATATATGTCTGTGTGTCTGTGTGTGTATGTCTGTGTGTGTATGTGTGTCTGCCTGTCTGTCTGTGTGGATGAGAGATTGATATTGCATGTCTTTCTCAACCACTGCTCACCTTATATATTGAGGCACGGTCTCACCAGTTTTGACTTTTTGGAGGAGGAATGTCACTGGGAATGGGCTTTCAGGTTTCAAAAGCCTATACAAGACTCTCTCTCTCTCTCTCTCTCTCTCTCTCTCTCTCTCCTGCCTATGATCAGAATGTAAAGCTCTCAGCTACTGCTCCAGTGCCGTGCTTGTCTGCTTCCTGCTGTGATGATGATCATAGAATAACCCTCTAAAACTGTAAGGAAGCTCCCACTTAAATTTCCTTTTTTATAAGAGTTGCCTTGGTCATTGTGTCTCATAACGGCAACAGAACATATGGGTTCTGGGGGTTCTAACTCAGTCCGTCTGCTCAATCAGCAAGTGCTTTACACTGAGCCACACCCCAGCTCCTGGAATGGAATTCATAATAAAACTACCACTTTCACCTTATTGAAATTGGTAAAATTGGTTGAAGACTCTTGATGCATTTGAAATGAGGCCATTTTAACGTTACTTGAGTAACGTAGCGTTTCCAAGTTTAAGGAGCCCAGCATCCTTTGCTAGAACTTTCTGCAACTGGAAGAGAAGATGAGCAGAGACTCTAAGAGTTCCCAGAACCCTTGGACACACGGTCATTCAAGCCCATTAGCTGGGTGTGTGGATTGTCACAGGATGAGCCTGGAGCATCTCCAAAGGTATTACATTTGTCTGATGATAAATAACCAAGACAGAGTTTGTGTTTAAATAATATACTGTGGAGTATTATATAATGTGTGTGTGTGTGTGTGTGTGTGTGTGACTGTACAGAATCACATGGGTTTCAGGGAAATATCTCTTTTGGGTAGGTTGCATCAAGCATGCAGGAGCCCGGATCAGGCTGAGAGCAGAGTGTAGGCGAATCTGCTTCCCAGATGCTGGGTTCTCCAGATGTCAGCCGCTCCTCCAGGAAGGGATCCTGTGCAGTTTACCCTCCTCTTTCCGGGCCTTTTACTCTAACACAGAAGAGAAGAGGATAAAGGAAAGCATGTCCACTCACCATCCCACTGTCTGAGGAGGACCAAGGAGCTCCACAGGCACATGGCGGTGAGTATCAGGATGCCCTCTTATAAGATTAATCAATAGATTTTATGTTATTTTTATTATTTGAATATGTGTGTGTCCGTTTGTGGATCTGTGCAGTGGTCATAGAAGTTAGGAGAGGATGTCAGAGCCTCTAGAGCTGGAGTTACAGGTGGGTGTGAGCTGACTGACACCGGTGCTGGGAACTGAACTTGGGTCTTCAGCAAGAGCAGTGCATGCTCTTAGCTGGAGCTATTCTCTGGCCCACTCTGAAAAGTTCTTGATCTATACGTACAGTGTATGTGGGGATCCTTTTTTTTTTAACATAAAGAGGATCATATTTGTTTGTGTGCTTTCATGATACATAGGATAATTTTGAAATGTTCAGATTATTTTGATTTAAGTTGATACAAATAGATTGAGAATCTTCAGATACCAACTTATAGTAAACACAATTGCACATTATGGTGAATACATAAGGCCCTTTACATTAATTAATATTTGCTATCTCTCTCTCTCTCTCTCTCTCTCTCTCTCTCTCTCTCTCTCTCTCTCTCTCAGCTTCACATTCTTCGGGACCTGCATTGTATATGCTCAGTAATGGTGTCCAAGGCTTTAAGTTTATATTCCACATTCTACAGGTCAGAGGGAAACTGTGCAGATGAAGATGACTCTGGGATCATTCTGGCTCTGAGCCTGAACAGATTAGAGCATCAGTTCCACCCCTTAGTAGCCACACTACTGCCGACATCTCCTGTGAGCCTACGATGGTGAGAGGAGTCCTGCTGACCAGCTCAGCAAGAGGAGAACAGTGCCCATCTGCTGATGTTGATGGGGCTGGATGTGACATGAGCCTGCTGGGGTGGATGCTGGCCAAGAGTGGCCAACAGCAGGTGGCCCCGCACATGGTGTGGTGAGTCCAAGTGAGTGATGTGGGGCGGACAGGCAAGCAGAAGATGCCCTGCATGGATGCCCTGGGTACAGCTGCTGCCCCATGGCTGGGGCAGCTGGGAAGCCCTGTCTGGTCACACCTGCCCAGCCTAAGGGCACAGGCTGCTGTGAGTGGAAACCTTTGTTCTGAGACTGACTTTACAATGTAGTTCCATAAACAATGGCAGGACTTCAGATGGGGGCAGAGCCCCACACCCTTTCCTTTGTGTGTTCTGCTTAGGGTTGGGGGCAGGACATCCTCCATGCTCTGTCCAGACAGACCTTCAAGGCCTGTTTCCTTTCTCTCTCCTCACCTCTGCACATGCACACACATGCTATATATGTGTGTTACTATGTGTGAAGGCAGGTACACATGTGTCCCATCACACATGTGATTAGAGGACAACCTCAGGCTGGTAGAGACAGGGTCTTTTTGTTGCCTGCTGTCTTCCCAAGGCTAGTTGGTCTGTGAGTTTCTGGGAATTCTCCTGTCTCCATCCTGGAGTGCTGGAATTACAAGTGTGTATTACCATAAACAGCTTTACCTGGGCTATGGAGATCTGCAACCAGGCCTTCATCTTGTCTACCAAACCATCTCCTTGACCTAGACACTGGCTTAGCCTGAACATGGCCTCTGAAGTGTGAGGCCCCGCTGGCTTAACCACTCTGTAAAACAGCAACTCCAAGGATTAGGAACAGAACTCTACAGTGAGTGCCTAGCAGAGTTCCTGGGACAGTGTAAGTGCTCATTAGGTGCCAGTTGTCACCAAATGGCCTTTCTGCTTCAGTGGAGAGTAGATTTATCTCCAGCTGGCCTGTGTTGTGTGTAAACACACACACACACACACATACACACACACACACACACACACACACACACACACACACACACACACACGGCACACCCTTCAAAGGCTCCCAGATCTGAGCACTGCTCTGCACTGCCCTTGATGCCTTGGAAACTGCTTCATTTGCTCTGCAAAGCCTTCCTCCCTCCAGATGCAGGTCATCCTTGAATTTAACATTCCATTCTCCCCTTCCTCCCCATTCTGGTCTCTGTGTAGGCCTTGATTCCCCATTTGCCTTTATTTATTGATTGATTTTTTTTTTTTTTGTAATGAAATCTTGCTATGTTATCCAGGCTAGCCTCAAATTTCTAGACTCAAGCAATTCTTCTACCCTAACTTTCTGAGTAGCTGGCATTTTGATGGGGAGGGTCGGGGTTTACAGCTGGCTCCCACTAGCCTTAAATCATGCATTGACTATCAGTGAGTTATGTTTGTAGAACTCTGTTGGGATGCAGCACTGTGCCCTGAGCCATGGTCCAACACTACATTTGGGGACATATGTACATCAGACCTAATGTGCCTCAGGGTTTAAATTCATATGAACATGCTCTTATTTACTTTATTTATTCTTAGTTTTTAGTTTATTTATCGAGACACGGTTTCACTCTGTAATCCAGGCTGTTTTCAAAAATCCTTCCTGCTTCAGCCTCCCAGGTGTTGGAATCACAGGTGTCCACCCCTAAGGCTGGCTCAGAAATGAACTTAAATTCCAGCGCAGCTTCTTTGCACTTAAGAGACAAGTGTTGGTGTGTCTCAGCCTGCTTGGCTTCCTGTTTCTGAGCAGTAACATGGATGGATCTTCATGAAAGGTTTCAGCATGAAAGGTTCTTCATGAGAAAAGATGGCAGCATTTGAAAAACATTTGCAAAGCGTGTGGTAGGCTTTTCATCAGTCTTAGGTGTTACTAGTTTCACTGATAATTTCGTTAAGGATCGATGCTGCAATAAAAATAAGACACAGCCAGTGCAGAGTTTTAGGTCTTCAATAATGAGAGCTTCCTGTTACCCTGAGTACAAGCCAGGCCACATCTCAAGTTCATTATCATTAAGGTGGGGAGAGAGAGGGAGGGAAGGCACGTAACTCTGGCTATACAGGGGGACAAGCCCCTGTGACTCATGGGGACTTACCATTGACGCTCAAAGCTCCCATTGTTGCTGAGGGCAAGTTCTGCTTTCCAAGGCCATTGGCTGGATACTGTTTAGGGAGGATATTAGATTTATACAGGGTTTAGAAATAGAATCACTGTTACGCAAAGGAGGAAACCCTGAGCAGTTTCACCGTCTTTCAGATAACATTGATTTTTTTGTTCTCTTTTAAATTATGTGCTATTAAAAAAAAAAAAACCCAAAAACTTCACTTAGTAACTTTTCTTCTGTGTCTGTATCCTTTCACCCCATACACACAGCCTGTTGTTAGATCTCCTAATTCCTTGTAAAATTCTCTTAGGATGCAGCCCTGAGGTAGTTCCCATTCCTTTCTCAGTTTGAAACCTGCAGCCTTGTGCATGTTAGACAAGTACTCAACCCTGTGAATTGCACCACAGCCCTGACTCCCGGGACTCTAAGCTAGCCTCTAGGTCTTCTATTCCTTCTGGTGGTTCTGTTTCAGTCAGCCTGACTTCCTGGAAGTGTCATGAGCCTGCTGGAGCAGACATGGACCAAGAGAGCCCAACAGCTGGTGGCTCCCCATGTGTTCTCCTGGCACCGATTCATACTATGTGTGGATCCGTAGACAGCCAACCTGTGCTTGCATGCCCTCCCTCTCCTCAGCCTGCCTGCCATCAAAGCTCTGGGTTCTGGTTTAAAAGTTACTGGGAATTGATAGGAAAACTAGTCCTATGGGCTGAGGCTAGCTCAGTGGTGGGCCCTTGGTTAGCTTGAGTGAGGCTGAGTTCCATACAGCACCGGAGAAAGGCGCGAAGGAAGGAGAGGAAGGGAAGAGCTGAGGGAAGAAAGAGAACCAAAATGGAGTGTGTTGGGCAGACACAAGACAGAGCCTCAAGCTGGTGGTGTGGTCTTAAATATCTCCTTTGGTTTTAGGCCTCTCAGAGGCTTGACAGAGAAGTTCACTGCTCCTCGGATTTCTTGTTCTGTTCCTTCAAAGTCCTCAGTTCCCTGTCCATTTGTCCCATCACTGAATCGGCTTCCCTTTGCCAGGCCATGCTGCTGGGTCAAAGCGTGTCTCTCTATTATTAACCTGTTTAACAGCTGAGAACAGTGAAGTACCCAGAAGCTACGTGACCCACCCAGGATCACGTGGCAGTGAACCGGCTGAGACTCACCCTTCTGAGGCTGGTGCTGCCTGCTGCCCTTGGCTCAGGCAGAACCATCCACAGACATTCACAAGCTCGTGTTACATACAGGGCAAGGTCTCAGTAGAGGCTTCTCCTCTTCCCACTGAGTTCAGTGTCAACACAGCAGTGGAGAGAAGTGATGTGGAATCCTGGTAGCTTTGTCCTGAAGGGTCTCTTGTGGCAGAGCCTGGGGACCGTTGGTGACATTTCCATAAGTGTGACACTCTCCTGGTTGGATTAGGATGTCCTGGGTAGTAACTGAAGAGTTCACAGTGGCCCTCCACTGACAATGCTATGTTCCAAAAGGGCACAGCAGCTGTTCAGCCTGAGGGATAGGGACAGAGGCAGGAGCAGGCAGGCAGGAAGCTCACCCTAGGGAGTGCCTGCAGTGAGCCAGGCACCTTAAGGAGTCTCTCCAGGGATGCTTCCCTTGAGGACTTCTATGTACTCCCAGAACTCACCTGACCAACTCCTGTCCTCCTCCTGCTCTGTTCCTGGGTGAGGAAATCAAACCCAGAGCTTCTAAGTGGAAAGCAGGGTTGGTGAGTCAGAGAAGGTTCCAATGCTCTCCCCTCCTCCCCTCTCCTTTCCTCCCCTCCCTCCCCTCCCTCCCCTCTCCTTTCCTCCCCTCTCCTTTCCTCCCCTCCCTCCCCTCCCCTCCCCTTCCCCTCCCCTTTCCTCCCCTCCCCTTTCCTCTCCTCCCTCCCCTCCACTCCCCTCCCCTTTCCTCCCCTCCCTCCCCTCCCCTCCCCTCTCCTTTCCTCCCCTCCCCTTTCCTCCCCTCTCCTTTCCTCCCCTCCCTCCTCTCCCCTCCCCTCCCCTCTCCTCCCCTCCCCTTCCCCTCCCCTTTCCTCCCCTCTCCTTTCCTCCCCTCCCTCCCCTCCCCTCTCCTTTCCTCCCCTCCCTCCCCTCTCCTCCCCTCTCCTCCCCTCCCCTCCCCTTTCCTCTCCTCCCTCCCCTCCACTCCCCTCCCCTTTCCTCCCCCTCCTTCCCCCCTTTCCTCCCCTCCCCTCTCCCTTTCCTTTCTCCCTCCTTCCCAGTCCCTTCTCTCCTCCTCTCCTTTCTCTTTTTGAGACAGAACCTCACACTTGTAACCCAGGCTCCCAAGCTTGCCTTCACTCCCAGCAATTCTCCTGCCTCAGCCTCCCAAATGCTGGGATTGCAAACACAGAACCATTCTGAGTCAAGAAGTCTTTCTTTGAAGGGGCCCGTCTAAAGCTAGCGCAGATGAGTCCTGTCCATGCTTTCTTCCTTTCTTATCCAGTGAGTCGTGGAAGGAGCCACGGGGAAGTTGGTCTTCTCCTCTAAAACCCTTGCTGAGTTTCCCTCCAGAGTGACAGTGGCTCAGGGGCACCATTTTGGCTGCAGTCCTGTGGAGTTTCATTTTCACATTTTTATTGAAAAATCGAAATCTGGAGAATTAGAGCCTTTCCATATTGATTTTCCAAGAGCAAGTGAAAATTGCATTTTGTATAGGACTAAGGAAGTGGCACCTTGAGTGGTGACAGGGCTGACGTTGGAGATGACGTGAGACCAGGGGAACAATGGCGCTGGTGGGTATAGCCTCTATAATTTTTTGATGTGACAAAGGCAGGAACGAAGATTGATCCACACCCATGTGACTCGATTTCTTGCATTATGATCTTAATTTCATTTTGTTTTCAGTGGACAGGAAAGAAAAGTGGGAGCTTCAGGGAACAGAAAATTCAAGTTTCTCCTCGTAGCATATTGTGGTCAGGTATCAAGTCCACACACACACACCTCTACTCTGGCCAAGCTGGTTGCTTTGGAACGATGTGGAGAACCCGCTGGAATTTCAACTAAAGTATTCACGTTAAGGCCCACCTCTGTGTTCTGGGTTCAGATCCTGCTGTTACCGTACTCTGACAAATTATATAATTCTTTGAACCTCAATTTTTCATCTGTAAATTGAGGATATTGAATAAGGTAGTAAGAATTGGGTGATTGAATTAAGAAATAAATATTGGCTAACCTAATGAATAAATAAGATAGTTGCTATACATCATTTGAATTGTTAATTAAGTGTCTGTTGTGTGCAATGACAGTCTCTTGATGAGGTGGAAATAACATTTTTTTAAAAAAATTTAACTTATGTTAAATATAATGTAACACACACACACACACACACACACACACACACACATACACACTGGTACGTGTGTAGAGATGAGGAGACAACAGGCAGAAGCCAGATCTCTTCTTCCACTACTTGGGTCCTGGGATCAAACTCAGGTTGTCAGGTGGCAAGTGCCTTTCCTTGCTAATCCTTGCTAGCTCCAAGACTGAAGCAAATCTTGAGGCAGTGTGAAGTGTCACAGGGGTTGTGACATTGGGGTGAACTTGTCTAAGGTGTGCTCAGTCTGCTCATTAGGCTCAGTACCTCCTGGTTGGTTGTGAGAGAAAAATTACGATTCCCTGCAAAGCTGCTTTCTGGGAAAGACATTTTGGGAGTTGACACACAGAAGTAATTGGTTCTCTGCTTGCTACATCTTTTTCTGCCTACCCTTTTAAAACACCTGTACAATGTCCCATCTTTCCCCTTTTCCACACACAGGCTGATCACGAACATCAACCAAAGCTCTCAAAATTATTCTGGCAAAAAAATAGATATGCTTCCACAAAGTGGATAAAGATCCTGCGACTCTGAATGAGGACAGAGAGGAGACACTGAGCCAACTAACTACTGGACACCCCAAGGTGTCCCCCAGACACCCAGCTTTTAGGATAACCCACAAACATTTCAGCCAGATGTGCCATTCTTGGAGCAAGAAGTTAAACAACTGCTCTGGAGACTAGAAGCACTCCGCGCATGCTAAGTAGCTTTATTGTTTCCTTACAGCGCGTGTTGCTAGGAGCGGCATCAGCATCAACGTGGTGCGTGGTGCGTTACTGCTGGGGAATTAGTGAGAAGCAAGCTCAGCCGGAAATACTGAGTGCCAGAGAAGAGGAGAAGAAAATGCTGGGGGTGGGAGGAAAGGGTGGGGAGAGAAAGGGAGGGATGGGTGCCTGGGCTTTGAAATTCTTTCTCTTCTATGGATCCTCTTCCAACCTGCCTGAGTACAGCAACTGGACCCCGCATGTGACAGGAGCTGCAGATGGATCACGTTTCCTACACGCAGCTGTAATATCTGGCACACAGGTGTTCGACTGTTTGCCAGCTGCTCTGCAGCAGCCTGCTTCTCGCCTTGTGTGTGTGTGTGTGGGGGGGGTGCGTTCTGGGGGAAGCCCCACACTTGTTGCTGGAAAAAGGGACAACGGGGTGGCTGGAAAGTTCAGCTCCCCCAAGTACTCAGTGTTTGAATTAGTATGTGGGTCTCCACCTGGGTCTGGAACCTGACTCTAAGGTTCTGGAGCCTCTGCCCACAGACTTACCAGGATAGGCTACTGATAGGTGGGTGGGGATGGGACAGGATGGGGTATCTTCAAGTGTAGCAGGCAGGCCTGAGGCCCCAGGACCTGGCAGGGAAGCAGTGGGCCTGGGGAGATGAGGCTACTGGGCTCTTAAGTCTCATCTCCCCCTTTTGAACAATTGGAGATTCGCTGCCACATTTCTTACTTGGTCTAGGCCTCAGTTTTCTCATCTGAATGTTGGATGTGTATAACCTGATCCTCCACCTCCTCATAAGGACTCTGTGAGGCAGCATATTAAATGTTTAGGGAAGCCCTGTCCCTTACTCCGGATCTTCACAGCTGGAGAAAGTAGAACAGGGTCAGGGGCCTGTCAGGCTCCTGGAACAGGGCCCCTGGTGCCTATTGTTCAAGCTTGGCTGAACAGTTCTAAACTTCAGGCTCAGATATCACAGAGCCTCCCAACCTGGATGACTGGTTCCTGGGCTCCATACCCACACCCCTCCTGGCATTCAGGAGCAACATTACAGGAGAAAGAAAAAGGAGGGACCTAGAGTGACAACTTGTCCCTGAACAAGCCAGAGTTGACCACATGTCCTCAACAAGCCAACTGAAAGAGCCAAATTAGTGGTGAAAAGCAGAGAAAGGAGATTTACACAGTGTGGCCACAATGGGAAGGGTGACACAGAGATCCAGCAACCCTCTGAGAGTCCATCTCAGGATCCTGACATGATGGTAAAGTTTACATAGAAGGCAAGAGACACAGATAACTAAAGCAGTTCGCCAAGGTGTGGCTCTGCCCCTCTGTCATCCCTGCTCTTAAGTCTCCTGCGAGGTCCACGGAACAGTTGCACATCTTTCTCCCAGACACTAGCTCCTCCCCTGGATTCCCTTGGACTTCAGGCTTTTATTTTCATAGAGGAGATTCTTGGCGGCTTTCTTGGGGTCCATTGTTGCATAGTCTGAGAGCCAAAGGGAGGGGCACAAGTGAAGCCTGTTGCATTGCCTCCCTAGTCAGTTGTTCTCACCCTTTGACACTCCAGTTTCTCTTCTTTGCACTTATAGGTTTGAGGCTCTTTGTGGCTTTAAGCATATGCTCATACTCAGAGGTCGTCCTGCTCCTCTGGACACTCTGGAAACCCTGGATCACCTGGCTGTCTTCCTGTCCATGGGGATAGCAGGCAAGGAGACACTCTGCCGCTCAGTTGCCCTCCCTCCTTTGCTCCTTCAGCAGATAACTTATCCAGGCCTTCTGGTGAGCCCAGGACGGGAACATTCATGTCCTAAAAATTAACATATTTTTACCTGTCCCCTGTCTCTGGTGGGAGACAGCAGGAGAGGCTGCCGGAGAAGAACCTCCTGGGGTCTCCTGGAGGAAGGGGCCACACCAGGCTTTGTGGTCTGGGCGGCTCACTTTTTGGTTGCTGTGCTGGGTTTGCTAAGGGACAGTTGCTAACATTGATGAATGAGTTTCTCTTCTAGTTACTTTCCTGTTGCTGTGATAAAACATTGACCAAAAGCAACCAGAGGAGAAAAAGGTTCGTTTAGCGTATACTTCCAGGTCATAATTCATCACTGAGGGAAGTCAGAGTAGGAGTCGAAGGTGAGAACTAGGGGGCAAGAGGCATGGATGAATGCGTCCAGCTGGCTTGCGTTCTGTTTCGTTCACAGGCTCATCTGTGGCTAGCATTTCTGTATTGCCAGGACCATGAGCTGGAAATGCTTATGCTCACAGTGGGCTGGGCTCTTCTGCATCAGTTAGGACAATCCCTCATAGACACGTCCACAGACCAATCTGGTAAAGACAATCACTCAGTTGAGACATTGTGTGTGTGTGTGTGTGTGTGTGACTCTACATTGTATGAAGTTGAGTTTATGGTAGGGCAGTATCCTCCACTCTACAAATTTGTGAATATTTAATGAAGACATCACAATCTCATCTATTTCAAAGAGATTCTTTCCTCTCTAGTTAGACTGGGCAAGAGAGGCACTCTGTGGTCTGCCCCTGGCTGGACTTTGTTTATACTTGCCTGACAAATGCTCAGCGAGATGTTTTCCCTCGAGGCTTCCTTCCCAGTCAAAACCCTCCCAGCTATCCCTCTGCCACTTTTGCCAGCATTCAATTTACTTTCTTTTCTGGGCCTCACAGGAGAATGGAAGCAGGTTCGGCACCTGCCAGATACTGTGCTAAATCCCTTATGCTCAGTGAGTCATTGGTGAGCACTCTTGCTCTACCCAATTCACAGATAGGACAACTGAGGAACAGAGTGACATTACAACTTTCTCAATGTCACACAGTCTTAAGTGGCAGGTGAGGTATCCCTGTGACATTCCTGAGTCTTTCCCAGTCACTAAGCTATGTTGGGGATGACTTAACAGCCAGAGCTGGAGGGCCCTGCCCTTGCTTCCTAGGTGACTACATGCCCTTGGGGGAATAATGACACCCTTCATGGATTCATTCAGTGAGCAGACACTGGGAGCCGACTGAGTACCAGTGTCTGTTCCTGTAAACGGAGAGAAGTTCGGCCGGTAATGAACCGCTCCACCACACAACACCTCCGAGATTGCAGAGAGGAGGCAAACGCTAAATGGACGTGCAGCACCCAACTTGACTGGCTGGTTAATTATACTTCTATTAGGCGCTATGAAGGAAAATGTATTGTGTTGGAAGGGAAACTGGTTTGGAGCAATTAAGGAGGGATTTCCTGAGGAAAAGGCTGCTTTGTTACCTTTGCTCCAGTGAGGATAGTGTCCTGGCACTCGGTGGGGACTGGGGAGCACCCAGACGAGAAGGGTGGATTTCAATGGATCAAGGAACTCAAGTTCTCATGCTCAGCTTGGAACAGAGGAACCAGTGTGGGGAGCTTCAGGGAGGAACTCCAGTCGGGATAGAACTGATGCCAGCAAACACTGCTGTCTGTGGGCCTGTATTTTTCCTGATGCTTGAGGGACAGTCTCAGTGATCCGCACAGGCCAGTCCACAAGGAATGGAAAGTCACTTGTTGAGAACGTGACTGGAGTGCTTGATTTCTGTGAAGACCCGGCAGCCATCCCCGCCTCTTACCCTTCCTTTGATCCTGCTCTGAGACAGTCTCCTTGTTTCCTGTTACATGTTTTCCTCTCTCTTAAAAAACAGACCGAACAGCTCCTGCAAGCTCTGGACTTCACTCAGGGAGAGTCTCCCTGTGGGCATTGGCTGCAGCTCAGGCTGGTACGGTGGAGTCCACCAGACACAGAGCTCCAAGACAGGAGAGACAGAGGCAGGCCTGCAAAGGTTGGTTTCTGGTGGAGTGGCGTAAGGTCACCTCGCATCTCCTCCTCGTCATTCTGACACAGCTGCCCAGATCTCTTCTGTGCACATTCTAGAACTTCCCTCAGGATTGTTCTGGACAAGCCAGACACCACATGTCCATGTTTTATCTTCAAGATATGTGTTAGGCAGAGGACTCTAATGAGCTGCTGAGTTATCTTCCTGCGCAGGAGGTGTTTGGGGCACTCGGAGCCATGTAAAGGAAACAAAGAGGTGTCCATACAACCAAAGGGGAAGCATTCCTCCAAGTGTGTCCTCACTCAGATGGATGCACAGCCGAGCCTCACATGTTTCGGTAGCTCCTTTCTGCTCCAGACTACTCTGCCACTCCCGTGGGGACTTGGGGACAACAAAACTCATAGGATTCCGGGCTCCCAGTTTTTGATATTCTGACTCCCGAGCAGCCCAACCTCCCGATGAATTATAATTTGGCCCATGGGAAAGAACGCAGAAGGTCAGGTTGGGAGGTGGACTAGAAGATGGATGAGTGATGGTCACCTTCACCACCAACCTGATGTATCTCCTAGGAGACAAGTCTCTGGGTATTTCTGTGAGAGTATATAATAAACCAGGAGTCTGGGTCTCTTGTGGGAAGGAGTGAGTTTAGCCAAGGAGGGAAGATTCATTCTGAAAGCGGTAGCACCACTCCCTGGGCTACCTGGTCACTGGCCAAGAACTTGCACTGCTTTGGACTGTCGTTTCTCTTGGGACTGGTCCTTTCTGCTTGAGGGTGACCTGGTGACTCTGCACATGAGGATGCTGAGGTGGCACCTCATTAAATCTCGAGACATGAAGCACGGATTCAAAGGACTTCTCAATACTTTTCCCACTAACCTTTTATGCCTGAGAAATGTTTACATGACCTTGAACATATGAATATATAAAATACATGAACAAAGTACTGACAAATCATATAGAATGTAGTTTTCAAATAACATTTAAAAAGCAAAAGCAAGTTTTCATGCTAATGAGGTGAATGCATGTGTTTATTTTCGTGTAAAGAATTAAATCGTGGATGAATATTTGATGCTACAGGCAGTAGGGCATCTTCAGCATCTTCCAGAGTTGACTGATATTCTTGTATCACAAAATATCAGCGCTATGTTTAGGACCATTTCAGAAAATTCTAGAAAGTATTCCCTAATCCCAAACCAAAATTTATGTTTTATGAACTCAAGTCAGAATCTCAGATAGCGATTTTTAAAATAAAACATTCTAATATGTTACAACCCAGAAGTAGTCTACTGGGATACTTGCTGAGGGATGATGTTGGGAAAATATTACAAGTCTTTGTTTTCTGTAATTAAAACATCATGTTCCTATAAGAGCAAAACCTTCATATGAGCAGAGAAATCACTGCAGTTCCTAACCTACAATAGTCTTAAATCTGAGCCAAGGTGTTTCATTTGGTATGTGTAGGTGTTGCATATATAGTGTAAAGTGCGTGTTGTGTGTTCAAAACCAAGCCTTAGTGAAGTTGTGGCATTCAGACAACATGTGTGAATGCTGCACAGATTTATTATGTTTGCTTTCAGATTCATGTTTGGTTGTTGCATGTCCAGAAACCCTTTAGTGCCGCCAGCTTTTGCACGGCCCCATTCAGTTCCATATTACATAGTAGGGTCATGACACACAGTCTAAAAACTTGGAGTCTGGGCTAGGGAGATGGCACAGTCAAAAAGTGTGAGAACCTGCACGCATCCTCCAGAACACACATGAGAGCTGGGTGCAGTGGTGTGACTCTGTAGTCACAACCCTGGGGAGACATGAGCTGAAGGATTCCTCAAGGCTTGCTGGCTAGACAGTTGGTTTATCTTAATTGGTGAGAGACCCTGTCTCCAAAAATGATAAAGACATTTAGCATCAACCTACAGCCTCTATGTGCACATAAAACCACATGTAGTGCATCTACCTACACTCGTGTGAGTGCATGTGCCTATGTGTACACACACACACACACACACACACACACACACAGAAGCTGGGGCCTAACACACATGCCCTGTATACTATCGAATCACGCCAGGTTTTAAACAGCTGTGTCATGTGTGGTATCTCAGCCTTAAGGATCTAGAAGTTTACAAGGAAAATTGCTTTTAGAGTTGGGACTCATTTTTCCTTTGCTAGCTGTATCTGGGCAATGGAGCCTGTGGTCTCGCAGCTAGGAAGAGCTCTATAGCTTTTCTTGTTGATGCCTCCTTCTTTAAAAGGATTGTGTGTGCTCATGCATGAGTGTCTGCATACATATTTGAATAAGGTCATGCCCGTGGCAGCTGAAGATCTCCATCAGCAAACAGCAGCATCATACTTTGGAGCTGACTCATATGGCTTCTGTCCCCTGGCACTTTCCAGCTTCTGGAGAGATCTCTACCAGGATCTGATTTTCTTTTTTCAAATCACTAAATCCCCTTCAATATCAAGATTTAGAACTGGAAAACTGGCTTATTGCTTGTGAAGAATAGAGTGGACCACTCTTACAGGCTCCATGTAAGAAAAGGTGTCGAACGCTTTTCAGGAACTGAAACAGACTTTTCATGCAAGGGGCTGTGCACCTCAGGTCCTGTGCTATGTGTTGGGTTCCCTAGCGATGCCCACCATCCCTTTCCTTGAGAAAGTCATGAGCAGCTTCGCTCTGTTGAAATATAGGTAGAACGATTCGTAATGGACCCCCAGGGACAGACAGATGAGCCCTGTTATTCGTATCAGCTCTCTAGGAGTTCTCAGAGGTAGTGTGAATCTTGAGCCCAAGTCTCTTGTTTTTTTATTTTTAACTTATTATGTACAGTTGCTTTAGGGTCACAGCAACATCAAGTGGGAGGGACACAGCCACACACATGTGTAACCTTCCCCACTACAGGGTACACCTCTTACAGTTGAGTCTCTATCAATCCTTCTTTCTACCTGGAGTCCTTAAGGCCATTTTGACATGTGTTCTAGGCCCACTCTTCAGTACTGGAGACAGGAGTCACAAAAGGAAGCAGATTCATAGACACGCGCTAATGTGGCATTATGCTAGTGACGAGCTTTGTTAGGAGAGACAGTCTCATGACCCTCGGCCTTGAAGTGGGAGAGCGTTAGAAGAGGTGGCATGGTACCACAGATGGTGTTGTGGGCTCTTGGAGGGAGGGAGAAAGGACTTCCATTTTTGTGAGATAAAGAGAGTTCTTGACTCACAGGTTTCAGGGTGGGGGAAAGCTTGCCCCGTACCATGTGACCTGCCTGTACCAGAAGGCTCTGATGAAAAACAATAAAGTACCCTTCAAGATTGTCTCGAGCTTCCTTGTAGCTACTGGGGAGAGGGCAACTGAAGAGCTGCTGCAGGTTTGATCAATTCTGTCCCAGCAAGGGCTGTGTGTGTGTGTGTGTGTGAGTGTGCGCGCGCATGTGTATGTGTGAGAGGGAGATAGGAGGCATGATTTCTAAGAGAGGACGGCAGCTGGTGGATCCATAACTGAGCAGAGACTATCATCATGTTTTCTGCATTCACATGCTTCTGTCCAGGAAGGTCATAGTTCATAGCTCTTTCTGAGATCCAGTTCCTACAAAATTGTCCTCTGACCTCCATATCACAGGCACTGTGGTGTGTAGGCTCCATCCCACACAAACAAACAAATGTAATATAAATAAATAAATAAATAATGAAGAAAGAAAGGGTTCCTTCTAGTTTCTATCCTGATTCAGAATACTGACTGCTGGCAAGAGAATGGCCTGTCCCCCAGCCTCAGCATCTCTTTGTGCCTTCAGCATGACCAGGCAGACTTCATGAAGTCCTCTGCTTGCTCCTGACTCAAATAATGGAGAAGTCAACAGGCTACCTTCATCCCCATCTCTTTGGAGTTTGGCGAGCTCTCTCTGGATGTCTGAGAGGGTCCATTAGAGTTTAAAAGATGTAGGAAGTTGTGAATACAGAAAACGGAAAGGATGAGGTCTCTTTAGGGGGTCATATGTTGTGACAAAGTAAGACAGAGAAATACTGGCGTGGCCTTGGCTTGTTCAGCTTGCTGCTACTCCAGAGAACAGGGCAGCCTTCAGTTTCTCTGAAGAATGTAGCAAAAGTCCTATTGACAGAACTTGATTGAGGAGTCCTTGACCAAGGATGTAACTGATAAAAATGCAGTCCCATAACAGGAGAAAAAGGTTTTACTCCCTAATTGCCCTCAGCATTTTAATTACTTTTTAACAAAATGTCATCACAGTTATCAAAATCAGACGCTTTCCCATCAGTACAGTTTCTGGTTTTGACACGCACCAACACTAAGAGGAAGGAGCCGTGCGCATCTAAAGGGCTGGTTTTCTTCTATTTCCTTGACTTATGGGCAGTCGATAATGTTTTTTTCATGTCCCCAGTGAGACTTCTAATACAATTAAACAGTATGATAATGTGATCATTAGAGTGCACATGTGCTGAGTCATGGAATTCATCAGTCTTTTCCTTGGAGGGATCTGGGACTGACGTGAGCCCTGATGGCAGGGCAGAAGATGCCACACTGCACGTTCGTGCTTCTTCCTGCCCACTGCGATGGCCCAAATGTCGTGCATCCCCATGCCTGGACCTTATCTTTGGCCCCTTCCCGGCCCGAAGTTTTTCCCGAACCATCCTCCTCTGGGGCAAATGGCTATCCTTGAAGCTGTGTGCCTGTCACGACCCTCCCCAAATGGCAGCTTCTCTTACACTCCCCTGGGACTAATAGAAACTATGAAAACACCATTTTAGAGGCTAAACAAAATTTTAAAAGTTTCTCTGCTGCAGGACTTTTGGAGCCTTAAGATGCTAATAAGCATTGCAAATTTTAAAACATGTCCCCCAAATTTACTTGACTGTGATCCTGGCAGGAAACAGATGGCCCATTCAAAGGAGTAATTGCAGGGACTATTAACAAAAGTATGAACAGATTAAGGAAATCAACGAGGGGATGACGGAGTACCCAGGAGCCCTGGCAGCAGCGAGTAGTCGCTTTTACCTGCAACTTTGAGCTAAAGGGAGGGGACAGAAGTGCAGGGGTGCCGGGCGTGGTGGCGCACGCCTTTAATCCCAGCACTCGGGAGGCAGAGGCAGGCGGATTTCTGAGTTCGAGGCCAGCCTGGTCTACAGAGTGAGTTCCAGGACAGCCAGGGCTACACAGAGAAACCCTGTCTCAAAAAACCAAAAAAAAAAAAAAAAAAAAAAAAAAAGAAGTGCAGGGGTGGTGGGTATACACCTTGGGTAAAGCACTGATTGTCCGAACCTGAGAGACCTACAATTAAGGGAAATGTCACTACCAAATCCAGCATTGCATAGGAACAATGCCTCAGCTTCTTCCTTTAACTACGTTTTAGGGTCAACAACTATAAACCCAACCCAAGGCCAATAGCCTACGTCTTACAGTTCAGAGAGGCCAGCCTCCCAGGAAACAGTTGAACCAAGGAAGATAGCTACCTGAACAGGAGAACCTGAGTTTGATTAGAATTTGTAAATGCTGGGCATGGTGTGCCTGTAATCCCAGCATAGGGGGGGTAGAGACAGAAGGATCTCTGGGGCTTGCTGGTTAGCCAGTCTAGACCAATAGGTACCAGGTTCAGCGAGTAAACCTGTCTCAAAGAAATAAGGAGGAGAAGCAATTGAGAACGATACCTAATGTTGACTGAGGTGTGCACACATGGTCACGTACACAGGCACAAATCATGAAACAAAATACAAAAGAGGGATGCAGGGCAAGAACACCTGCTAACAGCTGGAAGAACACCACCTTTCAGGCAAAACTGGCATGGAGCATCAAGTCCAGTCACTAGGCTAGGCACCCTCATGCCATCCGTACACATAGAGCTTGTGAGCCCCTCCCCCTCCCTCTGCTCCATTCACACACAACCTCAGAAACATAGTCTGGGCCTTCAGGTTGCAAACTCTGGCTGCATGATCCTGTCTGTGGAGACTCCGTCACTTAACAACTTGGCTGAGTGCCTGCCCTTTTCCCTGTCTCTTAGGAGACTTTTCTGGTTACCTCAGGTAAAGCTTTTTTTTTTTTTTAATGTCATCAAGAATTGGGGGGGGGGGGAGTTCCTTGTTTCCAATAGGAGGGATACATCCCGTTGGCTCTTAGAGCAAGTGGTGACCTGCAGGGCCTTGTTTGGGGGAGCTCCAGAGTATTGGAAGACCTGGAACACCATGGTGGCCTTTGGGAGCAGAATATCTGACACCAGGTATTCCTGGGTGACTCAGAGGCTGTGTCTCTGGGGCTTTCAGAGCGGTCAACCCAAGCATAGATCTTACAGTAGAAAGGCAGATTCCACCCACTGCTACCCTTTCCCTTCTCTCTGTGACTGGAGCTGTGGTTCTTAAGTATATACTGCTGTCTTCTCTTCTTCCCATCTGTCACAGCGATGTGAGGACAGAGCTGGTAGTTGTTGGCATGCGAGGGACAGGTTGTGAAGGAATGAGCCTCCAGCAACACTTGGGGAAAAGGTGTCCTTTGTGTCTGGGGAGCTCGATTTTCTGGAATTGGGATGGATTCTCCCTGGCCAGGAGCATGGGACTGTGTGCTGGACCAACACTGCCCAGAAGGAGGAAAGAACAAGCAGGACAATGGTCCTGAGGCAGAGGTGCCTGGGCAAGCCCGGCTTGTCCTCCCAGTGCATTCCTCAGCCTCATTTTACCCCTGAGCTGGAAAACAGCTTCCACACCAACCAGCCACTCCCCATCTTCTGTCCTCTTGTCTGAGCCTCAGTGTAAGTGGATGCAGGTGGCAGGGCTCTGCTCAGCAGGAGGGTCTCTGGATCAGAGTGTGACATTCATGGAAACTGAGGATCTGGCACTGTTCCTGCCCCAGGCTCTGTCCTGTTTGTCCTGTTATCCCCAAAGCAGACATGCTGGTTTCTATATTCTGATCATCCTGTTTCACCTGAGCTGTCTCAAATGATCTGATTGGTGGGCATGAAAGGCCTTGCCAGTCCAGTACCAGACAACATCTGGAAATACACCCACCCATCAGCTTCTCCCCAGGGAGGCACAGGGTTCAGATTTAAGGGAACCCAAGAGAAGAACTCTTTTCATTGTATCTCTCATAGTTTCATGTTGCAATGGGGCTTTTGGCCCTCCCACTCTTTCTGTCTGTTTTGTCTAAATATTAACTTTATAAAGAGTTAAAATGTGTGTGTGTGTGTGTGTGCGTGTGTGTGTGTGTGTGTGTGTGTGTGTGTGTGTGTGTACAACATGCATACCATGGAGTGGGTATGGAAGTCAGAGGACAATTTCTAGGAGTCAGCTTGCTCCTTTGACCATATGGAGTCCCAGGGGCTTGAACTCAGATTGTCAGTCTTGGCCACAAGCATTTTATTCATTGAGCCATCTTGCCAGGTCCTAGACATCAATCATGACATGTCCAAGAGTAGGCATGTTGCTTTGTTGTGTGTTAACAGTATGAGATGTGTGTGTGTGTGTGTGTGTGTGTGTGTGTGTGTGTAGTTACTGGTATCAGGGAGCAGAAGGACAAATATAATCCAGATTAACTGTAGAACCAGGGATTAATTTTCAACAGTGAAAAAAATTTAAAAATATGAACATAGAAGGGAACTTATCTAGAGGAAAAAGGGGTGAAGCAGAAGAGAAAGGAGTAAGGGGATAAATAATGGGGTGTAATTAAAGTACATTTTATCATTTATACAATATTGTAAAAATAAATTCATCAAAATTTAAAAATTAAAGGTTTCATGGGAGGTCACTGGTTTATAAGGAAGAAGAGGAGAAAAAGGGGGAGGAGAAGGAGGAGGAAAATGAGAAGGAGGAGGAAGGAGAAGAAGAGGAAGAAGAAGGAGAAGAAGAAGAAAAAGAGGAAGAGGAGGAAGGGGAGAAGGAGAAGGAGGAAGAAAGTATGTCCTATGTTTATCTCTTTAAATATCCCCTTGCCTTCCCCTTTGGGTGAGTTTAGAGGCTACGGAGATGTCCGCTGTGCTTGCCTGGATGTCCTTTCTGGCTGGCAGCTGAGCTCTTTCCCCGGTTTACCTACTGTTCACTGAGGCAGACATTGCTGCCCTCTATGGGCCCAGAACCTGGACTCAGTGGATGGGAGCAAACTCTGTGACATTGTAAGCCCAGGGTTTCTCTGTCACCATGTGGGGCTCCTGCAGGTTCAGAGGGAAGCACAGTGGTCTAAGTTCTCCTCTGTCCTCTCGCCAGCTCCTGAGGACTGATCAGCCACACAGTCGTCGCACTGTTCTCCGTGTCTGGGTACTGGGTTTCCCTTTCTGTGCGGCTGGAGGTGGAACTGGAGTCCTTCTTGCCTCTCTGGTCATAGCCTGGTCACCAGTAGGACTATTTCTCCTGGAGATGGCTCTTCCTCATCCCAGGCCTACCCCATCTGCCCTTTGCTATGGATAGGTGTCTTCTTCCTCCCTCTCTTCCTCCTTCTCTTCCTCCTTCTCTTCCTCCCTCTCCTCCAGCCATCTCGATTTTCCAAGCACGGGACCCACCACCATTATCTTGGGCTCTTTGAACTTTATATTTCACATTGTAACATTAGCACTTTGATCCAGGGTAAAACCAAGAGCCATTTTCTTCTAGGGGACTAAAGAACTCTAGACTCTATTAACTCCCTTCTGATACCCTAACTACTTTACACTTAGTCACACCATGGTATTGCACAAGAAGGCCAGGAGAGCCACAAGGAGACCGTTTCTGCAATGTGTTCCCGTTCCCTTTGCTTTAATGTAGGGTATTGGTCATTCACAAGGCTCTATGCTCAGAATGGTAGAGAACTCAAAATGTTTAGGACACAGTTTCTGCCTTCTGGAAGGTTTAACCAAACCAACATACTAGTACTCATAGGGAAAACAGGTCACGTGGTTTAAGAAAAGACAGTCCTAGCCCCAGTGCTGAGGACCTGCACATGGTTGGGGCCTTAGAGAGCTGGAGGCAGGTCTAAGAAGGTATCTGGCCATCCCTCCCAGATGAGTTTACTAGATAGATCTGGGAATTCCAAACTTGAATGAGCCTTTACTCTGCAGACCCATATTTCCCCAAGCCTTGTGCTATTCATTTTAAGCCAGCACAACTGGATGGGTGCATGGTTGGTCTAGGGAGCCCAGAGGGAATGTTCTGGATCTCAGATGGAGCCACAGGTCTTTTTACTCTTAGATGGATCTGTGGGGATATTGTACTCTCTGTATTAGTGGGAGATGTGGGGTATATCTCACTCTCTGTATTAAGTGAGAGATGTGTGGGATAGATCATTCTCTGTATTAAGTGAGAGATGTGTGGGTATTGTTTCTAGTTTTCTGGCAACTGCTTCCGGTGACAAAGCTATCATCACTGAGATGTGATCATGTTGAGAAACCGGGGCCCCAATGGCATCCTTTCCCCTCCTTTGCTGGCCTCACCACTCTCTCTCTGTTCAGCAAGTATAGTCATTCGGGGGAGATGACATTCAATTTTGAGTCCATGGAGGTACTGTCTTTCACCTCCTCCTCTGGTTTCTCTTTAATGTCACAAAGAATTTCAGCAAGGCATATTAGCTGATGTGGAGCAGGTGGAAAGAGCATTTATAACACATTTCCCAGCTGCCCGGTCCCCAGTGCCCCTGATCCCTGCAACCCCAGCCTAAAGATCACAAAGGTGTGCACTGTATAGTCCTGTAGATTGCTGATGTCTGCCTGACTGGTACCTCTCACTGTGACCATTTTGAGTTTCTTGCTCTAAACTGTTGGCAGGTGGAGTCAATAGCCACTTGGTCTCCTGGGGTTGGTCCTTTGGTTCATGGTAGCCACACTGGAGCCTCCTTGCCTTCTGCTGCCAAGGGTGTCCCCTTCAAGGACAGGGTCATCACTATCTATGGTTAAGGGGCAGGGGGTGAAAAGAGAGTCCTGAAGCCGCAGATAGAGTGACAAGAGAAGCTGGAAGAGGTGGGTTCCTGATAGGAAACCACAGCAAGAAATGCATGATTAAATGCTATTGATGAGAAAGAGAGAGAGAGAGAGAGAGACAGACAGACAGACAGACAGACAGACAAAAAAGTCAGAGAGAGACAGAGGGGCAGGGGCAGAGAAACATACAGACAGAGAGAGACAGAGAGATGGGGAGAGAGAAGCAGAGAAATACACACAGCGGGGGTGGGGGAGAGAGAGAAGAAACAGAGACAGAGAGGCAGAGAAACACACACAGAAAGACAGACAGGGAGGGAGAGAGGCAGAGAAGCATACATACAGAGAAAGAGAGAGACAGAGAAACACACACACAGGGGGGGGCAGAGAGAAGAGAGAGGAGCAGAGAGACAGAGGGCTTCACTATGGACATCTATTGGCTGGATGCAGAGGAGGGTAACTGTGAAGGGCTGATTTCCCAGTATCTGGGCATCTCAGTGCTCTGGTCCAGAGATGGTCTCTGCTACTCCCCAAACTTCTCTCCCACCTGCACCTGCTCATGCGTTCCTGAAAGTACTGCCTGGTATATTTTTCTGCATTATGTAAGAATGTGTATTATTGGATATTCCTGCAACCAACATCCAGCCCACACTGAAACTCCAGGTCTTTTGGAATCACTCAAATTTAAATTCAAAGCAAAACAAGATTTATTCTGAAAACTTTTTGAGAATTTCAGAACTCGCCCAATTCTATAAAAACTGTGTCCTTCTTTCTGCTGCTGTCGCAGCAAGGAGGCCAGAATTCCTTTACGGGGGAATAGAGGGGCCCCAGGCTCTGCTATAGGCACCCACGCCCGTGTGTGTGTGTGTGTGTGTGTGTGTGTGTGTGTGTGTGTGTGTGTGTGTGTGTATCATGATTCTGAGTGCTGGGATTACAGGTGGGTATCACCATGCTTGGTAGGTTCCTTGTATTTTGCTATTGCTTTTGCTTTAGTGACAAAAAATTGGAGCCAATTTCCCAGAGTTCCTGTGGCGTGTAAATCTGTGGAGGGAACACACACGTGCAGTACAGTGCTGGTTTCCAGGTCCCATTGTGTAATTGCTCTGACTCCTCAGAGGAGTCCTGAGAGAGTCTCAGAGTTTCTAGGATTGCCTTCATTTAACAATAAGAAAGCTGAGAGTCCCTGGAGCAAAGGGTCTGAAACCCCTTTTTGAGCTCCAGGGAAAGTTAGGATATAGGTAGGGACAACCAGTAAAGGGTTTGAGGTGGTGGTGATGATGGTGGTGGTGGTGGCGGTAGGGTGGTGATGGTGGTAGTGGTGGTGGTGATGATGGAGGTGGGGGTGATGGTGATAGTGGTATGGTGGTGGTGGTGGTGATGGTGGTGGCGGCAGTGGTGATGGTGGTGGTAGTTCTTTCTAACTTCTGGTTCCTTTCCTCTGGCCTTGCTGCTTCTGGGCCTGCTGTGTGGATGGGATGCAGAGAGAGGTGGAAATCATGGTTAGAAGCCATGGATGGCAGCTGCTCCGAGCTGGGGATGAGCTGCTAGCTGCATGGTTGGAAGTCTCCACTGCCGCCTTTTCATTCAACTCCTCAGGCTGCTGCTGCCTCCCTCCAGAGAGCGAGTAATGTAACTCCCTGGCCAGTTCGAGGAAGGCCTGCAAAAGCAAGCTCCTGTCCTGGTGGTGGCTCCTGGGCTCAGGATCAGCAGGAGTCTGTAGCAGGCAGGGCACCTCCTCCTCCTCTCCACAGCCCTCTTCCCTCTCCCTGGGAGGACACAGGCCTGACTGATTGATTTTTGACCCCGGAGGCACTTAACTAATTTCTGATAGATTCTCCCCTGAAGGAGACTTTGGCAGCTGTGGTAGCCTCTAGTTTCTGTTTTTAGACATAGCAAAGGCAACATGAAAGGAAGGCACTTCTGAGATAAGGACTCACCTGACAAATCTCAGCCTCCCCTCTGCAGCCTGCTGCAGGGGTTCTGCAGGGGGCAGCCTCCCCCCTGCCCCACAGGCTCAGGTGAGAGCACTGAATCCCTGAAGCCTAGAGTCTCCTCTGTACTGTCCCCTCTGCCTGCCTTCCTGCCTGCCTTCCTGCCTTACACACACACACACACACAGAGTGAGAGAGAGAGAGAGAGAGAGAGAGAGAGAGAGAGAGAGAGAGAGCAAGAGAGAAACAAAGAGAGAGGTGGCCACATATATACATAGGCCAATCTATATATTATATGATTTATATGATATATGATATATATATATATATACACACACATACACACATATATACTTTTATGCACACAAATGATATTCATGTATAATTTACACATACATATTTAGGTATATGTGTGTACATAAATACACACACACACACACACACACACTCAGTGAAAGAGAGAGCAACAGAGAAACAAAGAGGTGGCCACATATATACATAGACCAATCTATATATTATATGTTATATATATATATATATATATATATGTGTGTGTGTGTGTGTACATACATACTTTTATGCACACAAATTATATTTATGTATAATTTACACATACATATTTAGGTATATGTGTGTGTGTGTGTGTGTGTGTACATTTAAATCTTTTTTCCAGTGATTGGTGTGGACTTTTGCTACGGACTGTGCTTAGCTCTTCCCTTATGCAAACTCATGAAGTAGGGACCATTCTACAGATGAAAAATCTGAAGCTAGGAGACACCAGCTAGCCATCCATGGTGACATGGCTAGTGTACAGCAGAGCAGGAACTGAACCCAGTAGTACCTCTCCTTACAGACTGTGCCTGATTCTGCTATTGGCTGGTCTTTCCCAGCAACTGTGCCGTTGGTATGAAATCCTCAGTCCGCCAGACCACCAGCGTACCCTGGCTCCGGTCCCTTTCGAGATAAGCCAATGTGGCTACACTCTTGTTCTTTTCCCAGACTTGGCCCATTTCTCGCCCCTTTATAATTTCTAATGTTATCAAAACAAACAGCCATGGTTCCTGGTTGCGTGGGGCTTAATTTGCCTTATTATATAGATGGCACATATTCCTTAAGAATCCATCAAGCTTAATCTAGTGCAGGCCGAGACCGTGTCTGAGGAAGGGCCAGGGTTCATCCACAGTTCACATGGTAGAAGTGAATGAGTCACTCCTTAGTGGCACAGCCAGGGCTGGATCACCCTGCGGCTTCCTTCCTTAAATGGACAGAGATTCCAACTGCTGCGTGAATAACAAAGACCTTAATGTCCCACTGGCCAGTGGAGAACAGGCCAGCAAGCAAAGGGCCCAGAGCAGCTGTTTTTTTCCAGCGTGCTGAAGGCTGCAATCTTAACCCTGCTCAGCTGTCATGGTGAGACCTCGTGGGGTCCAGCTGAGAGGGCAGAGATGGCCCAGGGCCATGGGTTCCACCCCTGGAAAAAGCACTATTAGACTCTGTCCCATGGGCAGGAGTCCTTCAGTGTGTTCCACAGCCAGCTCCCTGCCCGGAGAAACATTGCTCTCTGAAGGAAGAGTTGACAGTTTAATTCCAGGGCGTGGCAGTGTTTCAGAATTCAAAGGAAGACAAACCTTGTCTTTAACCTGATGCCATTAAGGTCTTCACCACTCTCCACCTTCCCATTCCCCGCTTTTCATTCTTGGCCCTCTAGTCCGCCTTTCTGAACCTGTCTAAATATTAGATAGATAGAATTGTTAAAGGGTCGTTATGCAGTGCCCTCCTCCTTTGTTAATTAGAGATGCAAAAGGTTACATATAATCAAAGGTCACTCTTCTAGGAACTTTTAGTACTCACTTTCCTGCACAAAGTGCAAGTCTATTAGGAAAAAAAAGAGAGTACTGTAAGATTCCACGTGAATTATGATCACTAGGGAAAGTGTACTGTTTTCCTCATGAACAGGGTAATGATTCAACAACACAGCAAAAAGAACCTTGAACGTGAGCTTGGGACCAGAATAGGGTAGAGGTTAAGAACACGAGGTATGGAATCGGGCTATGGGGCTCTGCTTACTGCTTCCTGCTTCCTTAGGGCACTCGGGGTAAGCCCCTGACTCGAGATCTCATCCTCAGGTTTCTCCTCGGAGAATCTGGGCTAGTGTTAAAACTAATGAGGTCACATGGAATGGCCCACGGCTAGCAAGAGCTTACAAAATGAAAACTCTACTTCTCTCCTTGTTTTTTTTTCTTCCCCCTTCCCTTAAGGAATCCATATTTTTACACTTCGGGGACAAACATCATTCAGATAGACTTTGGCGGGTCGTTGAAGTCACAAGCAGGCTACCCAAAAGAATTCGCTCCGTCCCAAGGCCTTTCTATGTTACGGGCTGACTGTGCGATGGCTGCTGGCGCCTCTGGTTCCCAGCCAGGCTGCGGAGGCGTGAGGGCCCCTTTCATGCTTATGAATGACTGGGGCTGGTGAGCTCCTTTGTTGAGCTTCTTTGTCCATATGCAAGGGAATGGGGTCAGTGTCCCTTCCCTACAAACACTGTGCCCGCATGGCCACCCTGTAGAGAGCCTGCTTTGTTGCTGCTGCTGGTGTTTTATCTAAACTTTCTTTAAACTGACCTCCTTTCTCCGCAGCGTATGTGACAATAATTGGCCCCCTATCAAATGTTTCTGAAGGGAGCCCCAATGGCCTTGGTCAAACGCCAAATAAACAGTGCCCCCCTCCAGGGACCCTCTTTTGACAGAGCCTGGGGGCACTGACCACTATGGTATCAGCAAGATGGAAGGAATCTTGGGGTTCCTTCCTGCTGAAGAGAGGTAACACAGTGCCCGGCCATATCTGAGCTTTGTCTCCCCTGTGAGGCATCCCTGTCCTCTGGCTTGGCAACTGGTCCAGAATCAACAAACATGTTGACTTATGCTAAGTCCCCTTGGCTCTCCCATCCCCTGCTTTTGCCCGATGCCCAGGCTATGCCATGGAATTAAATGTGGCCCCACAAAGCTCTTGTGGCTTGAACCTAGTGAGCGTGCCCTGCCTGGCCCCAGGCTGCTTGGGTTTCAGGACTAAAACTGCCCAGTGTACTCAGTTATTTCTTGACACTAATTTTGTCATGTTAAACGGCCTTGAAAGTGAGGGCAGGGTGCACTGTAACCTCATCCTGTGAATGAATTTGACACAAACAGGACTGGAAGAAGACATCAACCACCAGGGCAGGTTGATATTCATGGTGGCACCGCGGTTTATTTTATTGTATAATTTTATTGCTTAGGTAGTGTTTGCGTTTTATTTTCATAGAAAACTGATAACAATGTGTTTTGCAGATTACCAAAAACAATTGATCACAGAGTATATGGTTCTTTCTTCATCAATGAGCTAAGTGCTGTCTCTTGCCGCCTCCCCCCCTTCCCCCTCCCCCCTCCCCCCGCCTGCCTTTTTCAGGTACAAATCATTATTTGCTTTGTATGAGCTGGTGAGCGCTATTTACAAGTCTATTTTAAACTAACAAGCTTACTTTGGAAGGTTAGGGTAGACTTAGAGGGAATTACAGGATTTGAGTTGGGCAATGTCTTGGATGCAGCGCCTGCTTTGATGGACAAGAGAAGAAATGACTCAGTGGGTCTCTGGCTGAGAGGAAGCAGAAGGGCACTACTTTAGATTTTCAATGCGTTCAAGTAATTGCTCTTTTCCTAGTCAGTTAAAAAGTCAGTACCCCACCCCGGGGAGGCTAAGCCTGACCCTTCCTCTCCTACTTCTCCAAGACTGTAAGGCTCGGAAGAATAGTGCCGTAATTAGGAGCATATGGGCTTACATTTCACCTGTGTCTAAGGACAGCAAGGCTTCCTATCTATCTGACCCAAGGAAGCTGGATGCCAGTAGTCAGCGGAGGGAACCGCCACAGGACCTGCACTGACTCCAGCAGGAGGCAGAGGGCGCTGTACGGGGCTCTCCATTACTTTGTTTCCACGTCCCATGTCAGGAGGGTCCCCATTCTTTTTCCTCCATTGCTTCCTACTCTGTCCATGAGTGATGGACTTACTGATCCAGTGTTTCAATGAGTGTGTTCTTTCTTTTTCCCTTGTGGCCCAGAAAGATGCGAGTGAGCCAGTGCCGGCCTAGAGCCCGTGTGTAGACTGCGGCTGCTGAGGGCTGGCACTGCCTGCTGGCCCGTGAGCTGCAGCGTAGGAGCAGGGGCATGCCAAGTCTCAACAGAACAGACGAAGCTTGATGGACGCTGGCTTGGTGCAGGCAGGGTGACAGTCCTCCATTTTGGAGAGGGTGAAGAGATGTTGGGAGACCAAGGGCCAGGCCTGCACAGAACACCGCTGCCCCCCCCTCTACCCCCAACCTGTTTGGATTTGGTGTTGAGTATTTGGATTTAGGAGGCTAGTGGGGGACAAAGAGTAAAGAGATTTTCAAATACCCTAGAGCTAACTTAGGCAATGGCTGGAGATGCGCTCTGAGGATGTGGAAGGAGGAAGCCTGTGGTGTTTACACAGGCAATAAACCAACACGTGGAAAACATCAGCTGCCGAGGTTACTGTTGTTCCACACAAATAGCTCTGGGTGCAGAGTCAATAGTATTGTTTGGGGTCCAGGGTTGAAAAGAACCAAAATGGGACCAACGAGGTGGTTCGATTGCTAAAGACACCTGCTGCCAAGCCTGATAATCTGAATTCGATCCCTGGGACCCACATGGTTGGAAAGGAGAATCCAAAAGTTATCCTCTGAGTTTTGCACAGGTGCCTGGTGGCTTGCATGCCCACACATGAGCAAATACACCGAAATGCATGAGTAAGTAAGTAGATAAATAAATGTATTAACAAAGAGATGAAACCTTGTCACTAAAGAGAACATTCGGGATCTGGGGCTGGGAAAAGAGGCCAATGGAAAATTCTCAGATAAGCAGTTTTGCTGCTATGACAGGAGTCTCTGACAAAGGTGTTTAAAGAATCTATGAGCAAAGCCAGTTACTAAGCAAAACCCTGTGTGTTTCCCCTCTTTTATTAAAAGTAATTTGGGGCTGGAGAGATGGCTCAGAGGTTAAGAGCACTGAGTGCTCTTCTGGAGGTCCTGAGTTCAAATCCCAGCAACCATATTGTGCCTCACAGCCATCTATAATGGGATCTGATGTCCTTTTTTGGTGTGTCTGAAGACAGCTACAGTGTATTCATTTACATAAAATAAATAGATATTTAAAAAGAAAAGAAAACCCCTGAATCTATTTTTTTTTTTCAAGACAAGGTTTCTCTGTGTAGCCCTGGCTGTCCTGGAACTCACTCTATAGACCAGGCTGGCCTCAAGTCAGAAATCTGCCTGCCTCTGCCTTCCAAGTGCTGGGATCAAAGGTGTGCGCCACCATGCCCGGCTGAATCTAATTTCTTAAAAATAAAATAAAAGTAGTTCTTTTCTCACGTATTATATCCTGATACAGTTTATGCTTTCTGTACTCCTCCCAGTTCCTCCCCATATTCCCTCCCGTACAGAGCCACTCCCTTTCTGCTGCTTGTTAGAAAACTAACAGGCTTTTAAGGGATAACAATAAAAAATAAGATAAGACAAAAACTAACACATTGGGATTGGAAGGAAAAGAGCCCAAAGAGAAGGACAAGAATAAGAGACCCACTCATTCCCACACTTAGGAATCCCATAGACACACTAAACTAGAAGCCATAATATATACATAGAAGACCTGGTGCTGACTGACGTAGGCCCTCTGTGTGAGTCTCTGTGAGTTCAGATGAACTTTGATCATGTTGATTTAGAGGGTCTTGCTTTCTTGGCGTTCTTACCAAACCCACCCCCACTCCCGGCTCTTATACTCTTTCTGCCTCCTTTCCCAAGGGATTCCCTGAGCTCTGAGGGGAGGCAATTGATGAGCATCCTATTTAGGGGCGAGTCTTCCAAGGTTTCTTACTCTCTGCATAATATCTGGCTGAGGGTCTCTGTATCTGTTCCCATCTGCTGCAGGAGGAAGCATCTCTGATGATGGCTGAGCAAGGCATTGATCTATGAGTATAGCAGAATGTCATGAGGAATCATCTTATTGCTATTTTTTTCTTTTAATAACAATAGTATTTAGTTTTACTCTAAGTTTCAGGTTCTTGTTTACCCACGCAGTGTCAGATATGGGCTCCCTCATATGGAGTAGCCTCAATTCAAATAAGATGTTGGTTGGTTACTCCCACAAACTTTATGCCACCGTTGCCCTAGCAGATCTTGCAGGCAGAACACCTTGTGGATCAAAGGGTTTGGGGCTGGGTTGGTGTTTGCTTTTCTTTTGGTGGTGTGCAGAAAACCTTCCTGTACCAAAGATTAGCACATAGCAGTGAAAGCTCTCCTAGCTCAGTTCCTCCATGTTCAATGACCTGTGTGGGTGTTGTCTCCAGCAGTGGGGCCTTGCACGTCAGTTTGTGGAGAGCAACCTATAGTCTCGTCAATAGCCTGAGTTGTTTGGAGATTCCCACGAGATGGATTTGGTCAACAATTCAATGAGATATAACCCAGTCCTGGTATGGGAAGCTTCACTGGGTGACAAGAGATATCCAGTTGGGGCTCCGTATCCCCCATTATTTACTAATTTCATTTAGACTGCCTTTGAGTATGTATGTATTTTAGGAAGCATCTATTGAATTAGGTTTGCATATTTCCCCTCAGATGGTCCTTAACTTTAGCTATCTCTCTTGGTATACCCTCCTGTCCCCATCTCTGCTTGCTCTGCTCACTTCGTCCTCCCATTCCAGTGCTCCCTCATGCATCTGTTGCTATCCATTCTATGTTCCTTTCCTAAAGATATCTATATGCCCCTGCCCAGTCTCTTACGCCACACCTAACTTCTGTGGTTCTATGGAGTGTAGCTAGGTTGTCATTGATACAACTAATATTCACATATAAATGAATATATATCATATTTATTTGTCTTTCAGGACCTGGGATACCCTAACTCAAGATGGTTTTTTTCTAGTTCTATCCATTTGCCTAGATAATTCATTTTTAAATATTTAAAATTTTTGAAAAAGAAATTCATTTTTTAAAAAATGGTTAAGTAATACTCCACTGTGTAAATGGTCCATATTTCCTTTATCCATTCTTCTGTTGAGGAATATCTAGCTTATTTTCCAGTTTCTGAAAAGCCTGTTTTTGTTGACTTACATGGTGGCTCATGAACTGCCTAAAAGATAAATCTTCATTTGGGGCTGGACTTTTTAGGCAAAAGATTAAAAAATACAGTGGGAGTGAAAGACATATCAAAGGGTAAAAGGTAAAAAGGGGGCGTGGCCATGGCTAAGTGATGTAGCTGAGGGTAGAGGGCTTGCTGAGAGTACACGGGGCCCAGGTTAAAGCACAGCCAGGCAAAAAGAACGATAATTAACAATATTTTTAAAACCTTTACTTGAACCATCTAGAGACTGCCATATCCAGGGATCCATCCCATAATCAGCTTCCAAATGCTGACACCATTGCATACACTAGCAAGATTTTGCTGAAAGGACCCAGATATAGCTCTCTCTTTTGAGACTATGCTGGGGTCTAGCAAACACAGAAGTGGATGCTCACAGTCAGCTATTGGATGGATCACAGGGCCCCCAATGGAGGAGCTAGAGAAAGTACCCAAGGAGCTAAAGGGATCTGCAACCCTATAGGTGGAACAACATTATGAACTAACCAGTACCCTGGAGCTCTTGCCTCTAGCTGCATATGTATCAAAAGATAGCCTAGTCGGCCATCACTGGAAAGAGAGGCCCATTGGACTTGCAAACTTTATATGCCCCAGTACAGGGGAATGCCAGGGCCAAAAAGTGGGAGTGGGTGGGTAGGGGAGTGGGTGGGGGAGGGTATGGGGGACTTTTGGGATAGCATTGGAAATGTAAAAGGAAAATACCTAAAAAAATATTTTAAAAAATAACTTAAAAAAACCCTTTACTTGATCTATTATAAGTTCAGAATTTGTGATAACTCAAATGTGAACCTATATACCTTTGTTAGCTGTTCCTTCTCAGAGAATAAACATTAGTAGAGGAACACATTTGACCAATATTTGAAAGTGTTGATGGGAGAAAAGACTGTTGCACAAGTATCTCAGAAAACTTTTTTTTTTTGTTTTTTTTTCAAGACGGTTTCTCTGTGTAGCCCTGGCTGTCCTGGAACTCACTCTGTGGACCAGGCTGGCCTCGAACTCAGAAATTCGCCTGCCTCTGCCTCCCAAGTGCTGGGATTAAAGGCATGTGCCTTCACTCCCGGCTAGAAAACTATTTTTAAATACAGTAAAAAGTCCTTTCTAAACCAACATATGCTGGACCTCATGGGGTAGAGGTGTGTGTGTGTGTGGGGGGGGGGGGGGAATGCTGCAAAGATAAGGTGAGCCCTGCCGACAGCGTTTAAAATCAGCAGTTTTGGGGGTGGCAAGATGGCTCAGCAGGTCAGAGGTTTATCATACAAGGCTGAGGTCCATTCTGTCCCAGGAATCCACAGTGGAAGGAGAGAAATGACTCCTGAAACTTGTCCTCTGACCTCCACACATGCCTTGGTATGTGAGTGCTAGAGTATACATATGCACACATGCATGCACAGGCACACAGGCATTCTTTTTTTTTTTTTTTTTTTTTTGGTTTTTTTCGAGACAGGGTTTCTCTGTGTAGCCCTGGGTGTCCTGGCACTCACTTTGTAGACCAGGCTGGCCTCGAACTCAGAAATCCACCTGCCTCTGCCTCCCGAGTGCTGGGATTAAAGGCGTGCGCCACCACGCCGGGCTGCACACAGGCATTCAAATGCAGGTGCGCATGCGCACGCATACACACAAGCCCAGAGGCAGTGGTATGGATTCAAACGACCATGCGTATACAACAGACTAATTTAATCTAAACTTTTAAACTTATTCCTTTTGTGCCCACTTTCTTAAAAGGAGAAGTCACAATTCCACTGTGTGCCTCACAGTGAGCTGTGAGCCTACTGATCGGCTGCATCTTCAGTTCTCTTGTTGTTCTGGATGTTATCAGTGTTTAACACTATCCATTGTCTCCAGCCTCTTGTTCACAATTATCTTTGCATCCTTTCTCAGTTCACACCCAGGAGCATTTTTTCGGAGGCTCTTCTTAGCTCTTCCATTGTTCTCCTAACAGCCCTGTTCACCCAGGGTTTCGTGTCATGTTTTCTTTTCTAATTCTGAATACTTTCTCTGCACTTGCTCATAAGCGCCCATCAGTGAAGTAGACAGAGAGTCAGGGAGAAGTGTGAGCTTTCAAATCTTCGGAGCACCGAGCAACTTAGAGAGGAAGGCTATTCTAGCAACATGTAGGGGAGACTGATGGTGGCACCACAGAGGAAACGCCATGCTAAAAGGCTTTGTGTCTCTGGAGATGTAGGCAATGATTTTTACATCTTGATCTCCAGCACACTTATTTTACTTCCAGTCTGCCTCTTGCTACAGCATCTTGAGTGAGGGGTTTTTGCAACCCCCCCTCCCCCGTTTCTAGGCTTGGAGGAAGGATGGACTTACGTCTTTACATGTTTAATCTGCTCAAATGAGAAACTGTGGCATGAGTTACTTTGCCGATCGGGCAGCTGGGATTGGGAGGAGGAAGCCATGGGTTGCTGATGACATCTGTTGATGGTGCTGGTGGACCAGTTGGATGTGAGGAGCTGGGAGGCGTTGGGGAGAACTTGGGTGCCAAACCAGGGTGGCTGGGGATGATGACACCATTATACAGGGGACGGTGCCCGGGAAAGAAAGGAACAGTGAAGCGGTGTGCTGGGCTTGGGTTGCAGACATATCAAGATGCTGTGAAATTTGGATGGAGAGATGTTTAGGAGGCAGATGGAGGCACAACACTGTGCTGATCCGCCGTGACTCATCCAGGAAGCCAGAAGCATCTGAACTGGAAACTTAAAACATTATATCACACACGCAACACAGGCATCACAGGAATTAGAGGGGTCCTTAAAAATCCCAGAGTGCAATCGTTTATTGACCACCTGAGTCACCCACTGACCTTCCTGCACTTTGGTCTCCGTCGGCAATCTTTTTCTGTACTTAGAGCTTTTTGATTCACCTTCAAAGACTTCAAAGGTTCGGTGAACTCTCCATGTTAAGTCTCTAGCAATTTCATCACAGATTTTAATCAGTCCTACAGAGATCGTCTATTGAACACTTATCGACCTGGCTCGGGTTTTCCATAAGTGCCCTGTGGAGACTCTCTGAGACTATTGTTCTAGATTCTGTGAGAAGCTTTAGGTTAATGAAGCTCATGGCAATTCCTCTAAATGGTTCTGGGGCTGGAGCATGGGCATGCTGACTCTGAGGAGAGCTGGGTACACACCGCCTCATGTGGATCTCAGCTCTCCAACAGTTGGGAGACCCTGGTAACTCAGCCACTTAGACGTTTTGTTCCTTTCTGGAAATGAAGGCACTGATGGTGTTAAATCTAGAGTCCTTGGGAGAGTTCACTGTGAGGGAGTTTATATCTTTGTAAGTCTTAGCCATCGTTCTTACTGTCTCAGACACAGCTACCACAGGAAGCACATCCTGCAGTACAGGGGACATGGTAGATGGAGGGAGACGATGGCAGAAGTGCTTCTTGTCTCACTCACTGGCAAAGCAGGGCCATGGCTAGACTCTCTCTGGTTTAAATGAAGTATGTCATAGAGAGGGGAAGCGGCAATATGGAACCAAGAGTCACAGTTTTCCAAGGGAGAGAAGCTTGGGGAAGGAGCTGCTTCCGGCATTTAGAAGTGAGAATGTTTGCATCATCATGGGGAGGTCTGTTTGAAGTACTTTGGCTAATTAGGTGATGGTTAAATCATGCAGCTCCCATCTGCTGAGCCTTCTTCTATGCAGAATGCATCTGCCTGAAAAGTTCTAGGTATATATGCCTTTGTAAAGGAACTCTTGCGGTCTGCATGCTGCAAGCCCCTGTGCTGCGGATGGTAAATTACTTTATGAAGCTAATACTAATCACAAGCACTGAGCTAGTCTGATTACTTAGCATGCGCTCTGTGAAGTGATTTCATTTAAACCTTGTGACATTGACACTACTATTTCCTCTCAACCCCTGGAGAAACTGAAGTCTAGCAAGCTATGTACAACTCTATGGCAGAGCCCAGACCTCCCTGTCATTTCTCTGTGTGTCTGTGTGGATTTTTGCCAACGGCTATTATTAGAACATAATGCACCTGGAAGAGCAATGAGTTACCATTGATTCCTAAACACTTGTGGCTACTCAAGACTCAAGAGGGACTGACACAGAGCTAAGCTGATCTCAGGCACCCTGAGATCGTGGGCTGAGTCTTTGAGATGCTAGACGGAGGGGTGAGGCAGGAGAGGGAGGAGGAAGAGTGGCCTGGAGATATTTGTGACAGAAGACTGGCAGAGAGCTCATGGGCAGGTCCATTTATAACAATCTAGAAGGTTCTAGCTTTCTTTCTCCCTAGACAACACTGGGCCCATTATAAACAGACTCCAGCAGACCAGTCTATTTGCTTCTTCTATACTTTTCTCCTTTCAAGACAGACTTTATTTTTCCAAAACATACTATTTTCTCCCTATCTCTATTTTCCCACATGTTTATCTTTTACCTGAACTGGCTTACTTCATAGCCCAAGGTGGTAAATGCAATAAAGCTACCACTCATTTTGTGTTCATCCCTTTGACAGACACTTACCATGGGCTATTCCCAAGTTCCTATGACAATTTTGCAAGGTAGAGATTCTTTGCATCTTGCAGATAGAGAAAGAGAGGCCCACCCAGTCTAATCAAAGACACCAAGTTTACATGATTAGCTCTAGGGCTAGGATGTAGGTCTGACTGATTTTAAAGGCTGCCACTTTTTCCTATCCCTAGGCCTGCTGGGATTTCTAGTCATCGTTTAAGATGACTAATGTCTTCTTTTCAAGAAAGCTTTCATGGAATTCTCAGGAGGTGCATAGTATACAGCAGTTCCTTCAGAGGACATGGATGTAGTCAAAACAAGTACATACCAAAGGTATATACCATTCAGCTTTTGCAATGCAACCTAATAATGACAGGGGGAGGTGTGTCTTCTTACACACATGCAATAACATGTCTCCTCCCTTTCTTCCACCTTCTGAGCTAACTTTCTCCATAGCTCATCATCTAATATGCTGCTAATAAGTTATTGTTGAATTAATGAATAAATTAACCAATGCTAAGGAGCTTGTCTGCAAAGCTGTGAACTTCCTCCTCTTTGCCAGATTATTGATTCTGCCTCTAAGTATATGAAGCATATGGTTGGCCATGGAGACCTCCATCCTTGGAACCCAATGCTTCCCAAGCCAGTGCAATAGAAATGATTGGAGACTGAACCAGGCCTCTGGCCACTCTCTTTGTGGTCCCAACAACTACAACATCAGGACTAACAGAAAAAGCAATAGTAGCAACTGTTCCAAACCTAAGGACTGCGTGAGATCCTGGTCCAAATCCATCATAGAGCATGCACGAGTCGCTCACATCAAGATTATTCCACATAGATATGTGTCAAGTGCTTCTTCAATGGCTGTTGTGGCTTGTGTTGTCGCCCAGTGTTTGCTTAGGCAAATGTCCAAGCCATTTATGTTTTAATATGAGAAAAAAATCATTTAACCTCATAGAGCTTCTCCCACCTTCCTTGTCAATCATCCCTCAGCATTTGTCCGTCTCTGACCTACCTTCCTCCAGTTTCCAGCCACATTTCTTCCTTCAAAGCATGATGTGACTTTCATCTCTGCAGTCTGAGCTGATTGCAAATGAGCTGAGCCAGCCTCTCTGTTTGAAAGAGTTAACATCCCTTCCCCAGCAACTGAGCAAAGCGAAGTTGTCATCCAACAGAGAGTGACACATCTGTACAATGAGGGCTGTAACAATGGGCACTCTGAGTCCAAAGGAAGAGACATTTGCTCTAATGCCTTGGCCACAGTGTGAGTGGCAATAGGTCATTTAACTTCGACTCTCAGAGTTGGTTTTCAAGGAAATAGACTTCACACTGTGCACGTTCCTTCTTACCTTAATGTCATTCACCTTGCTTTGGACCAGTTGCCCCAGTGTCATTCTGTCTTATATTTATCTCAGGCAGAATGTCCAGGTTCAAGAGATAAAGGTTTCCTTGCTCCTCTCTGCCTCTTCATACACCCCAGGACACAGACACAACTGTAAGTATGTGCTGTGTTGTGCATCTGAAGTAGGGGGAGACCCCCAGACAAGAAAGGACAGCTGGCCAAGCAGATCAGGGCTCAGGAAGGCAGGCAGCTACTATTGGGACATTGGTTTCACCTGAAAGTGGTCCCTGTCACTCATGGCTCTCTCATCCCAGAGGCATTCCTGGCCTGGGAGCCTTGGGAGATTACATTTTTTTCAAGCTAAAGACATTATGCAAATGCTTAGGGAAGGGCCATTAACTGATTAACGGATGAGTATGAATTGCCTTGTCTGATTAGGTGATTAATACCTATTGTGAACTAGCAGAGCCCAAAGAGAATAGAGTCTGATGGAAGGGGACTAAATATTTTGCCCATACTCTTACCAGCATTTTAGGTAGGTGTGTTTTATCTCATTTCAATGTGACATACAACAAAATTATCTCATCACAGGGAACAAAGAGATGGAGGGCAGCGAAGAGATGGAGGGCAGCGAAGAGTAGTCTTCAGGAAACCTAGCTGTGCTTTCTACTCCCCCACCACCACCACAGGCTCTGGTAGCATTCTCTATAGAAATGGCTATTTTCCCATTTTGATGAAGAATCAGGATGGAAAGAGCCATCAATCTGTCCAAGGCCCAGAATCAGGAGTGGGACAGACTCATCGCTTTCCTGCAGGGCCAGCCTTCCTCATCGGGGTTGAAAAAGTTAACCAGAAAGCATGGCTGGATTTTGAGAATTGGGATTGACTGTGAAGATGATGGTTAAAAAGAAACTATGGAACCGGTGGTAGTGTTGGTCTCAATCACTGAGTCCTGGGATCCCTGCTGAACCCTTCACATTTATTATTTTATTTAATGTTTACCAAAAAATGCCCGTGAAATAGGTGTTATGAACATTCTTTTACAAATGAGAAAACCGAGGCTCAGAGACAAGTGTTTGCATCAGACTTTGTGTCTTTCTTTTTCTGATGATGAAGCAATATACTGTGGCTGGAAGAGAACTCAAGTACAGATGAAAACCCCCATCTTAGCTTTTCCATTACTGTAACACAACACCTGAGATAATCAAGTTAAATAGAGAAAAGGTTTCATTGGTTCATGGATTCAGAGGTTTCAGTTCCTGGTCAGTAGGCCCATGCAAAATACTATTTCTGGGTAGGAACTATATGGTAGAACAAGTTGTATCATTGTTACTAAGAAACAAAGAGGTGGAGGGGACAGGGTACCAATGCCCTCACTAAGGGCATGTTTGGGGGATACTTTGTATCCAAGTTGTAGCAGCACTCAGCAGCAGCATGATGCTCCAGCACCTGGAAGCTCTAAACTCTAGTACATGGAGATAGCACCTGCTCTCCATCAGGGTTATGATATAGAGAAATCCTTGGTAATTTATCACTAAAAGAAAGTGCAGCATTAAATTATATATAAAACAATCATACACTAGCTAGAAAAATACTAAGACTGTTTTCTCTGAGTTACCTTTGTTAGGAGTTAGGAGTCACATTGGTGCCTGTTAAGATGAGGGCAAAAAAATTCAGGTCTGTTATAGGAAGAGACTGAATATTCAGCAGACACAAGACCTTTGGGTGCTCAGAGTTGGGGACCCACAAAGAGAAATGCAGAGTAAAGCTAGGGTGCTGAAATGGAGCTTCCAAATTGCTGAGACCAAGTTCTAGGGGACTCGCCTGAGACAGGTGAATGGAGCACAGAAATGTTCAATGGAGTGACTGTAACCGCCTACATGACAGTGGAAGTTAGCCACACACACAGAGAAGCAGGGCAACATCAGTTCTTCCCTATCCTGGCATTCGGAATCCCCTTCCCTGCAGGTGAGGTTCAAGGATGCTAAGACTGCTTCCAGACATCCCAAAGCCTTGGTGTAGGTGGATCTCCCCCCCCCCCCCCAGAAGATTCCACACATCTCCAGCCTTCTTCCCAACATCTTGACATACTGTCTTGGGGAGAATGTTTTCAAATCAATCCTGCACATGAACAAACCTATGTGAAACCTAAGCAATTTGTTGCTCAACTTTACAGCAAGGCTTACCTCTTAACCATTGCTTATGCACATCTTAGGATCTGAGGTTGGGAGGGAAGGATCTACCTGGGACAGGGGAAATGTCTTGCTGAGTAGGCCCAGATGGCTGAGAGACCAGGCAGCTCCACATGGACACGGATATGGACATGGATAAGTGAACAAGTGACCATAGGCTACCAGGTGTATTCTCTCTCTCTCTCTCTCTCTCTCTCTCTCTCACACACACACACACACACACACACACACACACACACAGAGGATACAGAGAGAGAGAGAGAGAGAGAGAGAGAGAGAGAGAGAGAGAGAGAGAGAGAGAGAGAGAGAGAGAGGAAGGATAATCTTTTTATTAGCTTCCAATTCCCGAGGTTCTTTATTTTTATTTTTACTTATTTACTTTACATTCTGATCACTGCCTCCCCCCCATCACCCTTCCACAATCCTTCCCTCTCCCCCCCCCCGCCCCCGGGCATCCCACCCCACATCCTGGCACATCAAGTCTCCGCAGGGCTAGGTGCAGCCTCTTCCACTGAGGCCAGACAAGGCAGCCCAGCTAAAACATCTCCCATGTACAGGCAACAGTTTTTGGGAATCTCCCCATGGTGGGGTGGTTCAGGATCAGATGTGGGGAGGAACAGGAGGGAATCCTGAGATTCTTGAAGGTAGAAACACACTTTGGCTCCACGTGAGCCGAGTTTTCACTGCATATGCAGTTCTTGATCAACACGACCGCGGCTGGTGAGAAGGACTTTTCAGAAAAGGTCCACCCCTAACCGGCTCCCACATCTGTCTTCCCTGTGGCTCCTCTGGGATCTCAGCCTGTCATCCATGTATCTGATATCAGAGCTTTCTTCTTATTTTCCTGTTCAGCCTCTGACTTTTTGCATATCTATGAATTTTATTTCATTGCATATACTTTTGCAATCCTCTTGTGTAATGAGGCCACGTGAGGTGCTCACAGCAGCGGGAACAGCACGAGCAACTTTCCTGGCTGTATTTCAAGTCCTCTCTAAAGAACATGTGCAACAGTGTGTCCAATCACTTCCTGCCCAGTGGCTGTGAATGGTCTCTTCCCGGTTCCCATCTTTGTAACATGATGTCAAAATAAGGGATGGTCTAGATGACAGTGTGGTAGTAACTTGCCCTTGAAGGTCCCTGTATCCAGGACATATTTTCTACACTTAATACCTTTGGAAATTTCTGCTCAAGTCCTCTGACAATGAATTGAACTTGAATTCTGCAAATGCATTTGAGCTTTGACTTTCTCAGTATTTGTAAATTAAAGTTGAAAAAAGATTGCCCCTCCCAAGAGAGGGACACATCAATTCAGTGGAAAACTGGGGCACAGACACATTAGGAGACCTGGACCCAGAATCCCTGGAGCAGGAAAACAGGTAAATCAGAGCCCAGTTTGTGCCCAGTGTTGGCCATGCTGCCCTGTCACTGGGGTTGGGAGGCAGCTGAAGCCAGGTGGGCGAGGAGCAGAGCGGCTGTGCGCTCTCTGAGGTAGCCAGATGGCAGGGAGCAGCCTGCTGGGCATGGTAATGGCCAACCGAGGCATGGACACTTTTTGCTGGAATTTGCTTTCTGTTATCAGGGCGCCAGGTGACATGGGTCATCTTCCGCTTCAAGCCAAGTTACAGGACAACAGGAGAAATTACCACCTGGCCGAGACACCTCGGTGAACAGCTCGCACGCGGCTTAGCCGCGAGTTCGTCCTCCCGGAACAAAACTCGGGCTTGTCTGATTTTAAAGGGCTCCTACTGTCCAGACCTGGGCAGGCCTTCAAGGGCTGAACCTGAAGCCTGAGCTTTGCAACTGACCCCGAGGGCTCTCATGCTTGTTCTGCAGACTGTGACTCCATCCCAGCCCACTCGGCTCTCTGCCCACTCCCCACCCACCCATTGTCTTGTGTGCAGCTTACTTACGCAGAAGGCTGGTAGTGATGGATTTTGCAGGCACTGAACAAAGAGACTTTATCAAGAAGTCATTTTATTTTGGAAAAAAAAAGAAAAGAGAAAGTAGGATGTTGTGTTGGAGGGAGGTAATAATAAGCTCACCGCAAGCACTGGCAAGCTGTTCCATACAGTACCCTCTGTGGCTGTAAGATCTGCCATTCAGCTAAATGGCCCTCTTCAAGATTAAAGACACGCCCCCCCCCTCACGCACACACACATCCCCAAACACCACTTCTCCAAGGCCCTGTACCTTCTAGGCAAATGGCAGTTGCTACACAGCAAAAATCACAAACCTGAAGAGGACCCGTCTGGTAAGGTATGCTTCCTCCTTCTCCTTAGGGACAGAAGGCCCAGTGTAAGTGGCAGGTGTTTGTGATGGGATTCTCCGCCCACACATTTTATTAACACATATTAGCACTTGTATATATCTGAGGGGCACACCACTGCAGAATTAAAAAAATGAGCAGGTCCCTGGCAGGGCAACTGGAACTCCAAGTTGGGGGCAACAAAGTTTCAACAATGAAGGGTGAGAGATCTGACGCAGGGCAAAAGTCTCGTTCTTTACCTTCTGGGATCAGTTCTTTGTCACTCACAACCTCCGCTTCAGCCACCAGGAAGATCCCCTGGGTGTCACAGAGTCAAGGAACTTTGCCAAGGCTTGAAGGAACGGACCCTGAAGGTAAGTATCAGGATAGAAGGAGTCTTCCCTGGAGGGTCAGAGTGCCTGGGGCAGCCATATGTAAACCAGGAATGAAGTGAGTGCTCATTCCTCATTGTCCTCTGGGTGTGCCTCACAGAGAGGAAAGCAGAGCTCTAACACCAGGGAGGGTGCCTGATTGAGAGACATGGGCAGGGCAGCTCTACACACAAACCAATGGATGAGTGTGAAGGAAGGCCAGCCAAGAGCTAGGGCTGGAGAAACTTCCTGCTGGACGGCTCTGGGGTACAGCATAGATCCTTGCCCTGGGTCCTATCAGTAGTTACCTAAAGAAGTCTGGGCAGGCTGCGGTGGGCAGAGGAAGGCCCTCAGGTGAGAGAGGAGAGGTGGCTAAGTCAGATTTATGCTTCTTCTCCTTGCCTTTTTGCCTCTTCTATTGCCACGTTAGCCTGGCTTTCAGTATGGGAATGAAGTCCCCACAGTCAGCATGGCCCAGAGGCCAAAGTGGATCTAGTCCATGCTTTCCATTTTAATGTCTTCCCGCACCATGGAGGCAGCTCATAAAAACACGGCTGTAACACTGGCAGGGCCGGGTTAGGCAGGGACTTTGTATTCACAGCCAGTACCCAGAGAAAGCCCTGTTGCTGGTTGGAGGCCCTCACTGGAAAAAAAAAAAAAAAAAAAAAAAGGAGAGCTCAACCATCTTTTTGGAAACATCGGGAAAGAGGGGCTGGATTCCATCTATCATCCAGGGTCATTCTTAGAGATAACACACCTCCCCCAGCAGTTTTGAGAGCTGACACTCCAGAACGCTTGCTCGTGAGAAAGGACACGGCAGGTCAAGCTGGAGCCACCAGCTCATCCCTGAGGCCAGATGGTTCCCAGGAGGTCCTGATTGATGGCTTCTCTGGTAGCCCTAGGCTTTGGGGATGGCAAGATGGAGGCTCAGGGTTGGGGTTAGCCAAGGCAAACCCTACACTGAGGGGTGACATTGGTATCCCTCGTCCTCATGGTTGTATCTCTGCTCCACCTCTTCCAGAGCCTTCTCAGTGTCTCGGGATCGTAGATCTTCCCTTTTGTCTGTAGAAACCCTTCCTCCTATAAATAATTTGTTAAGTCCCTCCCACTCCCAAACCCTGAGACAGGGTTTCTCTATGTAGCCCTGGTTGTCCTGAAACTCCCAGAATCTGTTGGCCTTGAACTCAGAGATCCACCTGTCTCTGCCTCCTGAGTGCTGGGATTATAGGCAAGGGCCTTCATGTCTGGCATTCTCCATGATTTTAAGAAGGGCAAAATCTTCACCCACGGAAAGGAAATTACGGTAGTGTCAAATAAAGTCCTGAATACTGTGTGGTTTGGACTATCCTAGGAGATCATTACAAGCATTAGCCTCTACCTAAATAGAATAGTTCCTGTCCCCGCAGAGGCTGTGGACCCTCAAAGGACAAGTGGTTTGGTCTAAGAAGATTCTTAAAAGCATCATTTTTTTTGGAGACAGTTTAATGTGGGCCATGTTGGCCTTGTGCTCACTATGTAACTGAAGATGACTTTGAATTCCCACCCTCACTGCTTCTACTTCCTGGGTGCTAAAACTATAGATAGGTACCACCACCATACCTGGGTTTATGTAGCACTGGGGATTGAACTCAGAACTTCATACATGCTAGGCAAGTACTCTACCAACTCAGCTATATCCCCAGCCCAGGAACTTTAATTTTTAAAGTCAATATGAGATCCCACCATGATGAATCAGAAGAACTCAGTATGCTAGACCAGGCGCCATCTAGACAATAGTTCCCATTCTAATGGATCACGGAAGACCTGGAGCTTTAGAGGTCAACATCAGCAGTCCATTATAGTTGTTTTCAAAGCTGTGGGGAGGGAAGCAGAAGATAAGCCTCCCAAGGAAGGACCAGTCTCTGTGTGTGTATGTGTGTGTGTGTGTGTGTGTGGCCCCAGCATGACCTCAGGCCAAAGCCAGCCTGTGAGCGTTGACAGCAGAGATGTGGAGCTTGAGAGCCCCTCATCCTTTCCCAGGGAACAGAACGGAGGTGCCGTTCCCGAGAAAGCACACCCGAACAGACATTAGCCTCTGCCAGCTGCTCCTGCAATTACATTGAAATTCACTTAGGCTAATTTCTCACACTTGATAAAAGCAGTTGTCTGTCCAAGTTATTCCCACATTCCTCCACTCCAAACACACTATGAGAAACACGATGGCCCAGTGAGGGGGATCTCCCACTCCTGGAGTCTTTGGCACCCATCCCCCCACCCCTTTACTTGGGACAGCTTCTGGCTTCTGCGGCTTTCAGTCAGGAGCTGAGAGTGCAGCATAGCCCTATTAGCATAAGATGCTGTGACTCATTGACTCACAGATTGTAGATCAGACTAACATTGGGCTTTAATTAATTATATTAATTTTAGGGGGAAAACAACAAAACTCAAGAGTCTGTGGTGCTTCATTTACTGAGAAGCTCCCAAATGTCTTTTATTTTTAACCACTGCCATAAAAACATCTTCACTGAAATAATGTAAAAAAAAAAAAAAAAGAAAGAAAAATCAAGGAAGGGCCTATTACTCAGCGTGATCACGCCCTTTAAAAGGCTTTGACATTTTCTTTATTTTTCTAAGGTTTTTTTTCTTTTTCTTTCTTTTTTTTTTTTGAGAAAGAAAAATATGTATATGAGCTATGACATACACACATCCATGTGTGTCACACACCACACCAGATCTTCCCTACTCTGCTGTAGGCCCTGGCTCCCAATCAGGTGCTGTCCTCAAAGAGAGAGATTCATTACCAAATTATCATAAGGAACTCCCTCCCAGAGAATGTTCCATGGTGGCGAACTCTCAGATTCTCGTTACGAACACACCCATATAACCTACTTCCGTTCCGTGCTCATTCAGTGACTACCCAGTGCCTGGTGCTGGGAATGTGAAGGTGAATGTAGAATCAGCAGAGCACAGGCTAGAAGGGAAGAAAACGGGGTGTGGCTTGTTGTGTGATGGAATGAAGAAAAGGGCAAGGAGGGGGCTCTAGGAAACATGGGAAATGAGAGGAGACAGGAAGTAGAGCTGCCATGAAAGTCTGGAACATTCTATCCATGACTCGATGATTTCTGGCCTATGAGGGCCATACACAGGCTGTGTTTTGGGGAGATTAGTGAACAGGGTGGACACAGTCACTATGTTGATGGAGTTTACAGTCAAGCAGAAGGGTGACAAAAGTCAAAATGAACACAGGAGTTGCATGGCTATTGTGGTTAATGCAATTAAGGAACAGCATGTCTTTGTTTGTTTTTCTTTGTTGTTGTTGTTATTGTTGCTGTTGGTTTGGTTTGGTTTGGATGCTAAGGATTGAACCCAGGATCAATCTTGCATGCTAGGCAAGAGTGTTCTCTCCTCCTGAACTATATCTGTACCCTTCTTTTAAATTTTATCTTTTGAGACAGGGTCTCAAGAAATTAACCAGGGTGGCCTTGGACTTTCTTTCTTGTCCTATAAGGTAGATAGGATTACAGGCCTGTCTCACCAAATCCAGACAAGGTGCTGGATATTAAATTACTGGGGGTTAAGGAATATGCTGGAAGAAGCCTAGGTTTCCTTGAAAAAAGGACCTGTGAGTAGGGACCTCACAGGTAAACAGGAAGGATCCACTAGGCAGAGAGAGAGGCAGGGTGCATTCCAGGCAGATATGCAAAGTACGAACAGGGGAGGAAGCTTGGAGTTTTCTAGAAGCTGATAAAACTCCACACTGGAGCATGGGAGAGCAGACAAGGCCACCCTGGGATGAGAGCTGGACAGGTTGGCAGTGCAAGAGTATATATGATTTAGGCTATCAGATAAGAGCAATAGGAACATCCCCCTCCCCCTACAGAGTTTATTTGAAGAGGAGAAATATGCATTTTTCAGTACCCATTACTAAGCCTGAGGCCTAAGAAAATTAGTTATGCCATACACACAACTTTTTGCCCCAGCTTTGATCCTTCTACTTGGCTGGTCTCTGTAGTTTGCACCTTTCTTGGTCGGTCTGAGTGTGTTCTGTCTGTCCTGTTCATTCCTAACCTAGTCTATTGAACTGTCAACTGTTTCTACAACACCTTATTATGTCTACAATAAGCCATTTGATGATGGAATAGGTCATTCAGTTACTATATAATTAGTGCATACTGAGTAACCAGAAAGCCACTTGAAGTGGCTTGAATGAGAAGTGTCCCTTCATAGGCTCAGGTATTTGAACACTAGGCCCCCAGTTGGTGGTATCATTTGGGAAGGTGGTGCAGCCTGGCTGGAGGAGGCGCATCATCAGAGGCAGACTTTAAGAGTTGATGATGTCACTCCTCCACTTCCAGCTCACTCGCTCCATATTTGCCATTACAGTCACCATCTCTCTACTTGCTGCCATGTCTCTTCCATGCCACGATGGATCCAGCCCTCTGAAATAGTTTGTAACCCAAAATGGACTCTTTGAAAAGTGGCTTTTGGCCATGGTGTCTTAACACAGCTACAGTAAAGTAACTAGTGCACCATCCCTCACTGAGCTGACAGCAATGAGAAGGTGAATGATGTTTGCATAAAGAATATGATGATGAACGTGGTAGTGGTGACTCTAGGAAGTGCACTAGGACAGAGGAAGGAGACCAAAGGAAGAGGATGTTTACAGGAAACCCAACAGAAAATACAGATAATGTTTTAGAATTAATAAGGTGTCTTAGTCAGGGTTTCTATTCCTGCACAAACATCATGACCAAGAAACAAGTTGGGGAGGAAAGGGTTTATTCAGCTTACACTTTCCACACTGCTGTTCATCACCAAAAGAAGTCAGGACTGGAACTCAGGCAGGTCAGGAAGCAGGAGCTGATGCAGAGGCCATGGAGGGATGTTACTTACTGGCTTGCTTCCCCTGGCTTGCTCAGCTTGCTTTCTTATAGAACCCAAGACTACCAGCCCAGGGATGGCACCACCCACAATGGGCCCTCCCCCCTTGATCACTGATTGAGAAAATGCCTTACAGCTGGATCTCATGGAGGTATTTCCTTAGGAGAGGCTCCTTTCTCTGTGATAACTCCAGCTTGTGTCAAGTTAACACACAAAACTAGCCAGTAAATAAGGTATGTCATCCAAATTATTAGCTGTTGTTGGTCAACTCTGTTACAGTACCAAATATCTGAGATAGAGAGAGTATATGTTGGCTCACAGTTTTATGGATTTCTGGCCATAGTTCATTGGTTCCAATGTGTTTGGGCCTGTGGTAAAGTAGACTCATGGTGTGAGACACAGGAGAGCAACCTGGCTTACTCCATGGTCAGGAAGCAGAAGTGGGAGGAGGTAGAGGACAGAGTTCCACAATTTCCTTCTTGGACATGCCCCATGAGTGGAGTTCCCACCAAGATCTAGTTCTTACGGGACCTGTCACTCCACCCCCTACAGCCATGCTAGTAGGTACTAGCTACCATGTGGTACTTAGGGGTGCACAGCCATGCTGGGTACTAACTACTATGTTGGCCTTTGGGGTGCTTTCAAGATCCAACCTAGAGAAGATGCAAAGTCAGCTGTATTTCCATAAAGCAGAAACAAAATATATCGCAAGATACAAAACACAACATGAATATATATTAAATATTTAAATATATATTAAGAATATATATATTAAAAAAGACGTGACCTCTATGGACTACACTTTAAAGACACATTGAGAGATCTGATACATGGAGGATAACAACTCGGAGTTGGTTTGTCCAACTACATACTCCCTTCTGTGACTCCTCGAAGTGTAGGGCTTTCTCCCCACCAGAAATAAGCAAGCAATCCTGCAGTAGATGCCGCAGTCTGCACTGATCCAGTTCATTTTTGACTCTGCCTTTCTGGAGGTAGTAACAGATCCTACAGGCTAAGAGATCAGGCTTGGAGACAGACTCCTCCCCACTTCCAGTACCAGTTGGTTTGTTGTTACCTTTGAAGTAATGCATTTATTTCTGCTTTCACATAAAAGGTGAGCTTTGCTGAGTGTTTACTAGGGAGGCATGTCCAGCTTGACTTCCACAGACATATCTGTAAGCTAAGATTTTCACAAGCTACTCTTCAGCTTCAATTGATTTGCTTGAGTGGCTCAGGGCAGCGCTCATGGTCCATGGGTCAGTAAGGTCTACTTATGAAGAGTCTTCTTGGCTTTTCTCTGCAGTGTTTCCGTACCTCAAGCATGAGACAGGATTCCTCTGGAATGAGCAAGGTCTTATGACATACTATCCTACATGGGCATGTTAGAGAAGTTCTCAATGGTCATTTCAGAGACAGAAAGATACAGAAATATCAGAGTTAACCTGGTTTTCCTTTGGGGAGGGAGAGAAACTCCCTGCTGTCGGCATGGATCTATGGACCAGGAACCACAAATGAAAGCCAAGTACATATGTTATGATATCATGCCTGAATGAAGCTGAAATTAAGAGGTATACCATATTCATGAATGAGAAGACCCGGTTTTGTAAAGATACAGATTGTCCTTAATGGATTTGTAGATACTGTGTTTTTTAATCTTAACCCAAATCTCAGTTAGACTCTGTTGTTAGCTCAGGGGGGAAACAGATCGGCAGTGGAACAGAGCATGAAAGGCAGAAAGGAACACTCAATACCTGTCAGAGATTCACGGTCGGTCAAAGGGAAAAAAAAAACACCTTTACAACAACAGTCTAGGTAAAGACTTAAATGTAAATGTAAAGACTCAGGTAAAGCTCTAAGATTTTAGAGAGTAATAACAGGTTATCTTCACGAATGTAGTCTATGCAATCTCTCCTTGAGGCTCAAGCATAAGAGATGTGTGAGTTTATTACATTGTCACTAGAATGTGCCAGTGGGATGGCTCTGCAGGTAAGGGCACTTGTCACCAGGCTGGACAATCTGAGCTCAGTCTTCAGAATCCACAAGAAGGAAGGAAGGAAGGAAGGAAGGAAGGAAGGAAGGAAGGAAGGAAGGAAGGAAGGAAGGAAGGAAGGAAAGAAAGAAAGAAAGAAAGAAAGAAAGAAAGAAAGAAAGAAAGAAAGAAAGAAAGAAAGAAAGAAAGAGAACTGACTCCTGTAAGTTGTCCTCTGTTCTGCACACATGGACCATGGCACCAGCCCCCACACCCACTGTAAACAAGTGTAAAATGATTTTTAAATAAATAAAATTAAATTAAAACACGTGTCCATCAAAGTACAATAAACATAATAGAAAGTCAAATTCAGGGAGGGTTAAGCTGTAAATGTTTTACATCACAAACTCTGTAAGATATGGAAACTACTCAATAAACTGAAGATAAATCAAGAGTATTAAAAATTATTGTAAAAATCGTGCAAATCCCAGCAAGTTACTCAAGGAGACATCTAAATGGCCAATCCATATGTGTTATTAATGAGGGAAATGCAAATTTAAGTCACAAAACAATAAAACACAAGGATACCACAAAGAGACTACTTTTAGACTCTCAGGTAGGCAAGGGGTGATTGTGACAACACAGTTTGCCAACAAGTCAGTTGGTAATGATGTGTCAGGCTAGGAAGCCTTGTGAGCTGCCGGTGAGGGCCAGGAGAAAGCTGAGCTAACTGTCTTGGAAGACAATTGGGTATCACCCACCTATGGTTTAAGATGTACCCATTAGTTAGCACTTCCAGGACTCCCATCTTAGAGAAGTATATGTGTGTGCTCAAGGACCTATGTACCAGGTAAAATTGTTAACTGAAAACCAAGCCAAATGTCCATCTACAGCAAGAATAAATACACCACTTAAAATTTTATTTTTAAACACATTTAAAAGTTTTAATTACCACATAGCAATTGCACTTATTTATGGAAAACACTGTAATGTTTCATCCCATGTATGATATGATAAAGGTTAGATATGAGTAACCGGTATATCCAGCCCTCAGATCTTTATCTGTGCTGGGAATATTCACAGTTCCTTCTACTAAGCGATTTTGAAAGAATCCAATTAATGGTTATCAGTCATAATTATCCCGTACAAGAAGTCATGCATTCTATTCATTGGTACCTCTGCACCTACTCATGGTCCTTTCTCCATCTCTCCCTACCCTGAGTCCTTTATAACCTTTGGTGACTACCATTCTGTCCCTTACTTCCACGAGATCAATTTCTTTACCTTTATACATAAAAATCACATACAGTATTTATCTTTCTGTGCCTGGCTTATTTCACTTAACACAGTGTCCTCCAGCTCCATCTACATTGCTAAAAATGATAATATTTTTTTTAATGTCAAAATAATGCCCCACTGTGTTTCTATATGTAGATCACATTTTCCTTGGATAAGTTGGGTATTCCTGCAAAGGAAGACCAGTTATCAATAAAAAGAAATGCATTGTTTGCAACAGGGCTGAGCAACAGATCTTAGACTACTACAAGCAACGGGCCGAAGAGATGGCTCAGAGCACTGGCTGCTCTTCTGGGGGGTGGGGGTGGGGGGGGGTCAGGTTTGAGATTCTAAGCACTCACATGGCTGTGAGTAACAGCTATCTGTAACTCTGCATCCAGAGGATCTAACTCTTTGGCCTCTGTGGGCAACACATGCGTGTCACATGACATGATGCACAGATAAACACGCAGGTAAAATCGTAATTTAAAACAAATAGTTAAAGAAAATACACGCAACAAAGTTTCTCTTCATGTTCCTCCTGCTTCTCCCTCTTCAGCTTATCCTAACCTGTCGACATGGGTCAGAAGCCCTAGGCAAGAACTACTACTATTTTTTCTGCTAAATGAGCATAATAGTAAAATAATTAATAACTAATTGGCATAGATTAGAGCACCTCGTAACCTTCATTAGAGGAACTTCTTGTAGATCACACAACACAAGGACCCACAAGCGGTCAAGTACAGACAGTGAGACTTTGAGGCGCTCAACCCTAAATCAACACCCTTTCCCTCAAGGCTCAGGGATCATTACACGAAGAGGAAGCAGAAAGATAGTGAGAGTTCTGGCTCTTATAATGCTCTGGGTGGTGCACAGCCACAAAGAAGTGGTTTTCTGGACACAACTGTGCAGTTACACTTATGACCTCATGGCAGTTGTGACGGCATGGGCAGGGCCTGTGAAAGCTCAACCAGACAAAATCCCACCATGGAGAGGAGGAGGAGGTGGGCACAAATCCCCATCTCTAGCGGAGGATCTATTGGCAATTGAGGGTGGTTGGGTGAAGAAACTCTTCAAGTTTTCTTCAAGGATGTGGCCCCTGGTTGGTCAACCACTTCCCAGGGCAGGCCCCACACCCAAGAGTATCTGGACAACACAAATGGTTTTAAAAGATAAAGGGCATAAAACTGGGTAAGTAAGCCGGGTGTGGTGGCACACGCCTTTAATCCCAGCACTTGGGAGGCAGAGGCAGGTGGATTTCTGAGTTCGAGGCCAGCCTGGTCTACAAAGTGAGTTCCAGGACAGCCAGCCAGAGCTACACAGAGAAGCCCTGTCTCGAAAAACCATAAAAACAAAACCAAAAACCTGGATAAGTATGGAGGTAGAGGGGATCTAAGAAGACCTGTGTGTGTAAAATGCATTGCATAAAATTTCCCAAAGAATTAATAATGTTACCTGAAAAGAATTCCACTCATTTACCAAACAGTGTCTATGTACTTTAATTTTTACTGGATACCATATTTTTCAACATTTCAAAAAAATGCAGAAGAACTTGAGTCTTCCTACAGATTTCCAGTCTTCTGTAGTTACTTTTTTTTTTTTTTAACATATTCATAGAAGGGTGAGGCTCTGTTGTGAACAATGGTGAGGAAGTGCAGTTCCCATTGCACAAAATGCCTTTGGGTATCCTGAGTATTTTCAGTGCCTTCACACTCTAGGTTGCTGTCCCAGGCTGGGCTACTGGGCCATTACCATCCCTTGCCATAATGCTGCTGCAGTCTGGCGACATCCCAGCCCAAGGACAGGTACTTCTGTTGCTCTCTTCAAAGCAGGGACTTAGCAGTTACTTAACTTTTTGATCATGAAATCCATCAATGAACTGCTTTTGAATACACACAAATATGTAAATATTTGCTTTTTTATTGTTTTTATAAGTGTACTAGCATTGTTGTCTAGCACTTCCAGGGAATGGTAAGCCCATAATTTAAAAATGCTGGCTGCCTTTAATCCCAGCCCTCAAGAGGAAGGCAGATCTCCGTGAATTCGAGACCAGCCAGGGCGACATAGTCTCAAACAAACAAACAAAAAAAATGCAAAACAACAACAAAAATGCTGACATTCTTGGCACCATTTTGCCAAGTTTGACTAGTAACTGCTCTTCCCCCCCCCCGCCCCCGCCCTTAAAATGTGTTTGCTGAAGAGCCATTTTCTTGGGATCCAATTTGTACCTCAACTTTCATGTTCTTTGTGGGAATCTTTTAAAAACCATTTGTCCATATTTAGGGCAAATTTTGCGGGGAATAAAAAGAGCATATAACCCATGCAGTTATTCAGCTGCTAGTGTATAAATGACAACATGTCCTCAAAGACTGGAATAAATGACCACCACTTTATAACAAATTTCTATAAACAAAGCTACAACTTAGAATATCCAACATTATCTCCTTACTGGGTGTTGGGAACTCTGGCCAATGTTAGCTGGATGACAGTGAAGTAAGGCCTCTCATGACATTGACTGTATCATCTAAGACTGTCACCACTGGAGAGCCTGTTGGGAGGGTAGGGTAAGAAGAGAGTGCCGTCTTCTTCCACACTGTGGTAGTCAGCGAGCCTCACTTCCCCATCTAGCACAGATTCAACCATTATCTTATGTGCCACTCCCAGGTAAACAATTCAAGTTGAGTAAGAGAACCGAATACGGAAGTTACAGTTGACTACAGAAGTAAGTCTCTAGCCAGAGACATGATGGGCATATGACCTAAGTTGTCATATGGGGCTGTCTCTTCCTGGAAAGACTCACAACCCTCATTTAATGCCCTGCTGTATCATTCTGACATTTTATAGTCATTGTTAAACAATAGACCACACACCTCCTCATGCATCCTACAGGCTATGTGGTAAATTTTGCCTTTGGGAGCCTTATTTTTTCCAAAGATCACTGCCATCAGATGAGAGATTTACTTTTAGTGTTGGGAGTAAAACCTAGGGCTGTAGCATGCATGCTCCACCACTGAGCTGTGCTACACCTCAAGCCTAAGATACCTAGTTTGAGACCCATCACATCCATTATCTGAAAAGCCATCTAGAGTTGGAGAATGCGAATAGAAATCAAATCACAAATATGGAGGACTCATGGACCTGGGATGTGGCTCAGCTAGAGTGTTTGTCAAGAGTCCATGAGACCCTGGGTTCCATAACCGGCTCTGCACAAACTGGTGTGGCAGTGAACCTAGCACTTGGAGGGAGAGGCAGGAAGAGCAGAAGTTCAAGCTCATCGCTTGCCAGTGAGTTCAAGGGTATCCCTTGGTCACCTGAGATTCTGTTTAAAACTAAACTAAACCAAATCCTAAATCCTAAATGGTAGAAGTCAGGGGAGGAGGTGCAGAGAAACACTGCACTGGAAGGCCCCAGAGCCCATTGGTGCTTCCCAAGTTACCTCATTAGATTTCACTGTACTTTCAGCATTTCTGTGTACTTGATGTAATTGTGTTTAGAGTCTATTCCTTGTGATAAACAAATCTCTCTGTCTCTGTCTCTGTCTCTGTCTCTCTGTCTCTGTCTCTCTGTCTCTCTCTCTGTCTGTCTCTCTCTCTCTCTCTCTCTCTCTCTCTCTCTCTCTGATATTTGTGTGGATACTTACACATGTGTATATTGTGTGGAGGCCAGAAGTCAATACTGGGGGTCTTTGTTAATTGCTCTCCACATTAAATTTTGAGACAGAGTCTCTCACTGAACCTGGAACTCATCCGTTTTGTTAGACATGCTGGCTGCCAACTGCAGATATTTGTCTGTCTTTGTCTCTTCAGCCTTGGGACTAGACATGTCCCATAGGGCCTGGCTTTTACTTGGGACCTTGCTTTGTCAACTGGGCCATCTCTCCAGCCAGTAAAGAACGCTTGCTAATGAATTCCACTGGCTTTGTTACCTCCTGGGGCCTTGGGTAGGACTGTACAGGGAGTAGACTCTGATGTAGGCATGGGTGTGCTGGTGTGTACATGTGTTTTTAAATCAATTCCATGCATATTTTCCTCACTCTCACATCTGTGGCTTCATGCACACATCTTGGAATCCACTACAGTAGGAATCTTTGCACCACACACTGCAAACTCTGCAGATGAGGAGTCTGACCCTCTACCCGACAAAGAGTCTGTTCGTAAACATTTACTAGACCACAGTTAGCCCTCATCCTGTTTTAGATAAAAAGAAGGCATTGCATGGGACTGGTCTCTCCAGGAATGAAAGGCCATGAGTGCAGCAAGCCAGGAGGTTATTGTCACAGTGAGCATTACCTACTCAGCAGAAACCAGGAAAGCCTCCATGCTCAACTGGTAGGCCCAGAACTGTGCACACTGATTGGCTGGCCACGGTCCCTCCTTCTGTCCATCTCCTGGAAGGCAGCTCAGAAGAGACAAGGGGTGCACAGCCTAAAGAGAACTGGAGCCCCCAGAGTGAATGACAGAACCCTGTAGTACAGCTTCTCATTCCTTACTTAGAAGCATTTTCATCCCTAAACCTGGTGCTGCTGCAAGCAAGCTACCTTGTCCTTTGTTTGTTTTGAAACGAAGCCTGCCACTGAAAAAAATGCCCATGGTACTGTAGAGATGGTTCAGTGGTTAGGTGTGTATCCTGCTCTCGCAGAGGACCCAAGTTCAGTTCCCACCACCTGTAACTCCAGCTTCAGAAGATCCTGTGAAGTTTTCTGGTTTTAGTGGGCATGTGCGCACACATGCGTATACCCAGATACACACATAAACACAAATAAATAATAAAATAAAATAAACCCCAAGTTTTTTCAGTCAAACATCTATTTTGAATAAACTTATACATATCACAGCAGGAGAAAGATACCTAGCTACCCACAAGCAAAGATAATACATCTTCTACCTTTGATTGGAAATAGACAAAGTTAACTGGGCATCACAGTTTAATGAGTAGTATTAAGACAAGCAGAATGAAACCCAATAGGCTGAGCATTGGGGGCGGGTAGGGGAGGAAGAGAATTAAAGGCAAGCAATAGAAAGTTGAAAATTAAATAACAACACAAACACCAGACTAGTGTCATAAAAGGGAGCTGAGAAACATCACATTCAGAGAACAAGAACAGGATGCTTTGAGAAAGGAACAAAAGCAATCAGTAAAAACCACACCAAACCAAACCAAACCAAACCCAACCCACCAACCAACCAACCAACCAACCACACAACCACACAACCACACAACCACACAACCAAACAAAACCCCAGAGGCCACAAGAAGCAGCTCAGAGGTGTCAATGTTTGTCTTTTATTTGTGTCAGAGTAAAACTCTAATTTGGGGGTGGCCATTCTCTCATTGTAGCATGGGACAGAGGAAGAAACTCTGTTAGGGTTCCCCTCCCTGACTGAATGAAAGAGGCAGGAGAGAAAGCCAACTGCCAGAGAAGAGTAGAGCGGACAGGGAACGGAGAAAAACAAACAGAACAAGAGAACAGCCTGGATTCTTGACAACTCTCCAGTTCTTATTTGTGCTCTTGGAGAGGCCCCACTGCCCTGTGGGTCCTGTGAGGTGACCCAGTAACTTTTTAATAAATTCTCCTCTTGGCTCAAAATTAGGTCAAGTTGGTTTTCATTAGAAGACATTAAAAAAAAAAGGTCTTCAAAGAAGACAAAGGGGCTGAAGGACTGGAAGGTGATCAAGCCTCACGTCCCTTGGGGTCCAATGAGACTAACCGAGGGATCAGAAGCAGAACTGACTACAGTAAGGGCCCTGTGCTCTTGTTCTTGTGCTTAGCTTTTCCTAAATATTGCACTGACATTCACATTATGAATTTGGACGGCAGGTGCCCCACATGCCGGGCTTTCTGCATTTGCATTTATTTTCTTAGCATCTTGAAAGAAAGATGGAGCTAAGCCTGCCAAGTCTCTAAGCACCTTATAATAACCCATTCAGACATCATATGGAAGGATTAATTTAGCCCTTTCACACATCAGCACAGTAGCAGACACGGACTCACCTTTTCGTGTACCCAGGGCAGCCTAGAAAATTTGAACTAAAACTGTGGCTGTCCCTGACAATACTGTATTCCATTGTTTTAATCCTTAAAGCCATACTTAGGTATAAATAACATTCAGATAATTGGAATGAGAGAAGGCCATCACTTCAGCTTTCTGGTTCTTTTTCTCTCACCCCAACATCCCCTCTGGATGTTGCTGGAAATGAGGTACTCGGGACCCAGAAGATAAGACATCCTGGATGGTCTCTGTGGTATGAGTCCAGTAGAGAAGACAGCCACAGCTTTAGTGAGGAAACAGAGGGAAGCCAATGAAGGACTTGCTAAATGCAAGGCACAGCGACCAGAGGGAGTGGCGCTTCCTTATCTCCAAATCGGTGGTGCCTTTCCCAGAGTACAGGCATTCATTTTTCTTTGTTGACTTTGGTTTTGTTTGTTTGTTTGTTTGTATTCCAGGCTGGGACAAGTCGCCTTCTCAACCCAGCCATGGTCCATGAATTGGTGTTTAACCCAAATCCCATTGAATGCTTCGAGAGTAGAGGAAACATCCCACACCCAAGTGGCCAGCGCCATGAACAAAGGGGAGTCTGGCGGCGCCAGCTCTTGGCTTGAGCTGGGCCCAGCGGGAATCTGAAGTCCCCGTGCCAGGCTGAGGGCAGCCACCGAAGCAGATGCTGGGCAGCTGAGAGGAACGATTGGTTTCAGAGGCTCCAATTCCTTGCGGTGGGCACCTTCCTCCTTCTCTTGCTGGGAGGTTGGAGGTGGCTGGGGCTGTGCTGTCCACCGCTGGCTGCCAGCTCAGCCCGGCTTCAGAGAGTTGTCACCAGTCTCTGGCTCTAAACACATTTGTTAGGAAGCAAATGTATCTCCTACTTATGAAGATTTATGGAGAAGCCGACAGACATTAGGCTCTGACGCAGACCTCAGGTGAGCGCTCTCCCTGAGGTAGAGGGCTGAGGAATGATAGAGAGTGATTTACTCTCCCCTCTGGCTCCGTCAATATTCCAGCCCTGTGCCTGGCCCAGGAGGAGAAGTGAGGCTGAGGTATGGTTTTCTGGCGGTGTTCATTCTTCTTCAGAGAGAAAGAGAGAGACTGGCACTTTTTGTGGCATCTCTCGCGGAGGGGGAAGGCCAAGATAAATGGATAGTTTCAAGGTCATTAGCTTCCTGAGCTCACTGGTTGCTTCCCTCTGCCAGAGGGCTGCTTGGAGAGGTTACGGATGCTTTGCGGCTGGACCAGAGGAGCCCACATTTGGATCAGGGGCCCTGGGACCTGCTGCCAGTGGAGAACCCAGACTCTGGGCCTGTGAACTGCCTCCCCCCTCCCTCTCTCCCAGAAATCTGCTCTGAGAGAGCATGGGCCATCAGACATGGGGCCTACTCTCATGGAAATCTCTAGAACCTTGTTCCAGGCAGCAGCCAACACAACACTGACATTCCGTGGTATTAAAGATGGAAAATATAAATGGGAAATGAAGATGGGGTGGGATCGGGGCACTGCCAGGGACCAGAGTTAACCTGGAAACTGGACAAAGGGCAGGGGATGGGGGCAGGAGACTAGGAAACCGGTTTTTACTCCATACTAAGTCTTCCAAGTTCTCTTGGTTTATACCACATACACCCTCACTTCTACATAAGTTCAGTTTGTCTTGTGGCCTTAAATGCTTGATAGGGAAGTGATACAGAGTTAAAGTTGCATGTGTTTATAGATCTCCAAGTTTATCTCCAAGGCCTGAAGTCGCACACGTGTGCATTTTGGTAGCGGTGTGTACCTACTTCTTTGTGCTTCTCTTGGTGGACAAGTGTGATTCATGTTCATGATTTTGTATATTATCATAGAACACATTATCTGTTTTTCTAGCACTGGGAGACAAACTCAGGACCTTGCACTTGCCAGGCAAACGCTTCATCACATAGCTGCAGCCCAGCCTCCACCATTGCTGTCTCTTGAATGGTTGACTAGATCATTCTAGTAATGACATAATGGGCATGGCCATTCCACTGTTCCTGACTATCTGTGTTAAATATCCACACCTCTACATCTGTCTATAGTTCCATTGCTGTCTTCATTCCTAGACTAGATCAGCATTCTCATTACAGTGAAGGATGGCCATTGTCTCCCAGACTCCATAGCTTATAGTACAGCTCATTCACTCACAGATATGTACATGCTAAGTAAATAGTCTACCTTAGACCAGAACCATGTCTTCAGCCTTTCTAAGCTATACCTTTAAGAGATTCAATTGTCTTTGCCAAAATATATCTTTCAGCATCCTTGCTACCGGCAACCATTTGGTTCTCCAAGAACTGGAAAGCCAACCCTGATGTTCGGAGTTGGTAGAGGGTACGGATGAAGGCGGAGGTGTTTTGTCTCATCGAAGTCACCTTGGATGTTTATTATCTCTTATTTGTTCTCACAAAGGCTGTCCCTTCCACCTCTTGTTTGTTCTACCTGCCCTTTTCCCCACAGTCATTTCCCATCTGCCTTCATGCACACCCTGCTTCCGCTCCTCACCACTTGTGGTCTCGTGGAGCATCCAGCCCACCGTGTGGTTGGCAAATGACCGCCCCCACACACCTGCCGCCCAGTAGAATGGCCCAGAAGGGAGCTTGCTACCAGCCAGTTAAACAAGCACTTCTGAGACTTGGCCTCCAGACATGGCATTTCCGGACAGGAAGGCTTGCTTACTGTTGCTGCATGCTGAGACCTGGGTATTCTCCAACCTGGACTTCAGGATTCCCTTAGTGGGCTGCTGGGGGTGGAAGGAGAGGTTGTGACTATAGTCCAGGCTGTCCACCTGGCTTAGCATTATGGGTATGGAAAGGCACGGCTGCAAGGGTGCATTATTTCCAGAGGGAGCTGGCTTGTTCAGGTCTGAGATATAGAAAGCCATGAAAATGGTTGCCTTTCTCCATGCCAGGGATTCACCCACTCTGCTCACACTGTGACCAAGAGGGACATGTGTTCTCACACACTCTGCAGGACTGATAAATGTACCAGGGTAGCTTTCCTCAGGTGAGAGGCAGAGCTGAGGGGCTGGAGAACACACTCAGACCAGAGCTTTTCTATTGCTTGGCCTGGTTGATGACAAAGGGTATTACGAAGCACACATGTGAAGAGCTGCTCGGAGTGGGGCATAGAGGAAGATTTGGAGCGTCTATGCCCTCTCTGGGACCACCTCCCTCCATCAGCTCCACATTCAAACCAGAGTGTTCTTGCCATGTGGGGATGTCCCAGGATCCAAGCTCCCAGAGAGTGGCTGTCTTCCAAGGAGTTGATCATTTTGGAACGTTACGGATGAGTAGGCACTGATAAAATAAAAGGCAAAGTGAAGCAAAGAACCCCCAGGGAACAGTGTCCCCAGGGTTCTGGGTACCTGGTGGTACCCTGTGTACCACCTAGATCCCTCTATCCCAGTGGGTTTGTGATGCCTTTAAGAGTTTTATTGAAGTAATTGCACTTGTAGGTATTAGATGCAACAGTCGTTGCTACTTGTAGTTTGAAGGACCTGACAAGTTTCACCGGGAGGATATTCAAGCACTTTTCTCAGTGGTATCACCTCCACACCCCAGACAGGCAGAGGGCAGAAAAGGCTTCAGTAAACAGGTGTTGAACAAAAGACCATACCACGACATGCTTATCATTACACTTCCATGACGGGGAGACTTTGATCAATGAAGATCTGACCGCCTGTAAAGGATGGGGCTGAGGAGACACACAAACGGCTTGGAAAGCTGGAGTGAGGCCCTCTGGCCTCTGGCTGAACGCTTTCCCTCACTCCTACTTTATAAGGTAGCAATGACCGATTTCTGCTCATTTTCTTCTGACTATAATAGTCTGCTTCCTGTTGATGTAACTGAACGACACAGGTTGGATGATTTACGAAGAACACAGGTTTATTTAGGTTGTGAGGCTGTGAGGCTGAGCTTGGGGAAAGCTGACTTGTTCATGAGCCTGCTTCTCTCAGACAGGATGAACATGTTGACTTGGATACACGTCCCTTTTATTTCTTATAAAGCCGCAGTGCCATCGTAGGTCCTCCACCCTCATGGCCTCACAAAGAGCCAACCTCCATCACATAGAATGCACACCTCTCATCAAGGAAACGTCTCTTTACAACAGATGAAGCCTGTTAGGGAGAGACATAGACCCCCTCCAAAGGCAATTGTAGAACCTGGTCCCAACTCCTGCCCCCGAGACTGAAGGATTGTTTCAGAAGAGAGGAAAGGTGGTAAGAGTCAGGGGGCACAGGAAGTTTGCTGTGTCTCTTAGGAATTGGGTCAGAAAAGCTACACCATGCTTAGGGAAGGCTTTCTTGTTGATGAGCCTTCTTTCTTCTTATATATATCATAAAATCTCCCAAACATGGCTGCCTAAACAAACTGAACAGAGACAGCACCAATAGACTTGCTAATGTGAAAGGGAAGAGCTCACAAGGTCTCAACCCTACACAAAGAGCTTTAGGTAATAAGGAATGCCAAGAGCAGAAGTGGTGGCCCCCAGGGTAGAGCACATCGATCAATTATTTTTTAATTGATTATTTAATACCAATCAATTATTTAATTCTAAGACTGAGAAATCATTTCAGCCCTGAAAACATAGACATACAAGAGCATTACATGGACCGAACAGGTTAGATTTATATATTTAGGAACACACACATATATTTTACATATAAAGTACATATGTAAAAACAGAAAGACAGACACACCACCACCAGCAACAACAACAACAACAACACCATCACCAACAGCAACAAATAAAGAAAACGGCCATGAATTTGAGAGACAGCAAGGAAGGGGTTGGAGAGAGAAAGGGAGAAAATAATGTAATTATAATCTCAGAAGATAACTTTTAACATGTGTTCTAAAAGAGTCAAACTTTGTGACTATAGCAAGAACCAAATTTGCGATCTTATGTTAAAGCAGCATGAAGAGCTTCTTGGCCTCTGGACAGTGAACATCAGCCTGCAATCCGAGTGGATTCTGCGATCCCTCTCCAGGAGAGACTGCTTTTTTCTCAATGAGGACAGACACATCACCGGTTCCTGACAGGATCACCCTATCACTTGGCCTTTGTATGGCTCCGTGCTGTTCACAGAGCTCTTACATGGATGTGACCGCCAACAACTTCATAGCCATGGTTATCGCTGTTGAATCTACCTGTGCAAAAACCAGGAAACAGGACAACCTTGTTGTTTCCACGAACACATGGCCTGTGAGAGACAGAGCCAAGGACAACACCAGGGATGGAGGGAAAGTCCTAGAGAATGCAGTGCCCTGAGAGCTCACAGTCCTACGTTGCTGAAACATAAGGTCACTCATCCGTAGCAAGAATGTTAACTCCCCGTCTTCTCAGAGAGAAGATCAGAGGTATTTGGAAGAGGAACAGAAGGCTGGAGATGCAGCTGAGTGATCAGGCATCTGCCTCCCAGGTTCAAGGTCCTGGGTTCCATCCCCAGCACCACAATCAAAACACTCTAAAAATACAACCACAATAATTAAAGATTAGCTGGGGGTATAGCCTATCTCTACCCTAGCCAATAGTCAAGAGTTATCAAGCATACCCACAAACGCACTAATGGCTCAACTCTGTGGAGTTTGCCCAGGCTGCTGAGGGCAGCAGATCTGAGAGGGTGGGTGTGGGACCCACTAAGAGAAGAGCAAGTCCTACAAAACTATAGAACCCCACAAAGCTACTTCACCAGAGGTTAAAAAAAAAAATGGTTTTGATGCTGTGGTCATCCTCCTTAGCCCAAGGGATGGGGTTTCTCTTTTGAGTTTTCTTGACTTTGTTCCTGTGTGTTTGAGTTGACCACCCCATCCCCAATGTCATGGAGAGATGGGGACTAGAGAGAGCTGCTTGGTGAAGCGACTTGCCCTGGTAGCTGAAGGTAAGTTGGCAGGGCTCCTTGTGGCCTGGGCTGCTGAGGTAACACGCATGACTGCTCCGGGCAGCGGCCCAGGCTCTGAGCAGGGACTGGCGCCCACGGCCTGGTCTGCTCACAGTCAGGCCTCGAGTTCCGGCTTTTGCTGAAAGCTGTTACTTTTTTCCAGAATCTTCTCTGCCCATGGTGTTCTGTAGGAGAAATGAGGCTGAGTATTCCAGGGTTTCTGTTTCCCAACATCCAGTTATGAACTCATCCACGAATCAGCAGAAATCACTCATGTGCTTAAGAACTGCTCCCTTTCTGTAAGCTCTGCTTATGCCAGGCTCTGCAATACAGGACACACATCCCCCTCAAGGAGTGTCTACACTTATTTAGGTCAAAGAAAATAATGGGCAAAAAATAAAGAAACAAGATTCTGAGAACCACTGTATCCCTAACATAAAGAGAGCCTTCTGGGCCTGTGGTCTGCACACGCCTCTCAGGATAGCTCTGAATGAAGTCAAACTCATAAACATAATTAAAACTTTATGAGATGGATTTTGATACTATTTTTTTCACTTTTTATCAGCATGCAAGGTACTAGCTATCTTTATGGTGTTTTCGAACCAGAGGGTCTTTTTTTTAAAGCCAATTGTGCAATTCTCAAGCACAGACTTTGGAGATGACCACAGCACATTGAACTGTTGAGAAGTTAGAGGCCTGGAGCTTTAGAATAGCTCCCAAAGGCCATGTGAAAAGGCTTTGGTCACCAGCTTTTGGCACTGTTGGGATGGAATGACACCTTTGGGATTTGGAAGGAAGTTAAGTTATTGTGAGCATGTCATTAAAGTGGATATCGGGACCTCAGTTTCTTCTTGTCACCCTCTTCACTTCTGTCATGGTCCCCACCACAAGCTACTGTGTCCTTATAGCCCCAAAGTCACAGAGCCAAGCAACCATGCTCTAAAGCCAAGGATCAAAATAAACTTTTCCTCCTGTCTTAAAGTTTCTACTGCAATGTAGAGACATCATGACCATGGCAATCCGTGTAAGGAAAAAAAAGAAAACATTTAATTGGGACTGGTTTACAGTTCAGAGGCTTAGTCCATTATCTTCATGATGGGAATCATGACAGCATGCAGGCAGACATGGTGCTGGAGAAGGAGCTGACAGTTCTACATCTGGATTCTCAGGCAGCAGGAAGAGAGAATAAGCCTCTAGGTCTGGGTTGAGCTTCTGAAACATCAAAGCCCACCCCTAGTAGCTTCTTCACCCAACAAGTCATACCTATTTCAATAAGGCCACACCTCCAATAATGCTACTCCCTATGAGTGTACAGGGGCCATTTTTATTCAGACCACCACACCCTCTTATAACGTGTTTGTTGCTAGTATTTTATCACAGTGATGTAATTAATATAAATGAACACAATGCCCCATGAGATGACCTTGTACTTTCTTGTCTCTGCAGAGAGGTGTAATAAATTGGAGGTGGGTCAGGTTCCTTAGACAGTCTAGTGATACCTGCTTGAGATGGTTTTGATCTTCCAGTCCACTGAAGGAAGTCTTCATGGAATAAGGAAGGTCAGCCATCCACACAGTAAGGAGATGGGGGCATAACAACTGCAGGAGGGGGTGTTTCCTGTGAGCCTCCACAGTGTGAACGCTGCCACCAGTGTTTACTATACCACAGACAGCATCTGAAATCTTAGAGAAAGCCTGCAAGATGGACGCCATCATCTCCACTCTACTTATACAGCAGCATGAGGCCCAAAGAGGCTAAGTAGCCACAGCTGGCCTCACAGCCAGACACCTGGTAAGTGTTTGAACTCAGTATCAAAGATTCTCCCAAAATAGACAGGAAGGGAAGTTATGGCCAGCTGTTGCATTTGACACCATATTCCTGGATGCCCCAGGACTTGGGGGAAAATGACTCAGCAGAGCTACTCTGTAGAGGGACTCAGGAAGAAGGGCAGCGTCAAGGATTGACTATGTGAAATTTGTCTGCTTTTTGTCCTGTGTGTTTGTGGAGTACTTACAGAGAAGCAAAGCTTTGTAGCATGTTCCTATGGGAGGAGTGGCTTGGGTCTGTTGCAGCATGGGCCTGTCACAGGGTAAGAACCTAAAGAAGGGAAATGGAAACAGGGTAGGGGACCTGCTTGAGATTCACTGCCTCTGTTGGGAGGGACTTGTGGAATAGAGGAGGGGTATGTTCCTAATGAGGCTTCAAATTGGGAGGCTTTATTATGAGCTGGAAGGAAGAAGGCAGAAGGATACATCTTACTCATAACTGACTGCATTTTTTCTTTTTCTTTTTTTTTTTTTTTATGTCCTGAGGAAAACCCCCAGGAACACATAGGCTACCTTTCTTGTTTTATAGATGAGGAATCAGAGACATAAAGAAGGAGGAAGAAGAAGACAAAGAAGAGGAGAAGAAAAATGACAAAGAGGAGGAGGAGGAACAGGAGAAGAAGAAACAGGAGAAGCTAGAAGAGAAGGAGCAGCTGGAGGAGGAGGAGCAGCTGGAGGAGAAGGAGTAGCTAGAGGAGGAGCAGCTGGAGGAGGAAAAACAGGAGGAGGAACAGCTAGAGGAGGAGCAGGAGGAGGAGGAGAAGGAGCAGCTGGAGGAGGAGCAGGAAGAAGGGCAAGAGGAGCTGGAGGAAGAGGAGCAGCTGGGGAGGTGCAGGAGGAGTGGGAGCATCTCGAGAGGGAGAAGCAAACCAATACATCCTTAACCACGGAGTTAATTAAATATAATGCTGGCTCTTGGCTGCTAACTTTTTTTCTTCCTATCAAGAGCTTTTTCCACCATATGGTATTCATGAGATACTGACAGAGGTCAGTGAACTCTTCCTATAAAGGCCGGATAGACTCAGTAGGCCATACAGCCTGTTGTAACCCATCATAGCCACTGACAGCACACAGACTAATGTGTGTGGCCGTGTTCCAGTAAAATAGTATTTGTAAAGGCAGGTGGCAGCCCTCATTGGTCCACAAGTCATGGCTTGCTCACGCTGGTCTTGGTTTTTTTCTTTTTTTTCAAACACACCTCTGTGGTAGAGCCAGTGGTTGGTGATTTGGCTCTGGGCTATGCGCTTCAGAGAAAGAACGGAAGGAGAATGGCAACAATGTAAATCAGAACAGAAAGAAATCACCACTGAGGACTTCCAGAGGAGAGAAGTGGAGGGGAAGGACTGGGAAGTGAAGAGACCAGAAACAACCCCGCTAAACAAGCCTTTCCAGTGCTACAACAGTCTTCCATGTAGGCTGCTGATGGCTCAGTGGGAAAAAGTGCTTGCCACCAAGCCTGCTGCTCTAAGTTCAACCCTGGGACCCACATTGAAAAAACTGATTCTCTCTCAAATTGTCTTCTGAAACCCACATGTGCACAGTGCTGGTAACACACATTCCCTCCCTTCCTCCCTCTCTGCCCCTCTCTCTCACATGCAATAAACAAGCAAACAAACAAACAAATATATAAGATTAAAAAGTAGAAGAAGCACGGGTGCATATATCACCCGTGTCCAGTGGTGGTACATGCAAGCTTTGCAATCTCCACAGTCGACCTCTCCCTAATTTTGAGGAGATCCAAACTATATATACCTCTTCTAGAACTAAAGTAGATCACAACAATCAATTCCCACCCCTAGTCCTCCCCCTTAGCCACTCAGAGGAAAACCAGCACATTTAACCTCAGCTCACTGTTTAATCCTATATGTCTGTGTAGCAAGTCAGCAGATGTGGGCAATGAAGGTTCCTCAAGGACAGAGATGGAGAATTAATGTGAGCCCCAAAGTCCTTTGCAAAGACAATGCATAAGGAATAAAAGAGAAAGGACTTGAAGCCATTCGTGGTAGTACACACCTGTGATCCCAGTACCAGTGAGGCTGAGGTAGTAAGGTCACGGGTTGAGGCCAGCCTAGGTTACATACTGTCTCAAGAAACAAAAACAAACAGACAAACAAACAAACACAAAACCAGCTAATAGGAACTTCTTAATACCGGCACTGATGGGTTTGCATGGTTTTTCAGTTTAGAATCTAAAGACCTCAGCAGGATAGATCTTCAAAGGCAGCCACACTCTTTTAAAGAGATAGTTTAGATTGGAATTGTGTTTATACGTGTGAGCATGTGCACATGTGTTTAGGTGGCCTCAGATCCCTGAGAGCTGGGGTTATAGGCACTTGTGAGCTATTCACTGTGCCTGCAGGACTTGTGTCTTCTGTGAGAGCAGTATATACTCTAGTGCTGAGCCATTTCTCCAGCTTCAAGAGGCTGAGATTGTCAGTGGCACCTTTTTGTCTGTAGACTTTGTGTCTTTCAGGTAGGGAATGACCCTTCTCCTTCCAAAGAGGCATGGCTTTCAAAATGCCTAAGGCTCAGATTGTCCAATGAAAATACTGCAAACAGTGTTCTTCTTAGTCTCATAGTTTTGGGATCACTAGGAAATATGTACAAGGTAAAGAGCCACAAAGGATCTTCTTTAGTGTCCCTTCCAACTCTGAGGTGCTGGCCTGTTCCAACTTCCTGCCACTCCATCTTGGAGGGAAGTGGATGTACTTGGAGCCTACAGCTTGATCCAGTTCCCCTTGGTCCTTCCAGCCCCTTTCAATACATTCTGGGGCAGGGTGACAAGAGGTAAAAACAACTGATAACAGGCACTTTTGATATTCCTGATTACATGACCTGAGTGTGACTTAGAGATAGGTTTGAGACAATTTGCCAGGATCCTTTTGAGAGCTCAATATGGCAGGGGTAAGGGACTGAAGGTGTAACTTAGAAAGCTACACTAGAAACATTTGTCATTGGTCTTGGAGTTGACTTTCTATTATTCAGTCAGCTTGCTCCCAGTTCAGCAATTTCAAACACCTAATGCTGTTGCAAGGGAACTTCTGGTACCCATGGTGTCTGGACCCTGCCATGTGCCAAAATCATCTCCCTTTTGGGATGGTTTTGACTACTCATAGAGATAATTAAAAATGGTTGCTCATCACCATGACGTTATCTTAACTTAATTTGGATTCTGTGAAGTGGATTTTGATTGCTAGGAGTCTGATGCTTTTTCATCCGAGTAGAAAGAATATGGAAACATTTCTGCCTTGCCCTTCACATTTGATTGATACTTTTCACTTTGAAAGCTAATTATAACCGATGTGAAAGAAAAATGGGATTTGGAAATATGGGCTCTTTTCATGAATTTTCACTCTGAAAATTCAGGTCATCTGTTTCGTTTTCTCATACCTCAGTTTACTCACCAGCCAGTCAGCCTGCTGTGGATGTTAGCCATCCTTCCGTGGCTGTGACAAAATACCTGGGGAGATAAACTAAGAGAAGAAAGGTTTATCGGTTCAAGACTCCAGGAGTCTCAGTCTATTGTTGCTTGGTCCTGTTTCCATTGGGCCACAGTGAGGCATGGCAGATGGTGTCTGGGATATGAGAGGGAAACCAGGGGAGAAGTACAGGGCATAGATGGCGATGGACAGACACAGAAAGGGGATGTGACCTGATGCCCTTCCACTAAGTTCTACCTCCCAAAATGTGTCTTTCCAACAGCACCAGGGCTGGTGACACATGTCTTTTGGGGACATGTCATATGTAATCCATACATTCATCCTCTAGCTATGGTATATTTCTTCTGATCTCCAAGCACAGCAAGTTATGGATCTGACTTCCTATCACCCATATTGATATAACAGGATCCCAGCCTGTTAAAGCAGCGCCATTCATGCCATTCCTGGCCAGTGGCAGTCAGCCCTATGTATACTTTTCCTGGAACTGTAGACATCTATATTCAAAGTTCTTTCAATCTCTAAGTCCAGGTTGCTGTTGGAGTATTACCCCCTCTCTCAGCCATCTTCCCAGGCTCTCTACCTGTGTGTCTCAGCTCTGCTTTCTGAAGTAGAGCAAGGTAGACGGACTCTTTGCACCTTCATAGCCCTTCAGGTCTGATTGCTCTTTTATGGGCATTTTTTGCAAGTTGATTGAGATACACTGAGGAAGACTGCTTTGAGAAAGGCAACCGCACCGTTGTGTTTGTGGTGGTCCCTCCTGCTATTGGCAAGCTCTCAGTTAAACAAACAAAGATGTGTTCCAGAGAAGTGGGAAACCTTTAGGGTGCACTTGCTCAATACATTAGGTTTCTGAGATGGAGGTAACCCCATTCTGCATTCACACATCACTACACCCTGCATGGATGATGATTCTTCTCTCATCTACAGTGTTTACACAGCTAATGAGATCGCTGCATTTTAAAGTCTGCCCAGGAAGCAAAGGGCTGGAGTTTGTTTAAGATTTCAAGAGGAATCCTTTGGCTCCATTTATAGACATTAACATGTGACCATCAAGAATCTATATAGTACTAGTTAGGAAAGATTTCTTATAGTGGGAATCTTTATCTCAGTGACTGAAAGAGATATTATTCATTCACTTGCTCAACACTTCTTTGTTGAGTGGCTATTGTATGTCATGAACTGCTGTAAACATTTGTGTTATGTAACAGAGAAAAAAGAAAAGGAGGGGAGGGGAGGGGAGGGGAGGGGAGGGGAGGGGAGGGGAGGGGAGGGGAGGGGAGGGGAGGGGAGGGGAGGGGAAAACACATACACAAAATCTCCTGTCTTTGTAATGCTGACATTCTGGAAAGGTTATATTCTTAGAATGTGCAACATGACATTATAATAAATAAATTACGCTGTAGGTTAAAAGATGAGTGGCTGAGGTGTATCTCAGAGGTAGAGCACTTTGCTTAATGTGTGGGGTGAGTCTCTGGGTTCATCTCTAGCACCAGAAAAAAAAAAAAAGTAAGTAGGGGATCACAGAGGCTGAAGTGATAATCACAGAGTCTGCAGGGTTTGCACTAGGTCCTCTACATGTCTGTTATGGTTGCGCAGCTTTGGGACTTTGTGGGACTCCTGACAGTGGAAGTTGGGGGTGTTCCCGACTCTCTTGCTTGCTCTTGGGACTCCTTTCCTCCTAGTAAGTTCTTTACTCTACCCTTGATGTAAGGGTTTGTCCTGGTCTTATTGTATCTTGTGGTACCACGTTCTGTTGACGTTCCTGGGAGGCCTGATCTTTTCTGGGGAAAGATGGGGGCGTAGATCTGGGGGAGAGGGGAGATGTGGTGGAACTGGGAAGGAGGGAGAAGCTGTGGTCAGGATGTATTGTCTAAGAGAAGAAAAATTTCAAATTAGAACAAGGAAAGTAGGCCGAGCAAACCATGAGGAGCACGGCAGTGAGCAGCACCTCTGCATGGCCTGTGTATCAACTGTCCTTACTCTCTCTGACAATGAACAGTGATATGGAAGTGTAAGTCAAATGACTGAGCCCCAACAAATAAGTAAAAGGTGGTAAGCTCTTTTTAAAGTTTTTAAAAGCCATGTCTGTGTGCTATGGTGGTTTGTGTGTGTGTCTGTGTGCCTGTGTGTCTCTGTGTGTGCCTGTATGTATCTGTGTGTATGTCTGTGTTTGTCTATGTGTGTGTATGTGTATGTCTGTATGTCTGTGTGTCTATGTATGTGGTGCACAGACCCATACAAATACATGTAGAGGTCAGAGGGGGAAGTTGAGACTATCTCTATTGCTCTAGGCTTTATTCACTCCAGTCTCTTACTGAATCTGGAGCTTACAAGTTTTGGAATAGATCCTCCTGCCTCTGATTTTCCCTGTCCCCCAGTTCTGGGGTTAGTGATGCATGCAGACACATCTAGTGTTTAACCTGGGAGCTGAGGACTGAGACTCAGTTCCTCACGCTTATGCAGCAAGTGCTGTTACCCACCGAGCCATCTCTTTAGTCCCAAAATTTATCTTTACAGATCTTTACAGAAGAAAGCAGCAGCTAATTCAGTTAGGGGCAAACATGCTGGGATGTAGCTGGGGTACATGGATCAAGGGTTGAAGGCAATCTGGAGATAGTGCTTCTACAACCCAAGCGTCAGAGCATCTAGACTTGGCGCTGCATCCTTCACAGACCAGAGCATAGCAGCTAGCAGTGCTGGGAACATGGATCAAAAGAAATCATCTGAAGGAGAAGATTGAGGAGAGGGCGGGGTGGACTGCACAGCTAGGGATAGGGTGTCCAGATATGGTCAAGAGGTGTCAGAATGTGACAGCTGAACAAAGAGATATATGCCAGAAATGACCAGGAAGTCAGGAAGAATTCAAGAGGAACCAAAATACAAAATGGTTGTCTTAAGTATTTTAACAGCCATTAAGGAAGGCATGATAGGATGTCTGTATTTGATTGTTATTATTTTGGAGGTTTGTTTGTTTGAGGAATTTACCATGTACTGCCCTCAAACTCAAAGCAATCCTCCTGCCTCAGTTTCCCAAGTGCTGGGCTTATAGGCATAGTTCACCGCATTCAGCAAGAAAGAATGCCTTTGCCTATTTTGTGTGTGTGTGTGTGTGTGTGTGTATGGATGTAGAATTTAGAGGCTGATGTGAGGTGTTTTTCTCAGAAGACTGCCTTTAAAATGAAAGTGATTTGGTTATGGTACACTACTGCTTTGGGTTGGGGATTTGATCTTCGTGGGACTTTGGTTGAGTAATATTTCTGCTCAGTTAAGAATAGATGGTATCCGTAGAAGTGAGGGAGGAAGGAAGGGAGCGAGGGGGAGAGATAGAGAGTGAGAGCACGCCACAGGTGATGTGTGTTACTCCGGAAGATGGAGGCAAAACCCCAGGGTCAAAATCATAGACCAAATGACCTGCCTATGGCAGGAATCATGGTGTTGACACAATATGACACCTCACCAGCACAGGAAGCAACAAAAGACCTGGCAGCATATCCAAAGACAAGAAAAAGGTCTAGAAAGGGTTCTTGACTCTGCACATTTCACTTAAGGGTATAGTCAGCATATCTGTCATGGGTTGTATATTCTGTACTGCTCTGAGAGCAAACTAAGCCAGGGAAGCAAGCAAAGGTGATGCCCTCGCTACATTCTCCAGCTGAGCCTAGAAGGAGGTGCTCACACCTCCTCTTAGTTTGTCTTGCAGTTCAACAGGTCAGGAAGTGGATGACTCAGGCCTAAGTCCTAAGGAAGCCAGTGATGTGCTAGTTTGAATCTGAAATGTCCCCATAGGCTCGTGTATCAGTTCCTTGTTCTCCAGCCGATGGTTGGGCTATTTGAGGAGGCCATAGAACCTATTGGGGGTGTTGGGGCTAGCTGTTGGAAGCAGGTCACTGAGAATAAGGCTATATCTACTTCAGGTTTAGTTTCTGATTTGCTGGGATATGGGAGCTGCACAGTGGCACCGCTCTGAACTCTGCCATGCCTTCCCCAGTACAATGCACTGAAACCTCAGAAACCGTGAGCAGAGACAGCTTCCCCCTTCTGTTGTTTCTGCCTGGTGTTTTGGTCATAGAGATGCAACAACAGCTAATACTCTTGAGTGGTAGACAGGATGGTGATTATAAACATTCATGATGAAGGACAGAGCCCTTGTCAGCTCCGACCATCCTCTCAAGGATTCAAGGTCTACTGAAAGAGGGCTCAACTATCAGGAGCATGTAAAAGGAACTGGAATTGTCTTGTCTTTGAGTCCCAGAGGCTACCCTGTGCTAGGTTTCTACTATGGAGTGTGGACTGGCTCAATGGCTCTTCTATTACAGGACAGCTTTCTGGGGACTCACATGAGTTCTGGGTACTTAACTGTGAGAAGATTGTAGAGGAACCAGAGAGCTGGTGGGATGTAGTTCGTGGAGATGCAGATCTGAATGAACAGAATCTCCACCGCCTCCGTGTGATGCTTTTAACTCTTGAGGGTTTATGATTCAGATTCCAGGATTAGACACAGGTGTTTAGGAATCTATAAAAATGGATGAGAACTGAACACTTTATTGGGCCCCAAAGAAAACTATTAAATTGAATTAATAAAATTTCAATTTGTGAAAATGGCATCATAATGACTTATTTAATTGCTAAGTTTAGTACAATTGTCCTTTAGTATCCATGGGGGACCTGCTCTAGGACAATACTCCCACATCTAAATCAGACATGCCTGTGCTGTGCAAAATGAAACAATATTTGCATATAAACATACAGACCCCCCAAATAATTTAAATCATCTCTAGATGACTTTATAAACCCAGTGTAGAGTGAAAATGTTACTGAAATAATTGCTTTACTGCATTGCTTAGGGGATAATATTAAAAAAAAAACATAAATAAGAGCCTATGTGAATTCACTATAGACACACTTTCCCCCGAGTATTTCCTATCCAACATGGCATGCAGAACATCCAGATACGGACAACCGGCTGTTAATTAAATGACACATTTGAAACCAACAAATCTATAGTTTTCTCTCTTTTTTTTCCCCAAGAATTCCTAAGCAGGCTCAAGAACTGCCAGGAAGCTACCGCCAATCATCATTTACATTACTTGTAGCCAAAACATTTCAAAAGCAAAAATTACCATTTTAAAATTTATTTTTGCGGCAAAAGGAAAAAAATACTCATTAGATTGGATATGAGGTGTGGAGTTAGGGCCCAGAATTGAGAAGTTGTCAGCAAGGTTCTGACAAGTTCCCACCCATACCGGACAGCCCGGTGGGCAAAAGTGAAGCCCACTGCGGAGACCCGAGGTAGGAAAGCCTTGTTGCTCCAGCTCCCTATGGGTACTCATGCCTCCCCCTCTGCCCTCTACACCATGACCTCCTTCATCTACTTCAGTAACTGTTTTCTGGAACAAATTCTTCCATAGCGATCCTTTCCAGGATGCTACAGTAACAAGAGTTCTCAAAGGCTTTGATTGACGGGGTTTTGAAACATGCTTTCTTTGGGGTAATATTTATATTTGATCCCTTTTGGACCAACTGCACATAACTAGAGCTTATCACATTGCGGGAAACTACGGGAAGACTCAGAGGCGCAGGAGCCTGCCGAGCCCCGAGAGAACAAAGATTAATACCCATTTGTGCCTCACTGCCCCTGACCTCTGCTATCTGTAAATAATGTTTGGAAAGGATGGGGGCGCATCATGATCTATGATATGGTGGCGGCCGTTCCAGTTGTTCTGTCTTCAGATGTGATTTATCATTCTCTATGGTGACACAAATCATGGCCCTAACTTGATGGGCTGGCATGCTAGATCTACTGACGGCAGCAGTGTGGACCTGAGTTTTCATCCTAACATTTTAAACCTGACTTAGAGCTAACCGCCTGCTTCAATTCGTAAATATGCTGCAAAAACGCACTTTGCAAACTCTGGTTTCGATGATGGCTGGGAGCAGCACGTCCTTTCCAACCCATGGGAGGACCAATGAGAAGGCATATGAATAGTGAAACAGTCTAATTTTTTTTATTTAAATTTTTTCATATTCATTTTATGGGGCTGAAGAGAGGATTAAGCAGTTAAAACTGCTGGCTGCTCTGTCAGAGGACCTGAGTTTTATTAGCACCCATCATGGGTGGCTCACAACTGCATATAACTCCAGCTCCAGGGGAACCAACATCCTCTTCTGACAAGGTTTTTGAGGTGAAATAGCTGTTCTACTCTGAGTGTCTGTGTGAGGGTATGTACACATATGTGTAGGGACCTGGGGATACCAGAAGAAAGCATTAGATGCTTCAGAACTGGAGCTACTGGCCAACCTACCAGCTAAAACAAGGTCTAATTGAAGATGAAAATTTGTCCCCACTTTTCTCTCTTGCCTGCCTTCCTTTTAGCATGAATAATATGCCGAGCGACCAGTGAAACTAGCCTGCATCCAGCTACCTTCAGAAGCACTGAAGGAGAGGAGGCACTGCTTGTGTCCTCTCTTGAGCCCTGACACTCAGGAGTAAGCTCAATAGCTCTCGGTCAGACACAGAGGGCCTGCAGGTTTTCTGTAGGCCAGTGCTGGCCTCTGGAGAGATGAATCTGTTCCCAAAGCAGGGTGAGCCATCAAACTAGATCTTTGCAGTCTGTCCCCCAGTGTGACCATGTTCCCTGAAATGGATGGGAACAAGAGGACATGAGGAGGTTCTATGGGAAAACACCCCATTTCTTTGAAGCCTGTTCCTTTCTGTAAAGGATGATTTCTATAGAAAGTAAATAACTTTAATTGTTAAAAAACATGACAGTGTATCACTTCTCTTTAGAATAATCTTTGTATTTAATGAGAATTATTATTTCTTTATATAAAGAATCCAAGGATCTTTGATTTAAAATTAATTTGACCATTTATTTTTTTTTCTCTTTTGAAACAGAGACTTACTATGCAACCAAGGTTGGTCTAGAATTTGCTATGTACCCTAGACTGGCCTCAACCACCTCACCCTACCTCAGTCTTGAAACTGCTAGGATTTCAGGCGTGTGACAGCACAGCCAGTAAAAAATAACATTTGAGTTGCAATGACTCACATTTAGATGGTAACTTCCAAAAGGCTGCAATTGTATGTTACATACATATGTTTAAATTTTTTAAATTTAAAAAAAAAGTTTTTTTTCCCCTAGATTCATGTTTTGTTTAGATAGAAATTCAGTGTCCTAGCCTGATGGAGCAGTGCGGGGCCTTTTCTCCTCTGGGGTCCCACCTTGAGCAAAGCCTTACTGGTTCCCACCCAACCCTGGCTTAACCTGATGTCCTCTCTGTCTCCTTGTTTCGCTCACAGATTGTCCTCTAGTTTCAAATGCCTGTCAGTGAGCTGGGATGACAGATTTGCCTGTGCTGGTGTGCCGAGGCAGTATGTACTTGAGCTCAAGCCTCCTGGAACCAGCTCCCGTGGCACTGCTGTGCCCTGTAGTGACTTTGAGGGCAGGAGATGAGGTGAACGTGAATCCAGGGGAACAGGAGAGCAGAGTGGTCTACGTGACTCCCAGCATCTCACTGGGCAAGGACAGCACTATCCTGCATCTTATTTTTTCTAATTTTTGGGTGTAGACTTCTGAGCCACTCTGGAGACAATAGAACCATCCCCAGTGATGTCCAAAGTGACATGCACTTGCTCATCTCAGCCCCAGACGGTGAGCGACAGTGAACTTTCGGTGCCTAGCAGCACTTTGTCATATAGAGTGGGTTATTAATACTACCCCGGAGCCTTGGCAAACGCCATCCTCCACCACATTCCACATTATACTTTTTCGTAAACATCTTATCTCATCCAACCCAACATAGCTCCTAATTCTTTATATAACCATGAAACTCAACACTCCACCTTCGTTGGATGGGTCCTTCTCAAACTCGCTCTATATTACAACAACATTAATTGCTATTTTATGCTCATCCACAGACAGACAACTTCACAACTTCTTGGTAACTTACAAGTGCACTGGTTGACAGCATCCTCAATTAGCAGAGTCATTTCCATATCCTGGACATATACATTGATCAGAAAAGATGACAATTTATTTTTAGACAGACGCAGCCTGCATAATTTAAATATATTTCCCATTTGGCAAAAATGGTGTTGTAGCTAATGTATGTTCAATATTTCCAAAAACATTGGTACTTTCCCATAAATATCTTCCATATTTTTTTCAGTGAGTAATAAAAAAGGTTGAGGTGGGATGTGTTTTAGCCCACCACATTATATCACTCCTATTTTTCCTCTTTGTTGGATGGCAATCAGGGGCCCCGATGCCAAGCTTTGGAAGCAACAGCATCTGGCTCCTTGGCAGAACCCGCAGGCAGACTTGTTGCCAGCCTCTAAGCTGTGTCTGGGTCTGTTGCAGGGTTTGGCTGCAGATGGGCGCTCTGGGTTGCCTCGTGCTTCTGGAAGCCAGTCCTGGCGTTCCTTTTATTCTGAGGACTTTACTCATTTTTATTCATTTGTGAAGAAGGGCCCATCCAAATGTTTTATGAAACCAACACAGGAGAACATTAATGGATCAAGTTTTGCCTTTGAAGAGGCAGAGGTCAGTGTGCATTTAGGCAGGAGACACCACACGCTGAAGACAAGTCCACGCGTGGGCGAGCTTCGTCCCTTGAGCTTCTTTCGATTCCACAGGGCTCTGAAGGAGGATGGATTTGTATTCCTGTCCCTCCCTCCCTCCCTCCCTCCCTCCCTCCCTCCCTCCCTCCCTCCCTCCCTCAGGATAGGGCTGTGTGCTTACTGGAAAAACAGAACCGGGGAGCTCAGCCATCCTCAGATGGAGAAAGCCTCCTGTTTCTTTTGTGGTTTTAATGGAACCAGACCCTGAGGACACAAGGACCATGGCGGGAGGTCCTCTGTGCTCTGCTCTCTTCTACTGTGTTATTGTTCACCTGAGTATGGAACTACACTATGACAAGAAAACACGGTGCACATTAAGTCTTAATTTAGTCTGAGCTAAGCACATACATGGAAGATGGAGCACTCTACTAGCTTTTGCCAAGACTGTGGCCTCTAGGGCAAGAGTTTCCGGATTTCTTAGAATTTTGAAATGGTCTCTCCAGCTTGATGGTGCAGTCCTGTGATACCAGGAATTGGGGAGCAGAAGAATGTTAGGGAGTTCAAGGCCATCCTGGGCAACATAGCACACTAGATTCCATCTCATAAAAACAACAAAACCCAAAGACACACAAATCTTAGCAACCCACCAACAAAAGAAAGAAACACTCGTAGTACCATCCATGCTACTTATCACTCAGATCCACTAAAACCAAACCAAACCAAACCAAAACAAAAAGACCCAACAAACAACAGCAACAAAAACCTCCAAGTCTGGGGGCTTGAGGCAGAATTAAGAGCACTAGCTGCTCTTGCAGAGGACCTGGGGTCAATTCCCAATGTATACAAGGTGGCTCACAACCATCTGTAACTCCAGTCCCAGAGGATCTGATGCATTCTTTTGGCCTCTGTGAGCACGTGGTACACAGATATGCATGCAAACAAATCACCATAACCATAAAATAAAGATAAAGGAAAAAAAAGCAACAAATCTCTGCCTTGCACATATACAATACCACTATTTTAATTAACATATATTTTACTCTTGTTCTTGTAAACATTTTGTGGTGTCTCCTGGGTGCATTCCTCTCATTGACTTTTTTATCGGTAGCTTATGATTGAATACCTGCTATTTTGTCAAACACCAAGTCCTGCTCTCATGGTGTTTATTTTCTATTAGAGGAAGGATGCTATGAAATCGACTCCCAAGATCACTGTAGACGGAAAGAGTGCTATTAGGAAAATAAAACTGTAACATGCAGAACATTGTAGTGGAGGTGGAGAGCCATTCAAGATGGATTTGGGCCCACTTCTGGGCATCTATCCAAAGGAAATAAAATTACTATCTCAAAGAAAGCTGCAGAAGCTGAGGATATGGCTTGGTTGAGAGCGCTGGCTAGTCTTGCAGAGGACTCAGTTCAGATCTCAGAAGCTATACTGGAAGGCCCGTAACTCCAGTCATGGGGGATCTGACACTCTCTTCTGGACTCTTCTGGCACCTGCACATGCATGTGCAAACACACACACACACACACACACACACACACACACACACACACGAGTAGCTATGTAAGGTGACGTATATGTCAATCAGCTTGTTGATAGAATCTCTTAAGTGTATATCCAAACATCATGGTAAACATCTTTAATATGGGAACTGTTTTTTGGTTTTGTGTGACTGTGTGTGTGTCCATGCATGCATATGCATGATCATGTGTATGCATGCAGAGGCCAGAGAAGGGTATCAGGTGTCTTCCTCTGTCACTCTCTGCCTTACTCTCCTATACCAGAAGCTTGTTCATTTAGAAAGGTTGACTGGTCAGCAAGCTTCCAGCATCCACTGTCTCCATCCCCCAACACTAGGGTAATAGTCTGTATGTGACTATCCATGGCTTTTTTATGGGAGTGCTAGGGATTCAAACTTGGGTTCTTATGCTTGTGTAGAAAGCATTCTTATTCCCTGAGCTGTCTCTCACACCCCTTGAAAATATATTATTATTATTATTATTATTATTATTATTATTATTATTATTATTAGGAAGTTCTGTCACTATAGCTTGAGAGTCGCATGACCAGCAGAGATTGTTTAAGAAAGTGCAATTGGGTCTAAGAGCACATCAGCAGACAGGAGTCAGCCAGTGCTCTTCAAGGGCAGTGGAACTGCAAGAGGAAAAAGCGAGGCTATGGTATCAATGAAGAATGACCCTGGCACAGCTGAGGCCCAGAAGGGCAGGGCGTAATAATCCTGCTGGGTGTCAGACAGGGGCTTACTCACTGAGAGCAGGTTTGTGAGTCATGGAGCATATTCTAGTAGCAATGGGAAGCCATTGGTGTTTCTCAGTAGCAGAATGGCATGGTTAGTTCCTGAGTTTGAAAGGTCACTTTGGCTACAATGTAGAGGAAGAAAAGACACAGAGAAGTAGTGAAGTCACATACAATGATCCAAGTCCAAAAGATGCTATCCATTAATAATGTTTCTGCTGGGTAAAACACACACACACACACACACACACACACACACACACACACACGGATGCACATGCTTTTGGAATAATCTCTCGTACTTAATAGGACAAACATAGGGTTTGAGGAGACATCAACCTCCTTGCACCATGAAACCAAAGAGGAGAAAAGCATTATGTTTTCATTTGCCTTCAAGCAGGACAAGATTAAGTTAAGCCTAGGTATGGTAGTGTATTCCTATGATCCCAGTACTCTGAGAGGTAGAAACAGGGATGAGGAGGAGGAGGAGGAGGAGGAGGAGGAGGAGGAGGAGGAGGAGGAGGAGGAGGAGGAGAAGGAGAAGGAGAAGGAGAAGGAGAAGGAGAAGGAGAAGGAGAAGGAGAAGGAGAAGGAGAAGGAGAAGGAGAAGGAGAAGGAGAAGGAGAAGGAGAAGGAGAAGGAGAAGGAGAAGGAGAAGGAGAAGGAGGAGAAAGGAAAAGGAAAAGGAAAGAAGAAACAAGCAACCAAAGGGATATAGTCAGTGGGGTGTGATGGCACCCTGAATCTCAGGACTCAGGAGGCAGAGGCTGTGGGTATCCGAGTTAGAGGCCAGCCTGGTCTACACAAAGAGCTCTAGACTACATAGGGAGAGCTTGTCTTAATTTTTTAAATTTTTCATTCAAGCTAGGTGCTGGTGGCACATGTCTTTAATCCCAGTATTTGGGAGGCTGGGGCAGGTGGATCTCTGAGTTTGAGGCCAGCCTGGTCTACAGAGTGAGTTCCAGGACAGCCAGTGCTATACAGAGAAACCCTGCCTCAAAAACAAAACAAAACAAAAAACATTCATTTATATATCAAAATTTATATGACAAGAAAATGAATCCACTAATCTGGGGGGTGGAGTGGGGGGGGACATTGAAAACACAGCCTGGCAGATTGCAAAACAGGAGCAATTCAGGCAGAGGTGGCTAGGCAGAAGTATCTGGAATGCCTTTCTGTGTGTGCTCAGGGTAGGAGAACTAACTTCAGCTTCTCCCCTGTCCCAAGTTCCAGCACTCCCCAGATGCTCTCACTGTCTTAATGTGCTCATGGGACATGGAAGACAATCTCTTCCCTTGGCCTTGCCCAGTACGCCCTCACTCATATGTTTTAATTCCGAGATATCACCCTCCCTGAGCTGAAAACTCCCACAAACACCAAGGAAACCGAGTTTCAACAGACTGAAAAGGAGGAACAATCTCTGCTAGCTAGTGTAGGGAGTTGTTCTTGTTCACTGTTGCATATGTGTCAGGGAAAAAAAAACCCACAAAAAACTGTAAGATGTAGTCACTAACTGGTGACTACTATGGGGAAATACAAGGCACATTCATAGTATCTGTTGGACTTTCGGGCGTCTATGGCTGTGGTAACCTGATGGGACTCAGATCTCACATCCCCAACTCTTTCTCCCTTTTAAAAATCACCATGAGTGTCAAATGTTGTTACTTCTCTATTGTGTCTCAATTCTGGAATGGTATTGTTTTTCTGTGTTAGTTGAAGGGTTGTTGGTTTTTTCCTCCATTTTTAGTAAACTGTTATTAAACATTGCCAAGCCTCTTCAATTAGGCTAAATCAGTGTAATCTACTTAATGTAAATTGAAGTGTTCCATCCCTTTTGAGTGAGCAAACGCCTCCACAGTAATGTTATGTCCATGTGGACAGCAATTTGTCTTTGAAGTCAAATACTGGACTGAATTGACCAATCATTTGCCTGAATGTATCCATCAATTTATAAAAAGAAATATATATGTGTACATATATATATATATGTATATATACACACACATACACACACACATATATATCGGTGTATATAAATACATATATGTGTATATGTATATGTATATATGTATGTATGTATATCATCATGGTATTGAGCTCACTTTCCTTTGAACTTACTTCTGACTAATATCATATTGGGTAAGCCATTTTACATTTCTCCTTTTTTTAAAAAAAAAGATTTATTTATTTATTTATTTATTAATGTATGTGAGTACACTGTAGCTGTACAGATGGTTGTAAGCCTTCATGTGGTTATCGGGAATTGAATTTTAGGATTTCTGCTCGCTCTGGTCAACCCTGCTCTCTCAGGTCGGCCCCGCTCAATCAGGCTGGCCTCACCTGCTCACTCCGGCCCAAAGACTTATTTATTATTATATCTAAGTACACTGTAGTTGTCTTCAGACACACCAGAAGAGGGCCTCAGATCTCATTACGGATGGTTGTGAGCCACCATGTGGTTGCTGGGATTTGAACTCAGGACCTTTGGAAGAGCAGTCATTGCTCTTACCTGCTGAGCCATCTTGCCAGCCCCATTTCTCCTTTTATACAAAAATTTTGTATGTTCTTCCTCTACACCCTGTCCCTTGGTTTCTACCCAGTTTTGGAAACATGATGTCAGTTGAAGGCATGTGGATTTGTCATTACAAGTTATGACTGGAATGGGGCTAGTTTCTCATCCTTATCATCGAAGACTTTCAGGATGTGGACAGTAACCTTGAGGTTCCTCATTTGGACTGAGCAAAATCACTGTTGCTTCTGACAATCAAACAAACAAACAAAACCCTAGCACAGCTGCATGCCCCTGTAAACCCAGTGCTGTGTCTACAGAGTCAGTCATTGGCTGGCCAGTCTAGCCATTTCAGGTTCAGTGAGAGGCCTTAATTAAAAAAAATCAATTAAAAGTATATAAATATAAATAAATAAGTGGTTTGGGATGTATTCAGTAGAAAAGCACTTGCCTCTCATGTATTAGGCCCTGATTTCAATCTGCCGTATTGTCAAATAAAAACATTAAATCAAGTCAATCAATCAAGTGAAAATCAACTAAGGATGCCAACTGCCTTTGAGCTTTGGTCGCCACAGGCACACGCGTGCACATGCCCATACTGACAGGTACATACACACACATGCACCTTGCATGCATACAAACATTTTTAGTCTGTGGAATGGATGGAGGTTTGTGTCTTCCAGACAAACAGCCATAGTCTGACTGGAGCAAAGGCTGAGCATGTCCAGGTATCACACTGTAGCTGTCCTCAAAAATAGTGACAAAATTCAATTATCCTTCCCTTTTGCTATCTGAACGTTTATCTTGCTACTCAAGTGTCTTCATGATGTTCTGAGGACCTAGCTTTCCTTGCAACTCTACATCTGTGTGTCACACCCTTGGAGTCACGCTGGCTACCCTGGCCCCTCTGCTGACACCTTGCTCTTCCTTCCAACGCATCCTGTGAAACAGATGAGCTCATTCGTTCATCCTTCCTCCTCTTCCTCCTCACCTTCCCCTTTTCTTCCCCTCCCCCTTCTCCTCCTCCTCCTCCTCAGACCCCAATCATCTCTACCACTCAGGGAAGACTTTAGCTCCTGTCCTTCCTGAGGCCCCTTCCATGGCCATTATTCCTGGATACTTCATCCTCCACAGCAATGACCCAACTCACACACCCTGGCCTCTAGTTCCTGAACTCCTATGGACAAATCCAAGATGCCATTATTCACAAGCAACTCCACACAGACCATGCTTTGGTTTTTGTGCTTCTCATAAGAGGAAAGTCTCCAAATTGAGGGTCTTTTTCATCGTTGGCATTTCTTCACCCCATAGGCTCTCCTAAAACCAGTCTAATCTAACCTCCATTTCCTTTACTGAACCAGCACAGTTCTGTTCCTTGCTATCAGTGCCAATGCCCTGCATCAGCTCTCTGCCTTCTCCTCCCAGATATCTCAGCACTGCTGGCCATAGGCATGGTCCTTACTGGAATCCTCTATTCCTGGGGCTTCCAGAATGCTGTTCTACCTGGCCCCTTCTGCTTTACTCTAGGCTGTGCTCCTTTGAATGTGGGCTCTGTCCTTTACTTTCTGGCCACCTACATTCTCCCAAGGTGGCTCTCACCCATCTCCACAAATTCAGGACACACTTATTTTCCCAACTTTCTCATCAGCTTATGTAGCTCTGACACTCCTTGAGCTGAAGTCAATACGCAACTGCCTTCTCCTGACCCTCTCTCGGATGACTAACAGGCTCCTCACAATTGGTTGTGTCAACACTGAATCTTGGTTTGTATGTTTTTTTTTTCTTCCTCAATATAACTGAGCTTTCTCTCCTCCTCTTAGTATATGTCACAACCACATACCCAACTGCTTAGAAAGCCTTGGGGGTCATTTCTTATTCTCCTCCTCCCCTTGGACTCAACATGCAACCCATGAATATGTCCTAGTGATGCTGCTTTCAAAACACATCCTCACATTGACCTCTACCCAGTACCACAACCTCTGTAGCCGGAGTATCAGGACTTATCATCCAAACCTTCGCTTCTTTCTGCCTCCTTGCTGCCACCATGCCGCCTATTGTTCATCTTGCACAAGGCAGATATCCCTGAAGCATAAACCAGGTTATGTTTCCCATGCCTAGTGCTTTCTGCTGTCTTTGAATTAGGCTTCAAATAATCCAAGATGTCTGCCCTGACCTGCTCCTGTCATCTCCTCTTCGATGTTTCTCTGTATACTCCAGCCTTTCTGTCCTCAGCCACATTCATTCCCATCTTAAGACCACTGCACCTGCTACCCAGATGGTGTGAAGCATTCTTCCCTCGGGTCTGTGTGTGCCTCCTACTCTCCTTCAGGCCTTGGCTCACATGGCTCCTCTTCACAGACACCCTTGCTCAAGCAGTGCCCTGCTTCCACCTCAGCCCACAGCCTCTCCCTCTGACAATGCTTATTTTATCTGTTAGGGTGCATAGAAAAGCTCAAAGCCATCACATTTGTTTGTTTTCTACATCTGCTCCTTGTTTCTATCACATTATAAAATTGTAACAGCCCATGGATTCAAGAAAAGATGGCATTTCTTTCCATCAGTCAAGGGACAGTATCAAAGATGAATGTGTCTCTTCCATGTAATCATCATCACCAGTAATAGTCATACTCAGAAAAATGTAGATACATGCACATACATACATATATATGCATATATACACATGTGTGTATACATATATACATGTATATGTGTCTTTATATGTGCCAGTGTGCTACTCAAGGCGAAGTATTAAAATATCATTGACCTATTAATGTACACATGACTTGTCTTCCTCGTTGTTCATGTTGATTAATTGTCCAGAACAGGTGTCAGGAGCAGAGTGTCGATCTTTGACTGTCTTTAGTGGGTCTAAGGTTTCACCAAGAATTGCCCAGGTGCCAGCAGTTGATCAAAGTACATGATGGGCCTGGGGAGAGCCCCATGAGACCTTTAAACTTGCCTTCACTTCTATTCCAAAGTGAAGCTTTTGTCTGGCTAACACTAGGGGTCACGGGTTGCCTTCACAGATTTGGGGGTGCAACCAGGTGCATCTTATGGGGTATAGGCATAAGATCTGAGGGAGCACTCTGATAATGGAACTCCTACAGGCACAGACCACAACTATCTGAGGTGCTGGGTGATGATCCCTAGGGACCAGTACAGCATGGAGGCCATTTTAGGAATGCCAAGAGCTACAAAGACGGTGTTGTGTTGTTAAAATACCTCCAGCGAAGCTGAGAAACACTAAGGTGGTCAAATTAGAGAAAGGTGGATAACAGCAAAGGCATCTCAAGAATCTCACTGCATTAGGAGCTCACATGGAGGACATCTTGTCCACGAGGGGAAGTGAGCCAGAGCTTGCTTACAGTACTGCAAGAAGACAACTGGACTTCAGACGAGATTGAAGATTTTACACCCTTAGGTTTTAAATATCCTACCATGTCTTTTCATAAACCACTGCTGAATCCTTCAAAAGGTATCTCAGGAAAGGCCTTCAAGTGAAGTCATCTATGACAAAGCAAACCTAGGGCACACTTGACAGTCAGGTCACAGTATTAAGAGGACCCCCCCACAAGAGTGTTTCAATTTCCAATGTTCCCATAGCTTGCTTGAGCAGTTGGCAACCACTCAAGAACTATACCTTATCCCATCTTGTGTGAATGTGAAACCAGTGCTGGGTGTATGTGGTGCACGGAGGCAGGTTGTCTGCCTAGAAGAGTTCTACTAAAATTCCCCAAGCCATCTAAGGTAAGTGCTTGAAATAAATAGTGGGAATTCATTAGAAGAATCTTGTGAGCATTCATGTAACCCTTAAAGGCCATCCAAAGATCAGGGAGAGGCTGGCAGCCTGCTGTACCTAGTACCCCAGGGAGCAATAATGGGGAAGACCCAGGAACTTACCCATCTGAGAACCAAGAAACCCATCTATTCTCCACTCTCTTGCCAGAATATCTCACCCAGCCAAATCTCAGGTTCTCACCCAGAGGCTGGACGTGCTTTCATATTTAATAGAGCAGCCAATAAAAAATACCACCATGAGCACTGGGAGGGTCTATTTCAAAGATAACAGTCTGAGTATACCCATCATATTCCTGGCTCCTGGGACCTCCTTGGGACTCATTCTACAGTTTGGTATAAAATTCTTCTTAGGACCCATGGTGGCTTTGGAGGAAGGAAGGATTTTAATGTCACCACTCATCTCTGTACAGGGGAAATGGTAAATGAACTATGAAAGCAAACAAACTAACCTGTGCCCAGGCAAACAGTGGCCAGCATGCCATGCCACAGGCAATTGGAAACAGCAATGAGCCCGCTCTCTGTCATTTCACAACTGCTGGGCTATTCCATGTCTCAGAGCTCCCTGGCTCGAATGTCATCTGCTCTTCATATCCTTCCAAGGGCTGATGAGAACCTACTTATTACCCTGTTGGGTCGAGGCTCTTGACATATACAGTTCCTTCAAGTATGAGTTACATATATTTATTTGATCCCCAGCTTCTTGCTCATTCTCCATAGATCAGTGGAATCTCTAGAGAGCCAGAGAAAGAGAAGAGATAATCCCTGCTCTCAAGGGGCTGGTGGGTAATGGAAACTGCAGGGCAGCTAGTTTACAGTAAGTCCCATGGGTTGTGAGGTATAGGAAGGACCATGTTGGAATACGTGAGGGGTAACTGATTCAACCTTAGAGGCCTCCTAAAGGAATACACTGGGAGGGAAAGAACTATCACATCTCCAGATTTCAAGGAGGAATAGAAGCTCAGAGAAATGGAAGACAAAGAGAAAGTGAGGTGTGGTCCAGATAAATGAGGGAGCAAGGCCTTTTCAGGTTACAAAAAACAGTGGGGATTCTTCTAGACTACTCTCTGAATGCTGCTGTTTATTGTGCAGGCTGTGGGAAAGCTGGCCTGATGGTTGCTCAAAATTCATTCTGGCAGTAAGGACAGAATGCAAAAGAGTGAGGCCAGAGCATAGGTGAGATGAAGGTGTGGGGTTGAAACTAAGTAGAATCCACAACCCACCAAATGTCAGGAGTCTGCTGTGGTGCCCAATCTTCTGATACAGACAGCCACTCTTGCTTTTCAATGATATATATAAATATAAATATGCATATACATATATAATATATACAAATATAATATACAATATTATATATGCTATGTATACATATATAATATACTAATGTACAATATTATATATACACATATGTATATATATTTATGTATGTGTGTGTATATATATATATATATATCAATGACTACAAATTTGCTTCATTTCCACAGGAAACCCCTCTTTCTAAGGTTAAACTCAAAATTCTTTCAATTCAAGGAGTTTAGGCCACACTTTGACTTTGAGAATCACAAGTCAGAGTGTGAACCCCCAGGGGGAATCTGGATCACAGAGCTGAGTTATGACGGCTTGGTGTTCTCAGGGTATATTACAATTCTTGCTTAAATGGGGTGTGACCTCGAAGACACAAAGGATGGGGATCCCAAGAATAGAGGTTGGGCTGCCATGCAAGCAAGATATATAAATATGAATGTCAAGCCACTTGAACGCATGAAAAGCTTTTAACATGCCAGAGAGTTCCAAAGTGCAGCGGGCCTCGTTGCTACAATGAGATGATAATGGGAGCGACCCGCGGCGGGGACCACCCACCAGCGGCTTCATTGCTGTGACTAGGAATGAAGGGTCTCCCTGGAACGATTGACGCTGGATGGCATTGTCATTTTTAGCACATGCTAACTCTGTGCCTGTGAAAGAAATTGTCTCCGTTAAGCTGGAGCCAGACTATTTATGGACATCCAGGCTCCCACCACATTCCGGTGCCATGGCCATAGGTAAGAAAAAATGGAAAATGTCTCCTTGGTCTCCACACACTGACCCATAAATTCCCTGTCTGTGCTTAATTAACCGAGGAAGAAATATGCTTCAGGGCTCTCTTTTCTTTCATTCTTTTTCTCTTCATTTTTGGGTGGGTGGGGCCTCAAGCTTAAGTTCAGCACAAACCCATACCTTCTTCATTCCCTTTTCTTTGGCCAACCTTGGGTCACAGTGGTCACTGGGGCCACCCACAAAGCAATAGGTCAAAGGCCCACACTTAACCCTTTCTTAAGCCATGAAGAGAGACAGAAATCACTTGCTTTCTTTTGTGGAATTCAAAGATCAGACAATAATTAGTCCATTGCCCTTGCTTTAGAAATACACACACACACACACACACACACACACACACACACACACACACGCTTTTGCCATCTGTGCTGTAAGAAGAGAGCGTGAAGCCAGTCTTGCTGATTTTTCTATTCCTCCATAGTTCCATAGTTAAGACTACTTAGTGCATAGGGAGGGGAGGAGGCTTTTGTGATTTTTCAGTTGTACTAGATGTTCAGCTGCTCACCCCACTTTTGTGATGGAGCAAGCCAGAAGCTTAGAGGTGACAGTAGACAGTTGGTGTCATCTAAGTGGGAAGCACAGTCTTGAGGGTAGGTAGACCAAGGGAAATGAAATTGTGGTGGAGTCTATAGAGGTTAGATGATAGCCATCAAACATGGTTTAGGGGAAGGAAATAGCTCTCATATTGTACTGTACAGCTGGGTGACTAGAGGTCACAACAGCCCCATTGTACATTTTATGAATAATGAGAAAGAGGAGCTGAAAGGCTTTAAACACAAAGAAACAAGAAGAAAATATAACCTTGACTCAGTCATTACACATTTTATACATAAATTTTATATTTTACGTTGTACATTTTCTACACGAATGGATAATATCGCATTACCGATTAATAAGTACAAGTTCCGAGGCAGGAGTTAGGCTCCCCTGGTACAGTAATGGTAGGGCTCGTGGTGGGTCCCTTGATAGTCAGGTAATATACAGGCGCCATCCCCTGAATGGATGACCTGTGCAATCTCTACATTGGCTTGGTCGTCAGGTGCTTGAAAATGTACAGTTTCAACAAAGCCCTTCAGTCTGATTCTTGCTCTTTCTGTAAAATCCATAGAAGACCACTGGGCAGGGTTTCAGTCTTATTTCTTTCCTGGAGCCTCTTTCTACTCTCAAGAGTTCCTTCTCACTTTTCTTTATTTCACTTAAAATTTAATTGATTAATAAATTAATTTAATGTGTGTATGTGTGTATGTATATGTATGTGTGTATATATGTGTTCATGTGTATTTGCATGTGTTTTCACTTGCCTCATTCCTTGTGTATGCTCTCTTACCTTCTTGAGTCGGAGACAATGAACTCAGAAGCTACAAGTTTGGGGTGGTTTTGGTGACCATTGGTTATTTGGCGTCTTAATGAGTTAAACTCATCAAGAGCTGCAAGGCCTTGGCAGCACTCAGAACTCACAGGAATGTTCTATACTCATGGAAAGTCATTAAGTCTGGGATGTCAGTATTGCAATGTGCTTAGCATGTGAAGGACCCTGGAATCTACTCTTAGCAACAACAACAAGGAAGGAAGGAAGGAAGGAAGGAAGGAAGGAAGGAAGGAAGGAAGGAAGGAAGAGAGAGAGAGAGAAAAAAGAGAAAGAAAAAAGAAGAAAACAGAAGTTTAAGGAAAATATTAAATATTTCTGGTTTGATCATTTCATTCTATGTCCGTGTATCAAATTGTGACACTACTCCCCAAATCTGTACGATTAAAATAAAAAAAAATAACTAAATAAAAGGAGGGAAGAGAATAAGTTTTCTTATCCCAAGTGGTTCATTTCACTGGGCACCTGGCTTATTCTTACTTTATGTTTACTGCCCGGCTGTTAGAATGAGATTCTTTGTTTAAAAGGTGAGTTCTAGACCCTGGGGAGACCGAGGGATGGTACAGTGAGGATTTCTACACACTGGAAGGAGATTGGGGCTCACACTGTAGGATGTCTGGTAGGATGACAGACCCATAGGAAACCATGAAGACCTAAACAGACTCCACAGGAGGAGAACTGAGGTCTGGTGAGTCCTGGTGTAAAAGAGGTGATCGGAGTCACTTCTCTGTGACTGTGACAGCCCAGAAGTGGTAGAGGTTTTAGGGGCAGGCACAGGAAACAAAGACCTGCATCAGAGTACTGTGCAGTTCCTAGGACATTCAAAGAACCATTAAAAATGGCCCCTAAGAAGTTGAACACATAGCTAGCTTGGAGTTTGCGCACCTAGCTTGGACCTCACTGTTGCCCTTCATGAGCTGGGTGGCCACAACCTTGTCAAGCTTCAGTTTCCTCGTCAGTAAAACTGGGTGTGGATTGAATTCCTGTAGAATTTTGTTGGGATTGGGTAAAATGTTTAGAGTACCCCCAGCATGCAGTAATATGAGCCACTATGTTGGCCCTCCAGGACTTGGGTAGAGGCAGGATATTGGTACATAGCAGCTCTGTCTGGGAACTCTGGCTAGTGACTGTTGTGACTTCCAAATAAGGAGTAAGGAGCCTACCATAGCAATCTTTGTTCTCATTCTTCTCCAGTCCCTACCACCTCATGCTACACACTAGGATGCAATGCCAAACCAGCAGAGAGACTCACAATATCATGTCAGGCTCCTGCTACCAGGGGACACAGATATTCAGCCTTGTCTTCCAGTCCCCAAACAAATAATTAAGGTACACATTTAGGAAGCCACCACCCCTTATACCATCACATTCAACAGACTGTGATTACAACTCCCTGCACCCAAGGGGCCTAAGGTTACAGGCTGTTAAAAGACTCCATTCATGGGTGGGCAAGAGAACTTACTTTCCATTTGCTGAGGATACAGGGCTGGCAGAGAAGGAACGGGGGACTCAGAGGAGCTGTGAAGCAAAGGCGTAGAGAGAAACAAACTAGGCGGCTGGGAATATCTTGGCATTACCTACCTGATTACTGCTTTCAAGAAGAAAAGTCCTCCATTGAGAAAACAGCCCAGTGGGGTTGGAGGTGTGGTGGGGCTCGAAGACAATCTGATGACTTCAGCTGACAGGTGATCACTGGTGAGCAGATGAGACTTCTCAGTGCTTACGGTTTAAAAGAAAAGGGACTAGATCGCCACCCACGAGGTACAGCTTCTGTCACAAAATGCAAAATTAGGGGTTATTGCAGCACGGATTATGTAATTCACGCAGAAAATTGTATATTTGTATAAAAACAATAGTTTCCTCCTGTCTCCCATCACATAAAATCTCCCAGGGCTCTGTGGCTAACGTCTGGATGTTGCTTGTTACAATATTGGCTGCCTCTAATAGACATGAAATTGTAGCTGATGCGTCTTCATATAAATTCTCTGCTATGTTCTGGTTTTTTAATAGCGTTTGAAATTTAATGCCAGAGAGAGAATAGCTACTTGCATATACCTAAAGACTGTACACACACTGTGAGTTTAGTTAAAAATTTTCACAAACCCTCATCGTAAAGGCATATACCTCTGTTGCAAGTAAGATTTAAGCTGTTTTTCCTCAAAAGGTAGCTGACTTGGTGGCTCTTACATGGAAGCCGAAGGTCAGCACTACGGTTTGCACGTGAAATATCCCTCAGCAGGCTCCTGTGCCCAAGTACTTGTCCCCAGATCACAATGCTGTTTTGGGATGTCGTAATACCTTTACGGGCTGCCTTTAGCCTAATCGGAGGAAGCTCCCTTTGCCACCCAAGCTGACTGCTTCTTGTTCCCGCCCTCTGAAACAAGCTGTGTTCCCAGATGTAATGCCTTCCCTGACGTGATGGACTGTGGATCTCCTAATTCTTCAGTGCAAATAAAGCTCCCCTCCCTTAAGCTGTTTCTGCCAGGCATTTTCTCACAGCAAGGAGGAAAGTGGCTGATATGAATGGAAACATCTTCACACACGAGTGAGGGGAGTGAACACTGTGCCATACCACACTGTGGAATGTGGAATATTACTTAGCCACCGGAAGAGGGAAATCTTGACACAAGCTCCAACAACGATGAACCTTGTAAACCTCGCACCTAGAGAAAGAAGGCACGCCCAGGACAGATTCAGTGTAACGACTTAGAGGAGAGACTTTGACCTGTTATAATCAAAGACACAATAAACAGATTCTCAAGGGCTAGGAGAGGACATTGCTTTATGGTTAGTTTCTATTTAGGGCTGGGGATGGCGTTCAGTGGCTGGGGCACTTACCTCTCTAGGGCCACAAACAAGCAAATCCCAGAGCTTCCATTTAGAATGTTGAAAGCCCTCCAGATATAGAAAGTCATTCGTGAAGGGGTATCAAGAAAATGGCAACAATGTTACGCTTAGCTTTAGCATAATCATCAGCAAGCAAGCAAGCAAGCAAACAGAGAAGTCTGTTTTGCCCTCTGCTCTTCTGCATCTAAAACTGTGTTTGGTGTCTCTGGGTGCTAATGATAAACTCCTAAATTCCTGCTCACTCAATGCCCCGAGGAAGTTGTTTCTGAGACTAGCATCTATCATATAATGAATGATCGGGGAGGTGGGGTGGTATTCAAATATACTCAGTAGAAACAAAGAAAATCAAAGTTTCAAAACAAAAGAATGACTGACAAAACCATGCATAAGGAACTCGATGACATCAGTAATTCTATATATAGGGATAGTGTTTTTCTATCTGTGTATTTCTTCTTAGACTCTTGAAAAAGAAATCAAACATATTTTTCCCTCTTTCCAAATGCCCAGAGCTGTGTAAGAAATTAATTTGTATTGTCTTCTTCTGAGGGCTGCATTATGATAGAAAGAAAACCTGCCCAACCTTTCTTTTTCTATAGTTGATTGAAGTGTGTTTGTGTGTGTGTGTGTGTGTGTGTGTGTGTGTGTGTGTGTGTTGGGGAGTAAGCCTCCCACACTTGAGACACATTGCCACAGAGTTCATCAACTTGGTCCTAATAAAATGAGAACAATATAGACAAACTAAACAAACCCCACCCCACCCCCACCCCCACCCCCACCCCTGCATCCTCAACAGGAACTGCTTTCAGGTATCTTCGGAGGCATCAAGGAAGTGTGCACAGACTGAAGGGCTGAGAGAAATTGTCTGATGGGCTTTGAAACCACAGTGACCCTGGCACCACACATCCATGGGTTTGGTACAGGTGACAGGCGCTGAGTACTTACAGCGATAACAGGGCAGTGATAGAGAATCGGGGTGCACACCTTCTTAGAGGTATCCATGTAATTTGTATCAAAGTGGCTTTCTGGTGGGGGGCGTCCCCGTGTGTCTTACTCCTGAGAGCTTTCATTGCTTCTCACGAGAGTTCAGAGCAGCAAGCACACACCTACCAAGAAGGTCCATTTCTCCCAACGTGGGGCTTTGGGGAAGACACCATTGCAGCCCAGTAAATGAAGTGGACAGGACAGAACATGGGTTCTTCACCTTCCTAGAGCTGCGACTCTTTGATACAGTTCCTCATGCTGTGGCGACCCCCAACCATAAAGCTATCTTCACTGCTACTTCATAACTGTAATTTTGCTGTTGCTATGAATCTTAATGTAAGTAGATTTTGGAGCTAGAGGTTTGCCAAAGGGGCCTCAACCCACAGGGTGAGAACAGTGTTTGTGTCTGGTTCTGTACACTTAGGCTGACAGCCACAGAGCTAGTCTCTCTCTCTCTCTCTCTCTCTCTCTCTCTCTCTCTCTCTCTCTCTCTCTCTCTCTCTCTCTCTCTCTCCCTCCCTCCCTTCCTCCCTCCCTCCCTCCCGAGTTTGTCAGTTTGGCCTGACTGACAGGCCAGTAGCCCCCAGGGATCTTCCTATCTTTGGCTTCCTCATATAGGACCACAGGGTTTCCATGGGTGCTAGAGATCCGTCTCAGAGCCACGTGGTTGGATGATGAGCACTTTACTGACTGAGCCATTTCTCTGGACCTGGAGTCTTGGCTACAGTCAGCAGCAGCAAAACAAGGGAGTGGGACGCAAATTTGCACAGCACTGTGCAGAAATCAGGCAGATGAGGGACGTAGCAAAATTGTCTAGATTGTTCTTCCAGACACAAGTTAATACGATTTCAGCGCTGTCGGTTTCCTCTGACTGAGCTAAGGAAACATTTGTGTGACCTGTGACCAGAGCCCCATCCAGGCCATTCACATGTAAAGATATCTCTGAGCTGGCTGGTGAGCGCAGCTGCCCAGAAAAGCTTTGTGGGACTGCACAATAGAGTCACCCCACCCTCCCTGCCAGGGGACTGGGGGCCATTTGTTGTCCTTGCCGCTGCTGCCGCTGCTGCTGTTCTTCAGCTGTCTGCGTGAGACTGCATGTTTGAAGTTGGGCACAGTGTGCCTTTGAGGTGGCTCTTTGGCTTGTCCACTGCAGCTGTCCCACTTGCTCTGGCACCGAGGGAGCAGCTGCCCAGGGGCCCCCTGCACACATCCGGACCACAAAGCCCAGCATGGGCTGTGTACTCTCTCATAAGAGCTTGCTCAGGCCACGCCTTGCCAGTCACCACTGACCTTGTCCTATGCCCAGTGCTGGCTGCTGTCTTTCTGCCAGTTGTTTTAACATTACCTGGGTCAAAGCAGTCTGATGTCCACAGGGTCTGGCTCAGTGCATACTTTATTTGTGAGGCCTGACTAACCCCAAACCTTGTAAAGATGGAGCTTTGATTACCTGCAAAGGACAGGAAAGCAGGGGCTGAATCCATGAAAAGTCATGATGAAGTCTGATTCTACTTATTTTAATGTTAATTTGGTTTTTATTTTATTTAATTCATATTTTGTACAGGGCCTCATGCCTGATATGCAAGTCCTAACTCCAGGCCCCTGAACCTCAAATTTGAGTGTAATTGTATTTTAATTAAAGGTTCTTCTTAGTCAAGTTGTCTTGTTAAGTGACCTGCCTGACTTCTTAAGACTAGACTATGCGTGATTTGTGAAAACTGAAGTTCTGTAGGGCACATCATTGATGAGGACTAGAAAATAAGCTTGGTTACTTTGGTCCTCCTGGTAGGGTGCTGACCTTACAAAGAAGACAAAAGTACACTCACGGTTGCTAATGTCCATAACAGGCTTCAGAGCCTACCTTGTTTTCAGACGATTAACTCAGGAACTAAGAAAGAACTATGCTCAAGGTGTCTAGATTTGAAAGTGTTTCCCACACATTCTGAGACAGGACTTCCTTCCTTCCTTCCTTCCTTCCTTCCTTCCTTCCTTCCTTCCTTCCTTCCTTCCTTCCTTCCTTCCTCCCTCCCTCCCTCCCTCCCTCCCTCCCTCCCTCCCTCCCTTCCTCTCTCTCTCTCTCTTTCTTTCTTTCTTTCTTTCTTTCTTTCTTTCTTTCTTTCTTTTTTTTTCTGATTTTAGTTACTTCATCTTTTGCATTTTTAAATTTATTGATGCTCACTTTTTAATTGAATGTTTTGAGAATTTTATACAAGAGCATTATAGTTGTATCACTTCTATCCCTTTCTTTCCTCTAATTCTTTCTGTGTCCCCTACCTCTCAAATTCAATTATTATTGTTTTACACACACACACATGCACACACAAACATACACACACATACACACAAACACAAGCTGATGAGGCCGTTTAGTCTTGCTCACATGCACATGTGTTTAGGGCTGACGAGCTGACCACTCAGGACTTAGCCTATCTAGAGACTTGTCCCTGGAAAAGATTGACTTTCTCTTTTAGCAGCTATTAACTGGTTGTAGCTCTCCCTCTAGATGTGGGACCTTGTGAGATTCTGCCTATCAAGATTCTGAGCCAACGTCTTCAAGAAGCTAGTTTCCAGGCCACACGTTCCTCACAGCTTTCTCAACTACAAACAACAAGTGATAGTGCCCCAGTATTTAATTCCCTTTTTTTTATAAATGCAGGGCAAAGCAGGAAGTCACTCATGGAAGAAAGACATAAAATGGTTGATGGAAACATTTTTTAATAAAACAAAAAGTAAGTAACACTTTGGTGAGACTTGACCCTTGACCTCCCACAGTACTCAGTAGAATAAAGATTGATAAATCATTCATAAATGCGGTTCTCAATGAGAATTTTTTTTCTGGCTCTTGTGGAGATTTAAAGGTCTTAGAAACAAATTCTTGGTCTATCAAAATTGAAACACTTTATAAAATTCACAACATAGTTTTCCCTCAAGCCTTTAGGTTTAACCTATACATCTTGTTATTCTATTTGTAGGTTGTGTAGATTTTTACAGTTGTGTTCAAGATGTTTTTTACTTCTGAATTAAACTGTCTTAAATGTTTAAAGGTATTTATAAAGATATACTAAATAACCCTATTAAAAATGGGGAACAGAGCTAAACAGAGAATTCTCAACTGAGGAAACTCAAATGGCTGAGAAGCACCTAAAGAAATATTCAACATTCTTAGTCATCAGGGACATGCAAATCAAAACAAACCTGAGATTCCACCTCAACCTAGTCAGAATGGCTAAGATCAAACACTCAGGTGACAGCAGATGCTTTTGAGGATGTAGAGAAAGAGGAACACTCCTCCATTGCTGGTGAGATTGCAAGCTGGTACAGCCACTCTGGAAATCAGTCTTGTGGTTCCTCAGAAAATTGTATATAGTACTACTTGAGGATCCAGCTATACCACTTCTGGGCCAGAAGATGCTCCAACAGGTAATAAGGACACATGCTCCACTATGTTCATAGCAGCCATATTTATAATAGCCAGAAGCTGGAAAGAGCGCAGATGTCCTTCAACAAAGGAATGGTTACAGAAAATGTGGTACATTTACACAATGGAACACTACTCAGCTATTAAAAACAAGACTTCATGAAACTCTCAGGCAAATGGATGGAATTTGAAAATATCATCCTGTGTGAGGTATTTCAGTCAAAGTTTCATGCCTTGGGAGAGCAAGCAGCCAGTGTTCTTAACAGCTGGACCATCTCCCCAGTCCATGTTTTCAGGTTTTAATGTTTAATGCTATATATTCTGGGCTCAAAACCTTAAGAAAAGTTTAAAATTTACCCAGCAATGAAATGAATTTGGGACTTGTGAGACAGTTTAGTGAACAAAGGGACTTGTTGTTCAAGTCTGACAACTTGAGCTTGATCCCCAGAACCAATGAGAATAGAGAGAATCAACCATCTGGTCTTTATATACATGTGCACACACACATGTACACATGCACACACACAGAAAATCTCTCTAGGTATATAATGTATAATATACACATATTATATATTATACACACACACACATATATATACATATATATATAATTTCTTATCACTCCAACTCACACAAATATACTAAAGGACTTGGAGGTACCCATGAACTTAATTTTTCTGTAATCATGGTGATATACCATGAGGTTGTTTAGTATCAGTACAACCAGCACTGGCCTCTTGTCCACACCCCTTAGTTAAGTCCTGTTGGGTTTAAATTTTTGGTTCACTCTCTGAAATCTTTAATCTCTACTGAAATACAGCTAACCTCCTCTACTGTCTCCATTATATTTGCCTCTGAATCTTGTGATACACAACTAATGTCTTACTGCATTGAATGTATTTCCCCAAGTCTTCACCTGTCTGTCTCTCTATAGGCAGGCCACACAAGGGTGATAGTGTCAGCGGGGCACACTGAAGGCAGTGCAGGAGAGATGTTGAGGTCCTGTGCTTGAAGGGATCTAACCAAGCCTATGGGATAGATAGGGGCTACCAAAGGAAGACTAAAACTGCTTGGGTAGTTCCATGTCTTGCTGAGAGCAGGCGACAGCAGTGGGACAGTTATCCACCAATCCTACAAGCAGGGAGGTGGCTGCAAAAGTCCTGCTAAGAGATGTAACTGGCCAGGGAACAGTGGTTGTTTAAACGGCAGGGACAGAAGATGACAGATCAAGGAAAGGAAAGACATCCAGTGCCTTGAGCAACTCCAGAAGCAATCAACTTTTGTCTGAATTTTTAAACAAGCATCTTTAGGTAGCAACTCCATTCTGCCACTCTTAAAGTGAGAGCAGAAGTTTCTGAGTGACAGCTGCATTCGGGCTGGGTAGGAGAACAAAGCTCTCATCTAGCTACGAACGTTCAGGAGTCAGACGTGTTCACTCTGTTCTTGAAGGTCGTCTCCCGAAGCTTTACAGCCCTTCTCCAGGAGGGCTGACCCTCTTCTCTGAGGCTCACATCCCTTCTGCTCCCTAGCCTTTTCTTTTAACAGAGCATTCAGATTGTGATTCGGGAATTATCTGTATGACTACTTGGACAATATCCATCTCTCCTACCCTCTGCGAACTAAGGCTAGATCTGTTTTGCTTCCTGGTAATTTCCTCAGCATCCAGTTCAGAATATCAAATCTAAAAGGCTCTCACTGGCTCCTTATTGGAGGATGAAGAATGACTGATTTAATTAATTAGGCAATTGATTCGTTTATTTGTCTTTGTGTTTTATTGAGATACTGTTTCTCAATAAAACACAGCATAGCCCTGGTTGTCCTGGAACTTACTCTATACACCAGGCTGGACTCAAATTCAGCGATCTGCCTGCCTTGGTCTCCTAGGTGCTGGGATCAAAGGTGTGCACCACCACCACCTGGCTGACAAGGCTGACAATTAATTATTTAAGGTAATAGATGGTAGCCCATGGTGGTAGACACAAATTTAATGTTTTTTTTTTTTTAGTGGTGCTTAGGATGTGTCCAAACACACATGGATCACCACAGCACAGTGGTTAAGACATACACACACACACACACACACACACACACACACACACACACATGTCTTAGTTGGGATTTAGCAACTTGGGAAGGGAAAGCTTTATTAGGCTCACACTTCCATATCATAATCCAAGGAAGCCAGGACAGGAATGCAAACAGTGAAGAACTTGGAGGCAGGAGCTGATGCAGAAGCCAGGGAGGGCTGCTGCTTACTGGCTGGATCCTCATGCCTCGCCTCTGCCTGATTTCTTACAGTTCAAGATCACTGGCCCAGGAATGGCATGACCCACAAGGGCCTAGGCCTTTCCTTCATCAACCACTAATTAAGAAAATGTCTTACAACCTTGCCTACAGGTTGATCTTATGGAGGCATTTTCTTAATTGAGGCTCCCTCCTTTCAGATGACTCTAGCATGTGTCAATTTGACATAAACTATCAGGTACAACTGACCCCTGTTAACTTGACACACAAACACATCACTTTTAAGCCACAACCTTTCCTTTTTCATTCATCCCCAAGATCTTACATTAAAAATATAAATAACTTTTAAAAATCCCACAATCTTTACAAAATCAAACACATTAAAAGTTCAGTCTCTTTAAAATAGCCAATCTCTTTTAAAATCCAAAGTCATTTAAATTCAAATGCTCTCATCTGTGGACTCCTGTAAAAATCAAATTTAAACTAAATACTTTCTTACTTCAAAAAGGAAGAACCAGGGCACAATCCCAATCAAACCAAATCAAACCCAAACTCCAACAGTATAAATAACTCAAATGCCCAGTATCTGGGATTCACGCACCAGGATTCACAATCTTGGTAGCTTGGGTCATTTCTCTGTCTCTGCCCTCTGCAGCACACATACCTTGTCTTCTAGGCTCTGGGTTGGCTCCACTCCACTGCTGATGCTGTTCTTAGTGGTCATCCCACGGTAATGGCATCTCCAAAATGCTGGGCTCTTCTGCAACAGCTAGGCTGCACGTTCACCAATAGCCTCTCCTAGGCTTTCTTCGTAGTGCCAAGTCTCAACCGCTCTCCATGACCCCTTTGATCCCGGGGCTTCAACCGCCACTGAAGCTGCTCTTCACCAATGGCCTCTCCAGAGCACTCCCAGTGCCAAGCCTCAGTTGCTCTCCATGACCCCTTCATGCCTTCAAAACCATCTGGGTGACTCTTACACTACCAAGTTCAGCTGCCAGTAGGAGGTATAACCTTGGCCGCCTCTGCAATGCAGCTACTGTGTGCTGACTCTCTGGAAACACTTCCCACAAGATTTCACCCCATGATGCTGCTCTCTTTATAAATCACAGCTGATTCTTCAGCCCCAGCCAGCCAGCATCCACTGCCCCAGCAAAGCAAAGGTTTTACTTTAGCATTTCTGGTCTTTTGTTAACCACAGCAGATTCTTCTATCCTAACTAACCAGAACCACAAATTCTTCACACAAAAAAACCTGATAGGGACTTTGCTTCCCTCTAAGACTTCTCAAGCCAGGCCTCTACCGTCTGCTCTGCTCTCAACACTCTCCCTCTCCCCAACATAATACTTTTATTAATTATCTACCAATTTTATACAGTGCAACTGATCACACTTGCCTCCCATTCTTCCCAGGTATACTCTCCCTTGCCCCTAAAACAAAACACCAAGTCCAATTTGTGTTGACCATATACTCATTGGAACATGGTCAAACTCTCAGTGGCCTGCCCCTATTATAAAACTGCACCTCCCCCCTGGACCTCCACCCATTGCTAGAAGCCATCAACTGTGAAGAGCTTTACTTTAGCATCTTTATCACAGTGTTAAAGGACTCTTCAATAGCTTCCTGTCTGAACTGTTTCTTTTTTTGTGTGTGTGGGGAGGGAATTGAGGGTTTTTCGCAGAAGCCTTCAATGTCCATCATTCCCAGCTATGAATCTGTAATCATGGATACCACTGAAAAGGAAGCTTCCTTGCCCATAGCAGCCATCGGCAGCTTGGATCCTGGGCCTCCACATGGTCTCCACTGTTGATGTCTGTGGTCTGTGCTGCCTCCAGAGGCCATGTTGATGCCCGTAATCTGTGCTGCAGCCAGAAATCATGTCGGTGTCCATGGTCCAAGCTGCCACTGGAGGATCTTCACATTCTTGTCTTCTGAGCTCCTATGGAACAGTTCACTCAGCTCTCAACACTCAATGGTTTTTCTAACCCAAAGTTTCAAAGTCTTTTAACAGTCCTCTCCCAAAACAACATGGTCTGGTCTGTCAGAGTAACACCCCACTCTCTTGGTACCTACTTGTCATAGTTAGGGTTTCTATCACTGCAATAAAGCACCAAGACCAAAGCAACTTTGGTTTGGGAGGAAAGGGTTTGTTTGGCTTACACTTCCATATCACTGTTCATCATAAAAGGAAGTCAGCACAGAAACTCAAACAGCAACCTGGAGGCAAGAGCTGATGCAGAGGCCATGGAGGGTGCCGCTGACTGGCTTGTTTCCCATGACTTGCTCAACCTACTTCCTTATGCCAAACAGGGCTGGCAACACACACACACAATGGGTTGGACTTTTCCACATCAATCACTAATTAAGAAAATTCCTTAAAGGCTTGCCTACAACCTGATCTTATGAAGGCATTTTTTTTTTAAGTTGAGGCTCCCTACTTTCAGATGACTCTAGCTTGTATTGAGTTGACATAATATTATCCAGCACTCTCTCTCTCCCTCCCCCTCTACATATATATATATATATATATATACATATATATGTATGTATATATATATATATATATGCATATAGGCATACATACATACATACATACATACACACACACACATATACTGGGTAGTCACAAACAATTCACTTAAGCTCTGGGGCTACAGTTTTTCTCATTTGTAAAATAGGAATAATTATGGTCTAGGGTACGGGGGTTGGACTGCGTTGGTTTTAGATAGGGGATTACCTATGAAATAATTTTCTGCAAAGCCAATGTCTTAAGTCAGCTACCATGTATTCTTACCTGCTCTCCCTTTATCTTATGTAGAAAGGTGTAGAAGTCTTCTAGAGTGGGCAAGCACTTCCATTTTAGAAGCTATAAGTAGGAAGGGGTGGATCACAGGAGGGTTGGTGGAGAATCTGAGATCCCAGGAAACTCTTGATTCTGTGTGTGCAACTTTCAAAGAATACAAAGGGAAACAATATCTCTGTGAACTGCATTAACCAAAGATTGAAATGAACCATGCATTTGTAACATTTTAAATGCTGTGATAATGTAGTGCCTGCGAGCTATCTGACTAGACAGCTTCGTTAACACTTTTGTCACACATTCAGCATGGTGAGTAGTTTGGAGTTTTGAAAGGTATCTTGAGTCCACTTTAGACTTCATAGGGAGATCCTATATTAGGAAAAATTAATGCAAATTATAGAGTCTTATTACTAGGGATTCTGACTTAAGCCTTATATTAAAAAAGGCTTCTCAAATCCGTTTGCTAGGTTTATGATCCTTTAGTTAAACTAACTAACTAACTAGCCAACCAACCAACCAACCAACCAACCAACCTGTTTGTCAGAAACTTCTGACTCCTAGTCTGAGAGTAAATGTTGTCTCTCAAGCTCATTGCCAGTCTTATGGTGATGTTGTATAACTGCAAAAAGTTACCACAAGACAATCTTGTTTCTTAAACCACAATTACCATAATATTGTGGCCCGGTGTTTTTGTCCTCTGATGAGTTCATGGCCCACAGGGTAAGAATCCACTGAACATCTGACCTGCCGATAACCCCTTCCTTCTAAAAGTAAGCAGTCTCATTAAGGGTTCACTGAAACGTTCCTGTTACTTCACATGAGACAGTATGGATGGGCTCAGGGTTTGTATAAATTAAGTATTCCATGAAGGTGCATTAAGACATTCAAGTAACTATTAAGAGTAGGATGGAATCTGAAATCAAGATGGCTGTGTCTGTTCCGAGACTTGTGTATTTCAGCGCTTCCTTTCAGTAACAGGAAGTAAGTGGGTTTCTAGACCGCTAGGGTGCACGAGTGATTCCTGAATTCTTCATACCTTCAATTTGGTGGTTGAGGGAGCTATGCTGCCTAGTCCAGATCAAACTGTCTACATGAAGGATGAGGGAGCTTGACTACTGGGTAGTATCCACTAAGTGTGAGAGTTCTAGAAAGTTCAGCATACATAGAGGATATACTAACTCAGGGCAAGATGTAAACTACACCCCATGACCGTCCCCAATTGCTTTGTGCAAAAGCAAACAAAAGTTAGAATTTGTGATGTTGCCTGGCTCCCCGCATGCTCGGCTAAAGGAGAAAGGAGGCCTATTTACCATTTTCTCAGAAGTGTGAGCTTTCCAAAGATATGGCAATCACTTTACTTTCACATATATATATCTTGGTTTAGTCATACTGAAGAGGAGTTGGTTTTGAAATGTCAAAGCGCTGGCCTCCGGCAAGTGGGCGCAGTTCCATTCCTACCAGCAGAGTGTGGAAGCAGGCTTAGAGAGGAGGCGGGGGCATGGAGCTGGATCTCTACCTGTGGGCTCGCCCTCTACTGAGTGGCGCTATGCATGCTTTGCAATGTAAGCAAAGCCCAGAACACCCACCCAGTCAGCCTGCTGTGTCTGCCTTGATCTTGGAGTCAGCTTCTGGAGTTTGCTTCCTCCATATGATGGTTTCCACCGTGTTCCATGGGGGCGAGTGCACAGTTCAAAACGCTGTACAATGTGGCCTCAGCATGGTGAGCCAGAAGCACGTGACAGACGTGTCAAAAGAGACAGCTAGCCCTCCCTTCATGCCTACGCAGGAGACTTGAATGGCAGCCTAGGCAATCCTTGAGACATTCCAAGCCTGTGACTTTTAATCCCTGCTGTGCTGCGTGTGACCCTCAAAAACCCCCTTAGTGTTTCATTCTGTGTTGGTCTCCACATCTGCAGGCATGGAGGCCTAGTCGCACAGCTGGTAAAGATTAGCAGCGTGTTACTGTTGAACTGACGGATGAGAGGTACTCTGCTGCCTTCTCCTTAGAGAATGGGGAGGTTTCTACGACATGAATCCGTTTAGTGCTTTGGTTAGACCCTTCACTCTCAATCCCTTGCTCATTCCTAAATCAAATCCCACCTATTCCTCCACTCATAACCATGTCTGCCAGCTTTTCAGCAGTCCCCATTGGACAGCAGGGGTGGGCAGAAACCACAGCAATTGAGAGACTGAAGTGTGAAGAAAATGGAGAGGTTGGCCAAACTGGATGTGGTGGCCCATGCCTCTAATCTCAGCATTTGGGAGTCTGAGGTAGATCATGAGTTTGAGGCCAACCTGGGCTACATATCTAGGCTATATCTTAAAAGAACAAAAGCAAAAATGAGGACGTTGGCACTGGAAAATAAGCATGTACCAAGTAAGAGAGGTTCAGTATATGTCTTAGGGACTCCGTGGGACTCAGACAGAGAGACCTAGGCTCACACGCCCCAAGAAGCTGGAACATAGTTGTTCTCTCCCTCAGCCAATGGAGGGAGCACAGGTTATCTGAGATGAGGCCCATATGGCACCCTGATAGCCATTAAAATTAATGTCATGTCCAGTCTATCACATGGTGTCATGGACACCTGTTTGTTTCCCTCTCTGAGTTTCCAGTGACTCAGGAGCAGGGGTCCTACATCCCAGGGCATTTAAGGAGGAAATGTGTGCAGGTCACTTGGCTCAGTGATCAGCATATAATTCTAACTGGTCAGGGTTTAGGAAACATAGTATTTTTTTTTTAACCTAACACTGGTGAGCCTTTGAAGTTTGTGCCTGGCCTGCCAAGGTGTTTTGACATCCTTAAGCCTACAAAGTAAAGAATGATAAGAAAAAAACAATCATATTTTGTGTAAAACTCCAGGTAATATTGTGGCTAAATATCCAGAGTAGTGATTTCCCATTATTATAGACTGGGAGGTAACTCGCAGGTAGGCTCTCATAACTCTCCTTGTGTCACCATGTGTTTGAAACAGCCCAGAGACTTTGTTCTCAGCCAAGTGAAACTGAAACGCTTTTACTTGCAGATGAATGTTGTTCTTCTCCATCCATCCGCTAATGTTTCACTGAACCACTTAGATCTTCCCCTCTTTGCTGTAGGTCAAAGAGAGTTGGATATTGACGTCATAATAACAGAAGGGACTTGCACAGATATTTATCCCATTGACATAAAGGGAGGGATTGATTGTCTACAACCAACGCTTTTAACGGCCACTTTCTTAGATGAGAACAGGAGTTCAATAGTTCCCATTCTGACTCCTGAAGGTTATGATCAAAATGAACTACACTGCTAGTTCTTCAAAGGCGTGTACGTGTATGTGCGTGTACGTGTATGTATGTGTGTGTTCTTGTGTCATATGAAAGATATCACTCGTTGGACACTGCCCATCATTGTTTGCTGTTTGTCTATTTGCACATACTTCTGCCTTCCCCAGTGCTGCTGGGATCACAAACATGAGCCACCGGTCAGGGCTTTTTAAAATTTGGGTTCTGTGGGTCAAACTCAGCAAGCACGTTTTCAAGTGAGTTACCTCTACAGCTATTTTGTTGTTGTGATTTAAAAAAAAAAAAAAAAAAAAAAAAAGAACCCAGATGAGTTCATTATACGCCAGACATTGTTCTAAGCACTTTTAGAGCCATTGACTTGCATTAGCCGCTTGGTTCTAATTTTAGTATCTGTGTTGCTGAAGTGAGCATTAGCCTCTTAATTCCAACGAGATAGGTACAATTAGTGTTCATGTTTTGCAAACAAGGAAAGTGAGGCATAGGGGTTAAGAAAGCTTCCATGGACTCACACAGCTCTGCCACAGAGGAACACTAAAGAACAGTTGAAAATGGCACAGTTTTTCTCTTGAATTTTTGTATGTATTTATTTATTGTGCATGTGAATGTGTTTGAGCATGTCGGTGCCACAGGGACCATGTGTGTGTGGGGGGGTTGAGGACCACTTTCAGGAGAGGACTCTCTCTTCTAACTCTGCAAACTCTGGCTCCCAGGCTAACTTACCTGTGCTTTTACCCACTAAGCCACCTTGTTGGTTCTTCACAGAACTTCTTGACTTAATAGTCTTTTTTATTGTTGTTGTTGTTAATAGTCTGGAACATTATTATACACAGCTTTTATTACTAGTATCTGAAGCTGCTGCTGCCTTAGGAATATTCATGTATATAAATGTCTTAGTTATGGTTTCTGTTGCCAGGATAAAGGCCATGATCAAAAGCAACTGGGAGAGAAAATGTGCATTTCATCTTACAGTTATTGTCTATGATGAAGGGAAGTCAGGGCAGGAGGAACCTGGAGGCAGGAGCTGATGCAGTGGTCATGGAAGGGTGCTGCTTACTGGCTTGCTCTCCATGGCTTGCTCAGCCTGCTTTCTTATACCATCCAGGACCTCCTGCTAGAAATGGCACTGAGTGGGTCCTTCCACATCAATTCTAAACCCAGAAAGTACCCTACAGACTTGCCTACTGGCCAATCTGACAGAACATTTTCTTAATTGAGTTTCCCTCTTCCCAAATGACCCTAAAGTGTATCTGGTTGACAAACAGCATCAGCAAAAACAAAACAAAACACCAAACAGACCAACCAAACAGAAACTCAAAACACCTAACCAGAACAGTAAGTAAATAAATAATAATCTCAATGCCTTGTGTAACTAAGCCTGAAACACCTCATAGCAGGATTTCACATTTATTCATTCACCTTCTCCATCCTTGGAGAGTGTTTTGAGGGTGATCTAGGGGTTCACCACACATTTACTCAGCTGACTGGACATCGTACAGTCACTGGTTTCTGTTTGCACTTCTCTCTCTCTCTCTCTCTCTCTCTCTCTCTCTCTCTCTCTGTGTGTGTGTGTGTGTGCTACTGAGCATTTAAATGAGTTCTTTTAGATATATTCCCATTTGCATTTAATATAGACAAAAATTAGCGTACAGAAGGTTGCGATTTAGCCTGTGCTGCACTCATAATGAACAGCCATAATAGCACAGAAGAACATTTTTCAACTATCTGTACAGGTAGCAAATGCTGCAGTCATAACTTAAGAGACAAGAAAGCAGTCAGTCATCAGAATGCTTTCTGTGGCTCCAACTAAAACTCTAGTCTATGGCACAATAAAGAGTGTCTTAAGTCCTGGTCAATGAGCTTTCCAAAGAAAAAATTGGCTCCATTTAACAAGACAGTAATTTCTGAACAGTGTAATTGAGGCAACGGGAAGGCTATTCTCTTGGCAGGATGCTGAGTGTGTAGTGGTGAGTGGTGGCTGTTGGTTGCAGAGCAGACAGAGTCAGACACATTGGCCACTGCTGTCAACTTAATTGGTAGTGTAGATCCTGCCTCTCAGACTTCAACCCAGCATTTGGTGTTAAAGCAAGTATCAGTAATCCTCGGTCTCTTTGGTTGAGTGTGTAACTCCTCTGACATGGTGGCTTTCTTGCTCCTGGATATTCATTTCTTCTACCCATAACGAGCACCTGGTAGTGTGTAGACTGGATACGGCACAGTGTGACTCTCAAAAGGGAGAGAGAGGGGCTTGAGGCTGTCTACTGAACAAGATTTCCTTTCTATACCTCCAAACAGCTTTCCTTCATGGATAATTTGAGGTTTTCTTTTGAAGAGACATGAATAACCACTCCCTAATATGCTAATGGTAGAATCTTAGGGTTCGAACCTTGGCTTCAACCTCTGGCTTGTGGCATTTAAAGTTACATTTCCTAAAATGTTGAGAGTTGTGGAATTTTTGTTGTTGTTGGTTTGCTTTCTGGTTTCTTTAATTTTTTTTTCCTTTTATTGAAAATATTTTTCCATATAATGTATCCTGATTACAGTTTCCCCTCCCTCTTCTCCCAGTTCCTCTCTACCTCTCCTCCAATCCATATTCACCCCCTTTCTTGTCTCATTAGAAAACAATATCCCTTCTAAGGGATAATAATAAAATAAAATATAATATAATAAGACAGAACAAAAAACAATGGGATAAAGTACAACAAACAGGAGGAAAAATGCCCAAGAAAAGGCGCCAGAAATGATACAGATGGAGAGACCCACTTGTTCACACACTTGGGAGTCCCATAAAAATACTAAATGGAAAGCCATAATATATATATATAGAGAGAACATATAGAATGAAAAAGAAAAGAGAGGACAGGACTAAATAAGTAAATAAAATGAACATTTTAAAGCCCTGAAAGGACAGGAGGAGACAAGAAACTTCCAAAAAGCCGTTGAATTTGTTTTCTGTCGGCCATTTACTGCTGGGCACGCAGCCAACCCTTAAGGGTAGTTTGTTTCCCCAGTGAAACCCTTGGAGAAAACTAAATTTTCATTTGAAAGTGGTTATCAATTGCAAATTGCTTTGGAGTTATGGACTGGGGCTTGTGTCTACTTCTTTAAGCTCTAGGTTCCCAGCTGTTACCGAAATGTGCAGGCCCTGTGCATGCAGCCTCAGTGTCTGAGTCACATGAGCTTTGATCATGTTGATTTAGAGGGCCTTGTTTCCTTGCCTGACTGAGGAGTGGTGGTCTCTGCATTTGTTCTCATCTGCTGCAGAAGGAAGCTTTCCCAATGATGATTGGGCAAGGAACTGATCTATGTCTAGCAGAATTGTCATTAGGAGTCATTTTATCATGTTCTTTAGGTTTCTGGGCTATCTAATCTTAGGATCGTGGACATCCAATCTGTATCAGATATGGGTTCCATCTCATCAGGCAAATCAGGTATTGGTTGGTTACTCCTGAAACCTTTGTGCTACTATTGAACTTACACATCTTGCAGAAAAAAGACACTATGTAGATCTTAGTTTGTAACTGGGTTAAGTGTTTACATTTACTCTTTGGTAGAATTTATCCTTTGGTAGTGTACCTTCCTGTGCCAAAGATGCTAGCCAGTATGGGTAAGGGTTCTAAGTCAAGCCCTAGCTTGACTTCTCCATGTTCAATGAGTGATTCAGGTGTTATCTTCATCAGCAGGGCTTTGACATCAGTTTATGGAGAGCAACCTATAATCTTGGCACCAGTCTGGGTTGTTTGGGGAAGAGGTCCCAGGGATCCCTTTAGTCTGGTTGCTTTTTAATGCAGTCATTGACAAAATTGGGTGTTTCCACTAGGGTCGTCCCACAGTGGAGGCTGTCCCCATGAGATGCTGAGTAAGTCTGGCCAATTCCAAGAGATTCTGGACTCATTTATCTGATTCTCCCAGTTCCTTGGCTTTTACCTGATGTTCTCCACTAGCATCATAATTATGGATCACAGAGGCTGAGATGACATCTGAAATCCCCTCTTGAATATAGTATCTATAAGCCAGGACTGGAGATCTATAAGCTCAGGGTAGAGACTTACATAGACAGAAAGATTGGAACAGGGCATGGGTGTGAGAATGGGAACTGGGAGAGGGGAGGAACCACAGGAGCTAGTAGAGGTATCTGAGACAGATGTAACATCACCACCACCTTGCCCGCATGGAGTCCTCCCACCCAGAGATAATGAGAGAGTATAAAATAAAGATGTGTGGATGGACCCTTCCTTTTGTTAAAGATTGGAACCTTCTTTTCTGACATTGGAAAGGCATTTGAGGGTCAAAACACTCCCTGGGTGAAGAGCTTCTTTTCTAGTTAGCTTCAGCAGCCAACTTGAGCCAGACCTGAGTTATCTGAGAGGGTCTCAATTTAGGAGATTTCGTGAGTCAGATTGGCTTGTGAACATGACTGTGGTGCATTCTCTTGATCCTAATAGATGTGGGAGGGCCAAGATCACTATAGGTGGTGGCATCTCTGGGCAGGTGGGACAGGGAAGTGTAAGAAACATATCTGAACATGAAGCTGAGAGCAAGTTAGTAGGTAGCATCCCTCCATGGTTTCTGTTTTAAGTTCTTGCTCTGCTGGAGTTCATGCTCCAGCTTCCCTCAGTGAGTGACTGTAAGATGAAATAAAGTCTTTTCTCTCCAAATTTCTTTTGATTGCGGTGCTTATCAGTTATAGAGAAGCTGACTAGGGCATCCTCCGAAGACTTGCTATTTTATAACCATCACCCCATAATCATTAGCTCCAGAAATGGCCCTTCTTCTTAGGCAGAAAACAGAGTTTGTTTATCTCTGAAGTTGGCCCCTGGGATGTCAGCAGACTAGCTTCAAAGAAAACTGACAAGAGCACTGTGGCATAGGCTCATAAACTTAAATGCTTTGTCCCAGCCTGTTGGTACTGTTTGGGGAGGTTATTGAACTATTAGGAGGTGGAGCCTTGCTGGAGGGTATGAATCACTGGGGGTAGGCTTTGAGAATTTATAGCCTCAACCCACTTCCAGTTCAGTCTGTCTGCTTTCTACGTGCTCTGGAAGATGTGATCTCTCAGCTTCCTGCTCTGGACACCTGCTCCCACCATTATGAATTCTCTCCCTCTGACACTGCAAGGTAAAGTAAACTCTTCTTTCTATAAGTTGCTTTGGTCACGGCGACTGAAAAGTGACTGATACAGAGGCTTGTGGACACTCTTTAGTATAGGGAACACACACACACACACACACACACACACACACACACACACACACACACACTGGGTATAGAGCTAGCCTCACCAACCTCTCTGTAAACCAAGGCATGAAACTTTGAAGCCTAAAATTCTTTCAAGGACACGTCAGTATCCTCTAGCCACCTGCAAACACAGTTCCACACTGCCCTCCAGGAAGAAGTACCATCAGGTGCTGCTTCATCATTTTAGTGTTGTCAGCCTCTATGTTCTCAAATTTAATGGCTCCTCACTAAGATGCACGTCTTTATTTACATAGCAACTGATGAGGGTAATTTGCTTCAAATAGAAGTTATGACTTATAGGACCATCTATGTGCTTAAAGCTCTCTAGAAATGTCATAATTAAGCTGTTACAAGAATGTCAGCTGGCAAACTGTCTTATATGCATGACATGAGTCATGTGTATTCAACTTTAAAATGTTTTAAGTATTAGCATATGTAAGTGATTTCTCCAATGGTCACTCCCTTGAACATATAGCACTATGGTTTAGGGTTTGACTGTTCCCCAAGGGCCCATGTGCTGTAATGTGCTTGGTCCTTAACTTGGTGTTTATGGAAGGTGATGGAGTATTTAAGGGTCAGGGCCTGGTGTGGGAGTGAGGAGGCTTTAAATCATTGATATATGGTCTCTAAGAATGTGGAACCCTGCTCTCTCTCTCTCTCTCTCTCTCTCTCTCTCTCTCTCTCTCTCTCTCTCTCTCTCTCTCTCCTCTGCCATGATGTGTTATGTGTACCCAAAACAATGGGTATCAACCAATCACAGACTGAAATCTCTGAAACCATGAGCCAAAATATACATTTCCACTGTGTAAGTTGATTCTCTTAGATGTTTTCTTATTATAGAAAGCTTGGCTTTCACTTGATATATTCCACTAGCATCATAAGGTGTTATCCTTATGATGCTATCTCATTATCCATTACTGTTCAATACCCCACCCACAGTCATTCACCTCTTATTATGATCTGCCCTGGGCTTGGGAGATCAACACATTTAAAGTCCTCAGCTCTTGTTAGTCAGTCCCAAGGCTTCCATCCCCTGGAAGGCTTCCTCAGTAACATACCTGGCAGTTGGCGCTGATTGTCAACATGTTTTATTCTGAAGCTGGTATACTTGAGGCTTCTCTGAGACTGAAGGAACACTCCCGCCTAGAACTGGTAGGTTCCTTCATATAAGGACTCTCAGATGCAAGCCAACCATTTAGAGTCCTTACTGTAAGGTTGTTAGGTTCTCTCAGACTGGACCACTGTCTATCCACCATCATCACCATAGAAGCAGGTACTGGACAACTAAAATAGCCTTTATTTTCTAGAGCTACTTAAATGACACAAATAAGCCAAAGCTAAGATTCTAAGTCCAAGCCTCCAATGATGCATCTAGAAGAAACCATGTTAAATGTCTTTTCTCCATCCCTGTCCCCTTGATTCCTGATCCATGCTGATGCACCCTTGTGTGACCCCCATGGTGTGGCATGCCTTCTGTTTCTGGACATCTGTAAGCAGAAACCTGTCCTTCTTTCCCAAAGTCTTTTCTGTGTTTGAGCATCACACTTCATGTAGTTTAAAGTTAGGACCTCAAGTCTCCAGTCTCTACCTACATGGAACATCTTTGTGCCTGCTGGGCTTTGTCACATCATGGCAGCTGGCTTCCCAGGATATTTATCCCAGAAGAGAGCTAGAGAGATGCTGTATGGCCCTTCTCACTGATCCTTGGAAGCCACAGAGAATGAGTAGTCACTGTGAAGTCCAGGCTGATGAGTGCCAGGAGGCCCCATGCACAGCTGTAGTCTCCTTCTCGTTGGTAGAATTTAGTCAGTAAGGCAAACCCACACTTGAAGGGAAGGCTGTTAGACCATGTCTCGAAGGAAAAGTGATAAAGGAACTGGAGCCATGATCCACTCGTGGGTCTCCAGCAAGCTACTTTATGAACAATTCTGCTCAATGCCAACACCCCATTGCCCATAGCTATTTTTTGCCACTTTCCCTTCACTATTTCATGGTGGCAATCTGCATATTCAAAATTTGTTATTTCTTTCAATATTTTATGGCTCCTGCATAGTAATCTTTAACGCCTCAAATTTCTGGGTTAAATTGTTCAAAATATTTTAAATTCGAATTTGAAAATTAAGTTTGTCTTCTTGTCAAGTCATTTCCTTAACACAAATTTGAGGAATAATATACATCCAAAGAACTGAATTGTGGTCCAAAATTAAAAGTAAAAATAGACATTCAAAAGCCAATCTATTAAAATGTAAAAATTAGGCTCTGTGAATGTGGAAAGTTGTTACTAGGATTTTAGCTACAGCACTACTTAGATGACAGGAATTTATACTTTTTGTGATTTAAATGTTAGTTTGATTTTCATTAATTTAAGAAGAGAATGTATTGAAGAAAATGGTAGATGGGGTGGGTATTCAGTCTCCTAACCGATGTACAGCAATTAGTTCAAAGTTTTTGCTAACCATTTTTAAAATAGAAGAAGAGGGAGGAAGAGAGGGTAGAGGAGGGAAGGAGATGGGGAGGGAGGGGAAAAGGGAGGAAGGAAGAGAGAGAGATTTAGTTTCACTGGCAAATATGAACAGCAAAGTTGAGCCCTCTACATACCAACTTCATAAAGGCATTTTGAATGGGCTAACGTCAGCATCAGGGAAGGGCAAACCTTGGCAATACAGAAAAGAATTAATCAACTCTTTAGACGTAAACAAAATTAAATAAGGGTTCTGTCTTGGAATGGAGGAGGAGTATGTAGGCATAACTGTCAAGTTGAATAATAAAATCAAAGCAATCAGGGAAGAGCAGAGTAAAGCCCAGAGAAACAGGAAATACTCTTGAAGGCAGGATGCTTGAGGAATAATCCCCCAGCCCCTCCCTCTTTTATAGACAGGCTCCATGCATGGAAACCTTGCAAGAGGCAGGGTAGAGAAGCAGTAACTGGGACTCAAAGGGTAATCTTTGGATCTACAGGTTCTGAAGTTTCCATCCATTGGGGGATTTTTCAGTTCCTTGTGGAAGTCATGGCTTTGTACCATGATGAAGTCAAACAGTTACAGAGGGATTCACACCAAGTGTGATAAACAGAAGACTCCTAGATATTCAGTCCTCCTGTCTTTAGAAAGAACTTTGTAGCATCAGCCAAGCACTCACTATCTTAAAAGTTGCAGGACTGCATGAAGAGCAGGTATCAGGGACAAACTTGCCCAAGTCACTCCTGTGGCCTGCATCATTGGCTCTTTGCTGAAACAATCTGTCCCATCTGCCTTTCTTTGTCAGGGACTCTCTCTTTGCTGTCATTTATAAAATGAAACATCTTTATTTTCTCCTATTTTCTGACCGTCATTTACACTGTGCTAATTTCCTTGCTGGGATCACAGCTATTTAAATTTTAGGGCCCCTTGATGCTTATTATATAACTTATGGGGCACTCTGACCCTAGAATCTTGTTCTATTCCATTCACAATAACAATCACCAATTGTAAGGTTTTTCTCCTTGAATTAGACACTGGCATCTGTCCCCAGTTTTAAGATGCTATAAATTACAGTATAATTCAGAGTGTAAATGGCACATTCCTTTTGGTGTGTGTTAGAAATATTCATTGTATGTGTGTCTTATTTCTTGTATTACTTTAAGTTCTTAAAGGAGAGGACTGTTTCTTACTTAAAATTTCATCTTTTGAAGTGTTTAATCAAGAACCCCCAGAAACCGTCATCAACTGTGCACTAATATGTATGTTTTGTGTCCCTCATATCTAGTATAATCTTCTTTTGTACTCTTGCATATTTCTATATGAGACTGTGTTTCACACAGGTTTTTATATTCAGCAACGGACATTTAAGATGCATGCAAAGATGTTTTTTGAATGAGGCGTTGGTTGAGTAAAGACTGGTTGACTAGGTGGTTGGGTAGGTGGATGGACAGATGGAAGGGGAGGTGACTGATTGGTGGATGCATGGTTGGATAAGCAGGTGAGTGGATAGGTCAGTGAATGGATGAGCACCAACTCTTAATATTAACCAAATTCTTTTTCAAAATAAGCTTGGATTTACACAAGTCTACTCTTCCTGCCTTCCTTTTAGGATATCTTTAACTAATTAGATATCTGAAATTAACTTGTAAAAGTTATGAATTGTTCAGAAGTGTTTTCATTTACAAGCAATTCAGGAGGCTGTGCAACAGGGATGTGCTATGAGACCCTGACCCAGAGCTCTCTTGCATCCCACACAGGGCCCTGTCACACACTGCAGGTCTCTCTAAGAGAACCACTGAAGTCTACTTCTCAGTTTGTTGTTTTCCTAACAGCAGCAGAACACTCTCCAAAGAGCTGCTTTAAGGAAAAAAATTAATCTGAGGAGCAGTAGGGAGGGGAAGAAGAAGAAGCCCAGAAAGGAGAACCCAGCTGCCTGCTACCATCTTGGCCATGCTGTGGCAGTGGCCAGAGTCTCAGTTTCCCCATCAGGAAAATAAGGGCCATGGGCTGATTTGTTTCAGGAGTTCCTTCCCTCTCTAAAGTGTCCTGATTCTAGGTGTGCCAAAACAGAGATTCTATCATTTCATGTACAAGTTCTGCACAGGAAGCCAGAAGCCTGTGTCCCCTGCCTCATTGCTTGTGGGATACTAGGCCAAAGTCTCACATTAATCTCAGGAACTCTGTTTGAAATCCTTATGAAAGTGTGGACAAGTTGTGTATGGGCCAGGATGTGGGGAGGGGCAAGCAAGAGAGCAAGTACCTTGTAGTATTTGAAGCTGAAAACCAACAATAGTCATTTTCATAGCAACTGTACTCTGGTTACACAACTTATCATTTCTAACTCTAGGCCATTCGTAAGACATGAAATTGGGTCACTTGGTAATTTTAAAGCCTTTATACTATTTTAAATTCAAATGTTTCTAAAACATACTTTTCCTGATTTCTGGGTTATTTGTTTGGTTTCTCTTGTTTTTGTTTTTAACTGAAGGACTGTGAGGTGGGAGTATAGCTCAGGGGAGATTACATGTGTCTTAGTTAGGGTCTCTAGTGTTGTGATTAAACACCATGACCAGAATTAACTTGGGGAGGCAAGGGTTTGTTTCATCTTACCTTCCAAATCACATTCCATCCTTGAAGAACGTCAAGGCAAGAACTCAAGGCAGAAACCTGTAGACACAAACTGAGCCAGAGGCCATGGAAGAGTGCTCTTACTGGCTTGCTTCTGGTAGCTTGTTAAGTTTGTTTTCTCATGCACCTCAGGATTTCTTGCTTAGGGGGAGAGCCACTCACATGGATCTGGGTCTTCCCATATCAATCATTAATCAAGAAAATACCTCCCACAGGCATGTCTACAGCCCAATCTTAAGGAGGCATTTTCTTCATTGAGGCTCCATTCTCTCTGATAACTGTAGATTATGTCAAGTTGATAAAATCTATATCCAGTTCAACATGATAACCCTTCATGAGGCCTTGGGTTCTCTCCACATCTGTAAAGGAATCCTTGCGCCTGTGTAACACCTACTACTTTTCTCTTCTTCCCTTTCCTTCTCTCCTTCCTCCTCTTCCCCTTCCTTCTCCTCCCCTTCCTCATCATCTTCCCCCTCCACTTCCTCTTCCCCTTCCTTCTCTTCTCCTTCTTCTCTTTCTCTTTTTCTAATCTCAAGCTTTCAAAGAGATGTGTGCATTTTGTTGCAGTTGTCTTCTTTGATTTTGAACCATCATAAAGTATGAGCAAAGGAAAGGTGATCAACAGATTTGGGAAGAGGAAAAACATCATTAAAGTTGCTTTTCGGGGGGAGCTCACATGCACAGAATAGGAATTGTGTCATTCGCCTGGGAAAGAGAGTAGCAGAGAGACAGATGTTTCTCTCATTATTTTTGTTCCCAGTCACCCTTGCTGTTGCACATGTCACCACATAAGAGGGCAACCAGCACAGAGCAGGACAGCAGTGTGTCACCTGTTCTTGTGGCTTCCCCAGCACAGGAAGCAGAGCTTGAGTTGCTTGAGTCTTAGAGACATAGATTTAGTGTACATATATCACACAATCATTTGTTCCCAACCTCATGAAGCAGCACTGGACTATTCCCTGCCCACCTAGCATCTTATTGAGTGGCTCTTGGTGGGTGGACATTTGGTAAGAGACTGAAAACAAAACCACCCCCCAAAGTGGGTGTTTTTCTCCTTCTAGTTTACCTTAATACACATGCAATAAAGTTATGTGTTTTCACTGCATATAAGTACCTTTGGACCTGGTAAGAAGTTTCCAAAGCTTCTCTCTGTCTCTGTCCCTGTCCCTGTCCCTGTCCCTGTCCCTGTCCCTGTCCCTGTCCCTGTCCCTGTCCCTGTCCCTGTCTCTGTCTCTGTCTCTCTCTCTTGCTTTGTCTCTCTCTCTCTTTCTCTCTCTTTCTGTATGTGTGTGTGTTATGCAGGCATTGTATTGTATGACATATATGTCTGCATGTTTGTGATGATGTGCACACGCATACGTATATTCATGAAGGGCAAAGGGCAACACTGAGTGTCTTCCTTCATTATTCTTCACCTTAGTTTTTTAGGGAGGGTCTCTCACTGGCCCTAGAGTTCACTAGTTAAGTTAGGCTGCCTGGCTAATGATCTCTGTGAATCCACCGATCTCCAAGCATTCCAGCTCTGAGGTGATAGACCCTGAGCACTGTGCCCAGCTTCAAGTGGGTGCTAGGGACCTGAACTCAGTCCTTGTGCATTCAACATTTTCCCAATTGAGCCCTCTCTCCAGTCATCTAGCTCTCTTGTTCAGAGAATGTATCTTTCCTGGGTTAACTCAGAGTCGCCCTTGCAAACACGCAGAGCTCCCAGAAGTTCAGGAAATGCTGCATTCTTGTCTGTGTTGGGCAGGATTTCCTGCAAAGGGTCAAGAAAACATACTTTCCCAATGGTCTTTGTTTAAATTACAGAAAGTCCTTGTCTCCAATTGGAGAAGCTGTTAGTCACTGCCATGGCAACAAAGGAAGATGGGCAGACCACTCCTTGGCACTGTTCACAAACCCTTCTCAGCTAAAGCAAGGGAGAGACCTATGTGTTTCTGAATCTGCCCCATGGCTTGCCACACTTCCCCAGTTTACCTCATTGGTAAAACAGGACAACTGGAACCTGAAGACATGAAAAGACATGAACTGACATGCTGGAGGTCTAGTCTGGTCATGAGTGTTCCTGCTCAAAACATCCTCACCATCTGTCTCCTTGTGAATGATGGAAAGGAGTACCTGCATCCAGCAAAAGCATTGGGCAGAGTCAGAAATTGCCCCTTAAATCTCAGAGTGACAGTCTCAATGTCTTGCACATCATAAATTCCTAAATGGGTTAGTAAGGGAAAGCTATTAGGTGGATAACTGGTCTAGAATGTGGGATGCCTGCTTCAGGGTCTAACACTAATCTGGCAACAATGAAAGTAACAATTGGAGCAATGAGCAGAGGATCTTGGATGTGACTCTAAAGATCTGTAGAGCCCAAGTTCTGTCCTCAACAACTAGAAGTGGCTAGGCTCCTGGCTGCAGGTGTCTGTGAGTGTATGATTGTTAGGCCTTCCTGTAGGCCCTTTAAGGAGCTTGTCCTATGGTGACATCATAGGGTTTGTTTGTGGCTATTTGGAGGTGGAAGTCCACAGTAAATACCCAGGGCCATTTTCCCGGTCAATGTTTTCCAGAACGGCCCCATTAGGAAGCTGCTTTTCAAAGCTTTCTTTCCCTGTGTCCTCAGAACAACCCATTTGCTGTGTAGCTGAGTGCAGAGTGAAGGTCAATGCCAACCAAAATACCAGGGATGAAGAAGGCTTCTAACAAGGTTAAAAGCAAAGGTAAGTGATATGGAAAAATATACTCAGAAAAGTGGATTGCCACTGGCCTGACTTTTAGAAAGAGTTAATAGTAGTCATCTCTTGAAAAGAAAAGAAAAAAAGGTGCAGCCAGTCATAGACATAAGAATCTTTGAATTGTGGTATGGTAGCTCAGAATTTTCTAGGCCAGGGAGGAAGGGAAACTTCTTCCCTATGGCCACTGATAGGATCCTTTGATCAAATCAATAGGATCTCCCATCACTCAGTGAAGTCACCAGAAAGAAGCTGTGTGGGTTGGTTACCTTGAAGGGAAACAGTATTTCAACTCCAGTCTGGAGTAACTACGTTAATATAATTAATATGGGGGCTTATGTTTTCATCCGTGCACTGTTTCAGAAATTCTGGTTGCTTTAGATATTAATAAATTGACACAGGAAAATTTCACGTGTGTGCATACACACACACACACATCTTCAGAATAACTTGAGTAGAAAATGGACTCTTCATTTCAGTCAAGTTCATTGTAAGGTCTTAAAGCCACATCCTTCTGGGCTCAGGTCAACTGAATGACCCAGGCACATCAAGTGGGGTGTATTTGATCCCAGACGCTGTTTCAGAGTCCATTCTCTTCTGCCAGGAAGTTAATTAGGGAATTCAGCTTTCAGTTTGGGTTTCTGAAGACACACAAAACGTATAAAAGACGGCTACCCACTTTATAAATGCCTAAAGATAACAGCAATGTGATTTACTTTACATAAATGTGAGACAGTTAAAGCTATGCAGCCAAAAGGCTGGATGGTAGTGACCATTCTTGGAAGGTGAGAGCTAGTGTTCTAAGAGACTTAGCTTATTGATCTGGGCACTGGTTACAACAGAATATTCAGTTGCAATCATGCTATTTTGTGCACACTGTTTGTTTACAAGTTACAGACCAATAACATTTAAGCTGATAAGTAATGCAGAACTAGGGTCAGAGGTACCCCCACATCAGGACATAGCCTGCTTTAGGAAGTGAAGTTTATGCCGGGTTGAGATTGATGGGAGCCCCGTGAATCAGTGGTGCCCACTCATTCCTGAAACCTAGAACAATTCTTGGCACATACCAGGCTCTCAATAAACAGTTGTCAAGAAAGTGAATGGATTGATGAGTTAAATATGCACATTTTCCAAACAAAGGATTCAATAACACAGTTGTGTGGATCAGACAGCCGGGTGACGCTTCCATCTTACCGTGTCCTGAACTTACCTCTCCGGAGCCATGTTATAGTAAGTCAGCCTGTGCTGCGATGAACTTGTCCAGGGCTTTTAAAGCCTCATGATGTGTATATGCAGATATGTCTGTGGGCATGTCTTAGATCTCAAACATCCTCAAAGGCTATGTGTTAGATGTTCAGTCACCAGGCTAGTGGGAGGTAGCAGGCCTTTAAGAGCTGTGACCTAATGAAAAGAAGTTAGTTAGCCCATTGGAGCTAGCTCCCAATGGAATTGTGGGACCACAGATCCATGTGCTCATTGGTTTCCTTTACAGCCATAGTAAACTAAGTAGTTTTGCTTCACTACCCACTCTTGACATGAGGTTCTGTATCACCAGGCACCAAAGTAACAGAGCTAACTGATCATGGACTGAGACCTCCAAAACCAAGATAATATAAATCTTTCCTTCTTTAAATTGATGACCCCAGGTAGTCACAGTGGCAGGGAAGTTAGCTGATGCATCTACACACCTGCCAGTACCCATGGTCTCTCAAATTGGATCTGTTTTTGTTTGGTGGATTCTATAAAGACTATAAAGAAATGAGGCAGAGTCTCAATTATTTCTTCAAATAGTTACAACCTCAGTTTGTTCAAGTGTGAACTGTTCAAGGGCATCTCCCATCTTTACAAGGACCTAACACAGAGGTTGACATGTGGTTGATGATCAGTGAATGTTGGATGAATGAATGAGTTCAAGACAGTCATTGTGTGGCTTATTCTACCAAAGAAATCTTGCTGCATTTACTTGGTGTTTTTGGACACTGCAGTAAAGTTCTAATCTGCTTTTTCAGGGTTAAGGACACAGAGGAAGAACACCGCCTGACAGGTTGAGTCTGCACTTCCAAAGGCTTATGCTTTTGACAAGGTCATCGTAAGTCTAGGCCTGGTCTTTATAGGTCAAGAGAACAGGTTTTGTTATATTAGTTCATGTGGGAATGATGATCTACGGAAAATGTCTTATAAGGATTGAGTGGCACACCCACGTACACACTTTTGATCACTTAGAAGCAGGTGATACTTGCCTACTTCCCAGATCTGTCTTCAGCCTGCTATTTTCACTCCAACCTCCACCATCAGGCTGACCCACATCTTACAAAGTATCTACCTCTGGCCCCAGGGTCTCCAACACTTCCAAGAGCGTGCAGGGTGAGCTCATCAGCTTCTGGAGGAACATGAGCATGGGTCTGGACAGCAGCCAGGTCAAGGGCCAGGCATGAACCAGAGGCTGCTGTGCGCCTTGGAACCAGAGGTGAACTCCAATATCTAGGCCATGCACATTCAGAAGGAGAAGATTGAAACCCTCAACAGGAGGTTCACCTCCTTCACCCTCAAGGTGTGCTTCTTTCAGCAGCAGAACCAGGTACTAGAAAGCAAATTGGGGCCTCCTGCAGCGCATAAAGTGGTGTGAGCTTGAAGTAGTATAAATAACAAATGTAAAAGCTACATCCGTAGTCTGAGGTGGCAGTTGGGCTCCTTGGGCCAGAGGAAGCTGTAGATGGAGATGGAGCTTGGCAACATGCTGGCCTGGTAGAAAACTCCAAGAAGAAGCAGAAAGATGCCATCAACCAGACAGGGATGGAGAATGAATTTGTCTCCCTCGTGAAAGATGAGGATAATGCTTACACAAACAAAATGGAGCTGGAAGCTGACCTGGAAACACAAATGAGGTCAACTTCCTCGGGCAGATCCATGAAGGCGAGATCCGTGTGCGGTGAGATCTGTGTGCTGCAGTCTTAGACCTTGGAGATCCATGTGTTCTTGGACATGGCCGTGGTTCTGCTCACAGGCAACAACTGCTACCTGAACATGGATGGCATTGTGGTCAAAGACCATGCCCGGTGTGAGATCCTAAGTCCCTGGGCTGAGGAGGAGAGCACGTATTGGGTCAAATATGAGCATTGCTGGCTGGGAAGCACAGTGAAGAGTTCTCCAAGATGAAGCATAAGCCACTTATAGACAGAGATCAAGGCCTCCAAAGGCCATGTCTAAAGGTTTCCATTACTGATGCTAAACAGTGTGTAGGGATCTGTTCTTTATGACAAGGCAATCTGACCGAGCTAGAGGCTACCCTGTAACAGGTCAAGCATGTCATTGCCCAGAAGCTATCTGAATACTGCAATCATCAAGCTGGTTACAGACACTGAGACCACTACCCACAGAGAGCTGCTGGAGGCCAAGAGAATTGATAGAGTCTCGGAAGGAGAACTTGGAATTCCACATGGGGCCTCAGGAGCCCTGGCTTCAGTGATGGTGTGAGTTCCTTCCAATCTGGCTTCAGTTCTGCTGAAAGCTCAGTCACACCATGGCCACAGTTATGAAGAAGACCAAGAATAACATCAACTTTCCAATCTCTGATAGCCTCTCCAATCCTTTGATAGCCTGTGATATATAAGGAATTCCATATTAGCTTGGGCTAGTGAGACCCTGTCTCAAACAAACAAACAAACAAACAAACAAACAAACAAAAAACCAAGAGAATCTTTTAAGGATGTTCATTTTATTTTGTCTATTTTTGTTTGTGAATGTGTAATGGGTGTGTATGTGTGTACCTTTGTGTCTCCCACAGCACAGGTGTGAAGGTTGGAGGAGAACTTCACATCTGTCCTGGGTATCTTTGCTGGCTTTTTTTTTTTCCTGAATATGATAGTCCAGATAGCCCCAGAGTGTCTGGGGACTCTCCTCTCTCCATCTCGTACTTCCCCATAGGAGGGCTTGGATTTCAGATTTCTCTCTCCATGCCCACCTTTCTCTATGGATTCTGGGGATCCCGGGTCATGCTCTCAATGCTTGGACAGTACACCTTTTACCTACTGAGCCATCCATCCCAGGACAAATGTGATATTTAAAGACACGTGTTGGCTTAAAATGAGAACAGTACATCAATTCCTTCCTTTTTTTAAATTTCTAATTACATTTTTCTGGAAGAATTAGCATGAGGTTGTTGACTGATGAATATAGTCAGAGTAGAGGGAGCTAGATGATCATGAATATGCATTTAAATTTTATCAGCACCTTCTGTGTATAAAACAATGTGATACAACCTAGATAGCTTCTGACCTCTGGGATTCATGGTTATTTTTGTGAAATTTATATTAAAGTTTTTAATGTTACAGATGAATTAATCAAGGTACAGAAGGGAATCACTGATAATCCTAACTTCACTGATAGGGATGAACACACAAGTAGCTGGTGCTTGATTAGATCAATGTATAAGTATTTTAGTCCTATGGAATTGGAACTCAGGCACTCTGGGTCCAAGTCCCTCAGTCTGCAGGTTCGATGTGATAGCTGTGCTTTATGGGCAACATAAAGATTTACTCAACAGGTTAGTTTTATAAAGTTGTAATAGCTTTATCTAGGAGTCTTCCCTGCACTTTGGTAGAAATACACAGACAAGTTGATTTCCCCATGCATACACTCGTCCATTTTGTCAATAAACTTTAATAACCATATACTATGGAGCTGGTGCTGCTTGTTAAGTACTCTGAGATTTAGATAGATAGCAAGCAAAGCAGAATGAGGAATTTCTACCTTACATGGTTATTATGAGAAGCTACCAATACTGATAGGGACACAGGAGTTCAGTTTAGGGGAGAAAGGATAAGAAAGCAAATGACTGCTGCAGAATTGCATGGGAATTCATGGTGGGCCTTAGAAAAATATCATTTTTTTTTTAAAATCACTTTTTGGTTAACTTTAATAATTATTTTCCTTCTAAAATGGCTTTCAGGGGCTCAGGAAATGTCTCAGTTGGTAAAGTGCTTGTTATTATGCAAGTGTGAGTTTCTGAGTTCCCTACATAAGGAGTCTGGGCATGGAAGTGGCCATCTGTAACTACTGTGTACTGAGGGTAGGAGGTAGGAGGAAGAGGCAGGAGGATCTCTGAGGCTCACTGGCTGGCAAGCCTGTAGAGACCTAAAGAACAAAGTAGAGATTGATGGAAGAACTTGTGTACACGCCCACACAAACACATGCACATGTGCACCCCGTGCGCACACATATAACACCTACAACCAGAGATAAAAAATAACAGTAGTGTCATTTCACTTCAAATGTGTGCAGGTGGCAAGGGATGCAGTTCTGTATGGTCATGGAAGGGAAACACAATCAACACTACCATGACTTGGCAAAAGATTCCTTCCCTGCAGACAGCGGTGAAGGGAAACGCAGCTTGTCATCTCCTTTCTCTGCAGGCCTTTACTCATCTGAGAAACGGTCACAAAAAGAACCTAAGACATCTGTGTCTTTGTCTCTGTGTTCACAAGCACCATCGGCTACAAAGCTCCAGCGTTGCTGTGTGGCCCAGACCCTCCCAGTAGAAACACAAAGCCAGCAAAACCAGTCATCTCAGCATGTCAGGCAAGGTAGATATGTTTGGTTGGAACGTTACCAAAACACAGCTTTGCTTCAACACACACACACAAACTTTGTTTTTGTACATCTCTCAAAGCTGCTTATACTATTCCTCAGGAAAGGAATCCACACACAATGTTGAAACCACATGTCTTGGAAAGGAGTCAAAAGATTTATAGCTCGGAGTGGAGAAGTATTAAAATAGCATCTCTATCAACTGTAGCCATCCACTGTAGGATCACAAGTGCTCTTTCAGTCCATGGGTGAAGGCCATGCAGCGGTTGGCTAACAAGCCATTTTCCTTAAAGATAATTGTGGACACCTTCCAATGAATCCAGGCTTTGTTTTCTATCCACGCACACTGATACTATCAGAAACTCATACTTCATAAATTCCTTTTGGAAACCTCAAAGGCCATGGTCATCTCCAAAACCATAGTAGACTTTGCTAATCAGACATTTGGCATATGTATGAAACCTAAGTACACACTGGTGTATGAAGTCCACGCTACATTTGGCTTTTATGTGTCTGGTTTATTTTCTTGGTAAATAAAGCGGTATAGTATACCACCATACTCTATCACCCTTGACACCAGTGTGCGCTCACCTCTGAGACTTAACCAACAATTTTGAAATCATGTCTATCACTGCCTAACATCTGTTAATTTCATCAGCGTCGGAGCCTTGAATTGTCCATGAACCAGTTAAGAGATATTTTATTAAGGGCACAAAAGAGAGTATGACATTCTTTCTTCACTCACATAAATATAATGACTTTCAACATGGCAAGTTTAAAGTGTTCATTTGCACTTCAGACAGAAAGCTTTTGGGGATGGGGAGATGCCTCAGTTGGTAAAGTGGTTGCCATGGAAGCTTGAGGGCCAGAGTTCAATCTTCAGGACCCAAGTAAAAAGCTGGGCATAGTGGGACCAGCTTGTTATACCAGTGTTGGGGAGGTAGAGACAGCTGGATCCTTGGGACCCATTGGCTAGCCAGTCTAGCCTACTTAGTGAGTTCTAGGTCCTTAAGAAACCCTGTCTCAATAAAATGTGGACACCGTTTGAGGAGTTTCACCTGAAGTTGTTTTTTGAGCTCCACAGGCATGCTCACATACGTGCACATGCACTCATACATGAACATGTATACAAACACAAATACATTCACAGTCACAACAGAAAACACTTTGTTGTCATTTGCAAGAGGCACTGATTTAAAAAAGAACGGCTTTCCCCAGAACTTGGCATTATGCTAAGCACAGCTTCTACTGTGACAAAACACCTGGGACCTTCAGCTTAATAGGAAGAAAGGTCTATTTCAATTCATAGTTTTAGAGGTTTGGGTACTGACGCTAGCAGAAAATGCCTACTTCATAAATTCCTTCTGGCATCCCCCAAATCAGTCTCTACTAGTCAGATATCTGACATGGGCACAATATTTTATGCTATTTTAACAATGTCAGTCTTTCCATTAAAAGTCTAATTGCCATGATCATGGGTGGTGTCACTCTGAGGAAGAGGAAGGTCAACTGAGTAAGTGTTCTTCTTAGTAGGTTGAAGTTAAAAGTGACAAACCTGATTTAAATCTTTGAAGGAAAGCAATCTCTTGCATGGTTGGCAACAGCTGAACTTCTACTATCCCTATATATTCATTTCATAGATATTTAATTTAGCAAATAGTCATATTCATTTATGTTGATCTATATGATTTTCCATTTCTTTCTTTTGAATTTTTTTGCATGTTTGTGGGCATGTTCACATGGCTGTTGGTACACACGTATGTACATTGTATGTACGTACATGTGTGGGTATGCACACATGTGCAAATGTGTGTGGAGAGTAGAGACCAGCCTTAGTAGTGTCATTCCCTAGAAAAATTCCCACTTTTAAATATTTTTTACATTTATCTATTTATTTTGCGTGTGTATGTATGTGCATACATGCATGTGTCATGATGTGAATAAGGAAGGTCAGAGGAAATTTTGTAGGAATCAGTTCTCTTCATCCATTATGTGGATTCTAACAATTGAACTGAAGTCATCAGACTTGGCAGCAAGCACCCTTACCTACTGAGCTAGCTCGCTGACCTAATCCTTACCTTTTGAGACAGGGTATCCTGGTGTGCTTTCTGCTACTGTGGTAAGACACAAACAGAACCACCTGGGGAGGAAAAGGGCCTATTTCAGCTTCCAGTTTAGAGTCCATCATCAGAGGAAGCCAAGGCAGGAACTCAAGGCAGAAACCAAAATAGAAACCGCAGAGAAACATGATCACTGGCTTGCTTCCTCTGCTCATGCTCACCCCGTTCTCTTATAGAATCCAAGATTACCTGCTCAGGGGTAGCATTGCCCACTGTGGGCTGGGCCCACCCACATCATTAATCAAGACAATGTTCCACAGACATACCCACAGGCCGGTCTGATGGAGGCAATTCTTCAATAGTAGCTTCCTCTCCCCAGGTATATGAAGTTGACAACCAAGATTAGATTTCCCAGCTCACAACTCCCAAGTTTTCTATTTTCTTTCCACAAAACAGTCCAAACCATAAAAGCCATATGGTCAGGTTCTTCACAGCAACACCCCACTCCTACCAAAAGCAACTTACACGTGAAAAGTTTATCTGGGCTCATGGTTCTGGAGAGAGAGTTTATAAGTGGCAGGGGGCATGACAGCAGATGGCCACAGCAAGAAGGCTGAGGTCACATTTTCAACTCAAACTAGCAGTAGGGGAAAAATGTATGAACTCTCAAAGGCCACCTCCATCAAGGCCCCTCTTTCTAAAGTTCCCATGACCCCTGCAAACAGTTCTACCAATGGGGGACCAAATGTTGGAATAAATGTGTCCATTAGGGACATTTCTTATTCAAACCATCACACAAAGTCTCTCACTGCCCTAGAAGTAGCCAAATAGGCTAGGGTGGTTATCCACTGAGCTCCAGAGATCCACCTGTCTCAGCCACCTCTGACTGGGATTGCAAGTGTTTGCTGCCACACCCAGCTTTTTATGTGGGTGCTGGTATTCCGATTCATCATCGTATGCTTTAGAGATGCCCATCTCCCCCACCTTCCATTCCAATTGTACTCTATAAAGTCATATCCCCATTGGAGAGGAATACCACTTCTGAGATCCCAACACTGTATTGGAAAATAATCAGAGTTGCATGCCAAGGTGCTGGAGAAAAAAACAACAAGAGATAACTTTCTGGACCAGCCATACTACACAGCATCATGGGAATTTCCTGTTGAGGTTGCCAAATCAGCTTGACCCTCAGCTAGGGGTAGAGCCAGCCTAGAAAGAGTCACTGCAATTAAGTATTCAGTCAGGGTTTCAGAGATACAACTTTTAAAAGTAAAATACAAATTTTGTCTGGATTCGAGGTACTTTTATTCATCTTTATGTTCGACTGGAAGGGTTTTAGCTCTAGGCAGGTCTCACAGTTCACTTTCGTGTATTACTCAGCAGAGAACACCTGCTCTAACTCAGGACCATGAATTTATGATCCAGAACAATGGCTCTCCATCTTCCTGATGTGCAAGTCTTTAACACAGTGCAGTGGTTCTCAACCTTCCTAATGCTTTAATACAGTTCCTTATGTAGTGGTGACCCCACAACCATAAAATTATTTTGTTGCTGCTTCATATTTGTAATTTCACTACTGTTATGAATCTTAATGTAAATATCTGCTATGCAGGATATCTTATATGTAAACCTCCCCCCAAAAGGGGTTTCTACCCACAGGTTGAAATCTGCTGACCTAGGGGGATCTTCCCCACTCTTGCCTTCTTTGATGAAAGAAATAGAAATAAACAGGAAAATTTCCCACATATTTAAAAGAGGGTTTTTGAACAACACTAAAGATATTGATCTTGTTGTCTAGTTTGTTGTGAGATATCAATACACTGACCAAAAAAATGGAGGTACTAAAATCCATATTTTTATATTACCTTTAGCTAAGTTACTAAATGTGAGAGAATATTATCATACTCTTTAACTTCTAAAGAAAGCCAAAAGTTAATAATAAAAACATGAAGTAGAATACTTTTTTTTTAGACAAGGTTATGTTTTGCAGCCTAGAACCTCCTACTTCATCTTTTTATTGCTTGAAAGTAGAACTGAGGGGCACTTGGAGAGCAAAGACAGAAGTGCTAAGCGGTCAGTTTCATTTACTCTTTGATGCTGCACCTTCATTTCTCCACAGCCATTTTCTTCTCTGTGTTGCTTTTAATTTTGGAGAATTTTCCCATCATCTGTGTGTCCTAGAGTCAGTTACTAATTCCAAATAGAATTCTCAGATATGAGAAATAAACAGGAGCCCAAGTAGGCATCTCTTACTGTTTCCATCACAAATGACCATGGACTTAGCCACTTAAAACACATTTCTTATCTTACTGCTGGAGCCTGGGGTGGGTCTCGAAGGGCTAAGTTCTCGGTATCCAGAGGGCTTCAGTTCTTCCCGGAGTCCTTGGGGGAGAGTTGCTCTCCTGGCCCTTATGGTTTCATCCCTTGCTCCTGAGACCCTTCCCTCATTTTCAAAGCCACAAAGTTGAGTCGGGACCTTCTCATGTCACGTGGCTCTCTTGCTCTTCCTCAGTTCTAAAAACTCTCGTGACTATTCTAATGGGCCACCTTGAGAATTCGGGATCATTTGTCCATTACAAGATACTTAGTGACATCTACAGAGTCTCTCTGTCATGTGTTGGCAGGAGTTTAGGATGCAGACAGATGTTGGTTCTGTTCCTTGGGTTCTGAGGCCTGGGATAGTAGAAAACTTAGCCAGCAGATGTGGGTCCTTAGTTTGATCCCCATTGTCCCCAAACAGCAACAATGTTCTTCAGGATATAGTGAATTCTTCCTGCTGAAAAAATGGTGTTTTGTCAGTTACAGGAAGCAAATGAATTTCTCTAAAACTATACCCAGAATATTGAGTAGGCAGACATGGCAAAGAACAGTGGAAGTACCTACCTCCCTGGGTATGACCTTCCTGATGACCTGACTATTAAAAGGACAGGGGGAATCCACAGCCAGTGAGCTAGCTCAGTCAAGCTGGGACCATGTGTTTCCCGGAGTCCCAACCAACTGCTATTTTAAGGCTCCATGAGGTATTCAGCATTGGTCCTCTAAGAGTTACTGTTACATTTGGAAGCTTTACTTTTAAGCTTTATTTTTAAGAATATTTGATCCTTAGGGAAGAAATGTATGTCCTAAATTTGCTACACTTGAAAGGAACCAAAAGGGCAGCCAAGATTTCTTTCCATTTGACATTATTCTAGTTTCTCCTCCCAAGAGGCAGACACTTCATGGGTCCGAATTTTGGATTTTGTTAACCATTTTCTCGACGATGATCGATGGTTTGGGATTTCAGCAAGCCATACGTTTTAAAGTCCTGCTTTAAAAACAAAACAAAATAAAACAAAGGAACAAAAAGCCCCCTAAAACTTGTAATACATTTTCTTACCCAAATCTTTCCTTTCTCCCTCCCACTTTTCTCTCCTTTCTTCCCCTCCTTCCTTCTTTCCTTTTCTTTTGGGGGTGGGGTGCAGTTATGAGGGCTTAACCCTAGGGCATTGTGCTTGTTAGGCGCCCACTCTGTCACTGAGCAGTACCCCCAGCCTGAACGTCCTTTTTTTCCTATTTTTCATAATTTAGGACTGGTATTATGTGTAATTAGAATGGTGGCAATACTCAGACAGAGTAGGTTGGGCTCCATAATTTAATACCTTCGTGAGATCCACCCTGTTTTGATAAGAGGGAAAACTATAAGCAAACAGAAAGGCTACCATTAGAAAGGGTATGCGGTTAATTGATCAGAAGTTTCTGCTAAACGAGGCATTCCATGTGTAGATTTAATACGCCTGGAAATGCTACCTGGCAATCCAAACTTAAAATGAGAGCAAACAGTGTCCTTCTGGGCTCCTTAGATAGGAGTCAAGACTACAGTGAGTGACGGAAGATTGATTTCTCTGCTGGGCAAATGGCACAGAATCCCCTTTGATGGTAGACCTATCGCCAACACCGAAAGAGGCTCCGTGTCCTCCAACTCTGCCCTTGATCATGGATACATTCAAAGTCACCGTAAGGATAAGTGTAGGACATGTGCAGCCCACATTTTCCTTCCTGCTAAAGCATCTTGGACAAACGCACAGGTGGTTTTAGTTACTCAATATGTATGTCTAATTGCTCAGATGTTACCTGCGGGAGAGGGAGAGCGCATAATCTTTTGTAAAGTCTCTCGTCCCCCCTCCTGAAAGCTGCCTGCACCTTCTTCAGCACAAGCCCCCTTTTCTGCATGCAAAGGCTGAAGCCTGCCTCGTTCCTGTCTCACCCTTTGCCATGCAAGTCTCAAGAAGCTAGGGCTGACAAGCACAGCCTCGAAGCGGTTGGGGGAGGGTCTGCCACCAGCTGTTGCTAATAAAACAACTGCAGCCCCTGCCTCAGTAGCTTCCTCTGACTTCACATCCCTGTGGTGTTGGCAGTAATTGGGAGGGGAGTTAAGGGAGCATTCTTTTCTCCAGGGAGACAGTAAGAATATTAATATTAATGTGATTTCTGTTCCCTCAGATGGGAAAGGATAGAATAAAATGTTTTAAGGGAGGCTGATCAATCATTCCAATTCTGGCAAGAAAATGATGCCTTTGCGTTTAAGAAAAAAAAAAAAAACATCTGGGTAGAATCAGGGGTGGTTTAAAAAAGCGGGGGAGGGTGGCAACCCCAAATTCACTTCTATGATAGAGTATGCATTTGCTCCTTCTGAGACCCTTGGCCCCGTGGGGGAGGAAGGTAAAACTTTGAAATGCATCCCTGGAAAATTCAGCACTTGGATTTCAGTACTCCTTCTGTGTCCTAGGGCTTCACTGAATTATTACCAAAGTCCATGAGGGTGTCTGGGGTGGTCGGTCGGTTATTGGATACGAAGGACAGAGTGAATGAGCCATGGCCTTTCTGACCTTGTGAACCCACATCTGCCCAACGAAGCACTATTCTGATTTCTGGGCAGCTTGGAAACAAGTGTCTGAGAGCACAAGCCCTTCAGGGCCACAACGAGGACAGGGAGCCCCGCCTTTCAGAGTCTGGGTGGTTGCCACTGGCCTGCGATCTGGGCAGCAGTGAGGCCACACAAAAGACTTCGGAGGTGGGCAGATAGACATGGGTTTCTCAAGACTTGAAAGGTTTCAAGGTTTTGTTCCTGGAAGTACAAGTGGAGCCTTGTGTGGGAGACAAAGATGTGTGGGCTTGGGGAGGGGGTAGGGACAGTCTGGCCCTTTCAGTGTCCCCTTGCTCAATAGTGACGGGCCCAGCATGGAGACATTTGTGACCTCCGTCCCCCTTGCCAGATGCCAGACGGCCATTAGTTAACCAGAGAAGCGACCTTTCCAGTGACATTCCGCCACCCGTTCACTCCCCCTGAGGAGGCTTTGGGAGTCCGAGCTGGAGAGCAGAGCAAGGTGCAGCTCAGTGGGGCACAATAAGCTCACAGAAAGAGTTTGGGAAAGCACAGGAAGGCAGAGGCACCAACTCTAAGGCAGACGGAGGAGGAGGCTGCATTCAAAGAAGCTTTCTGTCTAGTAGGAGTTTTAAAGAGCATCGTGAGAGCGAGCCCAAGGGGGATGTCTCATTTTCCTGAAGAGCGTTTGCATGCTCGCTGTCCATACCCCAGCCTTTATATTTTTGTGTGAGTCCCGGATTATCCGAACCCATAAGATCCTTTCTGCTACTTTTCTGCTACTTTCTGGGACTCAGCCTAGGCTTCTCCATCTCATTATCTGGCAGAGCAACCTGGGAGTCTCCCTCTCTCGTTCTCCTCAATTCTCTGCCTTCTTTCCTCTGTCTGTTATCCCCGAGTTGGTACTCTTTGATGTTCTATTAAGGAAAATTTAAAGCATCATTAACCACATTGAGAAGGCCTTGCACTGAGCGATCCTGTTGTTTAGAGAGACTTGTTTCCCAGTCAGAATGTCACCTCTGCACTGCCACTGAGGAGTCACCTGAGCTGTCCCTGCACATAAGAAATTTCTGATAAGTTTTCAACCTAGTGGGTGAGTAGAGTCTTACCATCCATTCACTATGATCACAGACCCCAAGAAGATACCATACAGTGCCCCACGACAGGAGACTGACCTCCTTTAAGTGGGCAGATAAGTACCTGCCACCTTTTATACTCTAACAAGATGACTGATTCGGTCACCATTGTTCCATCTCTGAACCACATGCAGGTGAGGCACTTCGAAACTTCTCCTGGGAACACGCATCCTTACACGTGGTTTCTAAAGAAACCCTATTCTACTCTTTAGTACATGATGTTATTGCTATGGAAACGACGATATTTTAAAGAAGAACACTGGAACTTTCCAAATACAGTATTTATTCTTCTGCTGCTAGCAAAATAATGTGTTTCGCCTAAGAACTTGTTAGGTGGCCTGCAGCTAAATATAAAGAGACAGATTCTCGTTGTGTATAAGTCTATGGGAAATTTTGGACCACCAGCTTTTCAGGATACATGTGAAAATAAACTCCCTGGAAAAAAATTCTAGACATAATTGGGGTCTTCAATGAGGCACTTAATATGTTAGATTTTCTTCTTGAGGTAGAGAAGTCATTCAGATGTGGACCCTGGGAACCCCCTCTGCAGGTTCCTTGCTGGTGATTCCACTTTCAGCATTAGCCTGTGATATCCACCAACAGCCCTGCCTTCCTAAATGATGTCGATTTGTTAGTTTGTATATTTGTGGTGCTGGGGACTGAGCCCAGGATCTGGCACACAATTGTTAAGTTCTCTGCCATTGAGCTACACCCCCAACCTCCTGGTCTTTAGAGTACAGCTCGGTATTAAATGATGTAGCTTGGGTCTTAAACACCCTTACCCTCTGTCAAGACCCTTATAGTGGAGCTCGGTCCTCAGCTGGGTACTTCTGGAGATAGTAGACATTTTAAGAGGTGGGGTTTGGCAGGATACAGTTAGATCAGGTGAAAGCATGCCTCCCAAGGGAATTGTAGGACCCTGGTGTTGGCCTCCTCCTTCTCTTGTTGGAGGTGTGTCCCCTCAACACACCAGCTCTACAGAGTTCTCCATTCTTTTTTTTCTTTTTTTCTTTTCTTTCTTTCTTTCTTTCTTTCTTTCTTTCTTTCTTTCTTTCTTTCTTTCTTTCTTTCTTTCTCTCTCTCTCTCTCTCTCTCTCTCTCTCTCTCTTTTTTTTTGTGGTTTTTCAAGACAGGGTTTCTCTGTATAGCTCTGACTGTCCTAGAACTCACTTTGTAGACCAGGCTGGCCTCGAACTCAGAAATCCGCCTGCCTCTGCCTCCCGAGTGCTGGGATTAAAGGCATGTGCCACCACACCCAGCTCTCCATTCTTTTTAAAGTTTGTTTTAATTTATTATGATTATTATGAGTGTGTGTGTGTGTGTATGTGTGTGTGTGTGTGAGAGAGAGAGAGAGAGACAGACAGACAGACAGACAGACAGAAGAGATTAGATGACAACTGTCAGGAGTTAGTTCTCTTTTTCTACCATTTCTTCCTGGGAATCAAACTCGGTTCCTCAGGCTTTGACTGCAAGCCCCTCCACTTGCTGAACCATCTCACCAGCCTGAGTTCCCTGTTTTATAGGACTGCCTTGAAGATTACATGAGAACACATACAGGAGACCTAGAGTAGGCCTTATTAAACACAAATTTCTTCTATTCCTTGTTAGTGTCGAATAAAGTTAAGCACCACACCCTTGTCCTCTTACCTACTTTCTCCAACTTGTTAAGACTCAAGGTTGTTCTTGAATACTCCGTGGCAGGAAGTGTTACGGATCCTGTTTCCATGGACATCATTCACTTTAACAGACATCTCTCTCACTAGTAGTTGAGCTCAGGTGTAAGAGTTCACTTGGCAAAAGCTGCCTGTTGTTCCCGACCTTGGAGTTTTCGATGCCTTTCATGGGAGCACCCCGAGGAGAGTCAGGAGCGGTGATACAAGCAAGTGTGTGACTTTTTACATGTTGGAACATTCTGAATTTTCAGATCAGAGAGGTTCACTCTAATAATAGAATGATTTAGACAATATTACACAGTACCCTGATGACGTAGCTGAGAGAATCACAGATCTTCTAAATTTCTGTAATCTCTCTACACTGCCTGAACAGTTGATTGTGTGGCTTCTGTGACCTTGTCTGTGGACCCACATCCATCACAGGGTGTCTCGCGTTGATCCCCGGAGTTTGCAACACTCAGAAGTCTAGAAGACCTCCATCATGAAAGAGGAGTTGGCTTATTCGTTTAAATTTGTTCATCTCCAGGACAGCCAGGGCTACACAGAGAAACCCTGTCTCGAAAAACAAATAACAAAAGAAACAAAAAAGAAAGAAAGAAAGAAAGAAAGAAAGAAAGAAAGAAAGAAAGAAAGAAAGAAAGAAATTTGTTCATCTTCTCTGAGTTAGATGATTTCCCCAAGTTTTGATTTCACTAAAGATATATTTACACTTACACAAGGGAATGAAAGGTTTACTCATGTACTTCCATGTTTACTAAAAAAAAATAGTTAAAATATTCTTATTTGCCATTTTAATTGGGACAGACATAATTAAATTCCCAGTACAATAAGCCTCAGCATAAATCATGCCTGTGTAATTCTCCAAAGCTTCGTTCAAGCCACCGCGAGGCTCATCAGCCTGCAGCCTGCCTGTGCTTCAGTGGACACATCGTCTTCTTCACTTGCATCACCTGCCTCTTCTTGGTTCTCTGTCCCTCATCTGATTAGGACACCATGCCCTTTCCTGCCCTAACACACTTTCAGGTCCTTTCTTTTAGTTCGCTTAAAGTTACACACGAGATCAAGAGTATGGTCATGCCAGGCATGGTGGTACATGCTTGTAATACCAATACTTGGAAGGATTGGAGTTTAAGGCCAGCCTCAGTTCCATGTAGAGTGTGAGCCCAGCCCAGGCTCCTTGAGAAACAAAGAGCACAGCTCAGGAAGACCAGCTAGCCAGAAAGCAACCTGCAAACAGGCAGGAAGTTGTGTCCCAACCTCCCAAAGACCTTGGAAGTTCACAGAAGCTTCTCCGCTTCAACTCTCTACTGTTTGCCTTCTCTCTTGCTGTGTCTACCTGGGGTACAGTTCTGCCCGTTTCTGTGCCTATAAATCCCACCTCTCTTTAAGACCCGAACTGAATGGATTTTTTTTTTCTTCCTGATAACCCAACCCAAGTAAGTTCTCATACGCAGGTAGCATCTATGCCAGCTTTCCAAAGGCATTTTAAGCACATGTATTTTATGGTGTACACAATAGGAGCTAAATCAGTATTGCATGAATGAGTACATTTTGGATGATGTTATCCAGAAAGCTTGAATTTGGTGGGGGGGGGGGGGTGAAATCTGAAGTTTTTGCCAGGTGTGGAGGCACATAGCCACAATCCCAGTCCTCAGCAGGCCACCCTAGGCTAGGAAAAAAAAATCCTGTTTTACACAGAGAGAGAGAGAAAAGGGAGAGGAAAGGAGGGGGTGTGTCATGGGGGGAGAAGTAAAAGGTAAAGAAGGAGGCAAATGGAAAGAGAAAGGGTGGGGGAGGGGAGGAGGAAGAAGACGGGAAGGGGATGATGTTGAAGCTAGAAGGGACATATTTGTTTTCAATTATGGGAACAGAACTCACAGCCTCACTCATGTCAGGCAAATGCATTTCCACAGAACTACAGCCCCAGTTCAGGTAAGTCAGTTCCTGTCAGCATTGTAGCTCCTGCAAGCCCAGCAAGTACTTTGCAACAGACCCTAGGACTGAAGATCTGTTCTCTCCCCCTCCCTCCCTCCCTCCCTTCCCTTCCCTTCCCTCCCCTCCCTTCCCCTCCCCTTCTTCCTTCCCTCCCTCTCTTCCTTCCTCTCCCCACTCCCCACCTCCCACCTCTACCCCACCCCCGTGTGTTTACATAGAGGAATATATGTGTGTACTCCTCCTCCTCCTCCTCCTCCTTCCCCTTCTTCTTCCCCTTCCTTTTCTTCTTTAGATAAGGTCTCTCACTAGTCTGGAACTCATTAATTCTGCAGGGGGGGGCAGTTCGAGATCTTCAGGGAACCTCCTATCTCTGCCTCCCCAGCACCAAGATTGTCAGCATGCATTCATTTCTGCATTTCTATGTGGGTTCTGTGGTGCTCTCAAGTTGTCACATTGCAAGGCCAGCTCTTCACTGTCACCCTGCCCCATTCTTCTCAGTGTGCTTCATTTCCATGTTTAGGATTTTGGCAAATGAACATATTTTTTTTAGATTCTAGTGTAAACATTGTTTGTTTTCAAATCCTAGCTGCCAAGTTCTGATTCTCAAGGTCAAAGGTAAACCTTTTTCCAGTCATAAGAAGTTAGTAGAGGTTTTCTTTGTGTTCCCAAAGGTCCATTCCAACAAACATCTCCCCAAGCCAGGGGACAAAAGTCTAGGCAATTAAGGAAAACTGGTTAAAGGCCTTCTCTTGTTTCCTTTGTGTAGGTTCACATGGGATGTAAATTCTCATCACATGGAATATAAATTCTCATATGCATCCAGTTGGAAACAGCTCAACTGAAGATGCAGGTACCCCTTTTGCTGTTTATGAGATATGCAGTCACTGATGCTTACCTAGGCTGAGTTTTAACTAGACAATGATAGGATGACATAGAAATCCTCAAACACCACAGTCATCTTCAGGTCAAAGGACAACCCCTTCATAATAAGTGACTTGAACTTGTTGAGGGATGTATGCTTTGTCATTTCATGACACACTGTGGTTCTCAATAGAGCTGGAGAAAAGAGTACCTCAAACCTGAAGACTCTACTATCCAGGAATGTTAGGAACTCTTGTGCACCTTAAAGAGGCTTAGTAGCCTCCCACAGATCACCACACTCAAACAAGGCAAGGGGGCATTAGCCTACAGCAGAATTTCCCAGTAGACCTCATGGGAACTGTAAGCGCGTAAAGGTAGACTCAAAAAATTTACAGAACGACATAGCACATTTCAGTGGCACAAGTTAAAGTTGGATGTCGTTGTGCTTCTGTACTGTCCTAGTTAGGTTTCTGTTACTGTGAGAGACACTGACCAGAACAGCGTGGAGAGGAAAGGGTTTATTTGGCTGACACTTTCCCATTACCAGCTACCACTGAGAGGAATCAGGAAAGGAATTCAAATAGAAACAGAGGAAGGAGTGAGTCCTTGAGGAAAAGCTTGCTCAGCTTGCTTTCTTACACAACCCATGACCTCCTTCCCAAGGGTTGGCACTGTCCACAGTGAACTGTGACTTCTTATGCCAGTCAGTAACTAAGAAAGTACTCTACAGACATGCCCATGAACCATGCTGATGGAGGCCATCCTCAAGTTGAGGTTCCCTCTTCCTGGGTGACCCAGTCTGATGGAGGCATCTCTTTACCTGAGGTTCCCTCTTCCCAGGTGACCTGGTTCGTGCCAAGGTAACAATAACCAGCACACTGCCTGTGTGAAGGAGCCACGGGACTGAATACAAAAGGCCAAAATATATTCCAACTGCTTAGTCAAATGAGCAGACTTTGTATCTAACGGGGACCTGCTTGCATCGCTGCGGGAGGGTTCCACATGGAAATGAGGAGTCAGCGACAGCGCTGGTTTGCAGCTACCTAACACAACTTGTCTCCCCAGAATGGATATTTTAATCTCTAATTTATTAAAAGATGAAATGTTGGAATGTTGGAGAGATTGAAATCATTTGTCAGATCACGAAGTCCTCAAAACATTTCTCAGCCTTAATAACACATCTGCTCTTAGAATGTGGTCTCTTGGTAATAGCTGTCTGAAAGTGTCTGAATTTAGGGATTATTTGAGACAACAGATTTCCTTCTATTTGGAATTGAATGAGGCATCTGCTCCCTCCCTGTTAGCTTTGTGCGATAGTCTCAAGGCATTCATAAAAGGCCAGATCATTTTGAACATCACAAGAAAGAAAGAAAAAAGACCCCTGTAGATGGTGCAGATTCAGGAAGAGGAGCTAAGAACCTGTAAAGGTAATGGTTAATGTTTAGAGATATTGTTTCCTGTAGTTTGTTCTATAATTTTGGAGTAGGGGGCTATGGTAGCTCATATTAAAGGAAGGACACAGTATTCCAAAACCAATAATTGAGGGAAATCTTTTGATAGAAATCTCAGTAGACATTCACGTTTCATCTCATTTGATTCAGCACAACCAACAGAGCTCAGTGGAAATGGGCCGCTTTGATCATTCCAAAGACCATATGCCAAATTAATGCCCAGCAGAAAAATGAGACTAAAGACAATGAAAAACCCCACATACAAATCATGCTCTTGAGCTCACTTCCCAGAGAGCATCTCCTAAAAGATGAACCATCACCAGCTTCCAGCCTATCAAAGAACAAACGCCAGGAGCACGCACAAAGGGGTGCAGGGCGGAGCCTGAGCACATTTAAAGGTGCCTAACCTATGAGCGAGAGTCTGGTGTCAGCCTGTCAACTGCAGGTACTTGTTCAAAATAATCGTTTGATGATCTGGGGGAATCGTTCAGTTGGTAAAGCACTTGCTGCCCACAAACATGGGGCCCTGCGTTGGATTTCCAAGCACGCATGTAAAAAGCTGTGTGCGGTAGCCATACGTCCAAACCCAAGATTGGGAAGATAAAGGCAGGCAAATCCCTGGAGTTCCCTGGCCAGACAGCCCAGTCAAGTCAGAAAGCTAACGTTCCCCCTGAGACACCCTGTTTCAAAGACAACTCTGAAGGAACAACACTCAAGGTTAGATTCAGGGAAAGAGGAGTTGAAGAGCTGCCAAGAAATCACAGTATGTGGCAGAGGATCTGAAGACCCAAGGCAAAAGGGTCCCCAAGGGGAGGGTGATCACTGGTGGCAAATATAAAAGAAGACCAGCAAGTATGGACACCCTGGAAAACAGAAGGCAATTAGGCAGGTGTTCCACCTCTGGTTATTCTAAAGCGACCAGTGCTGTCCTGTACGGGCAGTGATCAGCCAGCTGTACTGTCCTTAGGCAAGGCCTACTGTTACACTTCATTGTCATATTCATGTTTGCAAAGTGTTACCATCTGAGAGTCTATCTCATTACTGTGCATGCATTCATAGTTGTATATATCCGTGGTCTGATTTATAGGAAGAGAGGTTCTAACAAAGTTGCCGTCTGCAACATGACAAGATGGAAAATTTCAAAATCCAAAATGAATTTGCCGATTGATAAATATCCGTGTGTGTGTGTGTGTGTGTGTGTGTACTTATTTTTATGCCAGGGTTTGTGTGCATGCATATTCATGCAAAGGTCAGATGTCAATCTCAAAAGTTATTTCTTAGTGCTGCCTTCTTTGTTTTGTGAGACAGGGTGTCTCACTAGGATCTGAGGCTTGGGCTGGAAGATCCACAAACGCATCCAGCGCTGCTTGGCTCTAAATGTGGCCCTTTCCAGTCCTCCCTACGGCTGGAAAGTACCCCTGGCATTTAATGGGGAGCAGAGGGAGGAGGAGGCGGCGAGAGGTGCAAGAGCCGAAACTGTTCCATGGGAACACAGATGGATGCTCGCTCTGGCAAAACGCAAGCTGCACCACACTCCTGAGAAACAGTCTTGAGCCCCTTGCTTCCACTGGGGGTGAGGCTCCGACATAGTCACAAGGCAGCTCCTCACCCCACCCCAGACATCTGTCTTACCTCCTCCTTTAGTGTTCTGCTGACCCATCATGCCAGTTGCTGCCAAAGGACTCCTGACATCCACCCAGAAGCCTGGCAGCTGTCACCTTCTGCTTCTCTTCCTCTTTTATGTCCCCGAGTGCTTGGGCTCTGCTGTTCTGTGCACCTACAGTGTTCGGGCCTTGCTTCTCTGTCAGGGACAAAGCTGGTCCTCTGCAGACACCTCTGGTACCTTCTCTTTTGTCCTGGTGGGCTTTCCCCACGGAAAGGCTCCCTTTACAATATACCTGTCACCTAGTCCTGGGCATTTGCATGACAAATCCTGCCTACTGGTTGTCATTGTGACCTTCCTTCCATTCGGAATGCTCTCCCTATGGTTCCCCACTCCACAGCTCATTCCATTGATGGTGTTGTCTGTTGTGTTTTCTCCTTCAGTATTTTGGACACAAGGTCTCACCATCCCAAGGCTGGTTCCTAACTACAGTTGTCCTGATTCGACCCCCACCCACCAGCTGGCATCACAGACACCTAATCACCAGCGCAGGCATGCACTGGCTCCATTGCACTTCCTATGCTCTTGTTCCCACACAGACCCTGCTTTGTTGTGATGGAAGCCCAAGTCAGCCATGGTGAACAGGAGATGTGTCCTGGTGGGGCTGTCAGTGCCACGTCCAAGGATGGAGTCTGGTGGAGGGAGCACTATCAGTATAGAAGCTGTACTGGGGAGGGAAGGAGGAGCCAAAAGCAGGGTGATGACGGTTGAGGGGTACTGAGCCCAGGCCTTTGGACTTTTTGATACTGATATTTTGATGCTAAACATCTGACCAATGGTGTCCACACTTCTAGACGCCATCACCTATCATATCTGAAGCCATCACTGGGCATGAAAAGGCTATGCCTTCATGCTGCCAAGATGAACACGGGCCTCAGTTTACAACAATGGCTCCTGATAACTGCATTAGAACCTCGGAGGGGCTTTATAGTGATGGACATCCAGAGTCTATCAGTTGGCCTGTGTGTAGGCTTGTCCTCCTCAGGACTAACACACAATCAAGACTGAGCACCGTTCGACAAGCAGCAGCTGCCTATGCTTGCCTAGTTTCCCCATCTCTCACCCTGTGAAACTACCAAGGCCAAAAAGCACCATCCAAATCCAGAAGGGAAAAGCGTGGTCCTGACAGAGATGCTGCAGTATATAATCCCAGTGCTCAGAGTCTGAGGCAGGAGGATTTGCCAAAAGCTTGAGGTCAGCCTGGGCTACACAGTAAGTTCTGGACTAGCCTGGGCTACAATGTGATATCTTGTTTCAAAAACAACACCCACCGCACACACACACCATACAGAGACAGACATACAGAAGGAGAGAGAGAGACAGGTGAGGAAGGGAAGGAGGAAGGGAGAGAGAGAGAGACAGAAATGGAGAGAGAGACAGAGAGGAAATATAAGACCAAAATATTAACTTTTAAAGGGTAGGAACATTGCTTCTTATTCTTTTTTTATTTTACTTTTACTTATCTGGGTTGGGGAGGGGGTCTCGGTATGCAGCCCAGCCTACCCTGGAACTCTCCACACCCTTGCCTCTGTATTTACACAGCAGGGGTTAGCAGTATGAGCTGCCCCACCCCACCTCTCCACCCCACCCTACCCCTTGTTCCTAGCTACCTTCATCTTTCAGCATCCCCATCTCCCCGTCTCTAGACCTTCTGTCCCAACATAGCCCATCTCCCCAACAGGATTGTCTGAATTTGCATATTTTGTCAACATCTTCCCAGACACCTCTGCCACCAACTCCATAGTCTTTTCCTCCCACTCACAGACTCTAAGGGGAGCCTGGGGGGAAAGGAAAGATCAGAATACTAATTGTGTCTTCCTTAAACATTGTGGTTTTTAAGTCATTATTAATATTTTTTTAGTTGTAATTTGAAAAATACTGCACTCAGACAATCTTTTTCTCGATTCCTGAGTTTTTAGGTGCCCTCTCTCAGCTGTTCCTGCCTCCTCTGCTCCCTTCTCTGATTTCCCCTCCTGCCATTGTCTCCTTCAGACAGGTCCTGCTGGAGAAGCCCTGTGGAGCACACCCTTGAACCCCACTTTCAGCACCGACCTAACACTTGTCTGCTGTCCAGTGTCCTGTGGGGCTTTCCCCAGGATATCTGTTAAGGCATCAAGTTAAGGTATCAGGATGCAACAATAGCCTGCCAATGTTAGAGACTCAGAGAAACAATCCACACGTCTGCATGCCACCCCACCCTTAGCTTCAGTCTGGATGTAGTCAACTGCTTACCTACCTAGCATGGAAACGGTCTGCAAATAAACCTTAGCTACGCAAAGTTCCGGGAAGTACATGGATTGGAAAGTTCAAAAGGCATTAAATGGGTCAACGGTGGCTTGGTGGCTTGGAGGTTAGTCAGTGCAGCACCTGGCTTGTACTGGACATTCACCTTTACCGCCACCATTTGTAGCTGTGGAAGACCCTCTCTATTCACATGATCTGCTCCTTCTCAGTGAAAAAAGTGGGTTCTGTTCCCCCTCCCTTAGTGTGAGACACACAGCTATCAGATCACAAGGTTCAGTATTCCTGAAGCATGTGGCAGGATAAATTCTTTTCCTCTCCATAGAGGATGGATACATACCCCGCAGAAAGAGAAACAGATGTGACCCTGAGGGTGATCCTTCAGGGGCTGAGTGAGACCTGCTGATGCCGTCTGGAAATTGAGTGGGTCAGACATTTGGACCCTTGGACTTCAGGCTTCTGGAAGTTCTGGTCTCTGCTCCTCCCTGGCAGCACTGAACTGAGTTCTGGTGTCCAGAGAGTGGGCAGCTGGGAATCTGGGTCAAACCTGCTTCCTTTCTCCTCTGTGTGCCCTCTCTCCCTCACCTCCCTTCCAGCCACTTCCTTTTCCATTTCCACCCCAAACCCCCTCCTTACCCCTAAGATGAGCAACGGCCTTCATATCCCAAGAGTAAATGTAAAGCAAATTTTGTGGCAATAAATTATTCCTCTGTGTGTATGCCCTGCTACATAGGGTCTGTATGTACATTTTTGGGTGGAACAAGCACATACATTATACATAGGCTGGTCTGACATCTTCTAAATTACAATAATTTCTCTGAGATTTAGTCACTTTGAGCACTAAATGGGTCAATGAGAAACATATTTTTAGGACACCGTGGGTCTTGAATATTCCAGGAGCCCTTTGTTCAGGGCTGATCTCCAGTGAGATGTTCTCCAGAGCTGATGGAACCTCTAGAAGATGGGGCTCAGGAGGAAGTCCTTGGATGATTTAGGGTGGGTCCATGAAGGGAACTGTAGGATCCCAACCCATTCCTGTTTCTTCTAGTTCTCTCTTTATTTTTTGATCATCATGAAAGATGGACCACCTCTAAAATATGCACCCATTAGGATATACTGAGCAGCCACAGGTAGAAAACAACAGAACCAAGAAACCATAGACTAAAACTAAGACCCAAAATAACCTTTTCCTTCTTTTCCTTTGAAGCTGATTTTATCAGGCTGTTGTTGTTGTCACAGGGCAATTTGTTACAGTAGCCACAAGTAACTAATATACCCTCTTTTGTCTTCTACATACTTCTGGAGTTGTTTTGTTGTCTTCTTTGATTGAAACTCCTCCCTCCTTTATTTTTCTTTATGCATATTATTTATGTTTCTATAAAAGACATCCCATATGTGTTCTTGTAACATTTGAGCTCAGCAAACTGATGGTTCTCTAGCTAATGAGTATACATTTTCAACGGGACAAGATATAGTAGTCAGGAAACGCTGAGATCCACTCAACCACCCTGCTCAGACAGGATGATCACAGAGAAAAAGCAAAAGATCTGGAGGGATGGAGCAGCAGTGAAGAGCACGTGCTGTTTCTGCAGAGGACCCACCTTTGGTCCCCAGCACCCACATCAGACAGAACACAGTCACCTGTAACCCCAGCACCAGTGAGATCTCACTCGTCTGCTTCCCCTGGCACCTGCACTTATACACATGTGCATACATACACACACACAAAATTAAAAATACCTCAAATAATTTTTAAAAGAGGAGTTGGGATTCCCTAGGACCATGCTGGATGTTGGGGTGCAGAGGAGGCTCCCCATGGGTCACTGGTCTGCCGTATCTTCTAGCAAGGTCTCTTCTTGCCCATCAGCTCACTGAACGTACTGGCATCAATAGACTGGTTAGTACAAACATTTCATTTACTGAACAAAAGATCTCCTCTGTTAAAAAGTAACAGATGATCATTCTTCCACCATCAGTATCTGAAAAGCTCAGAAAGAAGTTTGAAAACCATTATCTACTTCTCTAAACAACGTCTTACATTTTCTGACCTCCAAATGACAATGTTTAAGAAATCCACAATGAAGCAGGGATACAGTTTGGCGGGCTCAAATGTTATAAGAACACATATGGAATGTATTTTATAGAAACATAAATAATGTACATAAAGAAAAATAAAGGGAGGGATGAAGGTTCAATGAAAAAAGACGACAAAACAGAAATATGAAGAAGACAGAAGAGGATGTATTAGTTACTTGTGGCTGCTGTAACAAATTGCCTGTTGGGTTAATGGCTTAAAGCTGCAGGAATATATAGAATAAGAATTCTTAGGCTGAGATTGGAATGTCAGCAGCTGTGCATATTCTCCAAAGGACTAAAGGACTCTGCCCAGGGTGCGCACTGACTTGTAGTGTCCTCCAGCTTGCCTTGGCAATCCACTGCACCATCCTCTGCCCTCCGTATTAGATCTCCCTCTGGCTCCTTTTATAAGGCTGTGTGTGATTACAGTTGGGGCCTGCCAGGATAATCCCATGTTCTTAATGTAATCATATTTTCAAAGTCTCTTTTCCCACATATGTAATCAACACGAGTTCCAGGGATTAAGACTGATGCTTCCATGAACCTTTGTCAGTCTACTGTAGGGGTGGAGACTCTGTGATAACAGCCACAGAGGACACATTTAGATACAGACATGAGGATCAAAGAAGAGATAGGCCTGTGTCTTAGGGGTAGAAAAATTAATTAATTAATTATTAATTTAAAAACTCAAGTTAGTTCTAAGTGCTTCCAGTTTCTCCAGGAGGGAGAACTGCTTTCACATTTAAAATGGCTGGCCACATTCCATTCACTGATAATTAATGACAAAGCTGAGTGAGTAGTTACTCTGTGTGTGTGTGTGTGTGTGTGTGTGTGTGTGTGTTGCTTAACACAAATCAGTATGTCAGGTTCTCAAAGAAATGGCAAAACAAGTAAAATCACTTATGGCATGTTTCTTTGTTCTTCAGGACATGCCTTCACATCACAGCCTCTAAGAGTGGACACTGTCACCGTGAGCTTCCCCCCCCCCCACACACACACACACACTGCTGCAAATCCACACCTCTTGTCTCTTTCTCTTTAGTCACCAGGTTACCCGGTGCCAACCATGACCCTTGGCACAGAGGAAACACTTAGTTGGTATTTGTTAAATGAATAATCATAGGCAGTGCTTTCCAGGACTTCGTGTGTCTGGCACTTTTGGGGTGCTTTATGTTTACCAAACCTCTTAGGGGAATGGGGAGGAGGGGAAGCAGAAAGAGAAGAGAAAATGAAAATAAGAGAAATATAGGAAGACAGTATGGGATGAACAACTGTCTGCTTTTTTATATAAAGGGGATAACAGAATAAAAGAAAGATGAAAACGTTGAAACCCTGATGCTTATTCAATACAAAGGTTTTGAATGAATTATGAAATGGGCCTAGGGTGTGAATAATGTCAGGTCACTTCAAGCATGGTACAGATTTGAAATTAGGTTTCCCTATACCTGTCATGCTGGTATATGAACAGAACAGGGTACAAAACAAGGACGCTCATGCCACAAGCTGTTGTAGATTTAGTATGGGTTGGTACAGTGCTCTGTAACTTAAATTTTTTTCAAACTCCTATTTTTAATGATGGTTCTTAAATGCTTTAACCTCCATTTTAGCCCACCACCCACCAGAGGGTGGGAAAGAAAGGATATGGGGGGAGTGGACCTGTTTAGAAAGGTTCTTGGGAGCAACTCCCGTCTGTGTTGTCTGGAAATCGGCAGTTCACAGGTCAGCAGCAGTAGCTCGATCCAATCACAGACATTTCACGGACACAACAGCAGTCCAGCAGTGGTGACACTACCTAGCAGAGACAGCCAGGCCTCAGCCTCAGCATGGGCAGGAGGAGAAATCGGAAGGAACTCCGGGAGAAGTTCTGGATTGTGCCTCTCTCAGCGAAGAGAAGGTCAGCGAAGACTTGAGACCCACAAGCATTGCACAGCTAGCTGTACTAGTGAACCAAGCTCTGCCTCCATCACTGTCCATCGAGTCCCATTTATACCCTCCAAACATCAGTTGTCTTCTCAGCACATCTGTCTCAGCTGACATCACTCTGCCAATTAGCCTGAGTCAAGAGAAGCGGCAAGAAACTGCAGCGCACCACCAGAAGTATTTTAGTGTGCTTCTCTATGGAGTCCTGACAAATGCAGCTTAAATACACAATGTAAGGCAGACCAATACATGCCTGTTGTTAGCAAATGTCCTTTCACATGCTTGGTTTAGCAGAATATTCTTTCATCAGCTCTTTGTCCCAGCAAAACACCATCCAACCGACTTTCCAAAGAACCCTTAAGTTTCCACCTCAATGCTCCACAGAGAAATGTGACGATCTCACGCTCCCATTGTAGAAGCAGAACACACCAGTTGAGGGGAAAATAGAAATCGCAGAGAACGTGACAAAGCAGAGAGATCAGGAGTTCTTTGACAATGATGACATGAATCAGCGACTAGAAATGTCAAAATTGGGTTTTTGTTTGTTTTGCTTTGCTTTTTACTTAAGTACCTATTGCACACCTCACCTTGGAGTAGCCATAGTAATAAAGAAAGAATGAAAGGCTTGGCCTATACTGTGCTTAACAGTGAGCATCTGCATCTCCTTTTCCTTTCAAGCATACTTTGCATGAGATCAGCAATGGGTGAGCAGCAAATTTAACACTGGACAATCTGCTTTAGGACAGAACAAACTGTAGATACTTGCATAGGAAGGGTATTAGCCAGATGAATTAGATAGAAACTGTGATAATATGATCTTTTTATAATAATAGTTAATAATAATAAAGTATCTTATATTAACACTACCTTTTTGTTGTCACACATATTTTTAGCAATTCCTTGAGAATTTCATACATTGCATACAACATATTTTGATCATGTCCAATCCTCCCCATAACTTCTCCCAGATTTACTGACCCCACCCCACCCCAGTATTATGGTATAACAACTGAACCCTTAGAGTGTTTGACTCCCCAAACAGGGGAGCAGAAGAGTGTCAGCATGCTGTCTTACACATGAATCTACAAAGGACTGAAGTGATCAATGGATTCACTGAAGGCCACGCCACTGATAAAAATCAGAGGTGAGACACAAATGCATGCTTACTGATAGTTAATCTAGAAGAGTTTTCATTTTTAACAAAGCCTCCCTTACAATAAATGGTAGGAGGTTCTGTGACTTATCATTCTAGAGATGCCTAAAGAAAGACATGGTAACTGTCAGAAAATGTTCATCTCATTGTCCTGAGATAAAGAGAAGAGAGTACTTGTTAGTGACTAGAAGCGCTAGGTGACAGCTATAGGCAGGTGAATTTTGGATGAACTAGGCTCTTGGGGGTGGGGGTGGGGGTGTTGGAGGGAAGAGGCTACTCTAGAGCTGTCACAGACAAAGATTGACTAGAAGATTAGTAAAATATTCAGGAATAAGATGAGATGCTTGTCCTGGCACGTCCATGAAACTCAATTCATTCAGTTATTCCAAGGTTAAACACATAATGATTGACCAAATGCTAAGCCAGGCATTGAGAGCGATGAGTAGATTCTTAAGATGTCTCAGGGATGGAAATCACCTCAGATGCCCTCCGCAACTTTAGAAATCATGAGTGTTTGACATTTTTATTTAAACAGATTTTGAAGACATTTGGGGAAACACAACTGGCATAGAAGCAGAGACCTTCACAACTGACAGATCAATTGTGCCCACCTAAATGCTGCCTTGCTTTCGATACTGAATGGACATACAAAAAGAAGGCATAGCTCTGAGAACCTCACGTTCACCTTCCCAAACTCAAAACAGATGATGTGATGGTGTGGTGGGTGTTTTCTTTCTCCTTCTTTCTGAGCAAAATCATTCCCTTTATTCTCATGCAATCTCGAATGTGAGCTGAAATTCTGAGAGAGGTCGGGTCAGTTCAGTCCCCATGCCTTTGAAAATTTGAAAAGGTAGCCACGTGCTCGTCAGAGGCCTCTCAATATTTGCATTTCTAAGCCCTATAAATTATAAGCATTTGTTTTATGGAACTTGGAAAGATTACTGTTTGTCTCAAATTACACGGGTTCTGCCGGCATCCCACCAGAACACAGAATGGTGGAGCATATGAGATAGAAACCTGACACACAGTTCTCTGCGATGTGTTAAACAGAGAGGAAAAAAAAGAGAGAGAGAATGTACTGCTGTATAAAAAGCTGGATAATCAGTCTCAGGCTGCAAATTAAAAGATTAAATTAGTCAGAGGAACAGAAATTGTGGGAAAGGTTCCCCCAATTCTGAATATCTGAGGGGGTGCAGGAGTAAGAGTCATGGAGACAATGAAGTGCAATCCAATGCTTTTAACCTGACCTTGAGACTACTTATTTGTTTTCATTTTTACTATTTATTTATTTAGTGGTGTGGATTAATTCTAAGGCCTTGTGCAGGCCAGGATAGTTCTTTACCACTGAATTACACCAAGCTATTGAGTTTATAATCTAGATTGACAATGGGTTTTATGCATAATGCATCTCTAATTCCCCTAATGTGTTGACGTATGTTTGGGGCATTGGGTAATTGTTGGATTTTTATTGTTTATTTTTTTTTAAATTATTTATTTATTTTTATTTTGTGTACCTTGGTGCTTTGCCTGCATGTATGTCTGTGTGAGGATATCGGATCCCCTATAACTGGAGGTACAGACAGTTGTGAGCTGCCAAGTGGGTGCTAGGAATTGAACCTCAGTCCTCTAGAGGAGCAGCCAGTGCTCTTAACTGCTGAGTCATCTCTCCAGCCCCTTTTGTTGTTAACTTAAAATATGAAATCATTGCAGTCCTGCCATGTAGCATAGTGTTTTCCATGACTGAAAATAAAGGGGGGAAAAAAGAAAATGCTGGCCTTTCCCGGGTACATTAGTTTCAAAACTAGAGCTTTACCACACAAGCAATCTCCAGCCTGCACTGTTTTCCCAGACCGTGCCACATTTGTAAATGTCAAAATAATGATCTCTCTAATAGCGCTAGGCCATGAGAACTTAAGAAGCCATCAAGTAGAAATGCTACAGGTCAGGCCTCTGAGCCCTATCACAGCTCGAACTTCTATAGACCGTGGACCTTGTTTTAACCTTATCAGAGGAGATAGCTCCAGACTCCCCTGTTTCCCCAAAGAACTCACACACAGCGAAACCACTAGCTAGAGCAGGTCCTGAATTCTTGATGAAATCGATATATATATATATATAAAACAGAGATCCTCTCTGATTAACAGCTAACTGCTTTAAGAAGTAAAGTCTAAAAAGCTTCCTTACTGCACAAACGTGATTCTTTTAGCATTCAAATCAGAAGTGAGTTCCCAATGTAAGTTCACGGGGGATTGAAAATTTCCTGTGGACCAGTGAGACGGCTCAGAGACAAAGGTGCTGGCTGCCAAGACCATGGTAACAACATACATATACAAGAGGATGCACACAAGCACACACATGCATACACACACACACACATTTTAAAGAACCTAAATTCAATATGGCCACGTCACATGTGGTGAGCAGAGGTACTGTTTTAGGTGTCAAAGGCCCCCATAGCTTCCATGCCTTTTCTGTGGATATGTGATCAGGAGACAGTTGCTTCCTATGGGGAAACTCATAACACCTCCCTCAGGACTGTTGTGATTACACCTGTAACCCCAGCAACCAGGAAATAGAGACAGGAGGATTGTGAGGATAATGCCAGCCTGAGTTACATACTAAAGTCCTGTTTGAAAAGAAGAAAAAGTTGAGAAAATTCAGTTTGACAGTGCAGAGAAAGCATTGAGTCCACTGTCTATGCCCAGCCGACCCTTGTAAATGTTACTCGATGCCCCATAGGTTTTAGACGCTGAGCTGTGATGGACTTGAGGAATACCATAGATGGTCCAAGATGGACACTGGTTTATGTGAAGCCTGGTTGACCTCACTGGGTGCCTGAATCACTTCCTGTAGTATAAAAGCTCTGACTGTGCCCTGGTGCCTTGGCAAGGTCACGTGGATAGAGGGCTCTGAGAGAAGAGCCACTTAGGACAGAGACATGCAAACTGCCATCCAAACTGCTGTGGAAAGAGCATGACTTCCAGGAGGAAAGGCTCAAGAAGGGGAGAGTGACGTGTATCAGGCTGCCTGACTTGCAGTTGGTTCTGATGTGATTGTACTCTGAGATGATCAACGGAGGCAAGTGGGCTGGGGCGAGTCCAGAGTCACGGGCAGCCTTTGTGCTGAGGAGCGCTCGCTCGTCCAACGCCCATTTCAGAAGGTTTCATGGTGTGCTCGGTTGGATCGAGCAGGAGCAGGAGTCGGGGAAGACGCTTCCCTGATATTTCTCTGCTTTCTGAACTGCTGCTAAGAAGCAGAGGATATTTTAAAAGGATTTCCTAAGTTATGTCACATAACGGGCTAAATGCTCTCAGCGAGCTAGGAAAGTACCTAGCTTCCCATAGCGCTGAGGTCTCTGCACAGTATCTTTTCAGCAGTTGTGATGGAGATGCCGCAAACACAGTACCGTGGCTACAGTCACGCATGTACACGTGCTAAGGGCTAGCATGCAAGCATCTGTCTGTCCTCCCTTTGTCCTTCCTTCCTTCTCTCCATCTCTGCACCTCGCCTACAGAGGACCTGCATCTTTTCCCTCCTGGATCCTTTATGGTTTCTCAAGCAGATCTGAAATTCACGCCCAGGACAAAAACTTGCCAATGCACAATACTGAATGAGGTATTCATGAAACAATGAGAAGGGAGCTTCCTCATTATATTTCCAAATACTATAATTCATGTGTATGAAAGTGTGCGCACGGCTAAGCAGAAAGCAGGGATCGTCTGTTGTAGCTGTGGAATCACAAAGAAAAGTTTTGCTTTTCAGAACCGCTCTCTGGGGCGGGGAGATGGTGTAGTTGGTGAGGTGCTTACTGCACAGACGTTAGGACCTGAGTTTGGATCCACAGCACCCACGAGATAAAGCCAGACATGGCTGTGTGTGCCCGCAGTCTCAGTGCTGGGAGGCTGGAGACAAAAAGATTCCTGGGGCCTGGGGGCTGGCTAGTGTAGCTGAATCTATGAGCTCCAGGTCCAGTGAGTGACTCTACCTTAAAAAATAAGGTATACAGTGATTGAAGATGATACCAGGGCAGACCTCTGGCCTCAGCGTGAACGTGCACACATGTATTTGTACACCCACACGCACATGTGCGCACACAAACACACATTCACACACACACACATACTCAGTGGTTTCTCAGAGTAAGCCTCACTCACTCCAGCATGTGCCAACCCAGTATACAGGATGCCAGGCACAGAGTGGATCAGAACAGGGGATGCTGGTTCTCTCCCTGTCATCTAGTTTTAAGATGGGGAGCCTGAGACATGGAGATGGTTAAGTGACTTGGGGATGATCCCCAGTTATTAATCAGCTAAAGCAGAAAGGGACATCGAGGGTTGTAGTTCACTGCCATTCCCCCATGCACACTACAATGCCATCTTCTCTCTTGACAGAAATGGAACCTGCATCAAAAATCTCCTGAGAGATGTCATGTGGAATATATATATATATATATATATATATATATATATATATATATATATATGATGCATTTTGATTCCACTTTGAGAAAAATGCTGCCAAGCTGCTCTCTGGGGAATGGAGCCTCGATGAGGAGAGGAAGGCTTCTGTGCTTGGAGATCACAATGAATAATCATTCCGTTCACACCTAGACTGCATCCCAAAGGCCACAGCCACCCAGGGGGGAATGATCACATGGAGGAGGGCATGTGAGCTGGCTAAGGAGGAAAGCCCCCAAGAAGAGCAGAGCAGTAGAGCAGTCAGGGACACTGGGGAGAGATGAGCAACAGGGAAAACTAGACATCGGGAAGCCTCATCAGCTGTAACTTAAATCAATATTATATTATTTTTGTACATGTGAAATGTCATATATAGCCATAGAGTCCCATGAAGAACAAGATAAATGCTGTTTGGCTACGCTGTTGGGGGAGGGGGTGTCTAGCACCTTTCTATGTGGGTGTGCTTTCTAAATTCAAGAAGCCATTGTGAAGTAAAGGCCAGCACAGGAGAAGACTCCTCTAGATGGGTTCAGGCCAAAATAAAAGCAAGAAGGAGGGAATAGACTTGAAATGTACATGGGACAAGCAGCAAGGGGTCTGTGCCCAACTCAGAGAGGAGAGGTGGTCAGTTTCATTAAGGCAGAGACATTCTGATCTCCCCAAGTTTAGTTTTTTCTTTTGTAAAACATTTAAAATAATAATGTACTTGATATTCAATTATTTATTGAGATAAAGCTCATTATGTTGTCCAGGCTGATCTCCATTGCTGGATTTAAGGGATCCCCTGCTTCTGCCTCCCCAGAAACTGTGAGTGCTGGCATGTGCTGCAATGCCCAGCCCTCTTTGTTCTGGACAAAAACCCTTAGTTTCCATCCGCCTCTTCCTCCTCCTCACCATCACTACCAGAGTCTAGATATTCTCTGCATACCAATGTTCCCAATAATATTCCAGGTGTCAGTGGATATTACATTATATTGTGTATTTCTTCAGCTATGGTAGGTGCTGAAGAAATATCCACTGGCTTGGGTGTCACCCAACACTTCCCCGAGGACTTGGTGTGCACAAACCCAGGAAGCTAAAGGTAGAGGGAAAAGAAATAAAAGCTAGCTCTCACTGAGGTGTGAGTCTCACACAGTCATCTCTAAATGCAGACAGCTGTCTGCCGTGGCCAGAAGCTACCCACCACAAATGCCTGCGTGTTCCTCCAGCTTCCAGAGAGTTCCAGACACTGGCCCAGCAGATGACATTTGCCCTGGAGCCCAAATTTCTAACAAATTTTTCATTTACTTTTTTTTTCATGAAAAGTATCTAAAAATATGTATTTACCAAACCATTTCTCTTCCCATAAAAAGATAGATTCAGCAGAAGGAGTATAATGTTCTCGGCCCATGCAAGTATTCAAGTTTCCACATGCCTTTGACAAAGCCAACACCAAAATGTGCCCCAGGTTTACACAAGCAACCCAAGAGCTACAGAGGGACCACACCCTCTTGTGAGGGGTTTTCCTAGGAAAGAGAGGAGAGAGGGGCATCACATTTTATTCACACGTAAGAGGGTTCTGGACATCCATTTCCTCTGCTTTGTTTCTTTTTCTTTTTTAAAGACATTTTTGGATTGAACACTTATCATTTTGAAATATGACATTTTCAACAGTACCACTGTTCTTATCAAATTGTGACAGTTGCTATAATTATTATTATTATCATTGTTATTATCATTATCATTATTATTAAAGCCTAAGGCTCTGTGCTTCCATGTTGTTCTCTCTGCAGCTTAATCATGAACAATCCTTGAAAACACTGCTCCATTTCACTGTTCATCTGAATTAAAGTGTTCAGAATTCAGTATCAATAAGCACCAAATGGCCTTTCTAAATACACCTAATTTACTGCATCCATTAGGTTTATGATAATAAATAAAACCTCTGCAATGCTTCACAATAGCAGTAACGCCTTTCAAACTACTCTGCACTTAATGGCCAATTTCAGAGCATTAAATGTTGTTAACAATCAATTGACTGGGTACCACTGTGCTTCTGTGTATAAATAACAAATTACATAGGTCACAGTGTTACCTTTGCAGGCTAGTTGTGGAATTTGTATCAATGTTCGGAAGAGTAATTGCTAGACGTTGCATTACAGTGTTTTATTAGAAATGAGAAAATTCTGACTCTCTGAAGGTACCAGGATCTCTCTCAGATACTCTTTCTAACTTTCTACCCCTCAGGATCAGGTAATTAAAAGGGTATTGATGCAGAGGGAAGTGGAGCACCACATGACTTGGCAAAGTGTTTCTGTAAAGTTCTGTCCTGTAGCTGTGGATACAAACTCAAGCTGATCATGTGCAGAATTCCAGCATGTCAGCCCACTACCCCTCGGCACAGCCAAATGTTTCGGCAGCTGCCCTTTTGTCCTGTTTCTTAAATAAACAAAGAACAGATACAAATTAATGACCTAAATTTATGGCAAAACACACTGCCTTCCCAGAGCAAACAGCCTTAAAAGAACAGATGCTAAACTAACGTTTCTTACCCACAGACCCCCAGAGATCATTCCGGAGAGCACTTCTAGTCCACAGAAGTGAGACTACTCATGTGTTAAAATGTAACGGTTTTGTGCAATGTCACGTTTACAAGCCAATTTCGCAAGCTCAGGGTGTGGCCAGGAAGGCACTCCTGGTTTGTTTGGTGGTCTGATACCCCTGTCCTATTTTAAGGGTCTCGGCAGCTTTATTTCAAGCTTGCAATTTTTTTTTGGCTTCCCCCCACCCCCAAGAAAGATCAAAAGGCCATTTTCTTCTAGGATAACATCATCAGGATGGTAGAAAACCTTTGTTTTAGCTTTTTCACTGTGGAATGAGAGCTTTAGAAGATGGGGCATTTCTATGGGACTTAGTACAGAATTTGTTTTCTGCATTCTTTTTTTTTTCTTACTGTCTATTTTCCTCAATGCCAGGCACACATCACAACTGCCCTCCCCTCGACAGGAACAATGAAAACCCAAGAGCTTCAAGGCTAACTTTGCATCCAGGGATGGAGCTAGGTCACCTCCAAGCAGACGTTAGAGTGAAAAGGTACAGCGAGCTCGTTGGCCACACGCCGTGCACTCTCTTTATCCCACACTGTACAACATTTCCAATCTTATTCAATAATTTAATATACATTTTCTTGTCAAGCTTCTTGGCAGCCGGCTATGCAGCTTGCAAGATGGACTGAGAATGCCACAGGTGGGCTGATTAGCGGGTGGCATTTCTGAATTCGAACAAGCTGTTAGCATTATGTCTGTTTGCTTTAGGTACAGATGTGAAATGATTTGACAGTAGATTTCAAAAGTGTGTGAGTACATTTTTTGTATGTCAAACTATGGAAATCTGTGTTATTTTTTAAAAATTTCACACATTGATAGTATGTATTGTATTTATTAATTTCAGAAAGTATATGCCGTTGGCATGGCATAAAAATTAAAAAGCACTATCCATAATGTCTAAAATGAACAGATTGGATAAGCATCCGCCCCCAGTTAATCAGAAAGTCTTATCTCGTGCTTCAGAAGAAGTCAGAGGTTGGAATATCATAGCCAGAAATGAGAATCTTTGCAAAGTTTGTTTTAATTGGTTTTACAAGTGTGATGGCGATTTAAAAAAAAAAAAGGAGAAAGAAAAGAAGTAAAAGGAATAACAACGACCACACAGAACAAATGGCGTGTGGAACATTCGCCAGTCACATTAAGTGACATCTGCCCTTGTCTAAAATTTCAAAGGTGATTTCAGGATTTATAAGGGAAAGTCTGTTTGACATATAAAAAAGAAAAAGTTAAAATAAATCTTAGGAATTTAAATTTCCACGTGTGCTCCGGCTACCAGATGAATGTGAAAGCTGAGATGCAGGAGCTGATGGGCAGCCTGGTGGTACCGGCAATCCCAGGTGACTGGCGGAGGGGTCAGTCACAGCAGTGGGGGAGTTCAAAGGGACGATTCATTACCGACACTGGTGGGCACAAGTCCACTTTGAAGCTACAAACGGTTAGGATGGCCCATTGTTGTCTGATGTGTCTGCTCCCTGAGTCCTTGGAGAATCCATTGTCAATACATTCGGCCTCATCTCTACCCACAGAAGAGTTCTGCAGAAGCAGTAAGTGGCAGAACACTGCCATCTTTCCCAGTGCCCGGGTCTCATGACAGTGCCTACAGGGGAGGCTTGAGCCTAGTAGAAATCTTTACTAATCTACTGATATATAGGCTTGTATGCACGGGAACTCAGGAAGCAGGGAGAATCCCAAAGAAACACACGCTTGAAGCCTAGCACATGTAGGGAGAAGAAGTGGAGAGCTCTGGGTAAAAGAGCCACTCACACTGTCACCTGCCATTACAGCTGGTACCAGGCAACAGGAGAGAGAGGTTCCCATTCTTCTCCATCATTACCATGGGTGTAAATAACACTAGGCAACCTTGAGGAATAAGCTAACATGCTCCAGTTTTACAGATGAAGACCCACGGCTTGGAGAGGGAACGTGTCAAGGCATTTTACAAACGGAGTTTGTTCGTCTCAGCAGATTTTGTGGTAGGCTGAAAAAGCCTGTTCCCCCAGGGATGGAAAAATGTGGGGAAAGCCATTTGCTTGTGGCTACACAGGTGGATGTTGAAGCTCCAAGTCTGACTTAAGATACATTTTTTTTGTTCTTGCCTCTCTTGCTTTCTCCCTAGCCCTCTTGCTCCTCCCCCTCTTCTCCTCTCTCTCCACATGGCCATGGTCAGCCTCTACTTCTCTACTCTTCTTTTTCTCTCTGCCTTTCTACAATAAACACCTTGAAACCATGAAAAAATACATATTTTTCAAGATCAGATCCGTTCAACTTTATTTCTCAGACATTCACTCTGTGTCACACAGCATTCTGAGAATGAGCATAGAAGAAACTAGAGCAGTACCTTGGCCTATAGCTTGGCCCATAGGAGCCTACTTTCTGGTAGGAGAGGCCAAATCATACATACATACATACATACATACATACATACATACATACATACATACAGTGCCTAGCATGGTAACAAGAGGAGAAAAAAAGGCTAAGGTGGAAAGGAGGTGACCAAAGGGGACAACAGAGGTGGAGTAGGCTGTGAAAGCAAAAGTCTCTTTGAAGGGAAATAAGCAGCCACCTTGGTCAGCTTGCACCAAAGGCACACAGCTAAACATGAAGTCTTGAGATGGAAATAGCCTGGTGAGATATCGAAACACTGGGTCAGCTTGACTGGTATAACAGGAGCTAGGAAACAATGGTCAAGAGGCCTTGTGAGGTGGAGCATGGGGCTCTGGGGCCAAGCTAGAGAGAAAGAAGGCACGCTCAGGTGTTATCATGGAAGCCCTGATATCATGACCACTCCTCATAAGCATGAGGCAAAACATCCCAAATTCTACACAACAGATCTACAAACAGCTTTGGGAGCCTGGCTCACTGAAAACTGGGTTCCATTATGTAACAAGCCAGAACTCACTGACATATCATGGATTCGAGTCCTGTGAATACAACACTGGAATACTGCTTCAATCCTGCTTTTCCTGGGTACTTGTCTCTATCTACCTCTTACCCGTGTGTGTATCCTTTCCATGCATTTGGAAGTCAGTAATTTGAAAATGTGATCATCTTAGCCCCTAGACCTTCATTAATACCGTTTTTCTGATCTTATAATTGGTTCCCAGTTATTTAAATACTTACAAGTTATACATTATGAAATAGTAATTAAAATAAGAAGTCACAAGGGAAGGGACATGTAATATAGAGTCCATATAGAAATCTTCAAGGACCCAACCCACATGCGGCTTTGTATTGTTACACCTTGACCTTCATACCATACTGTAGGCATCTAACAAAACCTGGTGAAAAGGTATTTTCATCATCAGAGGAAAACAGGCAGCTAAGAAAACTTTTCACATTTTACATTTTTGATATGACTGGAATGTGGGTTGTTTTCTTCATCAAAACCAACTTCTAAAAAATAGCACGTGGCTCCGTCCTGGATGTGTGGAGCTGGAATGTTCTCCTGGAAAAGCATCTTGGGAGGGGGGGATTGTTACACACAGAAACTGCCCCGGGTATTGTTCCCCAGTACAGGGCTTTGATGAAGCCCACACCATTCAGAGACACAGAGGAAGAAGTCAGGAACTGCAAACACTTCTTGACCCCCTCCATTTGTCCAGCTGCTGTGACCATGTCAGCCTCCCCACCGGAGCCCAGCTGTTCCACGCTGCCCTGTGTGTGCGCCTGGCATCCCTCATCGGCACCACTGGTTCTTATAACCTGCAAGTATTCCCTGAACTTGATACTTATCTTCTTTATCAGCCACATTCCAACTGTGTTCATGCATACACACGACCTTCAAAAACCCCAAATCAGGAAGGAAGTAAGTACCAGTCTACATTTATTTTCAGGACAAGAAAAAGAGTCTCCTTCAAAAAACGAAACAAAACACACACATGCAAAACAAAACAAAAACCAAAAACTTTCAAAAATAACAAACTCTGTTGCAATGTGTGCATCTCTGCTAGGAAGTGGATGCTGCTGGCTTGTCACGGCTAGGGCCAGCGCTTGAGTGATGCATGCAGGGAGATGATAGATTTGAGCTGATCCTTCTCCTCTCCCAGGTTGCCTGGTCCCCTCTGTGACCAATGGCAAGTATTTGTGAGACAGCTGGCTGGATGAGGGGTGAGGGAGGCTGTGTTTCTAACTCACCGGCCTCTGCACAGATCAAAGGCTCATTAGCATTTCACTCTCACCAAATCAACTTATTGGCTCAGATGATCTGTATTGCTTTAAACCTTTCGACAGCTGTAGAATTTGTCAACTAGGCAGGGTTAGGATCTGGATTTTGACACTTCAGTACACAACCCCTGCCCTACAAGTACCATTTCCATGGTAATTCTAGGGTTTTGTGTTTGGTTTTGTTTGTTTGGAAGGATAACTTTAAAAAAAATATTTCCCAAAATAATAAAATGTTAAGTTTGGGTTATAAATGTGATGTCTAGTCAGAAGAAAATTGAGGGAAAAAAATCTTCACCTCACACATCAATCAAATTATTCAAAGGGTGAACTCAGAATCTCTGGAAAGAAGCACAAGGCTGGGAATTACAGACAATGTTGCTTGTGCTTCTCGGGCTGTACAGTGTCACTGCTTGTGGGCTCATCTAGCATCATTAAAGTGGACAATATGGGAGCTATTGCCTTCTAATTCCCACTTCATTACTTTCCTCTCCTTTACTTGTGTATTTGTGTATTTATCGATTGATTTATGTTGGTTACAGGGTCTTATTATGGTGCCCAAACTGGTTTCGAACTCCTGTGTTCAAGCGATCCTCCTGCCTCAGCTCCAAGACAGCTGGGATAGATAGATCTGTGTCACCAGTCTGCTGGGAATTCAGTCCTGTCACCTGACTGCTATGGAAACACAATCTCCTTCCTGTGCCTCCCAGATAGAGAACGAATTACCAGAACCAGAGATACGTCCCTTGGATAAACTCTGGCATGATTTTTTTTTTAAACTCAGAGACTCTTTTAAAAATGCAAATGGTCTGGTTAGAAGGCCATGAGACTCACTTTTCCTAGAATGGACACTGAGGCAGAAGTGGGAACTTTCTGTTTTGTCTCTGTTTGACAGAGGCTCTCCAGTTCTCTGTGTCGGGTGCCCAAGTCTTTTGAAACAGGAAGCACATGGGCTGCTTTGCCTTTCTTTCTCCTTTTAAGAACCGACTAGTTCCCTTTTCTGGGGTGGCGTGGAAGGGAAGGAAAGTAGCAGCCTGCTTTCCACATGGGTTCCAGACGTGTATTTTGTGCATCCCAGTTTCCAGCAAGGCCACAGCATAATACTGACCATGAAGCTCACATTCCAGGAAGGGCTGAGAAGGCTGTGCCCTCCTCACTGTCAGGGACCCTTCTCTACCAGTCTGGTTCACTGAGAGTCTATCCTGAGACAGCCAGATGCTTAAGCTGGTGGCATCAAATAAAATAATGGAAACGGCCATTTCCCAAAATGAAATCATGAGAACTACATAAACATCTCTCTCTCTCTCTCAGCTTAAAATAAAAAAAAAAATTGTAAAAAACCCTCACGGTGCACGGCGAGCAAGCAAGAAACAGCTGTTGAGAGGACGGCATAATGGATAACGGCTCTGGTGAGCAGCTCGGAGAGGATGGCTCTGTGGTCCTAGGCAGGGGTGAGGATGCTCCTGGCAGGGAGAAGGGAGGACTCGAGGATAATCAATCAAGTCAGGAATGCCAACCATTGCGTTTGCAGTGAGGACTTGCTTCTCAGTGGGTTGCATTTTCCCACTCATAATTCTCTTCAGTGGAAAACACACACACACGAGAGAGAGAGAGAGAGAGAGAGAGAGAGAGAGAGAGAGAGAGAGAGAGAGAGAGAGAGACAGAGAGAACACGCTTTAAGGAAGGACCTTTTTGCTATTCTTTGCTAAGCATGTCGTCATTCATGCAAAGGCCCAGACACACTACCTTAGGATGCAGGATCTACATTAATGTAACTTAAAAATGACTTGAACCTATGGTCCCAGCTGCAGAGATAGCAGAGGTAGGAGGATTGCTTGAGCCCAAGAGTCAGAAACCTTGACAACATATCAAGAATCCATCTTCTCTGAGAAAAATAAAAGGGCTGGGTGATCAGTGTGGTGGTGCAGCAGGCTCTGGAGTAGAGCTCCGATCCTTAGTACTATGCCCCACCCAAAGGAGATGAAGGAGACACTTGAGTCAAAGATTTCAGTGTTTCCTGAGCCTGTGTGTTTCAGAGTATCCATCCTGAGATCTCTTTTATAATGACCCCTTGCATAGCATTTTTATATGGACTAATATGTCTACTATTTAATGTCTGTTCACTTTTTTAATAGTTTAAAACCTTTCACTGGTGTATCTATCAAGAGTCTAACTGTACTTATTTATACAAGGTTAAATTGTTCACAGATTAATCTGCCAGTACACGACTTAAATGATGTTAACGAAATGTGTCACCAAGCCTAGTTAGCAGCATGCCTTCACATCCAGATTGAGCATATTGTTAGCACTGGGTAGTTTTTTTTTTTTTTAATCCTATGCATTTTACTAAAAATAGTCTACCAAAAGAAAATCTGCTGTAATTTAATTGTGCTTTAAAAAAAAAATTCATCATCTGCCAGGAATTAGTTACATTAACATTAGAATTTGAAACTATGTAGTCAGCAAAAGGAAACTCCCCAGAAAAGAAATGTCACCTGTGTTGAAGAAGTAGCTGGATGGAAGAGGGTATGCTTGGCACCCAGCAGGACCCAGGGGTCTGCTCCCAGCACCAAAAACAGGGTGTGTGTGGGGGGGGCATGCCAAAATGCACTGGGGGGGGGGGCATTTACCTGTCTTTCCACCTTCATTTCAGTGGGAAACAGAGAATATCTAAGGGCAACCTGGAGCTGAGGTAGGTGGAGCAGAAAGCTTTGCTGGGCATATGAGATAGTCGCATCCTCTTGACCCATAGCTGCCCCAGGGCCGGCACAGTATGGCAGCATCCTCCCACCATGGGTACCCCACCATGGGCACATGTTTCTCCATTCAGTGTCTAAGGTGACAGAACTGTGCTTTCAAAAGCCATAAGACTTCCCCTATCTACAACACTCTGCCTCTCAGAGGTCAACCGACAGAAAATGCGGGGAACCTCAGCATACGAGCTTGTTTTAACTTATCAGCAAGTTTTGATGTGTGCTGTTTTCTCTTGCTCCCCGCCATGCTGAATCAGCGGCTCAGCAAGTATAGCCGCTCCGAATTGGGGGGGGGGGGGCTGGGGGACTGGGCCGGGGCTCCCTTTCTAAGGTGTTTGTGAAACATTTAGGAGAAAGGGGTGGGGAGACAAAAGGGATGAAGGCAGAATGGGTACAGAGGGAGAATAAAAAGGTCAAAACAATGAGCAAAAACAAAACAAACAAAAACCAACAACACAAACAAACAAACAAACAAAAGACTATATTACCTACTTGGGATGGATTCCTGGTTCTGTGGATTTTTTTTTAATGGGATCTTTTTTCAAATGTGAAGGAAACAGTTCTCTCTGTGAGGACCCACCAAAATGTCCTAGACAAGTGTGGAAGGAACTACAACAAAAATTTAAGGCTCACAAAAGTCAGAAGAAGAACAAGGATATCCCACAGAAAAGGGTAATCTTTGTACTCAGTTGGACACGTGAGAGTCAAGGGACACAGAACGACGATGAAAGGAGCATGTGTCAAGAAATCTGTATTATTTGGCCACATCATCTTCAGCTCACCTGGAATCTGGGTAAGCCTGAAAACCTCAACAAAAGAATGAGCTTTAATCCTATCGGCCTGGGATCCTCAACTGGTCAAATCCCCTCTCCCTACTGACCTGCCTAACCCATCCCATAATACAGGCTGTATTCAAGGCAGAGACAGTTGAGAGCCTAAGAAAGCAAACATATCATAGCTGTGGCATGAGAAATGTGTCCAGACTGACTAGAGCTTGTCTTCTGTCTCCTCGCACTCCCAGAAACAGTAATAATGACACAATCAAGTCTTGTTGAGCAGTTCTTAGGTGCTACGTTGAGCACCGTGCTAAGTGACTTATACCACTGCCTCCTTTGAGCCTCATGACAATTCTACGACTAAGTCACCATTACTGTTGTCCCCTGGACAAGTGAATTTTAAGCAACTTGTTCGAAGAGGAAGCCCAAGTTTGTTTGCCCCCAGGTTGCATGGTCCCAGAGTCCATACTGTCCCCCAACACTGCTCTGAATCACAGAACGGGAGTTTCTAGTGACGAGAAAGAGCTGAGGTTCTGGAAGACTGGAGGGCTTAAAAAGAAAAGGCATTCAAGGGCTGGAGAGACAACTACGTTGGAACAGTTCAGCCTGGCAAGATGGCTCAGCAGGTAAAAGAGCCAAAGTCCCGAGTTCCATCCATGGATCCCATCTGGTACAAGAAAAGAATTGATTCTCCCAGGTTGTCCAGTGACCAATACATGCATATGATGATGGTATGTGTGCACCTATACACATGAATGAATGAGTGAATGAATGAATGAAATAAAAAGGGGACAGCATCATTATATTCACTTATCTGGGCAGTCTGAGGTTTCCAGGCTGACTTGTGTTATAATGTACTTCACCTCAAAGTCACATTTAGAAATTTCCTGTTGTTGTCTCAATTGTGAGACCCATCGCCAATCTCTATTCCCACCTTTGGTACCGAGGTTTTAATTCTCTCTACAGTAACACCATGTACCATGGAGTCAATTAACCCAGCACATGTATAAAAATCTTCACATCAGTTTTTAAGCTTTACATTTATTCACCCATTTAATTTCCCTCTGTGTGCACATTCATGAGTGTATGTGCCATGGATACATGTGTGTATATAGGTCAGGAAAATTTGTGGAAGACAGTTGTCACCTTCTTCCATGTGAATCCTGGGAGTTGAACTAAGGTCTTCGGGCTTGGCTGCAAGCCCCTTTATCCACAGATCCCCCTCACTGGCTCCTTCAAATCATTATTTAAAAACTGTTGAGCCTTAAATTACTTTCTAAAACTAGAGTAAAACAATAAGCAAAGAAATAGCTTTGGTTCGAGGGCTGCAGCAGCTTCAGACAAATTAGCTTGACAAGACTCTGGAGTTCCTGAGAAGGACACTTGCGTGCTCAAGAAAGATCACAGAACTCCAAGTCTCAGGGCAGACAATTCTGTTGGTGAAAGGGATGAACATGTGTGGGCAAGGAGAATCTTAGGAAAGAGGGAAGATTCTTGGAGATTCTGTTTGGTTTTTCTTTTAGCATATGAAGTTTCTGTCTCAGAATCTGCTCACGCAATTCAAGGAGGTCGCTCTGCGTCCCTCAGGTACAGGTTCCCAAAAACTGACCTTACCCAAGGTTTCTGGGATAACAGAAGGCCCAGCCAGAGATAGGATGACAGCAGGCTGCTTGACTAACCGTGGTTATCACATCAGATGGAAAACTAGACAAAACTTTCCACTGCTGAACGAATCTACCACAAAACTGCTCGACGAGACAGAAGGATGTTAAGAATTACTCCTTATTTAACGGAATAAAATTGCTAATTTTTACCCACCCTTTCGATAATTTTCACAGGTCTATCTCTGGTGACCTATGTTTTAAAATCAAACCCCTCCATCACGTGTGGAACTCACTACAGGGATGTGTGACAATTCCCCGTGCTCAGGATGGCGGATTTCTCTTTAAATGCCTGCTTCTGGTGTCTGCCTGATAGAAGGCCTCTCCTGGGTATCGCTCAGCAGTCATCTGCAGGTCATTCCTGTGGGTACGCACACTTGGACTTGCATTGCCGAGAGAAAGTGTGTTTTACACCCACCGCCAGAATGCTTTTTGATCATTTCGGTTGTTTTGTTTTGTTTCTGCTTTTTGTTTAATTTCGTTTACAGTGCAAATAGCCTCACCAGAAGCCGACCATTAATTCTGGGAAACAGAGCCAGAATCTCCTTCTAGTCCTTCCCTCCCCAATAGACAAGTTCTGTGTGGACTGGGGAGGGCCTTACTCAGTCTCCTTCCACTATTGCTGGAAGGAGAAAGAGCCCCGTTGTCCCCTCACGTCTGCTGCAGGACAGGGGCCCATGAGGGCCTCAGCACACTGGCTGTGAGACAGAGGGAGGTGGTCAGAGCCAAGGCTGCAACTAGCAAGGAAAAGCTCCCTTTTTCGGATCCAAAGAGCCTTCAAGTGCTGGGTAAGGATGCCAGTCAGTGCTGGAGCTTCAAACGCTGTGACCCCCCCTTCCCCACACCAAGGGAGCCCCCTCCAGCAACTTCGCTTAATTAACCTGTTCCGTGATGCTGGGAAATCCCCTTAGCTGAATAGCCCACAAATTGAGCCTAAACGCCCAGCAGAAGCAGATTCTTGTCATGTATGCCATTCAGAGTATTAATTATACTACTGAACCCTCTGTGTCCGCTCTGCCGTTAAAGAACCAGAATTCAGAGGAGCATGCATTTGCTAAGCAAACCCACGCACAGGAGTTGTGATTGTGAGCGGTTTTGAGTGAAGGGCACCATTACATGCCTGTACACTCACATTTCAAAGGACAAAAGTCATGCTAGGGAGATAGTTCAGCAGGTGAGAGAGCAAGCATGAGGACCCAAGCTCCAATGCCCAGCACTAATGCAAACAAGCTGGGTACGGCTGTACATGCCTGTGGCTCCAGTACCGTGGCTGGGGCACAGAGATAGGACTTTCTGGAAGCCCACCTCACTCCAAGTTCAGCGATGAGCCTGTCTCAAGGGAATTAGGTGGAAAATAATAGATCAAGACAAACAATTACCTCTACACAGATGTACACACACATACACACAATCACACATACACGTGGTCTCGGTGTCACAGTGGACCCAGACACTGCAGAAAGCACCCAATCTCAGGTATGATGCACACAATTGTATCTCCAACTTGTGGTAAACATAGGTTATAAGTTGGGGCTGGAAAAAAATATTAATTACTCATAATTGGACTGAGTGTAATAAGTAAAAGTTAGGTCTGTGTGAATGTATTCTTTCTGACTCCCCAAATACCTTAACGAGCCATACCTATCCTTCTTGTGATAGGAGAGGATACAGCCGCTATGTGAAGAGAAGTGAGCTGAATGACATAGCTACAGGGTAGCAAGTTACTATGACAGGGTTACCTGAGGGCCATGTGACTATGACAGTAGCAGGCGGGTAGTGCATACAGTGTGGACAGTTTGAGCCAAAGGAAGACTCATGGCTAGAGATTTCATAATACTACCCCAAGTGGCATGCCACTTAAAGCTCATGAATTGTTTATTTCTAGAACTTCCCATTTTACTTTATTTATTTATTTTTGAGCTGCGGTTGACTGTGGGTAACTAAAACCACAGAAAATGAAACTGTGGGGGGAAAAAAAGGCTACTGGCATTTCCTCCAAATGGTCCTGGTGGAAAGGTCAAGACCAAAGGACACTGGGCTGGGGGTTGAGGTCTAAGTTCCAATTCTCACCCTCACTGGTCACCTGACTGTCTCTTAGGGATCTGTTGCTCATCTCTCCTTGCAACGAGTTTCCAATGATTACAGTTCCAGGGAGGAATTGTTGGGACTGTTACAAAGCAGTGTGCGAACACTAGTGGGCTAGCCAAACACAAGGGACAGAGGCATCTTCATCTCAGGTCACCCCTTCTGTGTCTCATGTGTTATGTGCATCTGCTAACCTGTTTCCATCGAATGTGATGACCCTGGCTATTGACTATTGACCTTGGCTCCACAGCTAAGTTAGGCAGTGTAGAATTCACACAAAATAGGGAAATATGAACTGGCTCTAATTAAATAATCAAATTAAATTAAATTAAGAAGGAGTTTCAGAGATGGAGTTCAGAACCTTTCTTTGTTCCTTGCCATGCAACATTGGATAAATTATTGACCCTCATGGCTGCTGTTTTTTGCCTTGCTTTGCTTTCTCCCGTTGCTGTGATAAAACATCATGACCAAAAGCAACTTGGGAGGAATGGGTTTATTTGGTTTACACTTCCATGTTACAGTCCATCATTGAGGGAAGTCAAAGCCAGAACCTGGAGGCAGGACCTGGGACAGAGACCATGGAGAAAATCTACTTACCGTTTTTTTTTCCCTCATGCCTTGTACATCCTCCTCTGTTATACAACGCAGGACTATATGCCTGGGTAGGTATGGCACCACCCACAGTGGGCTGGACCCTCCCACATCAATCATTAATAAAGAAAAATACATTTACTAACTTGATACAGTCAGTGTGATACAAATCAATCTGATAGAGGCATTGTTTCAACTGGGGTTTCTTGTTCCCAAATGGCCTTAATATGTGTCAAGGTGACCAAAGGCTACAGTATCCTTTACTATAAAGTGTGCTTGGATTGGGGCAGTGACATCCCCTGAAAGGGGCTTCAGTCATGCTTAAATGGGAGAATGCATGTGAAGCCTCTGTCCTAGTGCCTGGTGAGTGGTCAGACCAATAAATATGACACACATCTGTACTCTGATGCCCTTAGCACATGTGTAGATTCCACCATGTACTGTGTGACTAGCATGAGCACCATTTGTTAAAGCTGCTTTTCCAAATCCCACTCAAATGTTATAATTTCCATAAAGCTGTTCTTCATTGAATTTCAACTCAGCCAGGTGACTTAGAGTTCTGTTGGCCATGAGCTTGTTAACAAATCGATAATGTGTATGAATGAATATGCATATACACAGAAATATATTAAGACAAGGATGTGTCTTGATGTCATTTCTGTCGTTGTGATAAAAACACCATGACAACAAGTCTCTTGGTGGAGAAAGGGTCTATTTTAGCTCACAATTTCAGGCTGTAGTCCATCTCTGTGTTGAAGTCATAGCAGCAGGAACTTGAGTTAGCTGGTCATATCACATCCAAAATCAAGAGTGGAGTTAAATGAATGCATACATGCCCATTTGCTTTCTTGCTTGTGTCCACTTCGATTTCTCCATTCTTATACAGTTCAGGATACCTCATCTAGGGAATTGTACCACCCACAGTGGGCTGGGCATTTCCACATCAATCAACTTCATGACAACAGTCCCCTCCCACAGTCATGCCCACGAGACAATGCAAAGCAGACAATCCCTCTTTGGGATTCTCTTCCCAAGTTGACAAAGAAAGCTAATCATCACAAAATATATTGATCAATTGACAAAACTGTGAGCAGATGCTTTAAGAACCATATCCTGGCATTTCTTACCAGGAATAATACCCAGTCCTCACTTAATTCAATGTTCACAGAAAGTTAGCAAGCATAACCATCGCTTGCCACAAGAATAACCAGTAACTTCTTTTGAGTAAGGTTAATAAAACCTGGTTTTATTAAATTTCTTATTTTTCCATTGTTACCATGCCCTGGCTGACTGCTATAAACATACAGGTATTCACAAAAAGTTAACTGACTTGTTAGGTGTGTCTGGAGAAGCTTAAGTAGTTACTTCTAGATTCTGGATCTCGTTACTTATTTTATATATAGATGAAGTCCCCTTATGATACTGTGATTGTACAAGGTGGCTCTTCTCAGCAAAGTTATCAGTTAGGCCATCGCTTTTTCCTCTATAAGATGAAAAAGCCCAGTGGTAAATGGCCATGGGCTAGTGGTACTAAAATTTTTGCAGTCCTCTGGCAAAAATTTTGAAAAGCTAGATTGAATATGTATTGAGAGTAAAGATATCATGAAGTTCCAAAGGGGTTGTTGGGTAACTAAAAACTCTGTATTTTGCAGGAATTTCTGCATAGGGGAGAGATTTGAATAGAAGAACTTGTTAAAGGTTATCTGGGATACAATCCTGGTGAGAAATGGTACCCACTAGTCACCACTGGAGAGAGGCACAACAGACTTCTGAGATAAGCAATTGCTTCTGTGTTTCCAGACTGAGTGTCCCCTAGAGTCTGCACAGTCTAGAAAGGAATGAAGTCTTTTTCTTAGTTACTGCCAGGCCGATGACAATGCCTACTCTACTCTCTCACGGGTAAGTGATAGCTGAGTCTAGTTTTCTTTATATAAATATCATCCATTCTCTATTAGTGGAGCCCAAAATCTAATGAGACTCACCATGACCCTCTTTAGGAGCAATGTCATTGGATTTAACTACCTTTGTTCAGGGTAGCTAAATATGATAAACAGCACATATATTTTAGTTGAGAAAATGACTCAGCAGGTATAACATTTGTCTGGCAAGCATGAGGACCTGGGTTTAGATCACAGAAACCACATAAAGCTAGTTATGGTAGTATGCATCTGTGGTCCTCCTACATCCCTGTAATGAAATGGGGGTTAGGGCAGGAAAATCCCTGAAAGCTTCTAGATCAACCAACCAGGCACATGTGCTGGGGAGGGCAAGAGGTGAGGAAGAGGATTAGCAAGAGACTTTTTCTCAAACAAGATAGAAGAGGATCAACACCCAAGGTTGCCTTCTGACACCCACATTTCCACTGTGGCACAGGCACACCCACATTTATAGACACTACTGCCTGTGTACACACACACATGTCTACACACTTAAAAATAAATCAAATTAAATCTAAAGAGGTCAAAGGAGAGATGTCAGGCACTTGGACACAATGGCACTTTCCTACCACTTCCCGTTACCCCCTTACACACACACACACACACACACACACACACACACACACACACCACTCTTGCCCCTCCTTTCGTAGCCAGACAAGATTCTTCAAGGGGGCCTTCTTCAGGAGTAGCTAGCCCAGGCTGTTAAAGTGTTAAATAAATAAGTACGACTGAGGTAGACCTGTCCCTGAGATGCAAAGCTTAGATCTATCTATTTCACAACCTACTGAAAAGGCAGAAATGAGACTAGATCAAATAATGAAGAAACTATTGGTGCGTCCTGACAACCATTGCAATGTGGTAGATAATATGTCTTTTGAGAAAGAAATTATAAAGGAGCACCTTGGCCCTTGACCACAGTTTTGAGGGGTTGGGGTTACCTAGCAAACAGCAAAAACCATCTATCTGAATGGAAAGACATGGGAGACAAGGGAGTTCCAGGGGAAGGGGATGGAAATCTTCAGGGATCAGGAGGGTGGAAACAGCCAGTGCACAGAGATGTAAAGAACTCTCATGGGTGAGAATGCAGAGTGTGGAGGTCAAATACGGGAGGGGCAAAGAGAATAGAACCCAAATTGTTCAGTGAAATCCAATAACAGCCTCCTGAGCTGAAGGTAAAGGCATATGTAAGCCAAGACACAATGGAGATCCTCTGGACATGTCTCAGTGGGAGATCACAGTGCTTAGAACTGCAGTCAGGAAAATCAAAGCATCAGAAAGGCAGGACTATGCAAAGGCTCAACCATGAGGAGGCTGAGCCACTGTAAGCAACAGGGAGGGAAGGTGGGGATCTTCAGTCACCCACAGGAACACTGAGCAGGGCACTCGAGGAGAAGGAGACTCAAAGACTGGGTCTGGAGCACAGTGGCTGGGAGGTGAAGGTGTGCGCTGAGTGAGGTAGAGGGGAGGGCTTGGCGTGTGGTGCTTAAGATGCTGGGAGCAATTGAAACTTGGCAGAGTCTCCGGATGACTTCATCTGAGTTGCATTTCAGATATTAGCTCACCAACTGTTCCGACGTTGTTTCTTTGTTACCTACCAGTATTTCCCGAAAAGAGTGTGCACAGGCTTGAGTTATCAGACCAGGGCTGTCCAAGTGGAGTTTAGTCTATCACTGACAAAGCACTTGTTAGAGAAAGTGTTCTCAACAAAGCTGCACGAGGATTGTATCCTTAGACTCTGAGCCGCCTTATGCTAGCCGTGAAATCTTGATCTGACTTTTTTTTTTTGCCCAGTCCTTCCTTCACTCTCACTTCCATATAAACATGCACACACACACACTCACACACACACACACACACACACACACACACACACACAATTATTCTAAGCTCAGATGCTATCAACTGTGAAGGACTGATACACAGGTAAATAACCATGTATCTTTAAGAGAGTTTAAAGGTCTGTTGAGGCTGTATTTTTGATTCCTGAGCACCAAGCATGCTTAAACAGTGAGTTAGGCAGTGTTGAGATACATACTCTTAACTGCTGGGCTGTCTTCCTAGCCCCAGATTAGCCTTTCTTCTCTTTGTAACCAGGTATCAGACAGAAACAATTGAAATAGGAAAAACTTAATTTGGATCCATGGTTTTAGAGGATCAGGCCCTGGTTGCTTGGTCCTATTCTCTTGGGTAAAACATCAGGGTATCACAAGTGAGTGGTAGAGGAGATTCTTCACCAGGAAGCAGAGAGGGAGACAGGAAGGGACTAGGCCCTCACTTCAAGGAGTCTGACCAGTGAGCCACTTCCTCTATCTAAGCCGCATCTCCTAAACCTTCCAGAGTATCTCCGAATAGCACCAATGATAACAAGCCAGATGGCAGAATTTGAAAGTTTATTGTACTACTTATTAATATTGAGAACTTTGATTAAATTAGTAAAGGTCCTGGTGCCTTCTTACCTGTAAAACTGTAGTAAAGGCTTTGCTCTGTAGGGCTTTACAAAAATTAAATGATAAATATACTTCAAGCAGTGCTAAGGACTCACTTATGTTCCTAGTCTATGTTAAGCAGCTAAAACATCTTGGCTTTATTTTATTTTCTCTGTCTGTCTATCTATCTATCTATCTATCTATCTATCTATCTATCTATCTATCTATCTATCTATCTATCCATCCATCCATCCATCCATCCATCCATCCATCCATCCATCCATCCATCCATCTATATCATCTATGTATCTATGTATCTATCTATCTATCTATCTATCTATCTATCTATCTATCTATCTATCTATCTATCTAGTTTTCCAGACAGGCTTTCTCTGTGTAGTCCTGGCTGTCCTGAACCTGTCCTGGAACTAACTCACCCTATAGATCTCAAACTCAGAGACCAGTCCGCCTCCACCTCCCCAGTGCTGGGATTAAAGGTGTACACCACTACTGCCCAGGATCTTTGCAGTGCATTCAAATGTTAGAGTTAGTGTTAGGGTTCATTTAATCCCGGTAGCAGTTCCACAAAACCAGCTTTATTTTATCCACTCATATATGAGAACTTCAAGACCCAGAGAAGAGAACCAATCTCCCCCAAGTGTTTGACAGTTCCATATGCCTTATTTCAGGGCAGACTGCATTAAAGAAGTATGCTCTGACTCTAAAGTGACCCATAACCCCAAAACTGGAGACAAATTAAACTAGCAGCATCCCCTGATTTAAGATTATCCCACAGATAGTCAGTTAGCATTATTTGATTGTGATAATAAATTAGATTGGCCAGGTATTTTCCTCTTTTATTTTATGAACTATCCTGGGAGACAAGGCTTATTGAAAAATTAGCTTCTAATTTCCCATGACCAAAACTAGTTTGCTATAATTAATAAGTAAATGGATGGAGTTTTAGACAATGTGAGCATATAGTCAGAAGGCTCTGTGAAAATGTTAACAAGAAGTGTGTCTTACACAGAGATGCAGGGGGCAGCTAGGGGGCTGCAAATAGCAGCTCTGGGCTGCAGAGAGATGGGTGGCCTCCTAGGGGCCTACTACTTCCCACCCATCAATCCCCTCTGGAGATACCTACTCCAGGCTGGCTCTCCTCAGGCGCTTTCTTATTCTTCCTTAAAGAGTCTTTTCCTTTTCTCATCCTTTTTTCTTTCTTTCTTTCTTTCTTTTCTTTTTTTTTTTTTTTTTTTTTTTTTTTTTTTTTTTTTTTTTGGCAGTTCAGTTCTCACTACTACATAGCTCTGGCTGGCCTGGAACTTGAACTCACAGAGGTCCTCCTGCCTCTACCTCCTGAGTGCCGAGATTAAAGGTGTATGCCATCTTGGCCAACTTTGAAGTCTTTATTATTTTGTTTTAAGATTTATTTACTTTTATTTGATGTGTATGAGTGTTTTGCCTGCAGTATCTATAGAAGCTGGAAGAGGGTTCTTGGATCCCTTGGAAATGGAGTTAGAGATGACTGTGAGCTGCCATGTAGCAGCTGGGAACCAAACTTGGGTCTGCTGGAAGCACAGAGAATGTTCTTAACCACTGAGCCTTCACACCAGCCCCCCAAAGAGTCTTTTAAATCTCTAACTTCTTTGCCTTCTAGTTGAGCTTCCAGAATGAATTTGGGGGGTTAGGGTTAGGGTGACTGTAGAGGCCTAGAACACATGGCTGGAGGGGCAGAGATAGACAGGTCCCAATTGTCCAGCAAGCCTAGCTCCACCAGAGAGCTCTAGATTCAGCGAGAAACCCACCTCAAAAATAAGGTAGAGAACAACGAGAAGGACACCCAGTGATCCAGGAGGGACCACTGACCATGAGTCGGGACATTTCTCATGGAGCATACAGGAGCATCCCGGGCCCGTTCCTATAGGAACAGGAGCAGGACAGTCCATCTGTGTGTCTTCTCTACACAGAACCGAAGCCTTTGTTGCCGCTTGTCATTTGTGCTCCCCATAGTCTGACATATGGCAGACACTCAGCAAGTACCTGTCAGTGAGTGAACCAGTAGGGAGAGTTGCTGGAGATGTACCTGCTGGTACCACTCTAGCCTCACCCTATAGCAACCACCTGTCAAGCGTGAGACACTTACTATGTGCCCAAAGTTGTGCCAAGCATAATTCACGCGTATGTCTATTAGTTAGCTGATCCTCACAGAAGTTTTTATAATGGATATCCTCTTAGCCCATTTTTGAAAACAAGTAAATTAAAACTTCAAGAAATTTTCTATTCTAAAGACTGAGTCACTACCATGTATCAGAAATAGCAGTCTATCTGTGTTCCCCTCAGTCCGTGAATTTGATCACTCAATTAATTGTACTATTCTAGAAGCTTGATTTTTTTTTTTGAGTCAGAACTGGACTCCAAAAGTTTCATCAAGAGACTTCTTGTCCCCTCTAGGATCCTCGCAAGTTGAGGTCATTGCACTTTTGGCAAGGGGCAGAGAGAGACTGAGGCAGGGTGTCACGTATCCCACGCTACCCTTGAACTTGTTGTGTAGCTAAGGATGACCTTGGCTTCTTAGTCCTCCTGTCTTCACCTCCTACATCCTATGTGCTAGGATTACAGGTGTGTGTCACCACACCCAGCCTCGTTGCCCTTGCTGTGTACTCTGTGGGCATGTCTCCACCAGCATATTCAATACATTGTCAAATAATTAATTATCTGGTTAGCTGGGCATCCTGACAACAGGGACTCTTGTTCACTTACGTTCCCCCATTGTGACTAGCGCAACGCCTGGAATACTGTAAGCGCTAAATAAATGTTTGCGGAGTTGATTAATTATCAAACTCTGAATAAACAATGGTTATTTAGAAGACATGTTGGCTGGAGTCGATTTTGACTCTGATCCAGGGATTTCTTCATGCAAGACCTGAATGGCCCAGGTGATAAGATAACACAATGGTTTCTGCACTTCTCCATAGCTCATGTGGGGCTGGATTTATCGCCCTCTGGAGCACAAAGCTGGCCCCCAACTTTGCTGCTCGATCAGCCGGTGACTTTAAGTGTGGGGTTGTTGACTGTCACACAAGCTAACCGTGGAAGCCAAAAGCTCTGGCTGGTGCTGGGGTGGGGGATTTATTATGAGGTGTTAACAGGACCTCTGGGTCCCCAAGGACGAGCAGAAGAAGCTAGCAGGAACAGGGGATGTGGTGCTCTACTTTCAAAGTTTTGATGACAAAATAAAGGATGACACACTAAACTAGGAAACCAGAAAGGCTTTAGTAAAACACAAACTATAACTCCCGGGCTTCGGAGTTCAACAGGTTAATTTCAGTTCTGACCTTCACCCTGTCTATCAAGAGGGGGAGTTACCCTCCATTTTATTGATAGTTTCTACTGTAAATAATCTGCTTGCTTTTTATTAGTATAACAAATATCTAAAATGAACCCATTTTGAAAAACAGAAGGTTTATTTTGACTCACAGTGTTTTGGGATTCAGTCTGTAGTTTGGGGGTTAGCTTCCTTGCTTAGGGGCTTGTCATAAGTTATCACACCTCATAACTAGGACACAAAAGACGAAGAGAAAGAAATAATTGTTCCATAACCTCCTTTAGGACACATTCTTAATGACCTGTAACTGCCTAGTAGGCCCCACTTCTCAGAAATCCCACCATCTCCCAATAGTATTATAGTGGGGACCTAGCCTTTATGGCATGGGTATTTGAGGGGTCTTTCTGTTCCAAACCCTAACCCTAACCCTAACCCTAACCCTAACCCTAACCCTAACCCTAACCCTAACCCTAACCCTAACCCTAACCCTATGCATGTATGTGAAATATGCAACACACAACAAGCATTAGATATTGCATGTGAAGTTGTTAAGGTCGGCCAAGTTGTATAGCAAAGGCTCAGCAAAGATACTTACATTCAAGCAATTAGAGATATAGTTTGAGGCTGGAGAGATGATAACACAGCAGTTAAAAGCAGGTCCCCACTTGTTTCCTAGAACCTACACTGGCAGTTTACAACCTCCTGTACTGACTCCAGGGAATCTGATGTCTTTTTCTGGCCTCTGCAAGCACCTGTACTCATATGTACCCCCCCCACACACACACATACATAAATAAAAATAATAAAGTAAATCCTTTTTAAAATATGGGGGCTGGAGAAATGACTAAACCCTTGAAAGATTATTCTTGCAGAGGATCTGGCTTCAGCTCTCAGCACTCACACCGGATAGCTTACAACCTCCTGTAAGTCCAGCTGCAGGGGGATCCAATGCTCCTGGGCCTGGCACCACTCTTCTGCGTTCTCCATACATAGGTTCTACGCTCTCTCTAAACTAGGAAAGTGGGCCACAACTCTTCTCCCTGTATCCACATCCCTGAGTTCCCAGCCAATGCCTTCCCACTTGACCGTGAACTCAGCCACCACTCTGACTCTGGGCAATGCAATGTACACAGACTTGAAGCACGCTGCATGTTGTCCTGTCTGCGTGCTCACCAAGCCATTTGAGAAAGCCAAGCTAGCCCCATGGTCTGATTGCCACTGTTTCATTGACCAATAGCCATCAACTTCAAAAGAATGTGTGCAAGGCTATTTTAATTAAGATCACTGCCAGGCATGGTGACACATGCCTTTGATGCCAGCCCTCTGAAGGCAGAGGCAGTCAGATCTCTGTGATTTTAATGACAGCCTGGACTACACAGGAAGTTCCAGGACAACCAGGGCTACATAGAGAGACCCTGTCTCAAAAAAAAAAAAAAAGTAAAAAAGGAAGAACAAGAAATAAAGGAAAAAGAAAAAGATCACTGCCAGTTATCTACTGGTTGACCACAGACAGATTGGAAACAGAAACTGGCTGAGTAGGCCTAGATCTTAAAATAAATCAAACTTATAGAATGTAAACTCAAAAAAACTTGCATTTACTCTAAACAATTAAGTCCTGGGGTCTGTTTCTTACGTAGCAGAAGCTAACTAGCACAAGCTTCCAGCCAAGACTGGGGCCAATAAGCTTTTTCTGTAAAAGGCCAGATAGTAACTATTTTAGCTCTGTAAGCCTCAAGGCCTTTGTTGAAACTATTCAACTCTGCTGCTCTTGCCAAGGGGCCATAAACAACATGGAGAAAACCAGTCATGGCTGACGTTGGCTAGAAAGTTGTTGTTTGCTGATCCCTGTTCTAACACTGCAAACAGTCAATAATCACACAAGAGTGTGTACCAGCAAATGGCCAATGCACATGAGCAGCTGAATCTTACATTCTATGAGAAAGAGTCATCAGGGAGTCCACCACAGACTGGTCTACTGGAACCTCCAGGAGATGGTTAAGGCCATAGGAAGAGCAAGAAGCTGGATCATATGTCCCCCAACTCCACTGTCAGAACAGAGCTCTCCTTGCTGCATCAACTCTACAGCATTCGGGCCTGACCCCAATCTACTCCTGCCGCCAGAGAATGTTCTGGAACAGAGGACAGCAGCTTACAAAAGAGGCTGACCTAGGAGTGGGGGAGTGGGGCAGAAAGGGAGGGATGGTGGCATCTTCTCATACAGAAGCCTTCCCTAGGGGAAGGTGTGGGTAGGAATAAGATGGGATTTTACAAGTGAGAGGACCTACCACTGAAGAGTAGGTGGAGGCCACCTAGTGAGGAAGCTGTGCAGAACATTAGAGTCTAGAGCTGGGTGCAGCTGATGACTGTGAAATTCCCCTACAGGCTCAAGTGCTAAAGCCTTGGCCCTATTAAATGGCAGTATATCATGAGGTGCTAGGAAATTGGGGAGGGTCAGTTGGAGGAGATAGGTTACTCGGGCATGCCCTAAGGCCCTCCCTTGGCTCCTTTCTCTCTAACTCTTTATCTCTGGTTCCTGAACACCATGAAATGAGCAGGTCTGCTCTGTGATGCGACCTCTTACCACTGTCTAGAAACTGAGCTCTCTGATGCTGTAACTCAAAATAAATCCTTCACAAATCAACAGTAGTATGAAAATCCATATCCAATGCCAGCTGCTCCTGGGAGAATATATCCAAGGCTGCTTTAACAAATTGCTACAAACTTAGGGGCTTACACAATAGACATCTATTGTTCTCCCATAGTCACAGAGGGAAGACATCTGAAATGAACATGTGACCAGGGCTGTGCCTTCCCTAAACACTCCGGACAGGACCTTCCTTTGACTCTGTCTAGTTTCTGGTGGCTTCTGGCCACTGCTGGCATTCCTTGTCCAGTAGGCACCCAACTAGCTTCTGCCTTCATCACCACATCCTCCCAAAGTCCCTCTTCTTAGAGACATTGGACTAAGATCTTCCCTAACATGCTGTGACCCCCATAACTGGGTTATATTTGCAAAGCTCCTATTTCCAAACAAGTTGGTATTGTTAGGTAGCAGGATTTAGGGCTCAAATCTGTCGTTTTAGGAATGCAGCCCAGAGCATAGGGAAAATGAGGAGGCACAGCTACAGGAAGATTGCACATAGGGACTGTGGTGTCACATGTACCCCAAGGGCTCACCCATCAACACATATTGAGAAGAAAAGTGTCATTGTCATAAGAGGAAGATGTAAAATATGCCTGTGGGATTTAGAAGTGCAGATAACATGACTCATTAAGAGATGAAATGATAGATAGATAGATAGATAGATAGATAGATAGATAGATAGATAGACAGATGATATGTAGATAAATAGATGATAGAAAGATAGATAGATGATATATGGATAGATAAATACATAGATGATACAGGGATAAATACAGGGATAGAGATGAAGATGGGCAAGGATAGACCTGAGGACCTGGAGACAGTATGGATCCAGGCCCATCAAGATGCTGAACTGTGAAAAGGAAGAAGTAGACAGAAGCATAGATTGATGGGATTGAGGGTATTTTTTGTTTGTTTGATTTTGTTTGCTTCATTTAAGTAAAACTGACTGCACCAGGAGAAAGGACACCGTTTCGTTTCGAGGGAGGTACTGAATATTGAGGCCATGAGCCTAGAGCTAGGGGCTGTGACACAATGTTCGATGGATTACCAGGATCTGGCATCTCTGGCAGATGAAAGAGGGAGGAGCCTGTGAGCACAGGTCTTGGAATCCTCTCCTTAGTGTTTTATGACCCATTGCTACATGAGTGATCCCATATGCTGTCATTACAACAATCCTCTTTGCAACAACCGTCCACCCATCTCCCCCGCAGAGGGTGGTGTAACTACATCTTCCTAGAACTGTCCTTTTGTGTTTCTTCAGCCAAAACTTATCAGTAAATGCTTTCTGTGGACCCTGTCTCCTCAGGACTGAGAGGAGGAAACATCAGCTCTCAGGGCTGGGTAATTCAGGCTGTATTCTGCTGAAGGTGACTGCACCTCCTTAGGCAGGCTGGACAGGATAATTATCATCATACTACACATAGAAAAGCAACCTAGGCGCCATTGAGGAGAGCATTCACGAGAGCATCACTGAGTAGTGGGAGTTTTAAGAGGTGGGGCCTGGCTGGAGATAGGGTTTGAAGAGACCTCTTTCCTCCTCCTGCGGTGAAGAACAGGCTTACTTCCCCAAAGGTAATGAGCCCAGCTGATAATAGACAAAAGCCTCAAAACCCAAGAGCTCAAGGAAACCACCTCCCCTTTTTAAGGAACCTCTGGTGTGTTGTTATCAGCAGAAAGCTGACCAGTATACCCAGGATCTGAAGAATAGGCAGATACATATGGTACAGATCATTTTGATCACACTGGTGACTAGAGCTAACGATCACGTAGACTTGAGGAGCAATGTCGGGGAAGCTGAGTTGGGGGCGGGGATGCAGAGTCTATAAGAAAAACACAGGGGTGGGGGAATGGAAGGGAATGAAGAGGAATGGATCTAAAATGGTGATAATAGTAACAATAACCTACAATCTCAAAGTGCAACGTATGGTTTACAAAGCATTTTTACACAATTGGTTAGCATTTAGTCCTTATAATAGCCCTTGGAGAAGCAAGCAGAAAGGTACATTGTCCCCCTCCCTCCCTGAAGATTATGACTGTGAAGTGAGTGCTCTCTAAGCAGCAACGTATTCCAAAAGAATATGGTGAGAACTCCACCGCTGTTACCTGACACCGTCGTCAGACATATATATATCCTCCTGGATTGCCGTGGACAGCTCTTCTCTAGTTTGGGTGCCTGGTGACTCATCATAGCTAGCTCAGGCAGAAATCCTCTGGTCACTTGTCTTAAGGTTTCCCACCGCCCCAGCTGATCTCTGCTTCCCCAGCCAGATGTGCATCCTTCCTGCCTTTCTGTTGGCTGCCACCAGTGAAGGACTAAGAATGAACAGCCCCCACTGGAAAACTCAGTTAGGTGGAGTCCCAAGCCGTCTCGCAAGGATGGACTTCCTTCTTTACAAAATGACTCATCCACCCACCCGTTCCTTCAGCAAACCAGGGAATGCTCAGTGTTTACCAGACTCCAGGCTAGTAACCTCCAGAGCCCACGTGATCAGGACACACCTCTGCACTTGAAGGTGGAACAAAGTCACGCACAAGAAAGAGGTCAGGGCTGTGCAGGCCATGAAATGCAGAAAGGGGGACACACACAGAAAGGGGGAGTCTCTTTCCAATTTCTGTCCCTGCAACAAGAACCCTGGGGTAAGCAGCTTCTGCGAGAGAAGGGGGTTTGTTGTTGTTTGTTTGTTTGTTTGAGTTTGTTTGTTGTGGCTCACAGTTTTGGAATCTCCAGTCTATGGTTCCATTGCCCCCAGGGTCTGTGGTGGGGCAGCACACCAAAAAGGGAATGCTGGGTACAGCAAGTAACTATGAAACAATTTGAGAACCAGGAAAGGAGCTAGGGTCTCATGATCCCCTTCAAGGTCACATCCACACCGACCTAACTTCTTCCTACTAAGTCTCTAACTTCTTCCTACTAAGTCTCACTCGTAAAGATCTCACGGAATCCAGTGTAGACATGGGCCGCTAAAGCAAACTTTTCTGTACATGAGCCCTCCCTGTCCCTTCCTGGTGCTATGATAAACTGTCCTGAGGAAGGATGGCCATATTCAGGCTCACAGTACAAGGGAATACATTCCAATATGGTGGACAAAGGATGGCAGCATGAGCAGAAAGCTGCCTGGCTGTCTTTCCTAGGCAGTCAGGAAGCAGAAAGAGGACAGGAAATGGGGCTGGATTATAAAATCAGAAGCAGGAGAAAGCCACAAGTTCTAGGCCAGCCAGAGCTACGTAGCAACATCCCATCTCAGATAGATAGATAGATAGATAGATAGATAGATAGATAGATAGATAGATAGATAGATAAACAAAATAAATGGAGGGAAATGAGAGAGAAAGAGAGGGGAAGGGGAGGGGGAAGGAAAAACAGAGAGGAAGAAAAAGGTTGCACAAGGTATAGATGAGATGACAAATAGCCAGTGCACCGTTAGTGACCACCAACGCTATTTCACTTACACAAATGTAGCAGGATCCTTTGGAGAGTAATTGGAAAGCCCAGAATCTAAGAGTTGCAAAGGGAAAATCACCTGCCTCCCCTAACAATGACCAAGTGTTGGTAACTGTGGCTGGTGACAGCCAGCAGGGGTTTCTAAGCAGGCAGCTGCAGTGCCAGCTTTGGAGATAGGCGGGGCTCAGCCCATCACCCTGTCGTGACCTTGGGCACACTACTTCACCCTTGGACTCTTGATTCTTCTGTATCACAGTTCGTGGGAGACACAGCTTCCTGCAGTTGACGTAAGAATGTGAGAGCCGCTATCAAATGCCCAATTCACAATAGGTCTCAGTGGTCTCAATGGGAACGAGAACAGACACGTGTGTTACTGGCAGTGGATGCCATGGCATTTAGGAATGACCATACAGAGGGAGCACGGGAGGCTGGCAAGGGCAGCAGGATGTCTCTCCAGGCCAAGCCTGGGAAAGCACTGACCTCCACACTCTATGGTTCCTATCTTCCACCTCTCTCCCTTCCCTCCAGGTCGGGATGCTGGCAGGAAGCAGCCTGTGGGTGGTGTGGAAGGTGTGGAAGCTGTGACAGTAATACCAACAGTAGCTGTAGTAATAGCTGGCACCTTCCTGGAGGATCGCTGTGTGCCAGGCATGGAGCCAAGCCCCTTCTCACCTCCCCCTCAATTCCAAGAAAGGGGGATGGAGGGATGGAAGGGTTCTGCTACAAAAGCTAGGCCTGTGAGCGGCCTCCCAGAGATTGGGAGACTACATGGATGATGTTTGAGCCCCACCACCAGACCTTCCTAAACCCACCTCCTTGAGACCTGTGTTAAGTTTGTGCTTCTGAGAACAACCAAGTCAGTGGGAAATACACAGAGTGTGATACACAGACCAGAAAGACTCCAGCGAGGAAGAGGCTGATTCTTTCTCAGATTGGAACCTGCCCCGTGAACCTCAAATCTACATCGCCATAGAAAGCAAGCAACACCCCCCCACACACACACACCAGCTCACAATGTGTTGAACATCAATTAAATGTAAACTGAGTCCTAAACACAAAAAGGAGATGCAGTAAGGCTGAGTTTGCTGGCCAGGATTTGTCTAGATGGGAGTCTAGCTCCTGTTAAAAGACACAGACAAGCTTTGGTTACTCCAGGGCATATGCATAGTCAGAATAATTGATGGTAGTTTTCTCCATCAAACACAGGATAGTCTCAGTGGCCTCAGTGAATCCCTGATCCATGGACGATGTGGGGCACAGCCATCTCCTTTACCACTCTGAGTAGCATCAAGAGGCAGGAAGCACATTAGGAAACAAAACAAAACAACAACAAAACCCAAAACCAAATCTCAAATCCACACTACAACCCAGTTGTGTGACTGTAGGTCAGTCACTTCTCATCCCTTACCTGAGCCAGAGATTTGACTAAGTTTAAATCCCACTTTGTGGCTTTCAAACGTGTGACCCTCTTTGGTCATTCCAATCTGAATTTCTGAGCCATCAAATCGAGGCAAAAGAAACTGGTACCAGGCTTCTTCTAGATTCGGCATCAGTCACCACTCATACTATGGGTTAGGGTATTTGTGAGGCTATGGGGGAAAGTCAGGTAGTTAAGAACTATACGGCAGGGGCATGAACCCAGTGTAGGGGGAGGAGGGATCTGTTGCCAAGGGGGAGTGGGCTGCAAAGCAGAGTGAGCAAGACACACCAAGAGGAAAGGACAGTTCAGCTTGGGTTTTCTCGAGCCAGGTGATGCCAGATTGCTCAGAACATTTGCTGGGTGAGTGATTTAAGAGAGAGAGAGAGAGAGAGAGAGAGAGAGAGAGAGAGCCACCACCACCACAGAGATCAGCTAAGCAAGCACTCGAGGTTCAGGCCCTCGGCCCACCCACCTCATAGATCGTTGTCTTTACAGCAGCCATGCTGGTTCTCAGGCACCAGGAAAAGACATCGACTGAGCGTTCCAGGTCAGTGGAGAGGGTGCCTCTAAGGACAGGTCCCTGGGGACAGAAGCCGCAGGTGGAGTGGCAAAGAGAAGTAAAAGCTGACAGGCACAGCTGAGCCCAGGGGAAGTACCAGCCGGAAAGGGGTGAGGCCAAGCAAGAGGAAGAGCTGGTACATCTGGATGCTCACAAGGTGCCAAACCCTAGACCCATACATACCCTGCTCATATTATCTTTAATTCTTTCAGGAGATCTGTGAAGTCTGTATTGGTAGATCTACTTTAGAACAGAAAACCACAGCTCAGGCACTGGGAAACATCACGAACATCAAGAATCTGGGAAATGGAAGGAATGTCTGGGATTTGAACCCGGATTCTGCCAACATCCTTCCCACCTCCCAGGGCTGTCTCCTGGGGAAGGACAGTATGGAGACTCAGGTCAGAATGGTGTATGATTCTAGTGCTCCCACCCTGCCAGCCACCCGACTGCCCCACTACTCCAAGTACATTGACTGACTAGACCTATAATCCAAACACTTCTGTGCACCCCTTGCTCTGATGAGAACTTAGCCAGTCCCCTACCTTCTGTCCCAGCATTGATCTCCAGCACTGTAGATGCGCCATTGCTACCTATCTGCTTCCACAAGAGAACGAGGATTTCTTCTGGAATGTACATGGAAACAACTCCCCTTGCTCCAGAGACTCTATAAGAGCTGACCCCATCCAGCACCCAGAACACGCTCAGTCTTCAGCCCTCTGTCAGGGGTTAGACGGTGGCTTACTAAAAGATACATCTTCATCCTAGCACCCAAACCCTGTGAGTGCTTCCTTACTTAGAAAAGGGGTCTTTGCAGATATAACAAACTCTAGGATACTGTCACAGCCTTGAGTCCAATGGCCAGTTGTCCTCGGAAGAAGCAAAAGGAAAGACGGCATTGGTTAGGAACAATGAAAGCTAAACTGCAGCCACAGGAACATCGGAAACTGGAAGTGAAGAGTCTGGAAGTTTCCTCAATGGAGCTTCCGGAGGGAGTATGGCTGTACCAAGCTCTCTCTCTCTCTCTCTCTCTCTCTCTCTCTCTCTCTCTCTCTCTCTCTCTCTCTCTCTCTCTCTCTCCTTCCTTCCTTCCTTCCTTCCTTCCTTCCTTCCTTCCTTCCTTCCTTTTTTCTTTCTGTAATTATTTTGCATTCTAGCACAACAAGACAATGTGTTTTAGTCACCAAGTTTGTGGACATTTGTTCTCATGGTTCTGAGATAATTAAACACCCTCTTCACGGTGCTCCAACCATGCTTTTTAGGCTGAATGAGGCCTCAATGTGTCTGGGTCTCCAGGTTCCTTGCACACACACACACACATATACACACCTATCCCTGACTACAGCGTGCTCTTTCACCAGCTCACTGCTGGCTAATCTCTGTCACTGCTGGCTAATCTCTGTCCTCCCATCCCTTCCTTAGAAAAGTCTCTGGAACATCCTCCAGGCAGGCCCTCACTTGCTGTGTGTTCCTATCCACTGCCTTTGCTTCTTATTTTGCAGAACACTCTTGAGGGCTTATGACAGTTTTTTTGCTTGTTTATTTCAATACCCAGTAAATGTCATGATAGGGACTTCTGTGTTCAGAGACAAGTGTACAGTAGCAACTTTTAAAATTTTCTCTAGAGATATCTGTAAGGTGCTGGGGATGAAGCTCGGTCATCGGAGAACCTCTCTGGCTCACTCAAAGCCCTGGGTACCATGCCAGCTGTCTTAGTAAGGGTTCTATTGTTGCAACAAAACACCATGACCAAAAAACAAGTTGGGGAGGAAAGGGTTTATTGGGTTTATACTTCCATATCTCTGTTCACCCTTTAGTCAGGACAGGAACTCAATCAGGGTAGGATCCTGGAGGCAGGAGTTGATAGAGAGGCCATGGAGGGGTGCTGCCTACTGGCTTGCTCTCATGCCTTGCTCAGCCTTTTTTCCTATAGCACCCAGGACTAACAGCCCAGGATGGCATCACACACAATGGGCTGAGCCCTCCACCATTGATCACTAGTTGAGAAAATGCCTTAGTGGATATCATGGAAGTATTTTCTCAATTGAGGCTCCTTCCTCCCTGATAACTCTAATTTGTACCAAGTTGACACACAAACCCAGACAATACTCCAGCCCTTCATTAAATAAACTGGCCTGGTGACACACACCTGTGATTCCAGCACCAGAGAAATCGAGTAGGAGGATCAGAACTTTAAGGTCATCCTCAGCTATATAAAGAGTTTGAGGGCAACCTGCAGTACATGAGAACCTGTCTCAAAGCAAAACAGCCATGTTATCCACTACACCCCTCTGTCCTGTCCTCCCAACTCAGAGTGACTTCCTCATAGAAGCTCCTTCTCTGGTCTGCCCTTCAGACCTTTCTAGCTCTATTTCCATCCTAGAAGACCTGAACAAAGACGTATGCATTATTTCCCAGCTGGCCTAAGCATAGATCCCTTTCCCAGGTCACTGAGGACCACACTGTCCAAGGATAGCCTAGATACTAGCTCCTCCCTTAGGAGTTAAATACAGGCATTCAGAGGGTGTCATTCCCTTCCCATTGAGGTCACTAGCTGAGATAGGATCGTCTTTGTTCATGTCTGATTATCTTATCATATGAAGAAAAGGTTATCTTCAGCTGGAATTATGGGAATAAACCCAAGAAATGTGGGAAAGGGAGATGGAGAAAATGAGAGTTCTGCCATTATCCCAGTCTTCGGGGCCCCTCCCTTTACCTGGTCACTGTGAAGACTACTATTGCCCCCTGGACTCCTCGGTTATATGATTTAATAAATTCTCTTCTTATCTGAACCTGTCTGAGTCCCTTTTCTGTCACCGGTGATTGTGTCTTGGCTGAGACAATGCTTCCACTATCTAGACGGTGTCAACTCAATGACAATGTTGTTTAAACAGAGTTGGTGAAATTCTGTTTTAACACAGAAGTCAGACTTCGAGGTTTGCTGTGCTCAGAGTCAATGCTCTTCCATGTTGACCTTCAGGGTTCACCTTTTGAATCTTTAGCCCCAGGGCCTGTGGTGGTCTGAATGAAAATAGCCCCCACAGTCTCAGGGAGTGGCACTATTAGGAAGTGTGGCCTTTTGGAGTAGGTGTGTCCTTATTGGAGGAAGTGTGTCACTGAGAGGGTGGGCTTTGGGAGTCTCATATGCTCAAGCCAAGCCCAGTGTGACACTTTCTTCCCGCTGTTCACCAATCTGGATGGAGAACTACTACTTACCTTTTCTGTACCATGTCTGCCTGCCTTCTGCCATGTTTCCTGCCATGATGATAGATAGCTGACTAAACCTCTGAACTGTAAGCCAGTCCCAATTAAATGCTTTCCTTTATAAGAGTTGCCATGGTCACGGTGTCTCTTCACAGTAATAGAAATCCTAAGACAGGACCAAGAGCATCTAAGGACCATCTTCCATTAAACCAATTTGTGTGGCTCTTTTTCTTGGGCACTAGACAGCAGGTCTCCCCAAGGCATGGTCTCTCTTTCTAGGAGGCAGGCAGCCATGAGAGGGTTATTCATAAGCTCATAGTCCAGTAGCTAACACCCTGGCTGGTGGAAAGTGAGCAATGGGACTCTGAGGACTTCATGGAACATTAATTCACATCAGTAACTCCTAGTCTCTCCGTGGGTTCCTGCGTTCCCTAGGTGGAAAACATACCTTTCTCACTTGTGCCAGGGAGCAGCCTTTTGTAGACAGAGAACCATTCTTCTAGGCTACAAACAAATAGAGCAAATGTGCTTTCTCTGTTCTCAGCTCCGACTGTCTGACAACCCACTGCTGGGCTCACAAGGCACACCGGTCAGCATACAGTAAAGGGGGATCCATGTTTGCGGTTGGGACCCACGGGCTGTGCAGAGCGAGCCAGGTAAGAATACCAGAAACGTGCACGTGGAGATGCTCCAAGACTATGAAATGATAAGGGAGGGAGTTGACACGAAAATTAATTTTTCACAGTGCTTTAACAAACATACATTATTTCACTTAGCGCTTGACCGTGGGTTAGAAATTAACTGCTGTTACACCACAAGGGAGAACATATTATCCTCACTTGCAAATAAATATCTTTTCATAGTTTTCCTTTAAATTCAGTCCAGAAACATGATGGGCCCCTATTGTTTTGTCAGCCTAGCACCGGCCTCATTTCTGGGAACCGTGTCCCTGGCTCCTGGGAACTATTCCTCTGCCCCCGGCCCCCTGAACATGCAGGCCCCTCAACTTGCATATGGCACCACAGGAGTCTGCCTGTTGGCACAATGGGACGCACTCTTGGCCCCAGCCATTGGTGGAGCGGTGGGCACCTGATTCAAGCTGACCAATCAGAGTCCTCCCCCAAGATTTGGGAACTGCAACTGACAAAAAAGAAGTCAGTCTCCCTCTGAGTGTCTGAAAATGAAGACATGTAAATGCAGAAGCAGTTGGCAGCCCTGATCCACCATGTGGACTGAGGGATGGAAAATGCCAATCAGCAGAAAGAGAAGCAGAGGCAAGAGAGGGAGAGCGGATCCAGACAGCCTCTGAGCCGCACGGTCTAGCTGCTCCCCAGGCCCAGACATATTCCTCTTTTGGATCCCACTGAATCCATGTAGCCTTGTGACAAAAAAAAAAAAAAAATTGGCTTCAACTAACTTAAGTTGGATTTCTATCCTTTGCAACCCCAAGAGTTTTATGAGAGCATAGCCCTACTTTAATCTGTGTCAAGCTTGAATTTCTCAATCATTTATGACTTCAGAATGGAAAAGAGAAAAAAAATCAAAATACTTTAATTAGACTCCCATACAAATTAACTTGCACTCATTCTTTCTCCTAGATTGTTTCTGCACAGAAAATTCTGGGAGAATTTAAGAACACACTAGAGATATGGGTATGTCGTGAGATGCTTCATTAAGTTAGTCTTCTTGTGGTCTGGTTGGAGAGGTGGCACGGTGTGTGAAGTGTGTGCTACAGAGCCACCTGAATTTACTCCCCAGAGGCCACATGAAAAATTCAGCAGGATAGAAAGATCTTCCAGCCCTGGGAAGGTGGAGACAGTCAGGTGGATTCCTGAAGCCAGCCGGGAGGTTAACCAGCAAGCCCTACCTCCTAGTAAGAGATCCTGCCTCAAAAGAAAATGAGAGTCGGCATGGTGGCTACTACCATAACTTGGAAGGTTGAGGTAGGTCAATCACTTTTAGATTTGAGAGCAGCCAGCATGGGCTATAGAGCCTGTCTCACAAAAACAAGGTGGATTGTTTCCCAGAAATAACACCAAAGTTGATCTCTGGCATCCACATGCATGCACATACGTATTTTACACACACACACACACACACACACACACACACACACACACACACACACACAGAGAGAGAGAGAGAGAGAGAGAGAGAGAGAGAGAGAGAGAGAGAACAAACACGAGAATCACTCTTCTCTAATTTTAAAGCCCATCTGCACGAACAGTATGGTACAATTAGATAGATGATAATCTAACTATGTAGCGGCTGACTTCTAGACCTATAGGAATCCCTTTGGCCACTCAAAGCCCCACAAACCATATCTGAGGAGCTGTCGTCTTTTGTGTACCTTCCATTGACAGCTGCCTTTTCATACACAAGAACCTGTGATGCAAGGTGGCTGAGAGCTGTCCAAAAACAGTTCTATGGAGAAACTGAGACCAAAAAAAAAAAAAAAAAATCCTATACAGAACTAATAGGGAGTATGCTTAGCTAGGCAAATTCTCTATGTGATCTTTGATCATTAAAATAGCCAATGATGAAGTATAAAACACATCTGATTCTGTCTCTATCCACTTTCTTAAGAGTGTCAACAAAATAAAACAAACCATGAAATATGTTCTTGCAGTATATTTATTTAAAATCTCTAGGGATTTTTGCCTGTTAAAAAAAAAAAATTAACCCCAAACCCACTGGACTTGACCACAGACATGAAAGCATATGCCTAGCACATGGCTGACATGTGTAAATGTGAGTGCGTTTAGATATTAAAATCCCCCCAGCCCTACCCCTGCCCAGCCTTATCAGAGCAAGCCTGCCTTTGATCAGAGGCACCTCAGAAGCCAACCGGTGTATTAGTCACCATTTCTACACTAATTGGAAAATATTTTCCTGTTCAAGTTCAATCAGTGTTTCAGCTAAATAGGTAAAAGATACCCAAGAACTGAGAGCTGGAAAGAATCTCAGAGGCATCTGGCTCAAAATGTTTATTTTATAGATGAACCGATAAAGTCTCTTGTTCAAGACAGTCCGACTTAGTCAGCAGGAAACAAGAGCACAGATTTCTGATCACCATCCATTCTTCTGGTTTCCGGTTTTTAGACGAAAGACCCTTCCAGAGAGCTCCCAAGCCAGCTCTCTTCAGGTCCTGGTCAGTCCTGCCTGAGGCAAAGCTGTGTCTGTCCAGAGAAAGTTCCAGGGCACTGGAGGCTGGTGTTGCTGGGTTGTGGAAGGACACACCTCAGGAGCTCTGCTTTCAGGGATGAAGTCCGCATGTCCTCATGTCGCCTTTGCACATGCATGCCTCATGCTGCCGCAGTCCCGCCACGAGACAGCAGAACTGCGGGAGGATTCCAGAAGCCCTGGGGGATACATTCAAAGGATACCTCGAAAAGCAGAGCTAAGGATGTCACCCCCACTGGAAAGAAAGGGAGCCCGCTGGGGGTGGGGGTGCGGATGCAGGGACCTTGCCCTCCCGTGACCTGCCAGCCTCCTCCCACAGCCCATCATTAATTGCGGTGGGGCACGAAGGTACAGCCCAGTGGCATGGCGCACAGAAATCACACTGACACAGCCGCACGTAGAAGAGAGAAGGCCCAGTTGCTCGGCAGCTTGAGTGGGAATGTGAGAAAAATCATGGGGATTTCACAGCGCAGGTGGAGTTCTTCGTCACAAACAACCTAGAGTGTCTTGCTAATCATTAGAGATGGCACCTCTGCTCAAAGTCAAGAAGTGGGGTTTCAGGGGCATTTTCTCCTCTTTGGAAAAGACACTGTACAGATAAGACAAATTTCTTTCAGCTCTAGATGTGCAAAGGGGACCATTGTCAGCTTCCCAGGTGAGAGGTCGGGATGGAAATTCGGTTCCACAGCCCCATCCTCCCACCCCACCCGCACTCCTCCAAGATTCACGCACACAAAGGGCTAGTACCCTGCTCTGTGCTCCATCTTCTCTTGAACAGTAGCCATGCCCAGGACGTGTGGTTTTCAGCACTGCTGCTGGAAAAGCTTCCTCTATCCCTGTCATCTCACTGTGAACGGTTTTCACATTCCTTGTTACCTGAACAGAGGTGGCGATTCCACATAGCATGGCCCCCGAGAAGAGAGCCGTTCTCAGGCAGCTCCTATAAATTACCCCCTTCTCACTTTAATATCAAGTATGATATGTATTAGAGTGCAGGCTTTGGGCTAGACTCAAGTTGGAAGGCTGTCAAATAAAACACAAAATAGAAAAATAAATCCGAAGTGAAATTTATGACATGATTTTTAACTCCCATTACATTCCACTTAACAAATGCATATGTTTTACAATATCTTTAATAATAATTATTAAACATAGTAAAATACTTCCAAACTTGGCTCATTGCATAATTGTACTTCGAGTGAAAAAAAAATTATCTGAGGCCTTGTCAATGTGCCACTTCCTCCTCCCCCAGCTTTTAACAGAAGCAGCCTCCAGTGGGATAATCCAAGCTGTGTTCAAGGAGTTGGCAAGTAGGTCCAATTAAATGTGGTTTTACTGTATTCTGGCGTTTGCATATCTAGTTTGCCAAGAAGTAATCTTTCACAAAAAAAAAAAAAAAAAAGGAAAGAAAGAAAGAAAAGAAAAGAAAAGAAAAGAAAAGAAAAAAAAAAGACAGAAAGATAGGGGGGGAAACTCTGTACTGGCCCAGAATCAGACTGAATGATATCACATAACTTTACCCCATGGCTAAGATAATCTCTTCTTTTCTTAAGTAGCTATGGAACATGTATCATCTATCCATCATATTCTTGTGTGAATCATAAACACCAACCTGTGTGGAGCATCTTACATTTATACATGAAAAGACTGGAATTCATCTCAATAGGTCTGTTTATTTTAATTATTAAACTCCAAGGGGTTAGCGCTCAGTCACCTGAGCTTGGTGTATTTATTCAGGTGTACTCCAGTCGGATTATTTGAATGAGGCTGTAAACGATCCTATTGACTATTAAATACCCACTTGTCGAAGCGGGAGTTGTGCACATTCACAAACCTGGGGACCTGGACCTGGGAGGGCTACTTCTCTGCTTTGCAGCTGAAATGCTGGGCAGCTCCTTCGCTGGTGTTTTACTCGGCCTGGGGCCTTCATGGAGAAGCAGACTAGAGCAGAGCAGTTCTTTCCAGCTAACCCAGGCTCTCCATGAACGGCCAGCCGTATCCAAAGTCCAGATGGAAAGCTGTCAACAAAGAGACTCCTTCCGCTCTGCCTACTGCATGATTCATCCCTGGCAAGAAGACAGGCCCGGAGATGGCCCCACCACCTTGACTCCCATAGGTGAGCCAGGCAAGGAGCACAGGTGCCCACTCGGCAGGTCAGCGGGAAGGGATCGGGTCCGAAAAAAAGGCTGCAAACCCCACAACCTGGCCTTTGCTGCGAATCATGAGCTCATTAAAAACACATGCAGAAATGGTTAAACAAAACCCTCTAAAATCTTTTACAAAATCGCCAGTCTATTAGGGAGACAGAGCCCGCAGCAATCTCTCCCTCCAATGTGTGCAACCGAGCAGCTAATGTCCTTTGGACTCTTGTCTATGGCATCAAGCAGAGTGAAGGTTGTGTCTTTTTTTTTTTTCCAGGGGGAGGGAGTGCTTGTTTGGTTTTGGTTGTTTTTGTTGTTGTTTTGTTTTTTGTTTTTTTAAAAATCCAAATGATTCAATATAGCAACAAAGAACTGTTTTTACCAAACATGTATTGTTATGCTCATTGCCTTTTACAAAAACTGATGAAAATGGTGAGATCAAAAAGGAAGATTGGATCATAATAACAAGAAGGAAAAGAAAAGAGAAGAGAGATGACTGTGGCCTGACTGCTTTTGTGAAGTGGCATGGTATCAAAGAGGGAAGAGGACAGCCTGATTAGGAACTCTAAAGCCATCCAGTACTTGGCCCTGACACACACACACACACACACACACACGTAATGTTGGATCATATCTTAGTGTTTAAAAGTGTCTGACTAAGCAGAATGCATGGTCGTATTCTGCTGGTTTTCGGGCAGATGCACTGTCCTCCCAGTGAATGGACTTACACCCATTTGCATGGCACCATGATATGGCTGTGACAACACACAGGGTGCATCGGTGACACAAGGCCTGACACCGAGATTCTCTAAGCTCTGACCTAGCATGAGCCACCTTCTCCTGGCTACATGGGACCTGGGCACTTGTCTGTTGACATTCTGTATGACATTTGCCATAGTAGTTTTTATATTTAATGATACTCCAGAGAACATCAGTCACAGGGCTTTTTTTTTTTTTTTAATTTTTGATTTCTTCAGCATTAGTGGAGGGGTTGGGGCACTTGACATAGCAGCTTTTCTTTGATGTCAATGAAGTTTTCCTTTTATCCCCTCCCCCCAAAAAAGAAGTGATATGGGTGTGGTACCCTAGATCAATCAGAACAGGCACAGAGAAAGCTGTCAGAAGGGAACAGCAGTGAGACTCCAGTGAGGAAACTTGCACATGTGTTTTTGCACCATGAGCCCACCGGAGAGTGTGTAAGCTTTTCACAATTATGACCCTTTGATTTTCACACAACATGGAGAAATTGCTTTCTATGAGGGCATGCTGAAAACAAAATAAAGTTGAAACTATTAGCATTTGCTGAGTTTAATGTTTTTAAAAGAAAAATCCACATTGAATAAAAATAAAATAAAAATTGTAAAAAAAAAAAAAAAAGAAAAGAAAAAAAAAAAGTCCACATTGCTGGGGAGGCTTTGTGACAGGAAAACCTTTCACCATGGTGTAAAACAGATTTTTTTGTTTTATAGTAGTATTGTCCCCTAAAATATTCATAGCATCTTTCCTCTGAGAGCTTAGTAGTCTGTACATACATTCACAGCCGCATTGTGTCAAGGAAGAAGTTACAGGGTATAGTCCTTCTGCTCTTAGAAATGAAGAAACGAATGTGGCAGAGTGGGAGCCCACATTTGTGGTATGGACATGTCTCCCTGAGTTTCCTTTGAGGGTTCTTTCCAGTAGCTGACAGTGAGAGGAGGTGAGAAATATTCTAAGAAAATGGGGCCAGTAAGGGGAAACCCAGAGACTCCCTCCCACTTGGGCAGCAAAGGAGTTTTGAGGTTCCTGGAGGCTGGCACCTCAGCACCCCACCACACTTCTCTGCCTCCCCAGTCCAGCAGCACTGACAACTGTCTGCTCCCTGCCTGTCCCTGCTTGGACTGAGCACTGCCTCGTTGTGGCTGAACAAATAACACGCTTTATGGAAACCCAAGCAGTCCCTTCCTAGCTGGGAGTGTGTGAAGAGAGAGTGAGTGGGGAGGATGCTGTCAGGTTTCAGTTCTTGAGGTGAAGGAGATGAGGCCAGCAGGGCTCAGACGGCAACAGAGAATGACCTGCTGTACAGAGCTGATGACTGGGTCAGACTGGAAGGAAAACCCACAATAGCGGCGGCAGCAGCACTCCAATCTAGATTCCAACAGTAACTGTTTGTAGCAGACAATGGGCATGGTAACCCGTGACAAATATTACAGTGAGAATTTGACTTCAGAGGTATAACCAGGATAGAGATTGCAGACTTGATCTTGATCAAAGATGACCCTAAAGCAAGGGATTTGGCCATTGTCAAATTTGGGATCTAAAAGGAGAAGCTAGGTCCATCCATCTTTCAAATGCTACCTACCCAAGGTCTGGGGGAGGTGTGAGATGTTTGCAAAGAGCTTGAACCCTCTTCTCCCCAGCACCTTGCTCTCAGCCTGTTTCTCACTGACCCAGAGTGAAAGACTTGGAAGTCACCTCTGTGCCAGGGAGCTTCAAGTGCATATTATTCTAGGTTACCACCTACCTGGAAGAACATTCACAGCAGCTACCTGTGGGAAGAGGCTATCAGACAGACACCGCAGGTCTTGACAACGCGGAGAATTTCTGAGCCATTCTAGCTAGACCTCAAGATTTTTCATAATTTGAACAAAAGAATTCATTTATTATTTTAAAGACTATCAGCCCAGAATCCAAATATTCAGATTTGAGATACAGTTTTATTTTTTGTTTTGGGTTTCTTTCTCTCTTCCTTCCTTTCTTTCTTCCTTCTTTCCTTCCTTCCTTCCTTCCTTTCTCTCTGTCTTTCTTTCTCTCTTTCTTTCTTCCTTCCTTTCTCTCTCTCTCTGTCTCTCTATCTATCTATCTATCTATCTATCTATCTATCTATCTCCTGCTTATAAGGCTTAACTATTATTTTTGGAGAGATTAAAAAATATACATACTAGTAAATAAAAGCAACATGAAGATTGAGAGCCTCATTCTTCGAGGGTGTTATTTGACTGACTTTTAAACAGCAACACATCAATCATCTAAACCCTTCCATACTGGTCAAGCCTACAGACCGCCTGTCATATTCTCACTAAAGTATTATTTTTACTGCAAGATAAGCACCTTTACATAGCACGCCGAGTAAATGATGACAAGCCTCCCCTCCCTCCCCCTCTGCACAGAAGTGGTTCTAGCATCGCTTTGAGGCATCCCTCAAGTAAAATAACATATAAATAGAACGTGAGAAACCACCACATTTTTCTAGACTTCACACTTACTATGAAAAGCAAAAGTTCTTTGTGCCCCAACATCTACTCTAATTTCTTTGCCTTTCGCTGAAGGTTTTCATCCAGTTTGATGTCATTTATTGTAAGGAGCCCAGAAATGTCTCAGTTCTTTACCTACAGGCTCAGCCCCCCACCTCACCCGCCCAGGTCTGGGTATATGAACACATAGATAGCTGGTACTCAGGGCAGTAAATAGGCCAATCTAAATTGGAGTTTTCAAATTTACTTCTCTCCCCCACCACACACACCCCCCCAAATGGTAGAAAGACATGGAGATAGCTTGGCTAGAAAACTCAGTTGTGCCATGGTGTCAAAAATCACTGGACACACAACCTTTACCCTCTTGTGGTGAATAAATGGACATGGAGAAGGCTAGAAAGCAGAACGTGAGGTGAGAATTTCATTTTGTGCCTCAGCAATAATCAGACCCAAGGAAACACCCAGCAGACTCAGAGAAACCGAGATCATTCACTTGCAAGATCTTGAGGATTTGGTAGAGATCTTAAATCTACATAAGAGATCTTAAATTTACATAAGAGTCGCCTGTCCTATGACAGTGTGCAGGTTGTAAACCTGTGTCACTTCTCCCTCCTGCCTCATCCTGGGGCACCTTCGTCCTCATAGCCAGGTAGCTACAGAAATAACTTTATAAATCTAATTTTCTTGAGATATGTTTTTTTCTTTTGCTCCAAATTATTCTAATTGAGGAGGATTTTAAGTGATGGAGAACTGTTAAGTTAGAAATTGGGATTTTTCCCCCACTAAGTACACACTGATGTCACTACCTTCTCTGGTAGTTCCAGCTCACCGAGCATAGCTATTTCTCTTCAGTATTTTAATTGTGGTACTGCTGTGCTTTCTGAGAAATTGTCCACAGCGACCTGCTTAGGAGGCATTGCTGTCTAGTAAACATGCAAATGATGTTTCAGTATTACCAAGCCAAGGCTAGCGTTTCAAAGAACAGGTAGGTGTGTATTTTCAATCTCAAAAAAAAAAAAAAAAAAAAACCTTTAAGAGATTTGAAAGAAAATTTTAAATACTTCTACTTTGATCAAAGCTCATCTCAGATAATACCATACACAAAATGTTAGAGTCATTAATAATCCTCCCAGAGGTAAGGTGACCTGCATTAAGTATGTTTTTTTTTAAATAAAATGTACATATTTCTTTCTATAGGTTTGAGTAAATCTATTCATACATGATTGATAAATTTCTTCTAAATTCTGTCACATACCAAAAGTTTTATTCTGGTATGGCACATGAATAAAATCCTGCTAGTCTTTCCGCTTTGGTGACAGCTACACATCTTCTGTATTAGAACAGGTATAAGGTATTTGCACATGCTTACCAATATTAAAACATTCGTTCATGCTCCAGCTTAAATGGACTACAAGTGCACCTTTGACAAACTTGAATATTTGGGACAACTACGTTTAAAAATTCCTATAGCATCACGATAGGCATGCATACTGACACGTAACAAAAGCCACATGATTTAATGATTAACTGCTAAGATCACAAGAGGCTGTGTGCGGGCAGTTTCAGTGACTGGAGTCAGTCTGTGTGTCACCGGAGCGCTGAAAGCTGTCCTGCACACACTCAGTGAAGCTGTTCCTAAGTGTGCTACCGTTTAAACCCAAATGGGCTTTTCTTTTGTTTTTCCTCTCATTCCCCAAAGAGATGCAGCTTCCTATAGCCTAATGGCAAATCCATTCCCAAAGCTTAGGAAAAGGACATACTTTATTGGGGGGAATAAGTGACCACAAATTCAAGACAGCCTTTGGTTTTAAAGGATATTGTTAGAGCTACCCTTTCAACTAAAGAAGCAGCATCCCACAGAAAGCTCGAAATTGATGAGGTTAGTAAATATCAGAATAGAATTAGAAAAGGTAACTGGATACTTCATCCCTCCCTCCCTTCAACCCCCTCCTAGATACCCCCCAAAAAACCTGATCTTTCTTTCAAAGGCTTGAATATACCAGAGGGAGGTAAAACTGTCCTGTCTGCATTGGAGGATTAATTGCAATGTATTTAGCATAAGCAGAGGCATGATAAGGTATTTGGATTTTTAAAGAAAAAAAAGACTGTTCAAACTACTGGTGCTCGCTGGTCCATTTCTACACAGACACCCGGTCTCTTCATAGCGTTTCACATGTGGGGTTCAGTTTCTTCCATAAGAAATCACGATAGTAGGTGAGGATTCTTAAAGGCATTGGTTTGCAAAAAATACTAAAAGCTTAATTTCTGAATGATCTATCAGGATGAATTTCTGAAAGCTCTCAATGGCACCCTAAGATGTAGCTGACCCCTCTGCTGCTATTCCCTAAGACAGGAGTGAAGCTGAGCAGAGTGGAGAGGGCTGGAGACAGAGTCTGTCGGAGCCAAGTTGACTTGAAGTCAGATAAGTGACTGCATGTCTAGACCAAAGAATCACGGATATTTTGCCAGGATTCCGCAGGCAAAAGGTAAAAATAAATAAATAAATCGAAATATTCTAACATAAGGGACAAAATCCTGTCAGTGTAATAAAGTTGGACTCTGGCCAAAATTAAATTCCTAAAAGCCATTTATTTGCATTTAAAAACTAAAGCCACTGCTTTATTTTTAAGATGACATTATCTCCAGTATTTTAGAGGTAGAGGGCTTTAATCAAAGTGACACAGCTTTTCTGTCCTGAACTTCAAAATTCATACTTACTTCACCCACTCTACTTTATCAGCAGTTTCAAACATTGCAATAAATAAATATAATAAAAATTTAGGTCGGTCGGTATCTACAATTAAAATTTTCCTACCCAGAGTTATGTGAGATTTCGTTAGGCTAGAACTCAAAGATTTTTAAACGTTATAAGAATGAAAACATATAGGCAAACAGTGCAGGAAATTTTGAGATTAAAAAAAAATTGTATCTGATTTTTAAAAATGGGGTTTCTCAAGTTTTTTTAAAAATGCATTTTATGTGTATTTGATCTGTAAAACTAGGAAATCCAAGGTTAAAGAAAATAGTTATTTCTCTTATAGTAGTTCAATAAAAAATTACTTGGGGAAACAAGCATTTTTTAAAAAAAATACTTAATGTGAGTAAATATATCATTTTAAATAGTGTTCATCTTTTTCTAACCTTCCAAAAACCTGTTTTTAGAGGCCCACGTGAAGTCCGTTAAGGGTAAACTCTACTTGGTTCACCTATTAATCTGATAGCATAATTAACTAGGCAGGGAATCCCCAACCGGCCTCCTTAGTGTCTTCTACTCCTTGGCTATTCCCCAGGGTACAGCTAGCACACAATGCTGGGCCCACAGCAATCTAGGGCCTAATTGATTATCTGAAAGAAACAGATGTTTTCAAAAGTAAGTGAAACCATATTTTTAGCATGTATTTAGGAATCAGCCAGATGTCAAAGGAGGGCCTGATTTTACAGGTTTCCAACCGGATTGCATGACAACTTTCTTCAGTGCAGTGGAGAACAATGGATTCTTGTGCATCACATGCCAAATGTGACCCTTTGTGTAATAACACTCTATGCCTGTTGTGCGGTATTGTAATAAGTTATTTCTAAATCATACTCAGAATGCTGTTGAGTCTATCCTGTGAAGCCTGCTAGGGTAGTGCTCTCTTAAAATGAAGACAGTCATGAGACTGAATGATACACAAGCCCTCAGTCTCTTCAGAAAGCTTTAACTCACAGAAAAATGAGAAGAGTCTCTCACTAGCTAGCTGCTCAGGGAATAGCTATGTAGAGACCAAATGAAAATTGCCCCTTCATGTGCAATGTTCAGTTGTTTAAAGCCAATTTTGAGGTGTGTTAGCTGTATTATTTCCTCTGTTAAAAACTGAATGTATCATTCCAAACTGGAAATTTTTATTGTACTCTATGATAAAAATCTTTGTGGGTTTCTAGCCAAAGTCATCGAAGAGCTTCTAAATGGCATGTTTTACTCACTGGATCCCACCCCCCACCCCACCCTCTCGCCAAAAAGTTAACCTTACTGTGGGCTTTTTGGTGTAATTATCTTTGACAGTAGTAATGGAAAATTATTATTTCCTTATTTGTCTGTAGGATTAGGAGTTATGGATACTTGAAGATTTTAGTATTTATACAACCTCAGACCTGGGCCCCACTGCAATCTAGGGCCAGGTCCTTGCGTGCCGAAGTCCTTCTATATCCATGTGTTCTGTGAATTCCAAGAGTCAGCCAGCCCTTACCAGACACAAACCCAACAAGACAGGCAAGAAATTGAGGCAGGGGCAATGACAAAGGGGAAGGACAGCTCTGATGGTGCATTACTTAAGTAGGTTTTAAAATTTGAGCTCAAACACTAAGATCTTTTGAGTGCTGGTAAGAAGAACAGACATACACAGCTCATCTTGAACAACTGAATGCCTGCTAATTCAATTGCCTAGACTTCCACTCATTAGCCAAGCAGTCTTCCAAATTAAGACATCCGGTCTCCTTCAATTTTCCACTTAAAGCCAGAACATGGGAGAATGGATTTGACCAATCAACTTAGGATAAAATCACGCATGGAAAGTGACTTGTATTGTGTATGGGTTAGTAGTTGTGCGGCTCATTATGAAAACCTACCTTTGCCACTTCAAGCTCTTTGCATTTATAATTTCTAGGGAATTATCTCCACAGTCTTGATCTACACTAGAGAGATGGGTTATATTCTTCAATGTGCACTTAGTGTCTCCTTAAATAGTGAGAATGTGCACACATTTCCATTTGGGTGACCCTAAAGCAGCCTAATACTTCATAAACTGAATAAAACTTGACATTAAAATGAAGACATCATGCACTATACTAACTTCAAATCTGTTGTGCGACTACAATACAAAAAGCACACAAGGAATTCTCAGTTCATATAATTTATTGCAGTTAGCACACAGTTTAAAAATTCACCAACACACCAATAGTACAAAACTAAACAGCATTATAAGTTATTCCCCCTCAGGAAATAAAACATACTATGATTGTCAAAGCTAGATGTCAGTCTAAGATTTAGAACAAAGGAAGAATGTGAAACTAAGTAAAAGAAAAAGCAATCACTCACGATGACCATTAAAAAAAAAGAAAATCCAAAAAAGTCCGTTCTTCCACAGACATTGATTGTCTCCTCTAAATTAATAAAGATTATTTTAACATAAACTGTATTAAAAAAAACCTAGAAACTCTTCAAGTAACTAAAGATAATGCTCCAAGGCCATTTTCACAGCTTTGTTTGTTTGTTTGTTTGTTTGCTTTAAATGCCATTACAGCCAAATTAACATACATTTGACCAAATATTTCCAAAACAGTCCAGCAACACACAATGGAGTTTTCCATTCAGTATCTTAAGCACAAAAATAGGCTATGTTTACAGTAGTTAAGGCGATCAAATTTTAAACAAAAGCAATTAAAAAAGAAAAAGGGAAAAACAACCACCGTTTCCCATGCTACTCCCATAGACCTTATTTGTAAGTGCAAGACAGGAAAACAAACAGTGTGCAAAACGCTTCTGCCCCGCGCTGGCCATCAGAACCACACGTCGGGCTGCAGCCTCTGCTGCCGATACACAGTCTACTAACCCCCCTCCCCATGTCAATCAAGGCGGTTCAGTCCTTTCAGCCTGGGGCTTTTTCAGTCCATAGAATCTTTTCATGAGTTAGGGGGTAGGGGGAAGGAAAGGAAATAGGGGAGAAAAAGAAAAGGGAAGCAAAAAGGAGGGAGAGAGAGAGAATGACCTATGACCTATTGTCAATTTGTGCAGTAGTTATTCTAAAAACACTCGGCTGGGTACGTGTGTACACCTAAACTCTGAGCTGGCATGGGTTCTGTGCAATTACAAGTGTGGTATGAATGCACACTGCACATGCAATTCTCTAAGCCGTTTGTAAACATTTATATGTTCCTTGTAATGTAGCGAAGTTATCAATTTGCAGCTTAAGTTTTTATTCAGCTTAACAGTTTCAAACTTAAAGACGTGGGAAAAGTCAATTTAAATTATATAAAATAAAAATAAAAATAAAAACAGTGCATTTATGTTCTTCGTAACACCAGTTTTTTCCCAAATGGTGCTATTTTTCTAAGGAAATTAAATAATTTTAAACTCACTCGTTAAAGTTATACAATGCAAACAAAGACAAAAAATATATTGAAACTCATGCATTTCTGTAGCGTTAATATTTACTTTTCAAGACTCAACTAAGAGCATCAACACAACCTGTCAAGTTCTTTGACACCCCCCCAGCCCGTGTAATCAATTACAGTATACAAGAACAGTAATTCACATTTTAAACACACAGTTCAACACTGCTGAAGCTGCAATATCCTTTTTCATCTCAAGCAAACCTTCACAGAGACAGTCCCAGTGACCCAGTGTACTGTCAGATTTCTCTCACTGGGGACCATCAGAAAACCAGAAGTTGCCACACAAAGTTTTAAGTCAACTGCTTGTTTAAAAATAGATAATCCAGCATTTCAGAAATTTTCCATTTGGGTCTAAAAGCATTCAGGTTTCCAACAGCCAGAAAATATTCATGCAATTTGAGACATATAAAGAGGCTAATAAACTGGAGGGGATTTCTACTCTGAAAACAAAACAAAACAAAACAGTGTGGAGCACAGGGAAAGCGCTCAAGACAATGCAGTGTGTACAAAAGTAAGCCATGTGAAAGCGTTTGTGACAGAACCATTTGTTGAGAAGGTTTTATTGGCTAACTTGGCCTAACCCTCAAAAGAAAGACAGCTCTCTACTTGTGACTTGCTCTAGTTTCTTTTATCAGAATGCTAAATTAGTGAGATTCTCATGCTATTATTCTAAAGTGCAAAAACAAGTTAAGATCCCAACTTTTCAGTTCCAGGAAACAAGACTGCTTTTAGACCGTACCACAACTATATAGAGATCTATGTATATATATGTATATATATATATATATATTATTTATATATATATATAGAATTATTTCCAAAGTTCTTGAGAGCTATCTTCTAAGGTCCAGTCTCTGACAGTGGGCAAGCTCAGCGCTTCACTTTTGACCGACAAGGAGTTCACCAACTCACAGTGGAACTTGCGGATGTGTCTGTACAGGTCTCCGGACTGCGTGAACCTGCGCTCGCACCACTTGCAGGCATGGGGCTTCTCGCGGGTGTGCACCACGGCATGACGGCTCAGGTTGTGCGAGTACTGGAAACTCTTGCCGCACTGGGTGCACGTGTAGGGCTTCTCCCCCGAGTGAGTCCTCTCGTGGCGCTTGAGGGTGTACATGCAGGAGAAAGTCTTCCCACACAGGGAGCACGTGGGCACATTGACATCGGCGGCAGGCTTGCTACGGATGCCATCCTGCTCGCGGAAGTGCGTGCTCAGGTGGATCTGCAGGATGTGGGGGCTGGGGAAGACTTTGTTGCACAGGGGGCACATGAAGATCTGGCCCGCGGGGCTCAGGATATTGGAGACATAGGGAAGCAGACTGTTCTCCATGCCCCCTTCCACCTGGACCCGCTCGCTCTCTGGGGTCATCATCTCATCATCGCTGGCTTTGTCCTCCCGATCCAGCTCCCTTAAGACCGAGTCCTCCCTCAGAGGAGCCAGGTGGGCTGGCTCATACTGTACCCTGTTGTTAGTGCTCACACTCTCTTTCACAGTGCTATGTTCCATGTCATAGTCATTAGTGCCAACATCACTCTCATCACAGGACGCCTCTTTCTCCACCTTCACCTGCACCAGGTTGCTTCTCAGCACGTCCTGTGAAGAGAAATAAGAGCTGTTCAGATTTTCAACTCCTGAAAGGCTGGACTTGACAGACAGGTCCAGCACACAGTCAACATCTGCCGAATCCCTCACGGAGGTGACAGACCTCTGGGACAAAGACTCTGTTGAGCTGCAGGGGCTGGCTACTGTTTTTCCAGCTGCTGTGGCGTGTGGCTCGGCCTCTCCTCCAGCCTGGGGGATGCCTGCTGAGTCTGAGGGCAATCGCATCCACATGTTCCCAGGCTCAGCTGCCAAGTCCCTTTTGCTGGGTAGAATGTTCAATTTGTCATCTTCGCCTTCATCTTCATCACTGGGCAGGTCACCTGCCATGTGGCTGCTGCCGTCTGAGAGGCTCTCGACTTTATCCGAACAACTTGAAGCATCTTCTTCTTTTTTGGTGCTGTCCGCCTCTGTGGTAGCTTTCTCTTTCAGCTTCTTTTTGCAGACTTTGACAATGTCATACATGTGGAGATAACTGGCAGCTGCTAGCACGTCCTCAATGGGCAAGTCTTTGAACTGGAGTTTCCCTTCGTACATGAATTCAAGCAGGAGAGCGAAAGCGGGGGCTGTCACAATGTCGCTGTTCAGATGAACAATGTCTCTTTTGTCCAGCTGGTCCTTGTAAAAGAGGTGGAAATACATGCTGCATGAAGCCAGAACAGCTCGGTGTGCCCGGAACTGGGCATCTCCCACCAGAACAGTGCAGTCACAAAGAAAGCCCTGGTGCCTCTGCTCGCTCAGACACTGCAGCAAATGTCTGCTGTGGTCTGGAAACTCCATACTGTCTTCATAACCTGGGGAAAGAGGAGTTTCTCGTTAGAGCCTAGTCAGGAATTTAGACTCTAGTCACCACTTTAAAAAATATCCGCCTTAGTGGTAGAGAGTTACATGTCTGAATTTTAAATCAGGCTTACACCCCAAGGACTCCCAAGTCACACATTCGACCTAAATGCAATCACCAAGGCTTTGCTCACCCCACTCAGAACTCCTGGTCAAGTTTAAAGCTTCCTTTAGCTTAAGACTGAGAACAAGAACTCAGACCTCTTCCAGAAATTTAACCAACAACTCATCAAATGACATTCAACAAAACCTAAAAGAGAGCTTTAACTTCAAAGGGAAAGACCTCATAATATCAGGCAAAGTCCCTCACAAATTCTGGAAGAGTCAAGAAGACATGTCCAGCCATTCTTTGTAACACGTCTGATACCCGACTACTTAGAAAGCACAGACTGAACACACACATTTGGCTGAATTGAGGGGGAAAAAAAAAACGAAACTGCATAATTAGTCCAGAAATCAGCAAACAACTTACTTTTAAAGTCAGAGTGTTACAACAACAAAAGCCCTGTGTATAAGAACAGATGTTGGTGCGGTAAGATTTGCAGGTACTGCACACACAGAAGAGCAGACAGAACTGTACCGACAGATGGGAAAGATCATCTTTACTATGAACAAATCCAAACATTTTAAAAATGAATGGGGGGGGTCTGTTTCTTTGTAGATCCTCTACTTCAACAACATTAGCAACCAGAGAGGCTGTTAACTCTGAAATTTTTCATCTGAACTTTGATCTGCTATAGGGCAAAAGAAACTTCATATTAAAATTAATCAAACTTTTACCACTGTAAAATGAGGTGCAAGAACTTTGTAAGTTAAATAGTTTTTAAAGCCTTCCTAGAAAAAATAAAATAAATAAACTTTTTTTTCTGGCTCTGCCTCAGGTATCCAACAGAAAATACTTTGTTTCAATAATAACCTGATATATTCTGTTTTCCCAGTACCTTCTATTCTTCCAATTATGCATCTTTCTCATGTTTTCTGGCAAGGGAGAGAGTGAAAGAAGGGAAGGCAAAGATCGGTCAAAATTCATCTGTAGTGGCTAAAACTCTCTTAAGATCAGCGGAGCCCACTTCCCCATCCTGGGACCAAAGGCAGGGCTCTCCACCATCTACCTCTGCAAGTGCATCTGAGGATGGATATGAAGCTAATATTCAGAAACTACTTCTCCCCTCCACACTATGCTGAGACACAGTGAAACTTTCATCCTAACCCCAATACCTCTGAAAGAAAGACACCACCAATAGAATAAACCAAGATTTACAATACAATCACTTTAAGTGCCCCACAGCTAACATCAATCCTAATCCTTGAGAGGGCTAAAAATAAAGATTGGAGGGCAGCTCACAAGGTAGCCGTGATCAAATTAGGAGGCTGAGAGGACAGAGGGACGAAGAAGGAAGCTTATAAACATCTGATCCAGCTGACTGTGGCCATATGGCAGCTGCTGCCCAGATAAAGAGATTAAGAATAGAGGAGTGCGATTACAGCTGTCTGGCCAATTCAGGCAGCTCACATCTACAAGTTCTAAATTAGTCGCTAACACAAAAACTCCTGCAAATAATTATTGTTATGTTGAAATAAAAGATCTCTTAAATATATATTTAAAAGAGAAATGAGGAAACTGGTCAAACTATTCTCCTAGGAACAAAAGTTCTCTTTTTTTCTTCCTTCCTTCTTAAAAAACAAAAAACAAAACAAAACCAAAAAAAAAAAAAAAAAAAAAAAAACCCAACAACAAAAACCCTCCGGTTTCAAAAGCACTACAGCTGTATGCTGCTTTCAGTAATGCTTGCCGAATGTTTTGAAGAATAAAGTTTCACAGTGGAATTAATTACACAACCTAGCTTCTTACCCAGAATAATCTTCTCGTGTAAGTTTGAAAGCTGGATTCCAGACAGTTTACTATTTCTGCCCCCCTCAAGCAAAAGGAATCTAAACAGCAGTGAACAAAAGACATCTTAATCCACAGTGACCTCCAAAAGCCATATTCCATAGTGTTTCTTACCATTTGAAAACTTGAAATATTTGTGTATTAAAGTTATTTACTTGCTCAAATAGAAGAAATAAAATTGTAAACCAAGCAAGCCCAAGACTTTCAATCCAGTAAGACCATCACTTCATGCTCAATTTCACATATTATTCATAAAGTGGATTAGAAAAGTAATGTGATTTAAAAAAAAATTAAATAAAACACCCAAACACAAAGATGCTCAGCCTAATCTCCTGCTACTCCTACCTTTAGGACACATAAACTTGATTAAGTCCTTCCCTCGGAGTCTTGCTGGCTGCAGGTCTGTTACATCGGTGGAAAAAAAGCAGACTAAGAGAGACAGATGCAGAGTGGAGATGATGTTGGAGCGGAATGAGATACCTTCTCCACCACAGATCCGCACACACTAACTCCCTGTCTGTGTGTTAGAATAAAAGGCTGAGGGATGGCAGGCTGTCAGCTGCTCTGACATCATGTTCAGATGGAAATGCTACCTCCAGCTGTGCTCCTTTAATGCCATATGCTACTCCTCTACACTCCTGCCACCAGCTTTTTCTTAGGAGAACTTTTCTCTTCTGTTAGTATAAACAAAATACTTCAAAGTCTTCCTTTTTCCCCCCAAACTTTCTAACAGAAGAAATTGAAAAGCTCAGCATATGGAGTCCTACTGTATTTATGGAATCGCAACACTTCTGCCTCAAGTTGGTGGACTGGCTTACATATGACAGCACACTCGAGCTCGGTGCTATTCAGGAAACCCACATTCACTTTTATTCAACTCCAACGTCTAGTTTCAAAGGCAGCTTAGGGATATTTTTAAACCAACCCATTTGACATCTCTAGTCCCATTTCAACATTATTACAGCATGTTTTTCCCCCTTCCCCTGCGGAGATAATGGCAGACATCTCCGAAATGTTGGCAGACTTATTAAGAACTATTACTTCAGCGTGGTTCACCTTATTGTTTTACTCTTACCTAAGCAATTTATCTGGATCTACCTCTCAGGAAAATAGTTCACACTGCCACCGTTAGTGCAAATTTCCACTTTCAGCATCAACAAACTCAAACTGCACTTCTGAAATACTGGAAAGTATTTTAGTTCAATGAGGCAAATTAATAAACTGACAAAACCTGCTACAGTCACTTAGAATGGTTGTTTGACCACACAGCTCGTCTTCCTGCTCAGAAAAGTCGTCACTTTTGTCTTGCCCTTGGTCTCTATAACTTTGGGGAAAGGGGTTGTGATCACCAGGAGGGTTGGGAGGCCAAGTGCAGACTTTGGGAACTTTTTTTGGCTACAGTTTGTGGATCTTTTCTAATGGCTGATGTAATGTTAATGTAACCGGGGCTGGGTCGCTGGGTGCCCTGCAAGGTGCTGCGACATCTATGAATATCAGGCACATCTCCACCGATCCTTGGGAGGTTGGAGAGTAGAAAAAAGAAGTTGGGGCCTGAGGCACAAGCGTCCCAACCCAGGCGACAACCACTTAGGCTCGCCTTAGAAAACAGAGGCAGGGAGCTAGAGAACAAAACCCCGACTGTGTTCTGCTCTCGCTCACGAGTCACAAACCTAACTTTCTCTAACTTCGCGGTGAATGACACAATTCTGAACTCGTTCGGGAGGCACTCTGTGCAGATAGATACATTACTTCCCTGCCACACACACACCCTCTTTTCCACAGATACCCTCGCTCCATTCCACTATATCCGACATTAATCACCCAGTTTACCCAGTGGGGTGGTGGTGGGGGTGAGTGACAGTTTAATGAGTCCCAAGCACCGCAATGGCCCGAAGACATCCACTCCACGGATCGACCCGTCCACCGCTACCGCGGACCCTCGGAGGTTCTGTGAGGTTAGGGGGTTTGTTTTTCAGAGGTGGGGGCAGGGTGCCCCGGGTGTGTGTGTGAGGTTCAGGGGTGGGAGAGGAGATGCAAATCTTCGCGCAGTTCGCGGTGCATAAAGCACTTCAGGGAAAGAGGAAGGGTGAAACCACGGGGAAGAAGGTGCAGGGCAGAGAGCCGGTGCAGCAGGAAAGCACCTTCCACAACGGCCGAGAAAACAGACCCGGGTCGCGGCAACAACAAAAGAAAAGTCGCAAGAAGCGGCGCGGCGACCGCTCCCCCGCCGCCGCCGCCGCCGCGCGCCAGCCCCCGGGGCCTCCCGGCAACCGCAACCCGGGCGCCGCGCCCTCCCCCTCCCCCGGCCCTGCAGCTGCACCGGCCCCGGAGCCGCGGCCGTCCCGGGCGCTGCAGCTGCGGCGGCCCGGCCCCCTCCCCCGCCCGCCCGCCCGCCCTCCGCACCGGGAGGCGCCGCCGCAGCTGCACCGAGTCCGCCCCGCGCCGCAGCTGCACCGGCCGGGGAGCGCGGCCAGGCGAGGCGAGGCGAGCCCGCACCGCCTGCCCTCCGCCGCACTAACTAACTCCGCCCGGCAGGAGCCCACGGTCGGCAGCGGGGCAGGGCGGGCGCGGGGACTCACACGGAGCGGCCCGAGTCGCCGCGTCCCCGCCGCGTCCTCCTCCTCCTCCTCCTCCTCTGCCGCCGCCGCCGCCGCTGGACTTGTGGGCGTCCTCCGCCGGCCCCCGCCCGCCCGCCGGCCCCGGCCCGGGCCCCGCGCGCCCCCGCCGCCCCCCGCCCGCGCTGGCAGCCTGAGGCGCGCGGCCGAGCCACAGGGCCCCACTCTTTCAACGGCTCCCCATGGCAGCAGCCCAGCGGCGGCCGCAGCCTGCCAGACGCACGGGCGGGAGCGGGCGGGCGGGCGGGCGAGCGCGGCGCCGGGCCGGGGGGCGGGGCGGGCGGGGCGCGGGCGGGGGGCGGACGACGCACACGCACGCACGCGGCGGCGCGGCCCAAATGTGGCCCCGCCCGGCCGGGCCGCCCCTTGCCGGCCGCTCAGCGATTGAGCGAAAGCGGCGGGCCCCGTTCTCTGGCCCGCCCCCGGCCTCGTTGGCGCCCAGTAGGAGCGCGGTGTTCCGGGAGGGCGGAGAAGCGGCGGGACTGACGGGGCAGCTCGACCAATAGGAGTGGCGGTCAGGAGCTGCCGCCTGCGCGCGCCAATCGCAGGCGGCGACTGTTGGGTGGGCGTGGTCTTCTCGGGGAGGGGCGGAGCTCGCGGACCGCGGCGGCGGCGGCGGCGGCGGCGGCAGTAGCGGCGGCAGTGGCTCCCCTCTGGGTGACTTGGCCGTGAGAAAGTGAAAGGAGCCCGCAGGCGGCGGCGACAGCTGCGCGGGGAGGGGCCTGCTTCCAGGCTGGAGACAAGCGCGCTCTGGGGGTGTGGAGCGAGCGAGTCCGCGTGCACCGCGACGGCCATAAGTATACTTTTTCTCGGGGCAGGTGTCCCGAGGAGGCCGAGCGCGTGGGGCCGCAGCTGGCCAGGGCCAGCCTGGGGCCGCTGGGTCTGGCCCTCCTGCGGTGCTCGCCCAGGCCCCGTCCTCCTCCGGGACGCGCCGCCTCCGGCCTGCCGAGTCGGTCGCCAGGTGCATGCGAGCTGCAAGCTCCTAGCGGCTGTGAGAGGCGCCTTTCCCCGGCGTCCTCAGTTCAAGTTGCAGCTGCGTTTCTTTTCTTTTCACGATCCCCGCGTCCCGTCTGTACTCTCCGTGACAAGCAAAGACATTGCCCCGAGACCAGTCTTAGACCTTTCCAGGGAGATGGATACTTGTAGACGCTTTAGTCTGTCCCTTAATTGGTGCGTAAGGAGCCACGGCTTTGTAAGGAAGGGAGAGACCTTATTTTGTGTTGCACCTCTCTCCCTTCAGATAAACTTCCTCCTTACCTGTTCTTTGTGCAAAGAGGAAATGTAGAAAATTTCTGCCCTCAAGATAATGGGAGGCAAGAATAACACACAAGTAAAAAGTTGAGTAACAAGCAGGGGAGAGAATGATTCAAGACAATAAGAAAAGTGCATAGCGAGGAAGTCAACACACTAGTAATTGTCTAAATGAAATGTGTTTACTCTTTGCTATGTGAACGCTGACTGGCAAGCCTTGTTGCTAACCAACTCACCAGGAAACCTTGCAGCTGAGCAAAATCTGCTTTCTCTTTCTTCCAGGACAAACTAGTAAAGAAGTTGAAAGTAATTGTGTGGGCAAATCAGACATTGAATTGCTAATGAACACACACACTATGCCAAGTTCCCAAAACTTTGATATTCTGTTGGAAACAGTAATGGTTTCTACTCTTTCCTTAAATCTCTTAAATCCTCATGATGGATGGGGGGCGAGGGAAGGGCGGGCGTCAGGGGCATCCTCAGATTCAACCCGAATTTCTTACCCCGTGCTTCCCAGAAGAAAGACCCACTCTCAATTTGTTAGACATTTTGGGAGTTTACAGGTGGTTTTTGTTGTAGTTTGATTTGGCTGTTTGAGGCAGGGTCTCTGCATAGATGGTCCTTGCTGTTCTGGAACTCACATGTAGACTAAGCTGGCCTTGAACTCACAAAGATCTGCCTGCCTCTGCCTCCCAGGGGCTAGGATTAAAGGCTTGAGCCACCTCATGCGCCTACCAGTATCCTAGATGAATGAAACACTTAAAAAAAGAAAAAAGAAAAGAAACATAAAAAGGAATCTATATGTTTCATGGAGAATTCAAGAGGATAAAAGGAAAAAGATGTTTGTATTTATAAAGCCATGTTTCACCAATTAAAAGCTAACAATAAGGGATTAACAAACCTCTTGATAAACAGATGTAAAGTACCTGCTAATGTCAGGATATCAAATCATAAATTTGTAAGAAAACTTGGATTCAGATTATCCACCAAAACTTAGACTCAGTTTTATGGTATCCAGAACGAAATCACAGCTCTGACAACGGTTTTACACAGTGTACCTGCTAGCGGAGCTAACAGTCCCAGAGACAGACAAGACACTGGTGGGTCGAAAGTCATAAATATGGCTTGCTCTATTTTGGGGCTGTTTTCCCTGTGAGCCATAACTAGTATCCATTTTGAGAACAGAAAAGTGTGTCCAGGATATACAGATTAAATGAATATTTAAAGAAGCCAGTCTGTCACCCCTCACTGCTATGACAGTTATATCCAAGGTCCCTGGTACAATTGTATTTTCTCTCCTCCCTCCCCCACCCCAACTTCATTTAAACTCTACCTTTAGTTCCGGTTGGAAAATCAACATACAAAGACAAACAATACAGTATGATTGGTATCAGAGGTGCTGTATACCGCAGGCTACTATTTCTATTCTCCATCCACTGGATCCCAGGAAGATAGAAGTCAGAGTGCAAATAACTCCCCTTGAGTACGTCTCTGGCCAGAGGTCTGCCCACTCCTATACAACAGTTTAAACAAAGAGACATGACAGAGTTCAGTGTTGCTTTAAAGCTAATGAACTACTCTCAATGCCCACCTCACACAGTGAAAACAAATTCAGGGAAAACAAAAACCCCACCAACACTAACCTATTGGAGAAACTACTCCGTTGCTTTCTCTCTGAAAGAGTGCCATTGCTGCACGGTTCTAATCCACACAAGCTTTCCTGGGAGCCCTGGAGTCTAAAAATAAAGAGATACAAGAGAGTTCCTGCTAGAGAAAACGTCTTCTTCCATTTTCATTACATAAAGAGTCAAAAGTGACAGTTTTAACAGAGTCAATGTTGATTTGATGAGTAGCTCCATAAACCCAGTGACTGGTGAATCGCAAGGCAGAGCACTGAAAAACCATTGCTGATTCTATTACAGGTAACGGAATCATGATGAAAGTGCATTTTAAACATTGTGTTCATAAAGGTAACAATGCCATGTATAGTTGGCACATTTACTAAAAAAAAGTAGAATTAGAAGCAAACAATAAAATATTAGCTAACCCAAAGTGTGAGATTTGTAACAACTATTATAGGTATCAAGGTGTGACTAGAATTTAATCTGATTAATGACTTTAAGGTAAGAGCTTCCTACATCGCCTAGGCTGCATTGGAAGCTGTAGAGTCAAGTAACCATCCCTGCTTCTGCAACCCAAGCAGCTACCACGCTTGATTCTGTTTTTTAATCTATAGATTTGTAGGAAAAAGGCACACTAAAATAAAAACGTTTGTTCAAGCTTCTATTGGACTCACTACCTTCCATACATCGTGTGAATGTATTCTATTCACTTTCTGTTTCTATTTGAGACAGATACACTATGGACTGCTTGAACTTTGTAATCTTCCTGCCTCAGCTTCCCATCGTCCCCCAACCCCTTCCATGGCTCCAAGAAAAGAGCAGGTTGAAGTGGTCCAAAGGAAGAAATAGGCATAGAAACATAGCTGCAAGCGAGTTTTAAAAAGTAAACGAACTGGAACTCATACCATGATGGTGGACAAGGAGTGTATTTCCTAAAGGCCTATCTGCGTGTGTGTGTGTGTGTGTGTGTGTGTGTGTGTGTGTGTGTGTGTGTGTCTGTGTGTGTGCGAGAGGGGGGGGGAGAGAGAGGGAGAGAGAGAGAGAGAGAGAGAGAGAGAGAGAGAGAATACATACATTCGGAGCCAGTGAAATAATTCAACAGATAAAAGTATTGGCTGCACAAGCTTGAGAACCCCCAATTTTAAAAAGCCTGATGAGTGCATAGGATTAAGGTCACTTATAACTCTAGACCTCCTGAAGGCTGTCTAGTCTGGACTAAACTGTACGGCAGCAATGGCAAGATTTTTTCCCAACAATGGGCCAGGTAAGAGCACACTCCTGAAAGTTGTCCTCTAAGTCCCACACATACTCACCTGCATTCATACACATACAAAGTAATAAAAAGATTTCTTTTCTAAGACAGGGTCTCACTATGTAGCCCTTAGTAGTGTGGAACTTCCTGTCTAGACTAGAGTGGCCTTGAACTCACAAAGAATACCTGCCTCTGCCTCCCAACTGCTCGAATTAAAGACTGTATGACCACATTCAGCCAATACATTTTTTTAATTAAATAAATTTGCACACATTTATAATCTTGCAGAGCACATTATATATCAAGTCATCTCCCAGGCTATAGATTGTGTGGTATAGGAGCCTACACTATACATTAACTCTCTGAACTATGATTGTCCAGCATTGGAGGTAATTCCATTAGATTGTCGGCCCCAAAGCCAGAACCGGTGGCAGCAGCATTTGAAACTCTTGAGGAATGGCTCTTGCATGGGGTGCAGGGGCAGTGGGGTCACCCCTGTGAGGAGAGCAGAGTGAGCTACACCAGTAATTCAAAGCATCTGAGGGTTAAGGGCAAGGGGAGCAAGTAATGCCACGTTCCCAGAATGGTTTTCCTGTGTAGCAAGTTCTCAGCTGCCCGCTGTAAATTGGAGCTCTGATAGTGTCGTGGCTGAAGGAGGCCAATAGTTCAGGCTTGCTTGGAACCAGGGCTGTTTACTTCCAAGACTTTAGGAGGAAAGGAAAGCAAATGTATTCAGTAGCTTTTCAACCCCTAGCCCGTTTCTCAGTTTCTTTTCTCTCTTATAAAATACATTATGCCGTAAGGCATTTTGGATGTTTAAGAACACACAGCGGTGCTTTTATAGTCACTCCTGTGCTTGCTTTGTGTGTACCCATCATTTAATACGAGGCCTCTCCACTGTCCTCCTCCCCCCTCCCCAGTTATGCTTGTAATGGAACTCAAGGCCTTGTGTATGCTAGACAACCGCTGTACCCTCCACCCCTGCCATCCACAGCCCCAGTCCCACCCCAAGCTGGCTAAACAAAAGGCCTGGCTACCATCTCTTAATGGGAGTTTAAACAGCTAGCATTTGTTGAAATGCCAACCTAATAAATAGGTACAGGAAATGCTACGATCCTTGAAGATCACACATAGCCCCCTGAAACCAAATGCTGAAATGTATGTGTTGTGTTAGAAGGCACATTAATATAGATCACTGGAAAATGCCTTCATTTCGTCTGTGGGTTTTTCTACAATAATCTTGCATACATGGCTTTTCTAAATGAGTAAGTTCTAGCAAGAGAGATTATGACATTATTATCCCTCCATTCTCATTCTCTCTCTCTCCTTTTCTCCCTCCCTCACTCCCTCTCTCCCTCCTCCCCTCCCTCTCTCCCTCCTTACTAATATGAATTTTTCTAGAATCCCATAAAATACATAATAAATAAAAGTGATTTGTTTTGCTTTGAAAAAAGAACAAAAGTTCTAAAGATGTAAATACTAGGGTTCATGATTGCAATTGGCCACTTCCGTTGGGTTGTGTTGAAATACAGGGTGCAAATAAACATAGAAGAAGCCAATGAGGTATTTTCTTCACTTTAGAAAGAAAGCAGCTTAGGGGAGTTGGGGGTGTGGTGGAGGTTAGACCACACACTTGATCTACTTCAGGTACTGAGCAAAAGACAGAAACAACAGCATCCTCTCATCTGCTTTCCAAACAGGGAAGGAAGGCTCTCTGTGGTCTGCTTTATTTCCATTGTTCATGGACTTGAACAGGCAGAGGAAAAAAGATAAAGATATGTTCCAAAGTTATCAGTTGAGCACCTGCATTGCGTCAGAAAAACCAATATGGACCGATATTCTCAGGGGTCCTGCAGAATTTCTGCCATGTGCTAGGTGCCAATGATACACAGATTAATATCATCCCCCTTTATTTATTCTATTATGTATCGATGCCATTGTGAGTCTTATTTCAGTGGCTTATATATTGATGTCTGATAAATGTGTAGCAACCCCAGCCATTATTTAAAAAAGAAAGATTTTTAATTAACATCCTTGATGATAGAGTCTAAACATCTACCACAGAAGTCTTGATACTAGTCTCTGTAATAAGAGCAGACAGAAGGTTAAATCTCACTCCAGAATTTACTTTGCCCTTAGCGATCACATGCAATTCAGGAAGTTACTTCCTTTACAAAGAACTAGCATTTATGCTTAAGACTAAAATGATTATTTTTAAAGTACCCATTTTACAATGCAAATGTGTATCTAAATTAAACTCGGTAAAAAAAAAATAAGCATCTTAAATTGAATCTACAGTAATGACTTTATAGGAGACAATAGGGAAAGTGGTTCTTCAGTATGAACTCAGAGCAAACAGATTTTAAATCCCTCTTTGGGAACTTTTTTTCTGTCTCTGCAAGCTAATGTCTGGCACAGCTCGTACTGAGAACCCATTGCTCAGAGAGTTACTTTGTAGTGCTAAGGCTATTCATCCAGATCCAATCCAAAAGGAAACATTGGGTAAAAAAAAAAAATAACAAGCAATCTGTTTTGGTAGTGCATGCCTGTACTCCCAACACTCAGGAAACAAAGGCAAGAGACCCAAAGAAAGTTCAGGGCTAGCAAAGTCTACATCTTGAGTTTCAGGCCAACCAGGACTAAATAGATAGAGCCTTTCTCAAACAAACAACAAAACAAATCATTCTAACCAACAGTCAGTCAGTCTACAATGTCAAACCATACCTTAGCACTTGGGATATGGGACAGTTGCAGAGACACCAGCTCCCTAAGACAGACCAGCAAGCCACAAGATACCAGGAAACAACATATTCACAATAGACAGAGACAAATGCAAGCTGAGAAGAGCAGTGTAAGAGGGAATAGCCTTAATGGGAGTCGTGGGGGGGGGGGCTTTAAAGAACAAGAAAGTGGCAACTATAGAGCAACTGAAGAGATGGAGAGAAGGCAAGACCGCAAGGAGAAATGAATGGTGGTCCTTGAATGGTGAAGGAGTGTGGAGAAGCAATGACCATCTCAGTATAAACAGAGCAGCAGTCAACACTCCCTACAGGGCTCTCTGCTCATCACTGCCACTGTTTTTTTCTGAACCTTTGTCTTGCTAACTGCCTTCGTGTATGTGTTCATTTGTTCACACTTGTATGACTTGCTCATTTGTTAGGCTGATTTTTCTGATGAGACCTGCTTAGTGCAGTCTAGATTTTCTTAAGATAGCCTCCGAGTTGTCATAGCTCACTGAAGTCACTTTACATTGTCTCTTCAGTGAGGAATGTGAACTTTTGTTAACATAACTAATCATATTTTAGAATAAATGTATTAATTCAACAGTCACTGAAACCCTACGATCTAGGGCCTGGAACTAGGGACATGGGTGCAATTGTTCAATAGCAGTTGCTGAGAAAAGACAGAAACAGTGTCTACCCATCTGCTTTCTAAACAGGGAAAGAAGTCTCTCTTCTCTGGTCTGCTTTATTTCCATCCTTCATGGACTTGAATGGACAGAGAAGAAAAAAAGATAAAGATATGTTCCAAAGTTATCGATTGAGCACTTGCAATGAATGCGTCCGAGAAACAAATATGGACCAATATTCTCAGGGGTCCTGTAGAATTTCTGCCCTGTGCTAGGCAGAACATTTGACCCAGGGGCTCCTATCAGGTGCATAAATTAGCATTGGAAAGAAATAAGGTTGCGGAGGCTAGAGAGCCGCATTAGCAGTTAAGACCTTTTACTGTTCTTCCAGAAGATTGCTAACTCTAGCTCCATAGCATCTGATGTTCTCTTCTTAACCTGTGAGGTCCCCTGTACTCACCCGCACACAACCCCTGCCACATACACATATACATATAGTTAAAAGATCAAATAAATCTTTGAAAAAATTAAAACAAAGAACGAATGTTGAGCTACTTTGAAAATATAATCCAGGAAAATTTGCACAATCTAGGATACTTTACTGCTTTTTATTTTCATTTTGTTTTGTTTCAGTGCTGGGGCTTGTTCAAGCTAAGCTGGGCTTCACCACAGAACCCCACTCCACACCCAGCTACTCATTTTCTTCCCTTCCTTCTCTGTAGGATTCTTCTATGATGTGAAGATTTGTGTCTTTAGCATGTAGGATGCTGCGTGACACAAAATAAGCACTCAAGAAATATTTTCAAAAGGAAGAGATAAGAACAACACATGGAAAAATAAAACTTTTTCATTTTTCTGTGGGCTTCGGAGAAAAGCAATGTTTTATATGGCCAAAACTTCCTTCAAACTGCAGAACTTGATATAGAACTTACTTTGTAGAATATATATTCAACTTCTTTCCCTTTCTTCTTTTTCATTCCTTCTTTTCTTCTTTCTCTTTTCCTTTCTTTCTTTCTTTCTTTCTTTCTTTCTTTCTTTCTTTCTTTCTTTCTTTCTTTCTTTCTCTGTATCCAAGTCGCCCCCCCCACCTTCAAAGAGCTAAAATTACAAGCATTTATGACCTCACCCAGGCAATTTGCATTCTTAAAAAAAAAAAAAAACACCTGAATTCTAGAGGGGGTGGTTGGGGTCAGGAGGAGTTGGAGGGGGAGGGAGGAGAGTGTACTTATTCATGTATAAAATTCTAAATTAAAAAAAAAAACACCTTTATGTGTTATTGTCTGTGTGATATATATGCACAATATGTGGGAGCGTGCATGCCATAGAGCACATGCAGAGGTCAGACAACAACTTCATGAAGTGGGTTCTCTTCTTCCAGTTTTATAAATGTTCAAGTTGTTGGGCTACATAGCAAGCACCTTTACCTATGGAGCCACCTTGATGACCCTCCAGTGTACTTTCATGGGTGTACTGTGCTCCAACAGAGAAACCTCCCTATATGTATGGTAGAGATGTGTGGGATCATAGCCTCTCTGTCCTATGTGCTATGGTGCTGACTCAGGAGACCCAGGCAGGAAGACCACTTAAACTCATGTGTCTGAGGTCAGCCTAGGCAGACTAGTAAAATTCCCAAGGGGGAAGAAACCCTTCATCTTTATGGATGAGTTAGCTCTCAGAACTTAGGGGTGGACAGGGTGTTATTTTCATCACCTGGAGGATGAAATGGTTAAGTGACTTTGCAAGAGCCTAAATCAAGACGAGTGGGTCCAAGAGCTAGCTCATCACGGTCATCGAGTCATTGTGTATAGGACCACATGGTGGCCCACACCTGTAGTGCTAGCCATCACAGGGGAGGTCAATGCATGAGCGTCTCCCTGGCCAATAGAGTGAGACTCTGCTTCTTATAAAACAACAGAACAAACAAGAAAATACAAACCTTTATCTAAAACAAACAGACCCCCAAACCAAAACCAAAAAACCCCAAACCAGAATTTGTTGTACTTTATAAGGAAATTATCTATTGGTTTCCTACATTTAAGGGAAAAGTCCATAATCTCTATTGAACCAGACAGACAAGCTAAAAATATAATAGAATAAATGATCTCCAACATCTCCAGTGAAAACATACACTGTCGATGGATATAAATGAAGATGCTTTCCTCTCCATAGATGCCGATGAGAAGAGAGGCTTCTGAGAGCAGAGAAAACCACACTGAGGAGTAGTGGATAAAAAATGCTATCTGGGTGCATCCTGCGACTGTGAAAGATAAAAGATTATATTTTCATTTGCATGGTTTGCTGGCTTTTATTTGGCAGATATAATAACACGGGCTACGCGGAGGCCCATAAAACAAAGTGAGAACAGCAGCTCATTCGGTGGCAGAATGGAACGGTTATGGCTAAAGGGCTTACATAATTCATTTCAAACCCTTATGCCTGTATTTATTGTTGTTTAAATGAAAATTAAACTCTCACAGCCATAAGGAGGGATCCGGTCAGAAATGTGATTGTGACTCTTTCTTCTTGCATGGCTTCTGAGATTATCCGTCTGCGGTACTTAAAGACAGCCGTGGAGCTAGAAGGAATACACTTGGAGCAAGGGCTCTACTTACCCATTGCCCCCTTTCTGCCTTGCTAACCAACTCTACAATTACAGCAGCATTGAAGTGAGGCATGAGAGAGGCACAACTAGCTGTTGTGGAATTTCTAGTTATTGGAGCGACCAGAAGTTGTGGCTAAGAGGCAATGTTTAACATCCACACGGAGTTTCACATAGGGTAATACTTTGGAGAATGGAGAAGTAATGTGAAAGAAAGGATGAAGCAAAAACATACCGGCCCAAACATTTCAAAAAGTGGAGTGTCTCTAACTATTATTAAAAGCATCGCCATTATATCATATCTCCAAAATACTTTTAAATCTATGACTTTGAATCCCTGAATTCTCATAAAAAACTAAAAGACTAAATATTTTGGCCTTGATTATGAGTGCTTAAGCCCATGAATTTGCTGTTAAGGAAGAATTGGGAGCTTTGAAGAAACAAACGTGTAACATTAAATGTTAAATGAAGATCTAGCCTTTCCCATTCCTCAGCTGTAGGCACTGATCCCAGGGCCTCACACATACTACACAGGAGCCAGATCTGGATAAGACTGGGAACTATCAATCATTTCAATACCGATTTAATGGAAATTCAACTGCAAGCTTTACAACAAGCATCTAAAATATAGTTTTACTTTCTTCATATCCCATGGAGGTAATCTATACTACTACCATACAAGGGTATAATTTACAATGCCATTTAAAAACTGCATGTCAGTAAGTATGCTAAAATGTTTATCTTTCTTTTTGAGAAAAGGTCTCACTATGTAGCCCTCCCTTGTCTGACACTTGCTCTGTAGACCAGGCTGGCCTTGAACATACAGAGATCCAACTGCCTCTGCCTCCCAAGCACTGGGGTTAAAGTTATATGCCATCACATCCAGCTGAACTCTTTTTTTTTTTAAGTTTTTTTTTAATTATTATTATTTTTTATTTATATGAGTACATTGTCACTATCTTCAGACACACCAGAAGAGGGCATCAGATCTCATTACAGATGGTTGTGAGCCACCATGTGGTTGCTGGGAATTGAACTCAGCAGTCAGTGGTCTTAACCGCTGAACTCACCAGCCCCAGATGAACTCTTAATTATTTTTAATGACAGTATTCTTTATCCATGCAAGTTGCGTTAAACCCATAGTAGCTTATTTACTTATGAAGCTCAATGAAATAATGCAGCCTAAGTTTTACTTAACATGAGCCAGTGCACAATGGCTGTTTGTGAAGCTGTGTTGTCTTTCTTGATTTGAGAGCTGCTGCATTATTTTTAGGTAAATCAGTATGGATTGAAATTCATTAGCTTGAACTTTCCAAATCTGAAGATTTTATGCCGTGTAGGTTGTTACTATCTACCTACACAGACCAATTTAGAAAGAAATATAAATACAAAAGAGAACGTTATTTAAGTTACTTATTAAGCATAAGTAAATAATTCATTTTCTAAATAATGAGATAATTGACAGATTTTGTCTTTCTTTCGTAGTAAGCCCAAGCAGTGTGTGTATGTGTGTGTGTGTGTGTGTGTGTGTGTGTGTGTGTGTGTGTGTAGCTTTAATTGTATATTCCTCTAAAAGGGCTCAACAAGAGGGAAAAAAACTAGAAGAAATATTAAAAGCAAGTAGAATATTTTGCCTTTGCATCTGAGACTAAACTGTTACTGTCATACATATAGTGTGCCCCTATACATTTAACTCTTCCTAGGAATATGTGTCTTTGGTAATTCAATTTCTTTTCTTTTTTCAAATTCATTTTTCAATCAGCTGACTTTGATAGGCTCCCAGTGGCTGCAAGAAAATCTGAGAAGTAGACAGAAAAGGTAATCTAACCCTAATAAGAGGAGAATTTCAGAAAGCAAAGGTCAAAAGGAGGCAAAGCAGATGGAGAGAACCATAAGATTAGGCAACATTTAGAAGCAGTGGTTTTGCCAGTTTTCAGTCCTTTCATCTTTCACCAATACACATACATATATACAGGTATCCACATAACCAGATACATACATACATACATGCATACATACATACATACATACATACAGGTATACACACACACACACATGCATGTATGCATATCTGTTTTAGGGGATAAAACCCAAATCACACGCGAGGCAAGTGATTTACCTAAAACTAAGTTATAGTTACAGTCCCCACATTTTTTTCCATAAAAAAATACTATGTCTTATCTTCTATTTTTAGAAAATCTCCATTCACTGAACTAAAAACAAGGGAGCCGGTATGGGTAAACCTGAGCATTCAAAAAGCAACATCATGATCATCAGTTTAAGGGCAAGGCACTAGAATTTGGGGCCACCACTGCATTATGAGGTCTACAAACTTTCGAAACAGGAGGATCTTCTGAAACAAGAGGATCTTGTGAGAAAACAGAGGATTTTATTTTCTTTGAATGACACTGGAGCCTGAAGAAGCATTCCATTCAGCAGGGCCTCTCAGCAATGGGAGTAATGTCGCTTTGCTCAGCGTGAACGTCCAGATCCCATTCTCCAAAAACGGTTTACATGTTTCCGACCTCCTTGCCATGTGCCTCTAAACCTCACCTCCATCCTGAGTCTTTTCCTTCATGGTTTTTCCCTTCTTTCTTTCTTTCTTTTTTTTTTTTAAAATTTGAGTTCTCACTGCTAGTATTATTATTTTTAGGGCTGCAATCTCCCATAGCCCTTATTTTCACTCAAAATTACAATACAGGGGACTATGGCCAATGCTATGCAGATGGCCAAATAGATAATAAAGACCCGGTTCATGAATAATACCCACTCAGAAAGAGGACAAAAGCAACAGGAAAAAAGACCCAAATTGGACAAAATGTGCATGCTATATTTAAAAAAAACCACACACGCGATCATTGTCAGAGATCATTAAGGGTGCCCTGTAGTTTTAATTATATGCCAGTGGCACCAATTTGATGTGACTGTTTGCTCCTATAGTCAATAAAAAAAGTCATAACTGCCATCAAATTTAAATTTAATTTATTTTCTACACAGCCCTTTCTGTTTTCCTTGTTTTTTTCTTTTATAACATTAACACTTTTTTTGTTGAAAAATGTGTGAAAGATTAATTTGTAGAATGAGGGAGCCGTGGGTGCACAGCAAAGGACAGATGGAGTGGGTGGGACATGACAGTTTTTGTCTGTGGCATCATTTTGTTGTTGCTATTGCAAGGGAAAGAGAGCTACTGCTACCACGATCCTTTCTTGGGGTTGGGGACACTCTGAGAAGGTATGCTTCTCTCACCTCAAGCTGGCCTCTGCCATCTCAGGGCACAGACCCCTACCAAGACAAGTCATGAGCTCTTCTGTTTCCACAAGGGAGATTTTCATAGAATTCCACCCTACTTTTGTAAAAAAAAAGAAAAAAAAGAAGAAAAAAAGCAGAATGAGGCAGACTTGTAAGATGAATATGCTGAAATAAAGTCACCATTTATCCCCTTTGAACGCTATACTGTAAAATCAAGTGCGCACAGGTCTGGTGAAGGCTATCATTTAAATGTAAATGTTTGGGGGCAGCAGTCAAAATTCTACTCATGTTGAAGGGAGTCTTTCTTTCTTCTTCTTTTTTTAATGTCAAAACTCACAATGTATAATTTTCAACTTGATTTTTTGCCTCGAAGCAGCCCTGATTTATACGAAAGTGTTGTGGGGGTTCACTGTTGTAAAGTTTCTTATTGAAGAAGGCAATTACCAAGGGAAAATCACTGCCATGCGGCACACACAGACACTCTGAGAAAAAAAGTAAGACTTGGAGGAGGAAGAGGGGAATTCGGGACAGCCTGTGGGAGGGGAGATGGGAGTTCTTTTTATGCACAAAGGGATCCATTAACAAAATCTTTATCTGTTTCCTTCCCCTTGTGAACTGAACCAATGTGCAGTGCCCAGAATATGCGAACGTGATTGCAAATAAACGACTCGTGTGGCGCGGAGGAAATGAGCGAGCGCGTACCGAAACAGACTGGTGTTTGATTCCTTGGCAAGATAAAATTTGCATGGAGGAAAATCTCCCCAACACCTTTGCCTCGAAGGTTCCCATCTGTCTTCCTGAGTCAAAGCAAGGCAAAGTGTCCCACCTACGGAAGTCAGCAGTTCCAAGTGAAGCGCCCAGTACTGATTCTACACCTCCCAGGCCACTTCAGCTGATGCTCAGTGCTCCTACGGAGAGGGGATTTGAGAGTCAGGTCATTGTATATCCTTATGCTATTTTTCTAACTAGACAGTAGGCTGTCCTGGGGAGGGAAGTGTCTTGAGCGTTCTGTGGTTGTGCCTGGTTGGCATGATCCCTCTGCTGGGTTATGGGATGATGTGCGGCCACAGGAAAGCAGTCTGTCTCTGGGTCAGACCACCTGCATCTGACATGCGGCACCCCAGGGACCAGTACACCCACGTAGTTTCTGTTTCTGTTAAAAATAGTCATGACACTCACAGCATGCACCTTCAGTGGGAATTTAGATCCTATCTGGTAGGGATATAGCTTGTTAAGAGTCCAGGTTTTGGATGTCCCCACCATCAGATCGCTGAGGACACTCAAGTCCCCAGATATTTAGTAGGATCTGTGTCATTAGGGAATATATGGTGTTAAGAAAAGATACAATTTAAAAACATACTGCAGTGGGATACAAATTATAAGTAACATTGTAGGAAGTGGGAGGGGGTGAGTCTAGTGTGTATGCTACCAACCAGGAAATTATAGTCCACAGAAAGAAAACATAAAGGTGTCTATCGTTTTAACTAATTTAAAGAGAGTTGTCTATGATTTGTCTGTTCTCCCATACTTTCTCCATGGTTCCGTTTGGTAGTCGGCATCCCAGAGACGGAAAATCCAGCAAGTTTTTGTTCATATGAACACATTCACAGACATAAATGGGCTCAGAAGAGATTATCTATCCACAGATCATCAGTATAACAATCTCAACACTGCTACAGTCATTGAGACAATTGCAGCCTGTTGTTATATGCCTGTATATGCGCGTAATTTTCTCTCTGCACAGCGAGGACCGCAATGCAGAGTGGACTCCTTCTTCCCTTCCTGTAGGATTCATGTAAGTGATACCACACATCGGAGGATGCCTAATTCCCTGACTACAGAGGAATTCTGGTGGGCTAAGAATGGGATGGATATGGTAACCATCTGCATCCCATCTTATTTCCTTTATGGTCCTGAGGATGGAATCTCAAGATCCTCGTTCACACTAAACCAAGAGCTCTGCCCCTGAGCTACACCCTCATCCTGCTTATTTATTTTTAATTATAAACAAGAAAATGTCCATATGTATATGTATACAGATGCATATCTAAAATTGCACTTTGGACAAGCCGACTTTCCCGAGCAGGAGTACGTTCTCAGTGATTAACTTGAGTGATTTCTTTTTTTCCTGGTCATTACTCTCCCAGCAGTTCTCTTTCTTCCTTAGTGATAAAACTCAAGTACATGATGCCTTCAAATAAACTGTTTCCCAGCTTCCTTTGCAGCTAGATATCCATATGGTGAGCTCTGGGCGTGTGAGTGGAAGCATTTTGGTCCTCATTAAAAGACAGTCCACATGCCTGTGGGGTCTTTCGTTTCGTTGCTAGCTAGTGTCTGAAATGTACGTGTAATGAGTTGAGCTTGGGCTGATATAATGGACCCCAAGGATGGGATGTACACACCTGTGATGCTTTATATTGATTGTAACGAGATGGGATATAGACTCTCCTAGGAGGAAGTTTCTAAGCATGCCTGTGAGGGATTTTCCAGACTAGAGAAACTGAGGCAGAAAGAGCCTCTCACCGTGGATAGCAGCATTTCCCTGGCTGAGGTCCTGGACTGGGTGAAAAGAAGAAAGTAAGCTAACTCTAAGGATTTGTTGCTCTCTGCTTCTGCTACAGATGCAGTGCAAGCAGCTGTCTCAAGTTCCCACTGTCCTGCATTCTCTACAGTGACGGGCAGTGCCCTCCAACCCAGAGCCTGAATGGACCCTTCTTTCCTTACCTACCTTCAGGAACGCTGTCCATCTCACTGACCTAGGGCTCACCATTTGGCTAGACTAGCTGGGCAGCAAGCCCCAAGGAGCCTTCTCTGTCACCTCTCAGTGCTCAGTTTACAGGTACGTGCCACCGTGGCCAGATGGTTGTATGGGTCCTGGAAATCGAGCGTAAGTCCTCACGATTGTGCACAAGCACTGCATCACCCAAACTATCTCCCCAGACCCCAGTCCTGTTACATACGTAGAGTTTGCTTAAAGAGTAGATCTTCAGTGCTCTTCACACACACACACACACGCACATTGAAGCACACGCACACACGTACACAATACATATACTCACATACACACATGCATACACGTATACACACTCACTTATATACAAAAACATACACAATACTCATATACACACATACATACACACACTTATATACACACATAAATATATACATATATACATACATACTCATACACACATACATATATACACATATACACACCTAATCACATACATAATACACATACACACTTATACATATATATCTACATATACATGCACATACATAAATACACACATACATGTAATATACATGTAGCTATAAGAAGAGATCAAAATGCTAATTAGCTTGACTACAGTAATCATATCACTATAGATCATATATAGGCTTCACATTGTGCTCGTTAGATATACACAAATTTTACTTTAAAATTAAATAACAAACAGTAAAAAAAAAATCAAAAACAAAAAGCAAATGTGCCAACTTAGCTCTAGGTGGGCAGAGTATGGCCGTGTTTAGTTTTGTTTGTACTTTTATGTCTTTTAAAGTAAAAATAAGACTTGTTTATTTGAGAAAAGAGTTCATGTGTATCTTGTTGAAGGTCTTGTTATTTGGCATTCTTTACTTGCAGCCCCAAGTATTGCATCTTTGTATATATCATCTAAAGTGCAAGGGAGGTAGGGTAGTTATAATCAGGTTACATCTTTAAATGTCATGTATGTAAATATGTCAGCATAACAAAAGGAACATTTAAATAGAAAAATCTAGTATTCTTTTGAAAATATGTATGTGCAATATGTAAAAACAAAAACAAACAAACAAACAAAAAACCCACCAGCTACTCGGGTAAGCATGTTAGTGAACTCACCATTGCAGTGACAAAATACCTGATGTAACCAACTTAAAAGGAGCAAAGGTTTACTCTACTTTCAGTCTAACTTGACCTTTTACCTTTTGAACTAACCAATACATCACCACAGGGATTGAGAGCATAGTGGGAAGGCTGTTCAACTCCTGGCAGCCAGGAGGAAAGCAGAGAAGGTGGGAAGCTAGAACCCAGATATCCCTTCAAGACACATCCCCCAAGGACATACCTCCTCCCACCAGGACCTGCTTCTCAAAGACTCTATCTCCCTCCTCCCAGTAGTGGCTTCAGCTGGGTGACCTTGTCTTCTACACATGGACCTCTGGAGGACAGTTAAGACCCAAACTCTAACTGTTTGTGTGTGTGTGTGTGTGTGTGTGTGCATAGTGATTGACATTGGGTTGTCTTCCTCAAGCCCCTCTCTCCCTTAGTTTTGAGGTGGGTTCTCTCACTGAACTTGAAGCTTGCTCTTTCTGCTATGGCCGGGTGAGCCTACAGGATCCACCTGTTGCTGTTCCCAGCATCCAGTCCCAGGGGTGCAGGTTCATGCCAACACACTTGGAGATCTGAACTCAGGTTCCCATACCGGTACAGAAAGCACTGTACCCAGTGAGCCATCTCCCCAGCCTATCTGACTTCAGTTCTAAAGGGCCAACTATGAAAGACAGTGTACTCGAAGACATGGAACTTAATATTCTTTCAGGTTATCTTGATAAGGAAACATTTCAGACTCAAACACTTCTCTCTTTGGAAGTAAAAACTTACTATTTCTCAAAGTGAACTTCACAGATGAGTGAGGTAGATGGGTGTGGCAGATGGGTGTGGCTTCAAGCCTGTGAGTGGCCACTGCTGTTCTCTCAGCCTCTGCTGCTGCTTCATCTCCTCTTTCATGTGCTTCTCTCATGAAGAGGGCAAATCTTTAAAAACTCTATAGAAGACTTTAAGAAAGCTTTTGTGGGGCTTTAGGTTGTGAAAGCCAAGGTAGATAGGATGTTTAAATTTTCTCTCATTATCAGTGTTATATGCTTTATAGGCTATTTTGACTGGGAGATTTCTGAGGGTTTTACAAAATAAAATCAATTAGGATATTTTGGTAGAAGGGTCAGTGAGTCCAAAAATGGAAGGAAGGAAGAGAAAGGGGAGAGAGGAAAGATGGAGGAAGGAAGGGAGGAGAGAGGGAGGGAAAGAAGGAGGGAGGGAAGGAGGACTAGAGACAGGTGGATGGGTAAATGGATGGTTGGACAGATAGACGGATGGATCACTTTCTATAGTCCTTGAAAAATCAATCATGTTTTATTGAATCATTGTTTCCATCTGATATAGGACAGTTATCAGCCTGTTTGAGAAAATATAACACAGGAAAAAAAATCAGGAGTGAAATCCAGGCTTCTGTTTCAGCTTACTATGTCTGTGGCCTGCTGTGGCCTGCTGTGGCCTGCTGTGGCCTGCTGTGGCCATCAGAACAGCTGTGCTCCATCATCTTTAATCATGAGGTGAACATTTCCCCCACAGATTAAGTGTTGCCACCTTGGTCCCTAGTTGGTGGTGCTATCTCGGGTGGTGAAGTCTGCAGGAGCAGGGCCTAGCTGGAGGAAGCAGGCCTTCAGCAGGGTACAGGGATCCCAGCCGGCTCCTCCCTCTGCTTCTGGTTGCTATAGATGAGCAATGTTCTTCGTTGACCTCCCTGCTGTGATACGTTGTCTCAGCTAAAGCACTGAGATAGTACATGACTCAGACTGAAGCCACGAACCAGGATCAATCCCTCCTTTTAAAGTTGATTGCCTCTGGTATTCTGTCATAGCAACAAGACAAGACTCCTGAACTTTAATAAAAATTTATTTCTATGTTCAGAACTATCTAGAAGATATTATTTCCCTTAGCAGTGTGGCTTTTCTGAAGTTTAGCACGTCTCTAGAGGGCTGGGGTTCATGAGATAAAGGCAGGTGATTGGTTCTTTGACTGCCTAAACAAAATTTAAAGCAATTTTTAATGCTTTGGTCCCCCTGCCCTTGGAAGTACAAAAATAGACTTAAATTATTTGTATTAACTATAGAAATCTTAGGTATCAGTGTTTATATAAGGTACAAGATGCATGGTACAAAAATACTTTCATAAAACCAGAAAGAGTTCCAGGCTAAAAAAAAAAAAAAAAAAAAAAAAAAAAAACACTTTCTATATATTTGCTTATATTTCAAGGGAACCCATTTTTGGATTATAGGGGCTACCTATGTAACAAGACTGGCATACAATGACGACTTGATCCCTTTTGAATGATAAGTGTGACTGACCGGGACCCAGGGGACTGCAGGAAGAGCAGGGAAGAGTCTCGGTGGTGTTTGATCTCAGTCAACAGTGGGAGGATGTTTGCTCTTGCCTGGTCCTGCAAGCCCAGCAAGAAGGCCACCTGGCTTAACGGAACTCCTGCATCTCCAAGAGAAGGGAGAAAACGCTTTCAATATGATGTGGTGTGATGACTCCACGCCTCATCCTACAAGGAAACTACCTAGTATCTTCCCTGCTTTGTGTCAGGGAAGAGGAAGAGGAGGGAGAGGAGGAGGAGGAAGACTTTTTTGACTTCCTGACCATATAGCTCATGAGCTATAGGAAAACCATAATTGGTTCTTCAGCCTCTCATGTGCTACAGTATGGAACTAGCCCAGACACTTCTTCAACAACATGTTCAGGCTTGGAGATATGACAATGGATCTATTCCCCTCAGGTCACTCGTTCACAGCCTAGAAGGTTTACCAGAACGCCCTGGGTGCTGTCTACCTCACCCCAGACTTAGCTGAATCCAAATTAACTGAACCCAAGGATAGCATCTGGAATTCTAAGGGTGTGTGCCATTGAATGCCTCTTGGTTGAGTCTATTACTCACTAACAATCAAGAAATCCTGCCCTGGAATGGTTTGCCCTGGTAGTTGAACAAAATGCATTGTTCTCGAGGCACTGAATGCTGCTTCAGTACACTATGATTTTGATCTTAAATGTCCCATAAAGACCACTGTTGGCAGATGGTAGAACCCTTAGGAGATGGATCCCAGTGGGAGGTTTAGTCCCTGGGGGAGATGGACTTGGAAGGCATTCTGGGGTCCTAGTAGCTTTCCTTCTTGTCTTCCTATCTTTCTACCCAATGCCCTTGTCTTTATGTACTGTGCAGCCAATGGGGCCAAGTGGCCACAGGCTGAAACCTTTGAAATAATTCTAAGCTGATGACCTCAGGTATTTTGTTACAGCATCGAAAACTGGATAATAGACTATGAAAGGACTCAGCCTACATTTTCCCTTGCTGGTGGCCAAGCAATCTCAAGTAGAACAATACCTTACTGAAGTGGGTGCCCACCTCGAACTTTGAGGGACAGTCCTGGCACCTTTAAAATGTTTCATCAACATTCAACAACACACCTAACTCCTAAGCATTTGGCTCAGAGTTCTTGTGAATATCTGAACACTCAGAAAAAGAAAGATTGAATAGTTGCCAGTAGACAATTAACAATCAAGAAATGGTATCCAACCTCTGGGATTCTTACTTAACACAATTAGAAGGATTAATGCAATTCTTGATCAACAAAAACCCAAAACGTAGATCATATTTAGTTAGGGACAATCTGGTCTATAGACAAAAAAAAAAAAAAAAAGTTTTCAAAGAAGAGACTTTCAAACCAAAGGTTGGATAGCAGTTAGGAGGCTACCAGATGCAAACCAGAATCATCATGTCTTAAGCCTCTTTCTTACAGCTAGTGCTCTGCAATCGGCAGGTGGGAGTGCTACTTGAGATTAGTGCTCTATGGTGGCTTTTTTTATTTGGCCTTCTGTCTTTCTACAATACAGGCTTCCATCTACTGAGTCTTTGGATACAAATCGGTTAAGCCAGAATGAATAGAGCCTTTTGGTCTAGTTTGCTTTATCTTAATAGCAAGAATGGAGCATGCTTTTTTCCCCTTCAGGAGTTTATAAATAGTCCATATAAAACCACCCACTACCTTTTCATACACACTCGGCTCGTTATTGAAAAATTATACTCCCTCGCACCTCCAGGTCTTGCTGCGGCTAAAAGTAAGTTTTTTTGCACTTCAATATTCATGGCAGGAAAAAAAAATCAGCAAGTACTAATGTTCATACCCCAAGGGGGCAGCCTGCACACAGATGAAAATATGACCAAGCAAGCACCAAGTTTTTGCTGCATGGCATCAGGCCCAGAGGAGAAAGTCAAAGCCGAAAGATCCATCCTAAGAAGTTAAAAAAAAAAAAAAAAAAAAAAAAAAAAGAGTCCTCCCCATATCCCAATCAGCAGTAGCTAACAGCTAAAGAGTCCACAGAAACCCCAACATTGTCTCAGGCCTCAGGAGACAGTGCAGCAACCACATGCGCTTCTTGCTTGATCCCCAGTTACTTAATAATATGTATCATCGACTCTGCTGTCAGATGTCCTGGGAGCAAGCAAAACAAGTTATTTTGGGTTGTCTGGTCAAACAGTATTGACTCTTTCATGACAGTGTAATCTAAGGAGCCCCAAACACCAAGACACCAGGGCTTGCCGGACCAAGACACCTTGTAAGGGAAGCTCTGTTACCAGGGATTTGGAAGAGGGCTGATGTGCAGCTACCTCGGGTCTATCAGGAGTACAGAAGAAAGAAGCAGAGGCATGCATCCAGAGGGTGGGGTCAGAGGATGTTACACTCAGAGGATCATTCATCCAGTGGTTCTGGTTGAAGGTTTGATAAGGGAACAGAACAGGTAGGATTCATCTGAAGACGAATTTTCTTTCTTTCTTTTTTAATTAGGTATTTTCTTCATCTACATTTCCAATGCTATCCCAAAAGTCCCCCATACCCTCCCCCCAACTCCCCTATTCACCCACTTCTGGTGTTCCCTGTACGGAAGCATATAAAGTTTGCAAGACCAATGGGCCTCTCTTTCCAGTGATGGCCGACTAGGCCATCTTCTGATTCATATGCAGCTAGAAACATGAGCTCCGGGGGGTACTGGTTAGTTCATATTGTTGTTCCACCTATAGGGTTGCAGACCCCTTTAGCTCCTTGGGTACTTTCTCTAGCTCCTCCACTGGGGGCCCTGTGATCCATCCAATACCTGACTGTGAGCATCCACTTCTGTGTTTGCTAGGCCCCGGCATAGCCTCACAAGAGACAGCTATATCTGGGTCCTTTCAGACTTTGCCCATTCTTCTAAGAACAAAAAAAATTGGGAACAAAACACCCATGGAAGGAGTTACAGAGATAAAGTTTGGAGCTGAGATGAAAGGATGGACCATCTAGAGACTGCCATACCCGGGGATCTATCCCATAATCAGCCTCCAAACGCTGACACCATTGAAGACGAATTTTCTTAAGGAAAAAGATTGAGGTTGGGAGACAGTAGCAATTCTGTTTTCAGACAGAAGGGCTCGGCTCCCAACTTGATCCCTGGTGTTTCCTAACTGCTTTCAGAGAACCGTGAGATTGCAGCTCCCTGTTCTCATCAAAATGAACTGCAGCAAGTCAGCAGTGACTCTCGGGGGTGGGGTGGGGGTGCGTGTTGCAGAACGCCTTTCTGGTGTGGTATGCTGGAGGAAGCCTGGCACAAGAACCGCCTGGTGAACCTGCAGGCATGGGACGACTCCTCTGCTCATTCCACTGCTCAGCGAGGCTCTGTTGAGCTCCTTCTCCAGTGTTCTATGCCTTGCCAGGTACCAGGGACACCAGGACACACACCACACTGCCCCAAGGAGGTTACATTCCTGTCATTTGTAAGTAATAAAAATGCCAGACGATCCCTCAGTTGGAGTATAATTCTTTGAGCTTAGTAGAATAGAAAGGGTAAGAACTGAGTCACTGGATCAGTGACTCTCACTACAGTGTGGCAGTATTGCTCACTGAACTTTGTCCTTGGAGGAGTTCTGTGAGCCTCATGGGTAGAAAGGGAGGTGAGGTACCTCTACCCCTTCAGCTGTCTCCTCCCTCATCAAGGTAGCTAAAGACAAGATCAGCTTTGCTGGTGGAGTAAAGTAGGAAGACAGACAAGACACCTGGTAGGGGAACTCAGCTCACCCCAGACCTCACAAATGAGATATAGTCTACTGTGGTGTGAAATCAACAATACTTGCCACCCCCTTTTAAACCACAGTGTAGCATAGCTTGTGCTGGCTGAAACCTATAGTGAATGTCTGTTTCACTTAGGACTTTTAGAGGAGACAAGAAATCACAGACTATAGAGAGGAAAGACACTTTGCCGGTCACCCAGGTGGGTGAAGCTCTGGACGGGAAAGGATCAACTTCTCCCCATTGTGTCTCTTCCTTTCAGTCAGTGTAGCTGTCACACTGCCTCTCCCAAGATGTCACCTACCATAGGTGCTGTTGCCTTCACACCTGGTTCATGCAACACCCATGGCCTTGGAGGATACTAAACGTTTCCCAAGTCAGTGCAGACAGCGGTGGGATTTTCCAAGCCAATTTTTATTACTAAGAAGGGAAGATAAAAAGATCTGTATACGGGGGCTGGAGAGATGGCACAGAAGTTAAAAGCAAGTACTGCTTTCTCAGAGGATCTGAGCTTTGTCTCAGCACCCTGGGCAAGAGGCTCCTACTCCCTGTAATTCAACTGCAGGGTGGTGGTCTGTCTCCTCTGGCCTCCATGGTTCTGACTCTTGTTTCCTTGAATGCATTCCCTTAAAGTCCACCTGGAACCAGCGGGGTGAGATTAGAAGCAGCTTATCACGTGTACAATTGCCAGTTTTGCTTGCCCATCCAAAATGGTGCCATATAAACTTGTTCTTTTCTGTGGAGCGATCATTTTCCCCATGAACAATATAACTCTTCAAGAGCAATATTCTCATTAGCAATTAATTTGTGGTTTTAGAGTGTGTTGTGTGTTCCTTGTGCACTGCAGTAGCGCGAACAATGCCGCTCATCACGGTATTTTAAGTCTATTCACGCCCAGGAAGAGAGTGAGGAAGTGCATTATAATGTAAATTATTCCTAAATTCTAGACATTCAGTTTACCCTGATAAACATCACTTAATTTCAAATTCTCCTATTAAAATATGGAACTGTTGGAGCAACAAGCCCCCTACGTAATTGTCAATTCTTAAGAGCAAAAACTCCACTGAATCTTGCTTTGAGAGGAAAGTGATCATAGACAGGAAGTTTGTGCTTCCAGGGCTTGGATTGGCTCTCTGTTTCATCCACTCTGTTTTATTTCATTTCTTGTTTCTAAAAATTGAAGTGGTTTTCTTTTCCCTCCCTCCCCCCCTCCCTCCCTCCCCCCTCCCCCTCCTCCCTCTCCTTCCTTCCTTCCTTCCTTCCTTCCTTCCTTCCTTCCTTTCTTTCTTTCTTTCTTTTTCTTTCTTTTTTTTCTTTCTTTCTCACCTGTGCATACATGTCTGGAGGAAGGGTAGAGTGTGTTCCTCTGTACTTCTCCATCTTGTGTTTTGAGACAGGGTCTCTCATTGAACCCAGAGCCCATGGGTTGGCTAGGCTGTCCAGCCAGCAAACTCCGGGAACCTTCCTGTCTCTTCCCCTCCGCATCAGAGAATCATTACAGACCTTGCGGCTACACCCAGCTTTTCCATGAATACTGGGGATCCAAACTCAGGTCCTCATGCCTGAGCCGTCTCTCCAGCTCTAAAGTGCTCTTCTTGTGTGCACTGTGGTTTAAAATGCCACAAATCCACAGTTTAATCGGGAAGTGTGGTGCAAAAGTTAGACCACAGACTCAGAAGTTAGACTCCCGGGTTTTAATTCCCCCTCTGCTAGTGAACTAGCTTGTGAATCTGAACAAGTTCCTTAACTCTCCAGGGAGCCTCATCTTGCCTGTAAAATAAAAGATTCCGTTCCTATCCACACTCAGTATCTGGCATGGTACATGCAGCAGTCACAGTGATTACTGAGTTCATGTCTAATACTAACCTAGTTCTGAAGCAGAAGTCTGACCACACCAATCTGCAATACCCCACGTAGAATGAAGAAAAGGCAAGCTTCCTCTGCTGACAATGCACAGAGACTGGCTATGTGGAGGCTAAAGCTGAGCACAGCATCCCCTGCCCTCCAACCTCTCAGATGATGCTGCTACACCCACAGCTACCACAGCTCTTCAGGAGAAACTTAGGAGTCCCTGATAGCACACAGCACACAATCCTGAGGCAGGCCTTCCTTCAGGGTCTCTTACACCTCTGTGGGTGAATGTGACCATTGTCTTTCTCAGAGAACTTCATTTTAATGTCACTGCACTGTTCCCAGCAGGAGCCTGGGGGTGGGGCAAATTCCCAAGGTCCAGCAGTGAATGAGTATGTCCAGTCTAGCCTCTCAACTGCTCTGAGGAAGAGCCAGCCTCTCTCAATGAAACTGACTAGGTAGATACCATCTCTACCATTATAAATTCACTCAGAGCCTGTCTTCCTTGGAGGTGATTCAGGGCCACCATCCTCATTGATAAAACTGCTTCTGGTGATCAAAAGAGAGAGGCTCAGCTCAGAGAGAAGGCTAGCTCACAATGTGATTGGGTTAAAGTAAAGGAAGGGAAGCCCTTAGCCCATTCACGTTTTTGTTTGTTTCAAACCAATCACAATTAGGAAGCAAAATAGAAGATTAATCTATCAGCTTTGTTTTGAGCTGTCATCTTAGTCATCAAAACACACGCCCATCACACCACTAAGATAGCAGCCAGACTCAAGAACCGGGACAAGAATGGATTGCTGGATTACTGGGGAAAAATGGCTTTTCCTCTCTATAAATCAAACATTGTTCACTTACTTGATTGATAAAAACATCAGCATTGGGGGTAAGGATTTTATTTAGTGAACAAAATATGGGATATACATTTAAAATTGAATTTCTGATAAATTATATATATACACACACATATATATCTTGCCCAAGATACTTTAAATGCAGGGAAATGCTTATATAAAATAATTATTAAACAGTTTTTCATTATGTTAAATTCAGATTTTAAATGGATGTCTGATTTTTTTTTAGTCTGGCAGCTTAAATTGCACAGTACTCCAAGGAGCTGAAGGGGTCTGCAACTCTATAGGTGGAACAACAATATGAACTAACCAGTACCCCCTGAGCTTGTGTCTCTAGCTGCATCTGTATCAGAAGATGGCCTAGTCAGCCATCCATCTTCCATTGGGAAGAGAGGCCCCTTGGTCTTGCAAATTTTATATGCCCCAGTACGGAGGAATGCCAGGGCCAAGAAGTGGGAGTGGGTGGGTAGGGGAGTGGGTAGTGGAGGGTATGGGGGACTTTTGGGATAGCATTTGAAATGTAAATGAAGAAAATACCTAATAAAAAATTAGATATTAAAAAAATTGCACAGTACTAGTACTTATAGATGCTAATCTATGTTGTTTTTTTTTTTCCCTAAAATAGCGTAATAGAAGAGAATAAGCATGTAACATAGGTACAGTCTTCTTTCCTTATTATCTCAGGGTTGTAGTTTGGGTCTTAGAGAACAATGCCCAGGAGAACCTGGCCTGGGTATGGTACCACATATGCAGCAAGGGAACCTTCAGCTCAGGTCCCTGGGAGCCCAAAGGCAGCTTGTCCCCCACCCTGTTGACAGGCTCATACACATACAAGCAGCCATTGCTTCTCTTTTAAAAAGTGTGATAAAATGTATATAATTTTAAATTTATCATGTTAACTTCACTCCCCTGTGTCTGCTCAGCCCCTGGCAAGGCTCATTCTATTTACTGCCTGTAAATATGGCCACCTTAGATATTTCATAAAGGTGGCATCATAATGCAGTTTTTGACTTTCCGTGTCTGGCTTGTTTCACTCAGCTTGGTCTCTCGAGGCTCAGGTCTCATCTATGCTGTGGCATGAACCTAATCTCCGTTCTTTTCAAGGCCGAATTCTATAATATATAGTAATTATTCCCATTCTTGCTTTTCCACTGACCCATCAATGGATACTTGAATCACATTCAACCTTTGTCTGTTATGAGTGATGCTGCTTGAACAAATATCTGCTCAAGATCTTGTTTTCAATTCCTTTGGGTTTATACCTACAAGAATAATTGCTGGATCATACAGTAATTATAGTTTTCAAAAAGTTTGTGATTTTTAGGGCTTCACAGCAGAATCTTGCACATGCTAGACAAATGCCTAGGCTGCTCCCCTAGCTATAGACAGGGTTTTTCATTTTTTTGAGAGACCACCACACTGGTTTTTCAGCATGAATGTGACCCTTTATCTTTCCACCAATATTATGCATCCTTGACAACATTTGTACTTTCTGTTTTTCTATAGTGCCCGTCCTCACAGGTACAAAGGAAGATTGCTTATTATTCCCATGACAAAATCCAATGAAACCGTTCAGCTAATTACTAAAAAACAATTTGGCTGTTTTGTTGGAGTCTGAAAAGCTAATTTTATGGATATCTTTACACCTTTAAAAATATTTATTTTTGTTTATATGTGTGTGTCACACATGTATATGTCTAGAGAGGCCAGGAGTATCAAATCACCTGGAGCTGGCGTGCAGGGGGTTGTCCTGGAGCTGGCATGCAGGGGGTTGTGAGCTATCAGCAATGGGTCCTGAGAACAGAACCAGAGTCCTCTAGAAGACTAGCAAGCACTCTTAACTGCTGAGCTAGCTCTCCAACCTCTGGACCTATATATTTAAAATCACTTCCAGATGGCTAACTATATAGTTGTTTTAGTATTTTAGAAAATAAAATGACAAAAAAAAAATATACAGAACCAAGTTTTTAAATACTTTCTATTTTTTGTTGGTTTAATCTTGAATGTGGGAAACACAGAGAGTCAACCGAACTTCATTTTTTTTAATGGCTAAATAAAATTCCTTTATATTGGTATACTATAGTTTATCTATGGCTGAATTGTATACATCTTTGGCTGTTATATATGTTCATGTACAACTTTTTATGTGGTTATGTGTTTCCATGTCTCTTGGAATACTTTCTTAGTCTCCTGGGCTGCTGTAACAGCTGGGTGGCTGTGGACAATTGAAATTTATTTCCCCAAGTCCTAGAGGCTGGAAAGCCCAAGATCAAGATGCTATCTTACTGGATGTCCAATGGGGACTCATTCTTCACAGAGGGGAAGGAAAAGGGAGATCTCTGAGGCATCTTTCAAGAGTGTACTAACCCCACCTACAATGGTGGTGCTTTCGTGACCTAATAACATCCTGAAGACACCACCTCCAAGTCACATTGAGCTTTTGGATTTAACACACCAGTTTTAATATAAAAGTGGCCAGTCTGAGGTACATATCTGGGAATGGAATAAGTGGATCACAGGCTGACTCTGGGTTAAATGAGTCAGGAGCAAACAGGCTGATTTTCAATGACCCTGGACTACTCGCTGTACGTTCTAACCAGAAACATATGATGAGTAAAATCCAAGGACCTTAATAGGTCTAATAAGACACAGCTCTTGGGGCTGGAGAGATGGCTCAGCAGTTAAGAGCACTGATTGCTCTTCTAGAGATCTTGAGTTCAAATCCCAGCAACCACACAGTGTCTCACAACCATCTGTAATGGAATCCGATGCCCTCTTCTGGTGTGTCTGAAGAGAATAACAGTGTACTCATATACATAAAATAAATAAATATATATATTTTAAAAAGGACATAATTCTGATTTGTGCCTACCATTTGAGTTTTCTGTCTATCTAGGAGAGCATCCTGCTTTATCAATACCTCACCATTGTCATAATATCATGGAGAATTAAGCAAGTACTGGACTGGAAGGTTCATCCCAACTGGCTAGTTTTTTGTTGTTTTTTCTTTCTTTCTTTCTTGGAACATGACATACATACTCTCTACTGGAGGAGAACAGTGATAATCAAACCTTGAGCTACAATAATGACTATCCCAGCAAGATATGACCACAAGTGTTCTAGTGGCACAAATGTTATGGGAATCACCAACTACTTTCTGATTAACTCACAAGGTCCACACTGCAGGAGAAATGCATACCCAGTACTGTGAATCTGGTAAAAAAAAAAAAAAAAAAAAAAATCCATGGTTGAAAAATCTCCTATGTCCCAAGGAGAAACCTTTTACTATTAGTTTGCTAAATGGATGTGGTATGCCACTGCTCTCAAAATTCATGTCTCTGATCTCACCAGAGAAGTTTCTTTGTGCAATGGACACCAGTTAATGTAGAAACTCACAATTGACCAACGTGCAAAGAGTAAGCTTCTGTGGTTTGCTCAACCAGCCACAAATGGGGCATCTAGATTATACTCCCTCCCCAAGTTGCAGGGACCAACACAGAAGAGGGTGTAGATGTGTAAAAGTCAGAGCTCAGGAAGGACTGGTATGAAACAGATTCTGGGCACAACAGGACCACATATGCGCTCACAGCAGTTGTCTGCACAGTCCTGTACAAGATCAAGCCAGTCAACATTCCAGCACGGAGCAGGGAGGGTTTCATGAGCCCTCCCCCTTAGCTGAAGAGCTATTGATAGCTGATAGATTTTTGGTTAGGTATGATGGCATACACCCATAATCTCAATACTCCTGAGGCAGAGGCAGCATGTTGAAAGTCCACTTGGTGTATAAGTAAGACTACACACACACACACACACACACACAGAGAGAGAGAGAGAGAGAGAGAGAGAGAGAGAGAGAGAGAGAGAGAGAGAGAACAATAATCAACAAACACTGCTTTCCTCCGCAGGGGCAATGTAATATACTTTACCTTTAAACTGTGAAACCCCAGTGCTAAATTATTTTCTCCTTCAAGGAAGATGTAATCTCAGATTTAACCAGCACAGCGTTTGCAGGCTTACAATTAAGTCTGTAGAAGCGATTATTATCACCCTTATGGTTACAATCTCCCCCACCAAGCAAAAACCGGAGAAAGGAACACAAAGCCCCACCCAAGGAGGAAGGGAAGCGGGCAGCTAGAGTGAGCCAGGCTGGATTCTAACTTCAGAGAGCCCCATGTGTGCTTGCTATGCTCCCGTTACTAACCAGGCGTCTCTCTCACACAGGGACATTTCCACGTGTCTCGGAGTTGGGCTTTTGCATTTGATTATGCTCAGAGTTCAGTTCTGCCTCATGATCTCTGTTGGCGTTCACACTGAACTTGGCTTTTTCTGGCTGGCTCCATCAAACAATAGAAGTAACCATTTGAAAAGTCCAGCCATGGGAGTGGGGTTTAGAACCACAGCAGCCAAGCTGATGCCCAGCCTTGGCTTCCTTCCCGGGGACGGGGATGCTGCTGGTTGGAGCAGAAGCAGTTCTGGGTGTGAGCAGAATGGAGAGTCTGGTACGGGAATGTCTACTAGAGTGGTGACTTCTGGGCTGGAGTGAGCCTTGAATTAAGTTCTTAATTCAAAGTTGCCATAGAAACCCTGTAGGAATGCCCTAACTTTTTACAGAGTGGATTTCATGCTTAAATGTTAGTCTTTTACGTTTAATGGTATACGGAATAGAAGATAAAAATTAGAGAAAGGAAACACACCCCGGTCTGAATCTCCTAAGATACTGAGGTCTTCTGACATTGTCACTGTCCAGCGGTTGCAGGAAGAGGTGGGTTGCTACCCCTGGGAGCTGTCCAGGAGACTCCGCATGCCTTTGCGTGAATGCTGCATTCTGAAAGGCCCCGCTGTAATTCAGCAAACCCAGCTTGCACTTGAAGCCAAATGAAATGCAAAGATCTTTTCAGCAGCAAACCTCAACCTCAGGGAGGAAAATGCCGGTTAGCTAGCAATTGTGAGAAGTCCCAGCTACTACAACCACCCCTCCCCCACCTCCCATTGGATTTTACTACTCGACACCCGTGAGAAAAACATCGGGAGGCTCTTTTTAAAAAATGGTTACATTATCAATTAATCTATAGTATGTTTCAAATAAATATTTCCAGTAAATGGAACAAAACCCAACATTTATATGGCTTGCACCTAAATTATCATCATCTCGAAGCAGATGCAGAATGCAAGACAAGGCGGACAATCCACACTGTAATTTGCCCAGTAACATTGTCTTAGATCTAATTAGTGCTTATGCAGATCCTTTACAAAAATGTGAAAACGGCACCAGGATGTAATTGTTTAATGAATTTAGTGCAAAGCACATCTGCATAAATTCCATTTTAGCTGAAAAAACTAAGTTCAACCGCTATTTGCTCCAGAGCCAAAACATTGAGAATTGTGCTCACTGTACTGCTCTGCTGGCTTGGAGATTTCAAATAAATACTACAGAGTTAAAGCCTCCAGCTGCAGAGCAGCCCATCTGTAGATGCTCATTATATTTGGCAGTATTCTAGAATGATTGTGCCTTACTCCTCGGGAGGGGGGGTGGGGGGGAGAACCAAAAGTTTTGTCAAGAAAAAAAATGGGGATATTTGCAATATTTATTACCCAGAAAAAGTTTTGAATCTGACCTTTATCCACTTAGTAAATTTTAAACACCTATTTGTATGGAGTCTTGTATGCAAATTGGAATGATGTTCTTCTCCAACAGTTAGCTGTGGCGGAAAATCATAGAATGCTGAATTTGGACATAAGTTTACTGAAATTAGAATTTGAACCTGCCCTTTTGCTTTTCTGAGATTTTACTTGACCCATGATCAGGGTTTAATACAAAATGCAGTAACAGAGAGAGAGAGAGAGAGAGAGGGGGGGGGGATAGGAGGAATCAGGTAAGCTCATTATGTTGTGGTTAGTTGGGGCTGCTCTGAGTTGGTTCTGTTTCTTTCTTCTTTTTGTTGTTGTTGTATTTGTTTTTTCATCAGAAATGAACTGTTAAATCACAACTGCCTTTTCTCTTTGCTGGATCTGATTCAGATGGAGTGGGTGGGGGGGCAGGGCTTGTGTATGTGTGCTAGGGAGATGTTGGGGCCTGAGTCAGCAGAATTCTGTAAAATGGTAAACTGAATTTGTCCTTATTCATGGCAGTGATCCAGTTTAGGTATAATCAGCCTGAAAGCAGCGTGCCCTGGTGTCCTCGCTGAACCAAACAGTATTGCTCTGTCTTTATTTAGTTTCTATGGTAGATCAAGTTTCAGGCAAAGGTTCCTGGGAGACACTCCCGAGGAAAGGATGTCTGCAGCACACTCACAGTGAAGTACCTTGGAGGGGTGGGGCCTAGGACTGTGTAGAAGAAGATGCCTCTCAGAGCAGCAACAGATGCCTCTGACCATGGGTACCTAAGGGCTGGGGGTATCACTTGATGCTAGGGCTGTGTACTGGCTAGTTTTGTGTCAACTTGACACAGGCTGGAATTATCACAGAGAAAGGAGTTTCAGGTGAGGAAATGCCTCCATGAGATCCAGCTGTAAAACATTTTCTCAATTAGTGATCAAGAGGGAAGGGCCTCTTGTGGGCAGTGCCATACCTGTGCTGGTAGTCTTGGGTTCTAAAGAGAGCAAGCTGAGCAATCCAGCAGAAGCAAGCCAGTAGGTAACATCCCTCCATGGCCTCTGTATCAGCTCCATCTTCCTGACCTGTTTGAGTTCCAGTCCTGACTTCCTTTGGTGATGAACAGCAGTGTGGAAGTGTAAGCTGAATAAACCCTTTCCTCCCCAACTTGTTTCTTGGTCATGATGTTTGTGCAGGAATAGAAACCCTGACTAAGACAGACTGAACTGAGACAAAAGGGCTGGACCCTATCTCCCCCAACTCCTCCTCTCCCCCATCAATCAGGTGTTGGGTGTGCTAGAGAGAATGTAGGTGTGTCTGGGCTCTGTTGAGGGTGGGATACAGTTCCCTGTGGGGCTGAGGGACACCTGTGAGCTGACTACAACCTATATCCTAGAGGTTGGGTCCAGAGCAAGGACCTTGGCAGTGAATTACCACTCCTACTGCAGTTGCAAAATCCAACCCACTTACTTTGCCTAATAATATTGCCCCAGTTGGGAACAGTACCTGCAAGAGTCTTGCCATCTCTTTTTCAGGAGAACTTGGAGAGGAAGGTCAGAGGGATGTGTTGAGACCACAGCTACACATCCCTCCATCTCACCCCATCCATCCCACATGACCCTCTCCCTCAGCTGGCACCTGCTCTGCTGGCATAGCTTATGTGCTCTGCTAAACAAACATTGTTCCTCAACCCCTGTAATCCTGTGCTGTGTAAGCTGCACTTGTTTGCCAGGGGAACATCAACAGAACCTACATGGGTCACCAGGACAGTAGGCACGTAATCCTTTGCCCCATTACATATCAATAGTTCTACCTCCTGATGATCAGAATACATTTCTCCTGTCAAGATGACATCTCTTGCCCTTCCTCTATTTTAAGTGAAAACACTTAACTCTGGAGGTATAAGGTAGCCCTTGCTCTGCCCCCTGGTGGAAACATTCTCCTTAGAGCCAAACTTCTAATCTTGTAAAAGCTGTTAGTAAGTGAATGGGAAGTGAAATTGCCCAGGTAGGGCCTCAGGAATAGGGGTGGGACCATGCCTCCCTCCTATGTTTTGGTTATCATGCCCTTGTATTTCACATGTTAAGGACACAGTGTCATGAAATGGTCATTGACTTAAGGTCCTAGAGATAGGTGTCCCACACTGGCAGCCTATCATCTTCAAGAGGTGTCAAAAACTCCTCCTTGACAAGCTGGTCTCATCTCCCCATCTGATGCTGTAGTCTAGGAAAGATCTGATACTTGCTAATTGTGGTCAAATGCTTCCCCCCATGTCTCTACTGTTGTGAAGTAGATTGTCTAGTGCAATATAGTGTTCTACAAAGTCTCATGTCAATGACATGAATACCCAGTGGGCCTCCAAACATTGTAGCTGAGGGTCTACATGCAGGAAAACAAAACCTCTATCTGGAATATGCATCAATAATAATGAATGTAAATCGTTTCTCGTTCCGAGCTAGAACTGTGCAATGCGACCAACTCCTGTCAAATGGCTGCTTGTTCTCTCTGAAGGATGGTGCTCCATCCAGTGTTTGCCTCTGGCTTGCAGGTCAAGACACTTATCAGTGGGAATGACCAAGTCAGTCTTGATGAGCACATGAGTCCACAAGGTCGAGCGCCTACAGAGTCTCTGGACGTATGGAAGTAACCACCATGTTTGAGCGCCACCAACTGTTCCAGTACTTAGGTGATCAATGACAAAAGTTGGCTGATACTGCCTGCTGAGTCATCTTGTCTATTTGCTAAGTTTTCTGTTCTGCACCAGATGTTCTAATATCCTAGAAAAGGACTCATGCTTGCCTAGAATGAGTGAAGCCCCGAGTTGAGGTCCCGAGTTTTGTCCCCAGAACTGGTTTCAAACTCATGACATTCTTCCTGCCTTGGCCCCTTAAATTCTGAAATTACAGGCAAAAGATGCCTGGTTAGTGTCCCTGGTGTTTAAAGTCTTACTCCTTCTGGGCCCTTGGCCTAGGCTTTTGCCACTGTGCACGGATCCCCACATAAGGCACTTTCCTTTTCTCAAAAGTGGATAATGAAGTCTAAAGCTCTTCATGTTGGGAGGACTTCCCCTTGCCTATTTTTTAAAGTCACTCCTAGGAGGGACTACTATGCAGTCAGTGTGTGTCTCAGGCTTGCACTCACAAACACATATGACTCCTCCATAAATTAAGCCCAGTCTTGTTTTCTTTCCCCCATTGTCCCATAAGGGATGGTGTAACCCTCATTACTCTACAGACGATCAACCATCATCTCTATGAACTGAGGAAGAGAAGCTAGTATGAAGCCAATGGTTAACATGGAGACCTGAAACTTTTTTTGTGCCTGCTTGCCCTGTCCAATTGGGATGTACCATTGTTGTCTAAAGATGGCTGTTCCCGGGTCCACCTCACCTTATGACTTGATGGCTTGGAAAGAACTCAAATGATCATGGACCATTTGGCCACGTGGTCATTTGATATCCCTTGTTAAGCACTTCATCTCAACCAGGGCCCACTGACATGCCAAGATCTATTCTTTCAAATGGTATATAATTCTCTGCTGCAGATGGCATGGCCTTACTCCAGAACCCCAGAGGTTTTCATTGTGAGTCTCTTATTGCCATAAACTCCACGTGGAATCTTTTCCCACCACAGATACTTTGAATCACAGAGTCTCTTGTCATGGGGTCCAACTGTGGTCTCTAATTCTCCACTTTATTCATCTGAACTTGTTAACATGATGCCGGTACTTTAGTGAACCACTGTTTTCCTTAAACAGACTAGTCCTACTACAGACCGCAGAAGAATTGGCACAGATCTTGGGCAATATGTAAATATATGGTAGTATCCACTTCATGTCAGTGTAGAGTACTTCTGAACTCTCTCCTGGAAGGAATGGAAAAGACTACTTTCTCTGGGCACGAGCTAACATTTCCTGTGCTCTGCAAAACTACAAGCTGTATCTGTAGTGACAGCAGGTATTAGGATTATTACTTGCCTGAGTTTGGCTTGCAGTACATAACATCCTACAAGTCTGTCCAGCTTGTGTGGGTCCAAGACTACAATTGGCAAGAATCCCCCCTCTGCATACCTTATGTCTTTGTCACTTTCATTGTCATTCAGTCTTTGGGCTGGGGAAAGAGCCCTTTCAAAGTCTTCTCATTCAACTCCATTTACTTTGATTTGTGATTCTACAGAGTCACACACCAAAAATCTTCATTGGGTTCTGCCAGCAACCAACCATGTCCATTCTAGTGATATATTCAAGACTAAGGAAGTACTCATTTGGTAGGTTCCAAGGTCCAATGAGCCTGCTATGAATCATTCAGGCCTGGATTTCTACTTAATATCTGGTTCCTGTATTCCCTGTTCCAATAAAGCAAAGCATGAAGAATCTCCTGATCCCGGGTTACGTTTAGAAAACCCAAAACCCTGTGTCCAACCATCTTGGAGCCTTGTGGATATTGTCTCATGGCTCTGTGTGATGATTTGAGTGCAGGAACATAAGTCTCTTCCAGGAAATACTATTGAGATCATTGTCATCTGTGGTTGCTATGGTAATTCAGGGTGTTTCCTCCTAAGGGCTCAAGTTCTTTTTCAATTAGTGGGTTGCAAAGTCTGAAAACTAGCTCAGGTATAGACATTGGATAAAGGATTATCCAATGTGCAGACACACACACACACACACACACACACACACACACACACACATATCCACACATCCACTGCCTATAGCCTACTATCCATCTATGATTTTTAATAAGATTTAGTGTGTGTGTGTGTGTGTGTGTGTGTGTGTGCACGCACACACGTACATGTGTGCCTATGTCTGTCTGTGTCTCTGTGAAGGTATGTATATATGAGTACAGGTTCCTGCAGAAGCCAGAGGGGTTAGATCCCCTGGAACTAGAGTTACGGTTAAGTTAGTCACCTGATTATGGTGCTGAAAACTAAGCTTGGGTCCTCTGCTAAAGCAATTGTCTATCTTAACCACTAAGCAATCTCTTCAGTCTAACTTCTTTTGATGTATATGTATAGAGCAACACCCTTGTCGGCTGCCAGCTGTTCTGCTCCTAGGAGCATCAAGCACTGTTAACCATTTGTGCCCAACATTGGAGTCACCCTCAGCAGGTCCCATAGAGGACAGCCAATTCCAGGTCACTCAGTATTGAGTCCACTTCCATCAATGTGCCACATTGAGGACAATGTCCTCACGTGCCTGGAGTACTGGGTCCCTTTCATTCAGTGATGTGAATGGCCACAGGATCCTTTTTCACTCTTTGGCTCATCTTCCAAGGCTTTCCACGTCAGTAGGTGGACTTTCCTAAGGCAGCCAATCAACCCACTCACTCCTCCAAGCCTTCTGAGCTGTTGCTGCACCAGTTCTCACAGGAATCACTTAGTGCCTCTGTTGCACTTGATATAGAGCATACTCTCCCCGTGCTTCTGCGAGTGAATCTGATAATATGTTCCCAGGGCATAATCTCCCAAGGTCCTGGCAGGAGATACAGTTCTGTAGCAAAGGAGAAGGGACCCATATGGACAAGCCTTCTTCTTAGACTTTATCACTCTATTCTGCTTAATCACATGCTCTCAGGATCCTGCTCTATACATAGTTTCCCAGCATCTGGGTACACATTAGCTAGTTCTATACAGTTTGTCAGTATGTAATCGCTGTTCTTACTTGCCAAACCAGACAGGTCTTTAACCATGTAATGCTATGACTGGATTCTTGGGATAGATTCTGAAGTGGGTGGGGAAAGGGCCACCAAAAGCCCCATGGATTTAGGGACACTTTTGATAGCCCAGGAATCTAAGTGAATTTAAACGTTCAGCAGTGTCTGGAACAGGTGTTCTTTCCCTCTCCAGGTCTGAGGTCCTTTATACTATAGTTTAGACAGTGGCTCAGCCTCTTCAAAGGGAGCAGAAGAGCCCAGTTGGTGCAGAGGTTGCCATATGAGACTCAGGGAAAAACCCTGGTTCTTGTGGGCTCTTGAGATGGTCTTGTCCGCAGTGGAGCTTCAGGGCAGGTGGATCACAAATTCTGGCCAGTAGTCTCTGGGAGAGCTCCTTGGAAGCTTAGTGGCTATCCTCTACAGGAAAATGTCTTATCTTCATGTGTCACACTTACTGTGGTCACCTGCTTACAACAGAGATGCCCAACAGATGGGAGCTGAGACACTGATATTGCTGGTCTCCTCAAACAGCTGTCTCCTGTCCTATCTGCTTTCTCTTTTGAGGAGCTTTCAAAAAAGACTTTTTAAAAGGAAAGTTATACCTACGTAGAAGAATTGAGACTACTGAGTCCCCACATACCTTGTTCTGTTTCCTCATTAGGAGCACCTTCTATTAGTGTGCTACCTTTGTTGCGATTCATAAGCCTATAATATCGTATTCTTATCAGCTCAATGGCTTATTCAGATGTCTTTTAGCCTTATGTAGTGTCCTTTTATGTCCCAGGATACCAACCTGCACACTATATTACATTTAATACTCAAGTCCCCTGGAACTCCTCTGAGTTATGACAAGTTCTCTGATTTCTATTATTTTAAATTGTTTTGAAAATTTTGATAGTTACTAGAAAGAATTTGTAAGACATCTTTTTTCCCTGGGGCTAGACTGATGTTTTTCTTATTGATATACTAGAACTATAAAGCTTGGGAAAGAGAGCACAGGAAAAAGTGTCATTGTTATCATGTTATACTAAGGGCACTGTGTCAGTCAGCTTTCCACTACTGTAACAAAGACTGGAAATAAATCATTGTGTAAAGAATACATTTTTATTTTGACTCATGGTATTGGAGGCTTCTACCTGTGATCAATGGTCCCTGTTGTTTTAGAACCCATCAAAATCAGTATATTATGGTAAAAACAAAACAGCAAAGCAAGACAAAACAAAACAAAACAAAAAACAAAACAAAGCAATAATGCAGAGTCCCACACTGGCCTTTGTAAAAATGATCCAAATAACCTAAAGACCTCTCACTGGACCTCACTACTTCCCAGTAGTTCCTCACTGGGCACAGAGATCCTAACACATGGATATTTGGGGATACACAAGAGTCAGATCATAGAGGGTCTACACTTACAGCATGATTTATCACTGTTGGTACTGGCTCTGACCTCCAGAGTATAGCCCTGTCTGTGATGGTTTTCATACTCTTTTTCAACACTACCCTTTGGAAATGGTGGTTGCTACGCACAGCCCACACTTGAGCTGAGTTGTGCTCCACCTCTTTGAAGGCTGACTATCGACATAGAGTGCTTGAGTTCTGGAAAGGGGACTTGCCCTCTCTCCCTCATTCGTCTATTCAGTTATCTACTTGAAGCATTCTTACTCAGTCATCTACCTGAGTCATTATGAATTCATGAATATTTGTTTTATGTTTTGTGTTATAATCCCATCCTGTTCTAAAATGCTTTTAAAATTGTTCCAACCTTGGTCACTGGGAGACATACGACATTTTAAAAAGCTATATTCACTTGGATTGATTTGCTATTTCCTGAATTAGTAATGTGGTGCTACTAAGACCACAGAAACCCAATCAGCTCCCTACTTCATGTGTGACTTAGCCCCACTAACTAGAAAAAAAAATCATTCTACACAGGAAAGGAATTCTAGTCTTTGATCTACGAAGCATTTGAGAACTGTCATGAGCATAGTGGTCAGATGAATGACAACCAGCAAATCACTCGTCATCTGCCTATGCACATGTCAGTGGGAGTAAACCACTTTATTAAACAAACAGACAGACAGACAGACAAAACGAAAAACGGAACTCTCAGGGGAAGACTGAAACGCACCAGCTACTATTATATACGGTTACATTTTAATACCCAACGTTAGAATTTTCCTGTAGATTCAGGTGTGTCTGATAACCAGCATTATCAGACAAGTGTCCAAGCCTTCCTGACTCAAGTTCTCTTGTCTGTTCAAAGGAAACAACCTAGGGGCTGGAGAGATGGCTCAGAGGTTAAGGGTGTCTGCTGTCATTTTAGAGTACAAGTTGAGTTCTCAGCTTGCAACCTCTTGTAGCTCCAGCTCCAGAGGAAATTATGCTGTTCTCTGGCCTTCACCAGTACCACCCACACATGGCATTCAACACACACACACACACACACACACACTCATCACTAAAAGTAAATGAATTTGAGAAAAACTCAAAGACATCTGATTGCCAAATCTATTTAATTGTTATGCATATCTTGTTCATATTAATGCTCACAAACATTCGTCAAATTACAGAAACCAAATATGGGAACAAAGAAGACCCTTTCCCCTATCACATGAGCCAGGGTGACGCTGTTATTTAGCTTTTCTTGCAAAGTTAGTCCCACATTGAAAGTGGGGGATTTAGGAGTTGAATACACACAGGCCCTAATTCTTCTCTTCCTTCCTTCTCGTGTTGCTGAGCCTATCAGATATTTCCTATAAACTACTTGAAGTTCCCACCTCCCACGTGACCTGGAGAACTATGAGAGCCTATTTTTGCCGCTTATCATATGTTCTTTGCTCTGTGAGGATGCCTCATTCTGACTACCTGAAATATAGATAGGTTTAACCCGGAAAGCATATTAGAAAGCACACACAGCTTTTCAAACAAAAACAAACGAGACAAGGAACAGACACTCCCACAAATACTAGCTCTTCATGACAAATGGGTGCGTTGGGCACTAACCTAATAAAAACACTCTTATCTCGGGAAGAGAGGAGGGAGATGCTGTTTTACAGGTGGGGACACAGGGTTTATTTGTTAAAGTAAAAAAGGGTTAATAGCTTAAAAATGCTGTAAAGTACATAAGTTCTCGTACAAAACTCTGCTCAGGAAGTCACTGCCATGAGAATAATCATTTAAATGTAATCTAAGTCCTGACATTATTACAGAAATAAATGACCAAGTCTATGCACTAACTGGATCGACATGATAGGCTCTATTTTGGTTGTCGGAAGTACCCCACACCCCAGAATGGTCAGGTCTCAGGCTGTCCAGATGTCCCGAAATGAACTCAGGCTGGACTATAGGATTTCCGGGGGTTAGGTAAAAGCCAGCATTCCTCAGGAACTTGTGAAACTGGTTCCCATCTGCCAAAAGGAGTCATTTCCCTTACCTCTGGCAGAAGGGACATATGGCTCTATTTACAGGTACCTGTGGTTGCATATCAAAGTCCATGCTGACCTCCAGGTTCCCATGAACTTCTGGCCCTCTGTCTCTCCAGCTACTTGCTCTCCTTATAACCTGCTAGTCTCTTTATTCTTCCTCCTCCCCTCCTCCTCCTCCTCTTCTTCCTCCTTCTCCTTCTTCTCTGTCTTCTCTCTCTCTCTCTGTCGTCTCTGTCTCTGTCTCTCTCTGTCTCTCTCTGTCTCTCTCTGTCTCTCTCTGTCTCTCTCTCTCTGTCTCTCTCTGTCTCTGTCTCTCTCTCTCTCTCTCTCTCTCACACACACACACACACACACACACACACACACCTCTGCAGTTTGCCATTGCTCCTGCTCAGGTCTTTGTGTGTTTCCCATTGTTCGTTCCCAGTGAGCTGACACACTGAAATGCTCACCTGACCCCAGACAGGTTTTGAGCCTCTCCCTGATCTACCAAGAGAGGAAAGAGAATACTCCTGACAGATGAGAGTGGACACTAAGGGGGTCGACAGGATACCTGAGCTGACAGGATTGAGGCTGAAGGGGAAGAAATTAGAATGGAGACACCCTAAGGATGGAGCTTATGAGATGAGGAATACAAAATCCATTATTGGGAAATAATCCTGACTAGAGAAACTTGAAGAAAAAAATGTTAAAGGAGAGGCCCAAAGTTGGATTTCTGTGGTTTCTAATTACATAAACATAAACTATGTGTGCTTTATAATGACAGATTTTATAAACTGAACATTTATAAAATTTAATTAAGGCTCAGGATTCTAAGAAACTCTGGAAAAATTCCTCCCATTAGGAAAGCATTTTAAAATCACTCAGAGACCATTTTCCTACGCACAATACAGTGGTGGATTCAAATTCTTTGGGTATATTTCAATTTCTGGAAAAAAGAAAGAACCCATGTGCTGTGTATCTTCCCATCTTTTAAAAAAATGATTGCATGCTCATCTTGGAGATTAGAACTGCAAAAAAATAATATAAAGAAGAAAATGAGCCCATACACATTTATGTAAGCAAAACATTCAAATTTGATTTAAGCTATTCCAAACAGACCCCCAAAGCTCTTACCATTTAAGAATAAGAATGGGTTAAAGTGAACCAGAGCCACATGTGGTCCAAGAGGCTGACACTGAAATCAGCTAGAAACTGCTGATTTTGCCTCTTCAAACAAAAATGAATTGTTTTGATGAATGAGAACTCTTTAATGAGTTACCATATGACATGCCAGCAATTTTTTCAATGTCAACCACAGAACGTTTTCGTTTGTTTTTTGTTCAGCTACAGCTGCTTAAAAATAATAGAAGGTCAAGGCCACCAGCATAACACTTCCCACTGTGGCTGTGGAGAGGCAAAGACCTGCCCACCCTTCACCTAAGGAGAGGAGGGCAAGGCTCCCTCCAAGCTCCAAGCTCCCACTTGCCCTTCTTTTTCCCCACACCGAGATGTGTGTATGAGGCAGTTTGTGCTATCCAAACAGACATCGGAGGAATCACACATTCTGTAACTGAGTGGCGACATTGAACTCTAAGCTCACAAGTTAAGGATAGTGTGTGGAAATCTTAGGAGGGGATGTGTCATCAGTGCAGGAAACTGAGCTAGAAAGAACAAAAGGGCACCGGGCGGGGCATAGTGAGAAAAACTACAGTCCTTACATCTTGTTCCAAAGCCCTAAAGATTTCTTTCTCTGTACTCATACACTTCAGTACTGACACCAAATGGGTATTGGTGGTATACTTTCCACACCATCCAATTGTGTCCTACAGTTTAACGGATCTTCACAGTGACTTCCTAGAGTTAGCACAAGTTCCATACCCCCATCACTGACTGGGCCCCACAGGAATATCCTCACTGCAGGTGCAGTTTGATGGTTTTGTTCTGGCCTACCCAACTTGTGATTGATTGATTGGGCATAAATCAAGAGTTCCCTACATCCTTCTTGGGGTAGCTACTAGCATGGTTATGTTTGCTGGTTCACTATAAAGGGTGTAACCCAGGAACAGCCGGAAGGAGGGGGGTGCATAGAGTCTGGTGTAAGGGAAGAGCACCGACTTTCTTTGGGGCCTTTAACCTCCCAATTCCTATGTGTTCACAACCCAGAAGCTCTCGAGAGCCTATGGTTTAGGGTCTTTATGAAGCATGTTAGCTAGCTTCCTCATCACTTTGACCTCAGTACCTGGAAAACAAACAAACAAACAAACAATAATGAAGGAAGGAAAGATTTATTTTGAGCCACAATTTCAGGATGATCCAGTTCACTGGGGGAGGGAGGGAGGGGACCTTGGTGCAGGGTAGCAAGCCGCAAAGTGATAGGAAGTATCCAGAGATAAAACACCTGAAGGAAGTACCCCAGTGACCAGCTGCCTTCATCTAGTCACCACTTCCCAGAATTGTATCAGGGAGTCATTGTTTCCAGCTGAGACAAAGTATCCAAGTGTGAGAACATGGGGACATTTCAGATTCAGATTGGAACCCAGGGGTTGCATTATCGCCATCCCATACTCCTGACGGGTGAAACCATTGGCCAAGAGGTACCCGAAGGTGCCAAGCCTCTTTTGTTGGTTCCCTTAGCAACCAGCTCCCATCCTTAAAGGCTTCACTTCAGGTATGGTTGAAAGAGACTTACCTCTTCCACTCAGGAAATGTTAAGGGATTACTGGATCCCAGCTCTAGGACCTGGGGATAAAGACAAACTTTGTTTTCTTTATTGTATCACAATATCACACAGCATGAAGGTATGAATGGAAAACCACCCTAAAACCAAGAGCATTGGGCTGAAGGTAATATCGTGCTGAGGTGTGCCAAACAATCCAAACTTAGAAACTACAAATGTAATGGGGTTTGAGTCTAACAGCAACTTAGGAGCTGTTTTTTTTTTTTTTTTCTAAAAATCATTGACTCCTCGCGTGGGTCCACAAAGAAGGAAAAACTAAACGAAAATCTGACACCATTGTCTTCTTTTTGTGTCTGTCTCCTTTACCTTGGATCATGTTTTCCTCTATAGAAGACATGTTAATTACTCACAGGAGTGTCTATCAAAAAACAAGTGAGTCCTAAGCTATCCCCCCAGCCCCCAAGACCAAAGGCACAGAGATAACAGTCATACAGGCATTTCAATGTTCACTTTGTAAATGTCTTACTACACTCAAGTATCTTAAAAGCTGCCTTACGGTCTCCAGCCACTGCTGAAACATGAGGTCATGTTGGCTTCTAGGAAGAGCAAGTCTCACAGGTGATGAGATTGGACCCCACCACCTTACCCCATTCCCAGCGCAAGAAAAAGCAGTCTTTGGAACTAGGCTGCCCTCTCAAGCAATACTTCTTTGGCTCATCATGAAGAATGAGTACTGAGCTAATGAACAGCCAGCCCACACTTTAACCTCAACTGCTTTAGTATGCATGCCCCCATCTTCTGTCTCAAGTGTTCCTCTCTTTAAACCCAAAGTTCATGACTGCACCACCACCACCCCCATTTCCCACCCCAGTGACTTTGAGTCTCTGGGTACCTTTATCAGTCCCTCCCAACATGGCCAAATTAATTATGCCTCTTTCTTCCATTCACTATTTCTGCTCTCTTTAGTTGAGATATTGGGAGAGGTAGCTGGACCTTTTCTGTCAGTGTTCTAAGAGATTAGCCTTTTGCCCCCAAGCCCCAGAAACATAAGCAATTGCAATTCTGGAGATACAGGCTCAGACAGTCCTGAACGTGTATTTCAAAGGCAGCTGTACTAGTAGGAGCTTTTTGTTTGTTTGCACCTTGGTTTAAATATGTTTCCTAGGTTGAACCAAACGTCTGGGTTCTAGGAATCCTCCTGCTTTGGCCTCCCTGGTTACTGGGATTTCTGATGTATATTACTACCCTTAAATGACAATTTGTCTTTCATTTCCATGTGTCCAAACAAACAAAAAAAATTTCCTGGAGTGATCAGAATTCAGTACAGTGGATGGGCATACATAGTATCAGGCAGATTGGCTAAGTACATCCCCAGCCTTTGGAAGACTTCAGGATCAGACCATGTTGGTACTCCAGGGGACATTCATGGTCTTTCCTGCCACTCTCAGTCCACCTGAGTTTTGTGGGGCTGACTCATCTCTGGCTTACAAGGATGACACCAGGCCCAAGTTGCTCAGCTACAGAACCAGAAACCATATCTACAATGAGCTCAGGATGGTCTGACCATCCAGATCAGGCTGACTCAGGCCAGATCAGGCCAGCAGGACTCAATTCCAGGACTTCTATTGCAACTGTTGGGAAAAGTGAAAGGGCTTCTTTTGAGCCCAGCTGAGCCTGTTCCCCCTCAGTTTAATGTGCATACTCCATCAAGTTCCCTTTAATTGGCACCTTCCTGGAAGTCAACTGACTTGAGATCCCATCACTTAAAACTTGGGGATCTGGGATGGCAAGATAGCTCAATGGATAGAGGCACTTTACCATACACATCCTTTACAAATAACAACACTGTAACAATAAAAAGTGTAATAATGATGGTTATGATAATAAAAACTCAAGGGTCCTGCATCCTCATCTTGAAACACCAAGACCAAGGGTCTTAAGTGTGGTCCAGAGATAGTACAAACTAGAGAAAGAAACTAATGGTAACTGTGAGCTACAAAGATGGAAACACATGTGTCTTGGTACCATGATGTTGTCTCAAAGGATCTGCTTTCTAATGGAAAGAGTCTGCCATTTGAAAGCCTTCACTCTATGCAACACTTGGATGGCCAATCACTGTGATTTCATCAACTTTAATACTCGACTTTAATAATAAGAAAGTTCACAAGAAATGGACACCATGGAGTAAGACACAGCCATCACTCAGTCATGAGTTATTTTCCTGTTAGAAACAAGAGTAACTGTTCAGTCAGGTTCATATGTTGACTAACAGAAAGATCCTGATCAGAAAAGCCAGATATGGTATCCCAGCACTCAAGAACCTGAAGCAAAGCTGGGCACAGTGGTGCATGCCTTTAATTCCAGCACTTGGGAGGCAGAGGCAGGCGAATTTCTGAGTTTGAGGCCAGCCTGGTCTATAGAGTGAGTTCCAGGACAGCCACAGCTACACAGAGGAACCCTGTCTCAAACAAAACAAAACAAAACAAAACAAAACAAAACAAAACAAAACAAAACAAAACCAGAACAAACAAACAAACAAAAAACCCAAAAGAACCTGAAGCAAGAAGATCTTGAATTTGAGGCCCACCTGAGCTGTCGTAGAATCTGTCTAAGCAAGAAGAGGAGAAAGGAGATGAGAACACAATGCCTAAGATTACTGTCTACCAAAATGCCAGTTTGTATTTTTGATCTTTTATCTTTAAAACCAAACATCAAAACCAAACCTGTGGTACATCTGGAGCCACATGTTGCCAGTTACAAACTTCTAAGCTTTCCGGCCACCATGAAGTGAGCATGCTCCCTCTGCCATGCCTTCTGCATGGGTACTAATGAGACACTTGAGACAATCTAGAAAGAGAAAAATTTGATTTTTGAGTAAGAGTTTTGGAGCCCACAGTTGGTGGCTCTGCTGCTTTGAGCCTGTGCCAACATAATATATCATGGTAGGAACACTGTGGAGCAAAAGGCTCACCACACAGCCACAGAATAAAAGACAGACGTGGGAAGGGCTGGGGTTCTGTAATCCCGTAGTCCCTGGTGAAAGAATACCTGAAGTGACCCAAAGAATGCTCATTGGGCTCTGTGGTGGTTTGAATATGCTTGGCCCAGGGAGTGACACTATTAGGAAGTGTGGCCTTGTTGGAGGAAGTATGGTCACTGTCAGGGTGGGCAATAAGACCTTCTTCCTGACTATGTGGGAGCCAGTCTTCTTCTAATGGCCTTCAGATGAAGGTGTAGAACTCTCAGCTCCTCCTGCATCATGACTGCCTGGATGCTGCCATGCTCCAACCTTGATGATAATGGACTGAACTTGTGAACCTTTAAGCCAGCCCCAATTAAATGTTGTCCTTATAAGAGTTGTTTTGGTCATGGTGTCTATTCACAGCACTAAAACCCTAACTAAGATAGGCTCCATCTCTTAAAGTTTCCACTGCCCCCAAATAGCACTAAGGAGCAAGCCTTTAACACACACACACACACACACACACACACACACACACACACACACCTTTGGGAGACAATTCTGAACCAATCTACCATAGCAGGCTCTGTTTTATCTACTATATCATTTATCCAGATAATTTTTTTTAATCCAGATAATTCTTATGCATAGTTCCTTGACCACAATATTCACCTCAAGTCAGCTACTTCCCTGCACTTGGCTCTCAGTCATGTAGGCCTTCATGTCCTGCACGTAGCACCCACGTCCTGTCTGTTCTCTTTTTCAGAGTGGCTGTCAACTTTTCTTGGGCGTGTCAGCATTGGCTCATTCATGCTTTTCAGTACATATCCTCCCAAGGTGTGGGCTTATCCAGTCCTTACACTGCAGAGGTCTTCTTCTAACCACCATCCTTGGCTGATTGGACCCCTTATCAAAGAAGCTTGCTGTACACCCACCCCTGCCCAGAGCCCACTCTCTCCCAAAAAGAGGACTTAGATACTGAGAGGAGAGGGTTTACCAGCAAGTTGGTACTCCTTTGCTACTGGGAGAAGCAGATGACTTATTCTGTAACACCCAAATTGAACCAAGGCTAGCTTGCTTGTTGAGATAAATCATTCCAGATGTTCTTTGACTGTCAAGCATGGGAGGTACTGATAGCTGCTTGTCTCTACCCCAGCTCCCTTCCTTGTGTAGAAGCACCAGAAGCTTATTTTCAGTTCCCTGGAAATGATCTTCACTAGAGAGCAGCATTCATCTTTCCATCACTGGCAAATACATGGGAGAAAGATTTAAGGAGCAAAGACTTGTTTGGGCTCACTCATCATTTCAAAGGGTTCAGCGCATTTTCAGCCACCTCCATTGTTTTGTTTCTCCTCTGTGATGAAGTAGACTGTCCAGGTAGATGGTGTAATGGTTACAAACTTTATGGAGAATCGGGGAGAGAGAGAAGGGGGGAGGGGAGGGGAGGGGAGGGGAGGGGAGGGGAGGGGAGGGGAGGGGAGGGGAGGGGAGGGGAGGGGAGGGGAGGGGAGGGGAGGGGAGGGGAGGGGAGGGGAGGGGAGGGGAGGGGAGAGGAGAGGAGAGGAGAGGAGAGGAGAGGAGAGGAGAGGAGAGGAGAGGAGAGGAGAGGAGAGGAGAGGAGAGGAGAGGAGAGGAGAGGAGAGGAGAGGAGAGGAGAGGAGAGGAGAGGAGAGGAAGAGGGGCTGGGTTAAAACACATCTCCCCAGTTTCTGCTCATGGAGACCCCTGAAAAGCAATAGCATCCACCATCAGTTTCTTCCCAGCTGTTTGGAACACCAAAAGATGTTTTGTTTCTATTTTGGGGTGGGTGGGGTGACTTGTTTTTCACTTCTTCAAGACAGTAATAGAGAAGTCTGTCCCTCTTCAAGGTGGCAGTAGCATCCATGTTTACAAGCTCAGTAAATATCCCTGTCTGGCCAAGTGTTTTCGTCATGTCAGCCTTTTGGGCTTCTTTTCATAACTCCAAGGGAATATGAAAAGAGCAAAGGACCCTGAAAGCAGACAGTCTCCACTAGACAATGCACATGGAAGCACACACATGTATCAGGAGAAAAAGCTAGTAACTGCTAGCACAGTTGATGTTGGAGCTTAGTAATACAAGGACAATTTTCTGAGACCAAATTATTCAGAATCTTCCTTTCCTGCCAATCCCTAGGCCAAAATTTTCACATTGCTCCTGTTATTTTACCTAAGGGTCTTCCCACACTGGTCACCAATTAGCTTAGAAGCTGTCTTCCCCTTTAGAATTGGATTAGCAGCAGCAGAAGGCAGAGATCACCAGAGGAAATGGCTTAGCTGTAATGACAATTCACCACCTGTCATCTTCTAGTTCTGTCTTTCTGACCAAGCCAGCACTCTAGAGACCATTTCTGGATCATTCCTCTGACTCAAACCTTTCCCTCCTCCACATCCTAATCACCACGATGTCCTACCAGTCAGTTTTACTACCTGTATATCCCTCACATCAGCCTATTTCTTGTTACTTCTGTGATGCTCCACTCCAAGCCACAGCCTCTCATCTGCTAACTACTTACTTAGCCCATGGCTTTGATAAATTCCCCTCCTGTGTCTCCTCCGCATGGGTCTTCCCATATGCCCTCTCATTTTGGAATCTGGCTCTGGCAGTTCAGTCCTGTTATCGCCGTCACTCAGGAAGCTGAGGCAGGAGTATGACAAGTTCAGAGCCTGCTTAGTCCACAGACTGAGTTCAAGACTAGCCTGGATAACTTAGCAAGACCCCATGCCAAAAGCAATCAATTAATCATCAACCAGTAAAAAGCTCATGACTTATATAGCCGATATTGCACCTGCCTAGCATGATTCAACCTAGAGAAAGAGAGAAAGTGAAGAGAGAGAAACAAAAACAAAAACAAAAACAAACCAGGGTTCCATTATTCCCTTTAAGGGCATACTCCCAATGACCTAACTTCCTCCCATTAGACTTCTCCCAAAGACTCTACCACTTCCCAATACCAAGTCTTTTGGATGTGTGTCTTTGAAGAGTTGATTTAATTAGTTACTTTTCTCATTGTTACGTCAAAACAACTGGAAGATGCAACTTAAAGAAGTGTTTGCATCAGTTCATAGTTTGAGGCTACAGCCAGTCCTTCTCGGTAGGAGGGCACGACAATCATGTGAGGTGATTGGTCACATAGCACACATATATAGTCAGGAGACAGATGAATTCTGGTCCTTAACTAGGTCCATCTTCCCCTATTTTTATTTTACCTAGGACCCCAGTCATAGGATGGTGACATTCACATGCAGAGTGGATCTTCCACCTACCCTAAACCTCTCCTGAAACATCCTCACAGAAATACCCAGAGATATGTCACTTAGTGATTCTAAATCCAGTCAATTTGTCAATAAAGATGAAGTGTTGTAGGGGACAGCCCAGGTCCTAACTGTAGTTCTCCACTCTCTGCCCAAAGTTCCAGTCTCATCAGTGGCCTGGTGCCTGACATATAAACCTTCAGTATTTGGTGACTAATGGAAACACTACATATAGCTGTCAGTTAAACGTACAGATTTAAGGAATAATTGTGCATACCTTCAGAGTTCCCCATTAGGACTGTGCAATAGTCTCTCCACACCACGTCTTCACACCATAACAACAGACACAAGGCTCTATTAAAAGTCAGGTCCTGGGCTCGAGAGATGGATCAGTGGTTCAGAGCCCTGACTGCTTTTCTGAAGGTCCTGAGTTCAAATCCCAGCAACCACATGGTGGCTCACAAGCATCTGTAATGGGATCTGTCATCATCTTCTGGAGTATCTGAGACAGCTACAGTGTACTTACATATAGTAAATAAATAAATCTTTCACACACACACACACACAAGGTCAGGTCCTAATATGTCCCAGAGTTACCATTCAGGTCACTAAGCATTTTCCACCCATCCTACACCTAACCCTTGTCCTGACAAGGATTCCATAATCTTGTACATTTATCCTTTTCATATACTTTGGCTGAATACATTTAATGAAAATTAATTAATTTAATTTTTTGACTAGTTAATTATAGCTCTCTTGATATATATCCTAATTTCTCAGGACATGGGATCTTGGCTATTATATGAATAATTTTTTCATTTCCAGTGACAGCTCCTATACTGTTCCACTACTATGCATCCCTTGGGGTCCTCCCCTTCTTCCTTGTGTCTGCTGGCCAGAATGCTACCTGTCTCTATGCCATGGATCTGAATAGGTTATTAACCATCTCTCTAATACAGTATTCTAGAATCATCAAAGTACTATTGAACTATAATTGCATAGTTAATACAGACCAAGTTTTATTGTGGATCCAGAGTTTTCATAAAACAAGATAGTAGGGCCCCTTTTCCTGACTGAATTCCTACCATTATGAAATGTGTGATCAGATTACTCTTTGGTTTTGACTACCATTCACATAGGAGAATTCTGCCACAGAGTAAATCATTTCTGATTTGTTTTAAAGAAATTATTCTAATTTAACCTTCCCCATCAAATGTACCCTTTCTGGATGTGTTTTCTATTAATTATGTTGTTGATGCAAAATTGCCCCTGTTTGTGGATTTTTTGTTTGTTTGTTTGTTTGTTTGTGCAAAGTTCTTTAGTATAGAGTGACTAGGAACTCAATTTGTAACCCAGCCTGGGCTTGAATTAACTGCAGTCCTCCCGATTCAGCATCCTGACTACTGATATTACAAACAACAGCCACAGCACCTGCTTAATGGGTTGCCTTTGAAACCAGGGACAGCATTTATACAGACAGAAATCTTCCTGAATACTTTTTATGTTTGGAAACTGACAGACAAACACCAACTAAATTCTGTCTGACTTAGGGCAGGTTTACTCCATACACAGGCTCCATGTCTGATCTGCATTTCTACTGAGATGAAATATTCAACAGATCATTGATTGGATTTTGAAGTAGTCTCATTTTGTATATAAAAGCTATTAAGGTACATGGAAAATCTCATGGCTTACACATTTCTCTCTGAATGCCCTACCAATCAAATGTTAAAATAGCCTTGGCTGAAGTTAAATTAGTATCTCTTTCATATTTGGAAAGCCAAATGAAAAATAGAAAATTAGCATAGAAGTCAATGTGTAGACTTCTTAAAACACTAAAATTAGAGTTACCTTATGATCCAGCTATAATGCTCCTGGGTATACCTGAGGGGCTCTAAGCTGGCCTATCACTGAGATTCTTATACATCAGTGTAGATAGTGCAGTAGTCTCAATGGACAGGAAACAGAACCAACCTAGACGTATATCAACAGATAAATGGATAAAGCAAACATGATATACATAAATAATACAATTGTATCTAGCCATTATAGGAAATAAAATGAATTTTCAAAGAATGTATGTAACCGGGGAACATCATGTTAAGCAAAATAAACCAGACATAGAAAGACAAATATCTGTTCCCTTTCGTATGTACAATCTAGGTTTAGGTATGTGTGTCTGTGTGTGTTTGTGTGTGTGTGTGTGTGTGTATGTATGCATATGTGTATGTGCATGTGTGTGTATATGGGTACACTTGTATGTGTGTATGTGTGTCTCTTTATCTGTGTGAGTGCATGTGTGTGTGTGCACACACGTGCGTGCACACACACATGTGCGAGCATGCCAAGAAAGTAGAAAGGGAATTGTGAGAGGAAAAGAAGAGATATTAAGGGGGAGAGAGGAACACATGTGACAAGAAAGCAGAAGGAGGAACTGTCTGGAAAAGGCGGGACCTTGCTGAGGCTCTAAGCAGACACCCCTCTTCTGAGCTATACTCCTGGCTCATAGACAAGGGAAGAGATGGTATTAGTTCTTTATCTTATGCATTTTTTCCTATTTTCGCATTTTCTTCATGTATTGCTAGCATAAATGCAGTGTACAAAATAATGAAATCAGTGTGGCATTGCCATATGTGTATATCATTTTATGTTACTATCCAACACACATGTGACGTTTCTGTACATGTATACCATTTTATGTTTCTAGCCAACATGCATGTGACATTTCCATACATGTATATCATTTTATGTTGCTACCTAAATACACTATCTTCTCTTTTATCCCCCCCCCCCACCAACTTCTGCCGCTTCCTTTTCTGGGCATATTTATCTAAAATAGATGTGATAGTGCACATTAGTGACTCAAACTCAAGAGGCTGGGGCAGGAGAATGGCATGCTTGAGACCAGCTTGAGCTACATAAGGTTTTGTCTCAAAAAGCCCAAAATATACCTGTCAAACTTTCAAAATGTACTTTAGGTCCTTTCAGTATAACCACAGTCATGTGACCATCTCCACTCCCTTTAAAGAACAACGCATTCCCTGTATCCATTAGTGGGCACTGCCCATCCATAACAGTCTCCCCGCCCCCATGGCCTGGCGGTCATTACTCTGCTTTCCATCACTATAGATTTCCTAGTTATGGAATCGCCTGCGAACGGGACTATGCAAGTGTGGTTTCCACCACTCTCTTTTATTACTGGTGTCTCCAAGTTTGGCTTTACCTTTTATGTCCTGAAAACCTTCTTTTTCTCGATGCATGCTTGATCATATCTTCATTCATACTCATGTTTAAGTGGAATATTGGCTAAATATAAAGATTTAGAGTCAGAGTTTCTTATTTTCATTATTTTGAAGATCATCTCTCCACTGCTGTCAGCAATCCTGCCATCCACCTGCTCTTGCTGCTGCTTAGGATGCTTTAGTACAGATGATGGAGTCCAGAACCCTGGCAATGTCAGGCGGTCGCTCTACCATTTAGTTCCACCCTCTCTCTCATTCCTGTTCCCATTAAAGCCCTTTGCCTCCCTGCCCCGCCCCCCCCACCCCAGCTTTTATTTTTTCCATTTGAATGTAACACATCTCATTCCATACTTCCCACCCTTTTGATGATTTAGCATTGGCTACAACCTTTTACTTTGGATTTTTCTTCCTTTCTCTAATTCTGGAAAATTCTTTCTTATGTTGTTGATGTGACATGAGGGAATGAAGAGAGAGTTCCTTTTGGGGTAGTTTAGACCAAGAATTAGCCCAAATTCCAATTCTCTGTGTCTTCCATCTGCCTTTAATTTATGGTCCATGGCCTGTCTAATCTGTCTTTTGTGTGTGTCTGATTGTCCTTGGCTGTCCCTATTGCCTGCTCTGTATTTCTTGAACACCACAGAAAACTGGTTTGGAAAAAATTGTGGACACTTTCTCAACCTGATGGCTGCTTGCAACAAGTGATGAACACACACACACAAACATACACACACATGTATCCCCACACACATACATGTATGCACACATGCACACACAATTCCCCCTCTGTCTGTCCCTCCCTCCCTCTCTCCCCCTCTGGTTAGGTGCATGGAAGAGTACATAATTTAACATTAAGGCTATGCATTAGCTTACATTGTCAAAGCTGATTACAGGGGAAATGCAAGGCAGAGTAAAGTTGTTTACATTTTTCTCTTATCGGCAGGTAAACTTACACAGGCTGAACACATAGTAGGACATCAGGTTAAGAACACAATCATAAGTATTTTGTTAAAATAACGATGGGAGGAGTTACAGAAACAAAGTTCAGAGCAGAGACTGAAGAAATGACCATCCAGAGACTGCCCCACTTGGGGATCCATCCCATAAACAACCACCAAACCCAGACACTATGGCAGATGCCAACAAGAACTTGCTGACAGGTGCCTGATATAACTGTCTCCCGGGGGCTCTGCCAGGGCCTGGCAAATACAGAAGTGGATGCTCACAATCATCCATTGGACGGAGCACAAGGTCCCCAATGGAGAAGCTAGAGAAAGCACCCAGGGAGCTGAAGGGGTTTGCAGCCCCATAGGAGGAACATCAATATGAACTAACCAGTACCCCCAGAGCTCCTTGGAACTAAACCACCAATCAAAGAAAACACATGGTGGGACTCAGCTCCAGCTGCATATATAACAGAGGATGGCCTAGTCGGTCATCAATAGGAGGAGAGACCCTAGGTCCTGTGAAGGTTCTATGCCCCAGTATAGGGGAATGCCAGGGCCAGGAATGGGAGTGGGTGGGTTGGGGAGTGAGGCGGGGGGAGGGGGGATAGGGGATTTTCGGAGGGGAAACCAGGAAAGGGGATATAATTTGAAATGTAAATAAAGAAAATAGCTAATAAAAATAAAATAAAAATAAAAAAGAACACAGTCATAAATGATCTTAAGGCATATTACTAACCTGTTAGCAGTCTCGAAAAACAGCAGTCTCTTTGAAGGGAAAAGGTGTTTTCAAGAAGAGATACAATGACAGCCGTTCCTTACTAGTTTTCCTCCCTGTTTGGTTTCATCCCTTTTTGGGGAATTCCTGTGATGCTGTCTCTGACGGTGATCACTAAACTTCAGTGCCACTGAACCTTCCTCTTATCTTCTTCTTTCCTGATGCTTTCTTTAAGAGTTTCCCAATTTTGTGTATTGTATTTCTAAGATTTCTAATAGTTTTTATCACAGACATTTCTCTTTTGGGGGGTTATTAATTACATGCATTTTAAAATTCTCATTGTCTTCCTAGGCCCATATTCTCTTTTTGATGCTAGGGATTAAATATAGGGTCCACTGGGTGGCAGCTGGCACTTGACCGCTGAGCATACTCCAGCCCTTTCCTCTTAATTTTGCTTTTCTCTTAGTAAGGACAGGATGTCACTGATAAAGAATAATGTGCAATGATGTATACATCTGAAAATGCACAAGACCCATCACCTAGTATGTTGACTTAAATGTTTTATTTACGGGCTAGACTAATGGCTGAGTCATTAGTAGGCTAACAAACAAAATTTTCACCTAAAATTTTAAAAAGAGGAAACTAGCACAAGGCGTTTATCAAAGGGGTGGAGGTTAAAGCAGGAGGACCTCAGAGCCTAGTGGGGAGGAAGCCAGCATGGTGGGTGTGTTCTGCAGTGGGAAACAGAGTCCCTTGGTTCTTTCCTTCCATTTCTTCCTTCCTTTGCATGTTCTGTGGGACACAAGTGCAGTGCCTGGGAAAACTGAGGCCAAGAGGTAACCGTAGGACAGCTCTAGCACAGGCTGGGTCACAAAGCACAGCAAGGCAGGGGTGAGCTGGCAGGAGTCCAAGTGTCTTCCTCTCCTATCCATAACCAAACCTTCCTGGGACAGAAATCCTGGGAGATCCCCCTGAAGGACAGATAATGCCCCAAAGAGAGAGAAGACAACCAGAGGAGCAAAAAGTGGTTCACCCCTGAGACACACCCTCTCCCAAACCAGGACCAGCCTGGAAAGCACAAGCAAGGCTTTCTTCTTTCCTCCTCCCAAAGTGAATCAGGGCGCCAAGGTAAGACAATGAGGTAACTGTCCAGAGAAAGCAGAAGTCACTGGAGAGGAGCTTGAAGGTGTGACTCAGTAGTCCAGCACTTGCCTGGCATGCAGGGGCCAACACCCAAAAAATGGAGGGTTAAGGAGGCAGTGTGAGAATTATAAGTGAACATAATTGTTAGCCCTGGAAGGAGGAAATACGTTTAAGGTCACTGGTTCTTTGTCATTAAGCAGTAGGTCACTGATGAATGGATAAAGCACAGTGTGTCTAGTGCGGAGTCTGATTCATGACTTCATTGGATTGAAAGCAGTTCTTGGGCTGGGGTGATGGCTCACTTGATAAAGCATTTGCCTTGCAAACGTGAATACCTGAGTTGGATCCCTACAACCCTTGTAAAAAAGAAATCAGAGCAGTAACATAGGCGTGTAGTCAGCACTGGAAAGGTGAGGACAAGTGACTCCTTGGGGCTCACTACCCAGCCAGTCTAACCTAACTGGTAAATCCCAGACCGGTAAGAATGATTCGTTCTCAAAAGTTAATTAATTAATAACACCATGTGTCGGTGCCTTTTCCCTTTGTTAAGACAACCACCTCACTGAGTAAACACCGTAACACTTCTAATGTCACATTTGATGGGACATATATTCACCATGTTTAAAAATAATATTCATGGTAATCAATCTTATTCATGAGGTAGTACAGGTGTCACTTGTGACTTCTAGTTAATTAATTGATAAGGTAGAAAGCTCCTGAAAATGACACCCATGTCCAAGGTTGTGCTTCTGGCCTCTGCACACATGAATACACATGTGCACTCACATGTTGGCTAACACGCCCACATCCACACCCACACCCAGTCCCACACTCATAGCTTTTAAGGGAAATAAGAAACAGAGGCCTAAATGTGAGGTAGGAGTGTTGAGAATAGCAAGGAATTACCTCTACAGAAGTAGATTTTATAATAGAGAAATGCAGAAATTCATTTGGGGAGACATCTTTACTTTATGAAGTGTTTTCTTACTTGATAAAACATTCATCATAGAACTGCCTTAAAACTGAATCTTGAAAATATGACTTTACAGATCGTAAATGTATTTATACTCTTACTTCCTTGAGCTAGTTTATTGCTTTGAATGCGCCTCGTCGGTATTGATATTTTAGGTATTATAATAATGTAAAGGTGGCAAACAAATGTTTCTACTTCACAGGGAAAAGAATTCAGCTTCATGGCAGTGTGAAGTGTTAGCATGGTGACAAAGAAGAGCACTCAGATATTATGGGACGCTGCTCACACAGCGACACTCCCAATCTGATTTGTTGTCCCAACACCTTCATAAATAATTAAAGATTCTGACTTAAGAATATTTGTGAAGTAAGGGAGTCAATGAGCCCCGGATAGTCAAAATGTCTATACTTTGGAAATGTATCTCCAGTCTGGTCATTGCACATCTAGATCCGAGAGGGATTCCAACAGCCATTTCATCGAATTCTCTCCTTCTCACAGGTGGAATCCAGGGCCCTGGGACATTGCACAGACGTGTGCATGAACTTGGTATTTGGAACGTGTTCTCTGCTGTATCATTTCAGTGTTCATTCCCACCAGCTGGTGTGATTTATTTTCCCAGTGATGCTTTTACAAGTCTGCATTAACTCAGCTACTCCCCTTTATTCAAATGCAGTTGAATATCTATCACCTATGCTCCTGAACACTGCTTCCCAGGGCAGTGGTCCACCATGTGCAGGTGACTTTTCCCGTTGTTGAGACAACCACCTCACTGAGGAGAGACCACAACACTTCCAGTGTCACATTTGATGTGACATATATTCAACATGTTTAAAAATAATATTTGTGATATTCAGTCCTATTTGTGAGGTGGTACAGGTGTCACTTGTGACTTCTACCACAGAGACCATAATTTTTAGAAATGAGACCAGTCGTGTGGGAAAATATTCTCACCGCTGGTGGGGAAAAAAAATCACGTTTTCACAGAGTTTGCAAACAGGGAAATATTTGTGGGTTTGTCTCATATGTTTTGCTTTTTTTTTTGGCAAAAGCAAAAGGCAGTTTTCTTTGCGACGAAAACGGCCTTTCTTTTTCGCCAATGCTTCACATCCATTTTTGCCAAAGCAAAAAGCTGTTTTCCCAGGAGAGAACGGCTCAAGCTAAAGAAAGGGGGAAGCACTGTTTGTGAAAAAATTTTCCATTTCTGAAGACAAAAATCACCTCACTCAATGCAAATGTCACCTGAGGGACCTTGCAGAAAGGAAGGGACGAGGAGGGTAGCTACGGCTATGGCACACATTGAAATGAGGAGAACCAGGAAATAAAAAAAAATAATAAGTCCAAGATCACATGGGAGGTAGATTTTAAATCATACTTGGTATTAACACACACACACACACCATACATTCAGAATAATAAGGGTTTGTGGGGAATTTTATCTGTGTATTTACCACAAAAAGGGAAAAAGAGTATGCTTTTATTTTAACCAAAGGTATGATTAAGTATACCAATCTTAAAAATAAAGTATTTGCCACTCTCCTGTATGTGACTTGGACTGTTTTGTGTGTAGTGAACATGGAGTCTCCTTGATAAGATCGATTATAAATTTCCTGGGAACTTGAACCATGTCCATACCCAACCCAAGTCCATCCAAGACTTAAGTATACAAGTGTGATACTGCAAACCATAAATCGATAATTATTGATAATCTAAGAAGGGTTTTCTTGTCTCTGAATACACTTCAATTTAATGCATTTTTAAAAAGTTTTAAATACTTATGGGGAAGGCAGATTTATGGGAAGTCGAGAAGATCTCAAAGCTGCCCGTTAATAGAATCTCAATTTTATTCATGTGGATGTGTACAAGGGAGTGAACTGAGGGACCCACGTGTGCCAAGCAAGTGCTCTGCTAGTGGACTTGAACTCCAGGCCTCTTCTGGAGACAGGATCTCTCTAAGCTGTCCAGGTTAAAGTTGAACACTATCTTTAGCTCAGGAATCTTGAACTTGTGACCCTACTCCTCAGTCACTCAAGTTTGGATTGAAAGCCCATCTCATCGCTTTAATTTTTACCACAATTGTCCTTTCAATGTTTCAGGAGACTTCACGGAAGCCGAAATGCAGCCAGCCCTCTGAGAGTAAACAGCAATTTGTGGCAACTAAGCCTGATACCTTGGACAGCTCCTAGGAGCGCTGGGTGGACCCACAAGCAAAGGACTGGGTAGGGTATTTGATTAAGTGAGCCTTAGGAAAGCACACCAACCAAGAAAAGAGGAGTGGGCGGGGAAGGAAGCGGTATGAAAAACAGCACACCCCTGTTACTCAATCAGAGAATTAGAGCACTCTGGAAACCCCAAGGGTGCCACTTGGAAGCCTTGGGCTTCCTGTCTTCTAGAATGTCTCTAGAGGCTGGGCACTCCTGTGATTCTACATCAGACAGATGGTAGCAAGACATCTGGAGCTTGTCTGCGGGTGCCGAATTGTCCCTAACCAACAAGAGAAAGGGGCTGTGGCTGGCTTCAACCCCAGTGGCTCTGGGGTGTGTGTGTGTGTGTGTGTGTGTGTGTGTGTGTGTGTGTGTGTTAATGGCCCTCCAGTGTTCTATGGAAGGGTCTTGTCCATCACCCTTCCCTCCCCAAAGCAAATGGTAAGGAGCTGACATTTATGAACAGGAACAAACACCTGCCGCCAGTGACTGGTGCCCTGAATAAGAACACATCAGGAGTCTATGGTGAGAACTGTTATACTGAGTGTTACCAACAGCAGGCATTCACTCACACTGAACACCGCATTTATTACAATCAGCCCCACAAGGAGGAACTGCTGCTATCCACACTTCACTGTACAGATGGGGAGGTAGGAAAGTGTCCTGTTTCCTCTCGTGGTGTAGCCCAGAGCCTCTGTCTCTCAGCTCTCATTTGTCAGATGCAGCAGTTCATTTATATTCCACTGGGCTTCTGCACATAAACTCCATCTCCGAGTGGGTGGAAGTAGCCCCAGCTCACTTCCATGCTGTTCACAGAGTTATTTTCATTATTGGTACATTACGTGCTATCTCTGTAACTCACTGTACTTGGAGAAACAAATGTTGGACTCTGGAAAGAGAAAAATCAGGCTTAATTGCCTTAACTCTCTGGTCACCGTCAGGGTAGGTACTGCTCTCCGTCATCATTCATCAAATGCGTGCTTCACTAAGCCTGAGTCTCAACTGTCAATAATACTGATAGAACCATAATCTGACTGTACTCTGCTCAATGCCCTCCATTTCTATGCACAAATTGGGTAAATTAGAAAATGTGTAAGCTTTATATCTTCTGCTGGAAAACTTACTTGCACATCATGCAAGGTTGCTTTGTGTATCTCTCTATGTATCTATGTATCTATGTACCTATGTACCTATGTACCTATGTATCTATGTATTTATGTATCTATGTATCTATGTATCTATGTATGTATGTATGCATCTATCTATCTATCTATCTA